>NC_091646.1:53786057-54522526 GCF_027580195.1 Bos mutus
CATCTTGTTTGTGTTGTTTATGTGTAGTGTGGCCTTTCCTTATTCTGGCAGTTTGAAGTTCTCTTTATTGTGAGTTTCTCACTGTGGGTGGAGTTTGATGGCCAAGGTTTCCTGGTTTGAAGCTTATGTTGGTGTTCTGTGGGTGGAGCTGGATTTCTTCTCTCTGGAGTACAAATGACTGTCCAGTAAATGAGTTATGAGATGTCAGTGGGTTTGGAGTGACTTTGGGCAGCCTGTATATTGAAGCTCAGGGCTATGTTCCTGTGTTGCTGGAGAATTTGCATGGTATATCTTGCTCTGGAACTTGTTGGCCCTTGGGTGGTGCTTTGTTTCAGTGTAGGTATGGGACGGGTTTTGATGAGGTCCTGTTGATTAATGTTCCCTTGAGTCAGCACTTCTCTGGTATTCTCAGGATTTGGACTTTGCCTCCTGCCTCTGGTTTTCAGTCTTATTCTTACAGTAGCCTCAAGGCTTCTCCATCTCCTTTCGAAGACAGTGGGCTGCTTTTCTGGGTGCCTGATGTCCTCTGCTGGCCTTCAGAAGTTTTTTTGTGGAATTTACTCAGCGTTCAAATGTTCTTTTGATAAATTTGTGGGGGTGAAAGTGTTCTCCCCATCCTATTCCTCCACCATCTTAAGACCTGCAGATCTTCCATGCACTTTTTGAAGCACTATGCATATAACATTTGCTTTCATCCTCAAAACAATCTTACATGGTAGATACTCTTGTAGCTGTATTTTATAGATGGGAAATTAAAGCACAGAGAGACTAAGGAACTTGTTCAAGGTCATGTAGTAAGTGATACAGTCAAACACTGACAGCCTAGCTCCAGAGGTTAATTGGTTAACTGCTGGGATGTTAATCTAGCAAAAAGAGAGCTTAGTAAAAAGAAGACCAGTTAGGAGGCCAGAATCAAAGTGGAAGGTTACAAGTACTTGAAATGTTGACAGATGCAGTATGAATTTAAAGATTTATAGCAGATTTTGCAGAAGAAGAACCAGTACAAGTTCATAACTGATTATATATGAAGGATGAGAAATAGTTAAGTTGACTGAGGTTTCAAGTCTGAGTAATTTGATTGTGATATTAACTACCTAGGATAACAACTGTGGCTAGTATATGAGAAAAGATTAGTTCTGTTTCAGATGCATAAAACTGAGATATCTTCAGGATACATTGTGTATAAATAAATGCCTAGAAGATAAATGAAAATATAGGCCTGAGTCCTTAAAAAAAAGGCCAATGACACAATTTGGGGGAAATATATATTTATACAAAAAATTGATCTGGGGACTTATCTTTAAAAAGATCTGTAATGAGTAGATAAAAAAACATGTTTAAGGCAAGAAATTTATCCATGTTTATCAGCAGAGTAAAGGAAAATCAGGAGAACTTACTGTTTACTTTCAAAAAAAAAAATTTTCCATCAGGAAAAGATATTCAAAAGTGTATAATGCTGCAAAGGAACTGAGCAGGATGAGAACTGTGAAGGTGTCACTGTATTGTCAGAAGAGTTTTGAAAGAGTAGTTTCATTACAGTGCTGAACATAGAAGACATATTTCAAGTTGCTGAGAACAAAGAAATATTCTTTGAGATATTTCTCAAGGAATATCTCATCTCAAAATGAGATTAAAAATCATTACACAAACTTTCAACCATTCATTGGAAGAAAACATAAATGATAAAGCTCAGTTTTAGGAGGAAAATGGGGTCAAATAAGAACTTCTTTAAGCCACTGACTCTTTAAGCACATGTGTAGATAGAGATAAAGGAATCAGAGGAGAGACATATTCAAAATAAAAGATGAAATAAATAATTTATTTCCTAAGAAAAGATAACAGTAGGACTCAGATCACAAGAATATAAAGGCAGATGATGATGACATTAAAACCAATGTTTTCCAAATGCCAGTTCATCAACTTATTCTACAGAGCATCAGAATCATCCCAGGAGCTTATTAAAATATTGATTCCTAAACTTATGTTCCCCATAGGTTCTAATTCAGTAGGCCTTGGTTGTATCTAAAAACCAGTATATTTAAATAGCTGCTCAAGCAACACTTGAGTAGCTATAGAGCAATGGTCCTTGCTTGTATCATACCAATGCTGCCTTCTCTTAAATACTTTGCAATACCCTCTTTCTGAAAGCCATAAATAAGAGAACTCATCTACACATAAAATAGCAATGTGAGAGTTTAATTAAAACATAAAACAAAAATACCAAGAAATGGCTTCATAATATGGTAATACATAAATATAACATATTACATATTTAAATACATAAATGTTTGGGCATGAATATACTGGAAGACATAATGGAATAGTCAGATACCTATACTGACTTAAAATGAAAATATTTTTACTTTAGATGAAAAAGACAACATTGAACTGAATATTTTCACTACTTTTTATTTATATTTGACATTTCAAAATAAGGGCTATAATTTGCAACAACATGGATGGACTTGGAGGGCTAGTAAAGTAATGCTTAAAATTCTCCAAGCCAGGCTTCAGCAGTATGTGAACCATGAACTTCCAGATGTTCAAGCTGGTTTTAGAAAAGGCAGAGGAACCAGAGTTCAAATTGCCAACATCTGTTGGATCATGGAAAAAGCAAGAGAGTTCCAGAAAAACATCTATTTCTGCTTTATTGACTATGCCAAAACCTTTGACTGTGTGGATCACAATAAACTGTGGAACATTCTGAAAGAGATGGGAATACCAGACCACCTGACCTGCCTCTTGAGAAACCTGTATGCAGGTCAGGAGGCAACAGTTACAACTGGACATGGAACAACAGACTGGTTCCAAATAGGAAAAGGAGTACGTCAAGGCTGTATATTGTCACCCTGTTTATTTAGCTTATATGCAGAGTACATCATGAGAAATGCTGGGCTGGAAGAAACACAAGCTGGAATCAAGATTGCCGGGAGAAATATCAATAACCTCAGATATGCAGATGACACCACCCTTATGGCAGAAAGTGAAGAGGAACTAAAAAGCCACTTGATGAAAGTGAAAGAGGACAGTGAAAAGTTGGCTTAAAACTCAACATTCAGAAAACGAAGATCATGGCATCTGGTCCCATCATTTCATGGCAAATAGATGGGGAAACATTGGAAACAGTGTCAGACTTTATTTTGGGGGACTCCAAAATCACTGCAGATGGTGATTGTAGCCATGAAATTAAAAGATACTTACTCCTTGGAAGGAAAATTATGACCAACCTAGACAGCATATTATAAAGCAGAGACATTACTTTGCCAACAAAGGTCCGTCTAGTCAAGGCTATGTTTTTTTCAGTAGTCACGTATGGGTGTGAGTTGGACTATAAAGAAAGCTGAGCACTGAAGAATTGATGCTTTTGAACTGTGGTGTTGGAGAAGACTCTTGAGAGTCCCTTGAACTGCAAGGAGAGCCAACCAGTCCATCCTAAAGGAGATTAGTCCTGGGTGTTCATTGGAAGGTCTGATGTTTAAACTGAAACTCCAATACTTCTGCCACCTAATGCGAAGAGCTGACTCATTTGAAAAGACCCTGATGCTGGGAAAGATTGAGGGCAGGAGGAGAAGGGGATGACAGAGGATGAGATGGTTGGATGGCATAATTTACTCAATGGACATGAGTTTGGGTGGGCTCCAGGAGTTGGTGCTGGATAGGGAGGCCTGGCATGCTGCAGCTCATGGGGTTACAAAGAGTCGGACACGACTAAGCAACTGAACTGAACTTAACTGAAGCTATGACTAGGAATACAAGCTCTAAACAGGCTAAAGTACCCACTTAGCCTCACACATCCATAACTGTGGGCAGGAAGCATCAATTATCTGTCATATGGGCATCTTCATAGGCTTGCACTGACATGGCTGTCCCCAGAGCATGTGATCCAAGATAAAGAGAAACAAATAGAACATCAAAGATAGAAGCCACAGTTTTGTATAACTCAATCTCAGAAGTGACTTAACACCACTCCTGCCATAAGCTATTGATCATGAAGTCTAAACCTAGTATAATGCCAGGAAGCAAGGATCATAATTAGGGGTCATTTTTAAGGCTGGCTATCACAATATTTATTAAATGTTCATCCTCTTCGGGTAAACTTGAATGCAAATATGATATTTTCCAAAACATAAGTAATTATCACTCACTGAGTTAGTATTAATACAAATTTGAAGAGTCATCAATTTTGTTAATGATGCATCACACCAGCTTACTTAATAAATCATACTTGGCTACCTGGAAAGTTTTGCATAATCTTTGAGTGTTATCTTTCTTTCAAAAAATTAAACTTCAGTAAAAATGTTTTAACTATATCTGCATACTTTCAAAATTATTTCCTCTAGATACACTTTATTATAGTATATGAATATATATTTGATGTCAGGCTTCCCTTTCTTGGCATACAATCAGACAGTAATGTAGGGTTAAAACTTCAAAAGTGAAAATCAATTAGGATTTTTATTAGCATAAACCTTCCCATAGATGATGAAGGTAGAATGTGAAACATCAATATTCTTAATGTCAAGTTTCTTTATAAACTACACAGTACATTAAAATAATTGCAAAGGATGATTCTAATCATAATACAAACATGAAGTTCCTTATTAAGATAATGATAATAACTAAAATCAAGCAAGAAGATCAATATTCTCATAAAACAAACAATAAACCCTCACATATTTCCAAGATGTCATATAATATAAGAAAATGCTGGTATTTATTTTTTATTTTTATTTTAATGTGAAGTTTGTCTTCAATATTAACCATTGTATATTTCAAATTTGCTCCTGAGTTCATTCACATTTTTAAAGTAATAGATCAGTTGTGGCCTTTGGTAAAATAATGTAACTGACTCTTTCCTACCCAATTGATCTCTCTTCTTTCCTTCCCTCACGTTTGTTCTCTTCCTCTGTGCTCTGGTTTCCACACTTGTCCCATTAAAATATTTTCTCATTTACACTGAGGCATAAATAACTGAAAAGAATTTAAAAGTGATGCCCCAAGGGGATAGTATATTCTTTGATATAACATGTGTAAACTGCCTATCACAATTCCTGACATAAAGTAGGTGATTAATAATTGCAAATTTTCCTTTTTTTTGCAGCTTTGCTTTACATCTCTTGTAAGTTAAAGCTGCCTAATAGGGGCGGTGCTAAGATGGCGGAGGAATAGGACGGGGAGACCACTTCCCCCTCCCCCACAAATTCATCAAAAGATCATTTGAATACTGAGCAAATTCCACAGAACAACTTCTGAACATTGGCAGAGGACACCTGGCACCCAGAAAAGCAGCCCATTGTCTTCAAAAGGAGGTAAGACAAAATACAAAAGATAAAATAAGAGACAAAAGAGTTAGGGATGAAGACCCATCCCGGGGAGGGAGTCATGAAGGAGAAGTTTCCAAACACCAGGAAACCCTCTCACCAGCAGGTCTGTGGGGAGTTTTGGAATCTCAGCAGGGAACATAACCGGGAGGGGGTAAAAAAAAAAAAAAACACAGATTACATGCCTAACCACAACTCCCAGATGCTCACATCCGCTACCAGCAAGGGGGGCCTGAACAGGGAGGGGCGGGCTTCATTGCTTAGGGTAAGGACCAGACCTGAATGCCCTGAGGACAATCTGAAGGAGCTAATGTGAGACAGCAACCCAAACTGCCAGATAGCCAGAGAGAGAGAGAGAGAGAGAGAGAGAGAACAGAGAGAAAGAACTTTCCTGTGAAAAGCTCTAACCTAAGGCACTGCTGGGCCCACTCACAGAACAAAGGACTGAGGGAATACCAGAGGAGAGCTAGCTGGCTGTGGACTGGCCCATCCCCCGCCAGAGGTAGAGAGGCAGGCGGGCAACAGCCAGAAGGCGAGGGGCAATCTCAGCCCCAGAGTCGGCATCCTCTACCAAACTGCGAGCAGGCCCCCAGTTGCTAACCAAGTCTTCCTGCTGGTGAGAGGGTTTCCTGGTATTTGGAAACTTCTCCTCCTTTCTAAGACAATGGGCTGCCTTTCTGGGTGTCTGGCGTCCTCCACCAGTGTTCAGAATTTGTTTTGTGGAATTTGCTCAGCATTCAAATGATCTTTTGATAAATTTGTCGGGGAGAAAGTAGTCTACCCATCCTATTCCTCTGCCATCTTAGGACCTACCTCTTTTCCTAGTATTTTAACGAATCTCCATACCACCTTCCACAGTGGCTGTATCAATTTACATAGTTTGCTGTATCAACAGTGCAAGAGTGTTCCCTTTTCTCCTCACCCTCTCCAGCATTTATTGCTTGTAGACTTTTTGATGATGGCCATCTGACTGGTGTGAGTTGATATCTAATTATAGTTTTGATTTTCATTTCTCTAATAATGAATGATGTTGAGCATGTTTTCATGTGTTTGTTAGCCATCTGTATGTCTTCTTTGGAGAAATGTCTGTTTAGGTCTTTTGCCCACCTTTTGATTGGGTTGTTAGTTTTTCTGGTATTGAGTTGTATGAGCTGCTTGTATATTTTGGATATTAATCCTTTTTCAGTTGTTTCATTTGCCATTATTTTCTCCCATTCAGAGGGTCGTTTCACCTTGCTTATAGTTTCCTTTGCTGTGCAAAAGTTTTTAAGTTTAATCAAGTCCCACTTGTTTACTTCTGTTTCTATTTCCATTACTCTAGGAGGTCGGTCATTGAGAATCTTGCTTTGATTTATGTATGTCATCCAGTGTTCTGCCTGTTTTCCTCTAAGAGTTTTATAGTTTCTCATCTTATATTTAGGTCTTTAATCCAATTTAGTTTATCTTTGTGTATGGTGTTAGGAAGTATTCTAATTTCATTCTTTTCTATGGAGCTGTCCAGTTTGCCCAGCACAATTTATTGAAGAGGTCGTGTTTGCGCCATTGTATATTCTTGCATCCCTTGTTAAAAGTAAGGTACCCGTAGGTGTATGGGGTTTATTTCTGGGATATCTTGTTCCATTGGTCTATATTTCTGTTTTTGTGCCAGTACCATACTGTCTTGATGACTATAGCTTTGTAGTGTAGTCTGGTTCAGGAAGTTTGATTCCTCCAGCTCCATTCTTCTTTCTCAAGACTACTTTGGCTATTTGAGGTCTTTTGTGTTTCCATATGAATTGTGAAATTTTTTGTTCTAGTTCTGTGAAAAATGCCATTGGTAATTTGATAGGGATCACATTGAATCTATAGATTGCATTTGGTAGGATAGTCATTTTCACAATATTGATTCCTCCTACACAGGAACATGGAATATCTCTCCATCTGTTTATGTCATCTTTGATTTATTTCATGAGTGTTTATAATTTTCCATATACAATTCTTTTGTCTCCTTAGGTAAGTTTATTCTGAGATATTTTATTCTTTTTGTTGCAATGATGAATGGGATTGATTCCTTAATTTCTCTTTCTGATTTTTCATTGTTAGTATATAGGAATGCAAGTGGTTTCTGTGTATTGATTTTGTATTCTGAAACTTTACTAAATTCACTGATTAGCTCTAGTAATTTTCTGATACTATCTTTAAGGTTTTCTATCATGTCACCTGCAAACAGCAAGAGCTTTACTTCTTCTTTTCTGATCTAGATTTCTTTTATTTCTTTTTCTTCTTTGATTGCTGTAGCTAGGACTTCCAGAACTATGTTGAATAATAGTGGTGAAAGTGGACACCCTTGTCTGTTCCTCATCTTAGGGGGAATGCTTTCAGTTTTTCACCATTGAGAATAATATTTGCTGTAGGCTTATCATATATGGTCTTTACTGTGTTGAGCTAGATTCCTTCTGTACCCATTTTTTAAAGAGTTCTAATCATAAATGGGTGCTGAATTTTGTCAAAGGCTTTTTTTGCATCTATTGAGATTATCATGTGGGTTTTATCTTTCAGTTTGTTAATATGGTGTATCACATTGATTTATTTGTGTATATTAAAGAATCTTTGCATCCTTCAAATAAACCCAACTTGATTGTGGCATATGAGCTTTTTGATGTGTTGCTGAATTCTGTTTGGTTGAGGATTTTAACATCTATGTTCATCAGTGATATTGGCCTTAGTTTTCTTTTTCTGTGTTGTCTTTGTCTGGTTTTGGTATCAGGGTGATGGTGGCCTCATAGAATGAGTTTGGAAGTGTTCTTTCCTCTGCAATTTTTTGAAAGAGTTTTAGAAGCATAGTCACTAGCTCTTCTCTAAATGTTTGATAGAATTCTCCTGTGAAGCCATCTGGTCCTGGGCTTTTGTTTTGGGGGAGATTTTTGATCACAGCTTTACTTTCAGTGCTTGTAATTGGGTTGTTCATAATTTCTATTTCTTTCTGGTTCAGTCTTGGAAGATTGAACTTTTCTAAGACTCTGTCCATTTCTTCCAGGTTATCCATTTTATTGACATATAGTTGTTCATGATAGTCTCTTATAATCCTTTGTATTTCTGCATTATCTGTTGTAACCTCTCCTTTTTCCTTTATAATTTTGTTGATTTGATTCTTCTCTCTTTTTTTCTTAATGAGTCTGGCTAAAGGTTTGTCAGTTTTATCTTTACAAAGAACCAGCTTTTAGTTTTATTAATCTTTACTATTGTTTCTTTCATTTCTTTTTCAGTTCTTTCTTCTCTGATCTTTATGATTTCTTTCCTTCTAATTTTGGGGTTTTTTCTTCTTATTTTTCCTGTTGTTTTAGGTATAAAGTTAGGTTGTCTATTCGATGTTTTTTCTTGTTTCATGAGGTAGGGTTGTATTGCTATAAACTTCCCTCTTAGAACTGCTTTTCCTGCATCCCATAGGTTTTGAGTTGTGTTTTCATTGTCATTTGTTTCTAGGAATTTTTTGACTTTCCCTTTTATTTCTTAGTAACCTTTTGGTTATTTAGAAATGTACTGTTTGTGATTTTTACAGCTTTTTCTTGTAATTGATATCTAGTCTCACAGCATTGTGGTCAAAGAAGATGCTTGATATGATTTCAATTTTCTTAAATTTACTGAGGTTTGATTTGTGACCCAAGATGTGGTCTATCCTGGAGAATGTTCCATGTGCACTTGAGAAGAAGGTGTAGTCTTCTGCATTTGGGTGGAATGTCCTGAAGATATCAATGAGATCCATCTCATATAATATATCATTTAAGACTTGTGTTTCCTTATTAATTTTCTGTTTTGATGATCTGTCCATTGGTGTGAGTGGGGTGTTAAAGCCTCCTTCTTTTATTGTGTTACTGTCAGTTTCTCCTTTTACATATGTTAGTGTTTGTCTTATGGATTGAGGTGCTCCTATGTTGGGTGCATAGATATTTACAATTGTTATGTTTTCCTCTTGGATTGATCCCTTAATCATTATGTAGTATCCTTCCTTATCTCTTGTAATCTCCTTTATTTTAAGGTTATTTTGTCTGATATGAGTACTGCTACTCCAGCTTTCTTTTGCTTCCCATTTGCATGGAATATATTTTTCCATCCTCTTACTTTCAGTCTATATGTGTCTTTAGGTCTGAAGTGGGTTTCCTGTAGACAGCATACATATATAGGTCTTGTTTTTGTATCCATTCTGCCAGTCTGTGTCTTTTGGTTGGAGCATTTAATCCATTTACATTCAAAGTGATTATTGAAATATATGTTCCTATTGCCATTTTGTTAATTGTTTGGGGTTTCATTTGTTGTTTTGTAGATCTTTTTCTTCTCTTGTATTTCTTGACTGTATAAGTTCCTTTAACATTTGTTGTAAAGCTGGTTTGGTGGTACTGAATTCTCTTAACTTTTGCTTGTCTGAAAAGCTTTTTATTTCTCCATCAATTTTGAATGAGATCCTTGCTGGGTACAATAATCTTGGTTGTAGATTTTTCCCTTTCAGTACTTTAACTACATCCTGCCATTCCCTTCTGGCCTGCAGAGTTTCTGCTGAAAGATCAGCTGTGAAGCATATGGGGTTTCCCTTATATGTTTACTTGTTGCTTCTCCCTTGCTGCTTTTAATATTCTTTCTTTGTGTTTAGTCTTTGTTAGTTTGATTAGTATGTGTCTTGGTGTGTTTCTCCTTGGGTTTATCCTGTATGGGACTCTTTGTGCCTGTTGGACTTGATTGATTATTTCCTTTCCCATGTTGGGGAAATTTTCAATTATAATCTCTTCAAAAATTTTCTCATACCCTTTCTTTTTCTCTTCTTCTTCTTGGACCCCTATAATTCAAATGTTGGTGCATTTGATATTGTCCCAGTGATCTCTGAGGCTATCCTCAGTTCTTTTCATTCTTTTCACTTTATTCTGCTCTTCAGAAGTTATTCTAACCATTTTATCTTCCAGCTCACTGATTCGTTCTTCTGCTTCAGATATTCTGCTATTGATTCCTTCTAGACTATTTTTAATTTCAGTAATTGTGTTGTTTGTCTCTGTATGCTTATTCTTTAATTCTTTTAGGTCTTTGTTATTTGATTCTTTCACTTTTTCCATCCTATTTTCAAGGTTTTTGATCATCTTTACTATCATTATTCTGAATTTTTTTTCAGGTAGTTTGCCTATTTCCTCTTCATTTATTCAGACTTCTGTGTTTCTAGTTTGTTCCTTCATTTGTGTAGTATTTTTTTGCCTGATAGCTTACTGTGAGCGGTGTCAGATTCACGATCTCTGAAGAAGATTTATCTTCGGGACCAGGGGCCAGCCTTGATGACTCAAGAGCTTTTGTGAAGCAGAGCTTTATTAAAGTATGAAAAAGGACAGATAAAGCTTCTGACATAGACATCAGAAGGGGGACAGAGAGTGCCCCCTGCCCCCTGCTAGTTTTAGCAAGCTGTTTTATATCTGTGGAAAGCTATTAATCAGATAACAGAGACACCTCAAGGCTGAAGGAGTTTCACCAGGTCCCTCTCCCACAATATGCATTTTTGAGATAGGATGGCACGAGGTGTAAAGCAATTGATATGAATACTAGTTGTTGAGCTATTATCATCCCAAGTTAGTCTTAGGTGGAACCATTTTGAAGAAAGGCAAATTCCAAAGCAAATACATAGTTTCATTAACATAGCTTAAGAAAAATATTTTCGTAGAGAAACCGCCTTTTAATTTTGTATGGAGAAGGAAAAAAATCTGACACTTGTAGTTTGTTTCTTCCTGCCGCTTAAGGGAGAGATAAAAAATGTCTGACACTTGCAGACTATTTCCTCTGTTTGGAGACCCCTGGCCTTCCTGCCTGTTACCCTCTCATTCCTTTTCTTTCTTTCTTTTTTTTTTTTTTTTTTTTGCTTACTGTGTTTGAGGTCTCCTTTTTCTGGGCTTCAAGGTTCAATTCTTTCTTCCTTTTGGTTTCTGCCCTCCTAGGATTGGTCTAGTGGTTTGTGTAAGCTTTTTATAGGGTGAAATTTGTGCTGAATTTTCTTTGTTTGTTTGTTTTCCTCTGATATGCAAGGCTGAGTGAGGTGGTAATCCTGTCTGCTAATGACTGGGTTTCTATTTTTGTTTTGTTTGTTGTTTAGATGAGGCGTCCTGCACAGGGTGCTACTGGTGGTTGGGTGATGCCAGATCTGGTATTCAAATGGTTTCCTTTGTGTGAGTTCTCACTATTTGATACTCCCTGGGGTTAGTTATCTGGTAGTTTAGGGTCTTGGAGTCAGTGCTCCCACTCCAAAGGCTCAGGGCTTGATCTCTGACTGAGGGCTCTCATGGATTCTGGCTTAAGTAAGCTCAGTTGTCTGGGGCCAGTATCCTGTGTTTTCTCATCCCGCATTTCCTCCGTGGCTGCTGTCTGATGGCTGCTAGACAGAAGATATTCTTTGTTTCTTCCTGATTTCTGTCAGGACTCACTGGCTAACTGCTGTAGGTGCCTGCAATCACTGGGGACTGCAACATCCTTTGTTTACTGATATGGCAGGGAGTATTTCATTTATCAAAACTGAAGTTGAATATTTTTCATTGTCATAGTCACATGCTAACAAATGGTGGAACTGATATTCAAATTCCAGTTTAATCCACACTATGAACAAGGGATCACCACGGTATATCGCTTTTTCCAGAGCTTGGACCCACCAGGAGTGCCCACAAATCTACGTTGTACATATTGAACTTAATAGTAAATATCAACTATAACTCAATAAAGCTGGAAAAATACTTTCTGAATGTCCGTATAGAAAATAGAAACAATTTGTTTTCTATTTAAAAAATTAAAATGAGCTATATTTATTGGTTTATCAAATGGTCTTGCTTCTATTCCCCAACATGATTTGGATTCTCCTCTGCTCAGTACATTTTTCACCTCATTTATGATAACCAAGGTACTTCCAGTTTAGTTTTGGTAAACCTCTCACTTTGTCAAAATAAAAACCAAAACATTTCTGTTTATTTTTTTTCAACTTTTTATTTTGTATTGGGGTCGAGCTGATTAACAATGCTGTGATAGCTTCAGGTGAACAGTTAAGAGATTCAACTATAGCATTCTCCCCCAAACTCCCCTCCCATCCAGACTGCCACATAACATTGAGCAGAGTTCTCTGTGCTGTAAAGTAGATCCTTGTTGGTTATCCGTTTTAAATATAGCACTGTGTACATGTAGATCCCAAACTCCCTAACTATCCTTTCCCCACATCCTTCCCCCTTTGCAACCACAAGTTCATTTTCTAAGTCTGAAAGTCTTTTTATGTTTCATAAGTTCATTTGTATAATTTCTTTTTAGATTCCACATATAAGGGATGTCATATGATATTTTTCTTTCATTGTCTGACTTACTTCACTCAATATAACAGGTTAAGTTTTTTGTTTCAGTTCTGTTGTCAGGGAGGTAGGCTCTTTATGCCTGAAAATAATTGGATTTTTTAAAGCCATTTGTTCAGGTTGTTTATTCATAAAATAAGCTAATGGTGGTAAAGACACATATCTAGATACAGATAAAACTAACTAAAGTTGAAGCTAGGAAAGTGTAGAAGGAGGAATAAGAATACCTCTACCCTTTTTCCTATGACAGAGACAAGCATTAATTGGTAAAAAAAAAAAATACAAAACAGTAATTTCCTGAAATAGAGAGATATTCAGAGTCTCTGAAGGGTAAGTGGAAGAGCTACTTTTAGAGCAGAAAAATAGAGACATGCTTTATCAGAGCATGAAATTGTTATAAGTTAGCAAAAAGATTGTTATGAAAGTTCTTAAGCAGGATTATTCAGTAAGATAATGCTGAAATAAGGCAGCTGTTGTGAGACAAGTCATTAGGAATCCTGATGCTACATTAAGTTTCAGAGTGAACTACCCAGATTAATAGCTCTAATCAAGGTATATTCTTCATGTTTGTTCATTCATTCCATTTATAATTATGGAGTATCTATTATATGCCAAGAACTCTTCTAAATATTCAGGGTATTTCCATGGACAAAATAAAAACACCTGTTCTTTACTACTTATGTTCAATTAACAAGGTTAGGGTTAAAATAATCTGTTAGACTTTGGTTAGACTATAAAAAGAAACAATATTTTGAAAGTTAGATGTAGGAGGGGAATAAAAATTCCACAGTAGGAAGATCCTAAATTCATGGACTCCCACAGACACACCAAAACTACAACTATATACAGAACAGCTCTGTCTGAGAACAACCTGAAGACTAGAAGAACATCTTTTCTACAATTAAGGACCTAAAGAACAAAACCACACTGAGATGGGTAAGAGGAGCAAAGATGAAATCCAGTTAGGATGCACAACTCTGGCACAGATATGTATAATCAGGAAGAGACATTGCAAACACAAAGGTACTCAATAAGGAGCCAGGGGCTTGAGCCCCACATCCCCAGCCCTGGGGACCAGCACTGAAAAGATGAGTCCCCACTATTAGCTTTGAAAACCAGCAGTACTTACTTATGTCTGGGAGAGCCAGAGGGCTGTATGAAACCAAGACTCAATTCTTAACAGGGCTCACACATAAACTACTTGAATCCAGCACACAGGCAGCAGTATAAAAAGGAAGTCATGTTCTAGCCATTCTTCCAAGGCCACACCAACACACCAGCCTGACTCTGCTCTGGCTCTAGCTATCCCACCAAGGTGATGGCCCTAGAGCAACCTGGGCAAGCTCCAGCTCACACATGCTCCAGCTTCAACAGTTCCACCATTCTGGCCCCAGTGCACCTCAGGAAATCCAAGTCTATGCCCACTCCAGCACTAGCTGTCCCACTAAAGTGGCCCCAGACTGACTTGGAATGCCCTAGGACACCCCAGCCTGTCCTTAATCCAACAAACAAAAAATGAGGAGACAGGACAATTTATTCCAAATGGAAGAAAAAGATTAAAAACCCAGAAAAGAAGCCTAATGAAACAGGGATAAGTATTACCTGATAAAGAGGTCAAAGCAATAGTCATAAATATGCTCAATGAATCCAGGAAAAGAATGGAGGAACATAGTGAGAACTTTCAGAAAGAGAAAGTGTTTAAAAAGAACCAATCAGAATAGAGGAATACAATAACTGAATTGGAAAGGACACTACAGGGGCAACATATTAGGTGATTCAGAAGAATGCATAAGTGAACTGGTATACAGAATAGTATAAATCATCAAAATAGAACAACAAAAGAGAAAACAATTTTAATGGGGAGAGTATAAGGAATCGCTGGGAAAGCAGTAAGTGTACTAACATTTGCATTACAGGGGCCCCAGAAGTAGAAGAGAGAAAAAGGAATATAAAACTTATATGAAGAAATAATGGTTGAAAATTTTCCTAACCTATGCGTGCATGGTAAGTCACTTTAGTCATGTCCGACTCTTTGCAACCCTATGGACTGTTGCGGGGAGCTGCCCGTGAGAACGGGGTCCTTTGTCTGAAGGACACAGCTCTGGGAGCTGCCTCAGTCCTTGAGGGTTTGCTTGCAAACATAGCTCTCTGTCCTGCCACCCCAGAGATTAGGCGATTATTTACTCCAGACACCTGGAGTTCTGGACAAACTTCTCACGCACCAGTTATCTGATGTAAGAAATAATAACAGGGTGCCATTCCCATGCTCTCAAGATTTCTTGTGACTTTTTGTAAGATGTATAGGTCAACCAAGAAAAAAGTTAACTATCTTGTCTTTCTCATGCTCTCCTGTATAAATATAAGATGCTGAATAAAGTCGTGGTCAGACCACTTCCCTTTGTGGAGACGTGTCTGAACCTCTCAACCCCATCTTTGTGTAGTATTCCTTTGCTGTAGTATTCTTTCTCAGCCGCGCCATGCACGTTCACGGGACCTGATTGACTTCGCCGGCTGGCACCGGCAGACTGTAGCCCACCAGGTTTCTCTGTCCATGGTATTCTCCAGGCAGGAATACTGGAGTGGGTTGCCATTTCCTTCTCCAGGGAGTCTTCCCAAGTCAGGGATCAAACCTGAGTCTCTTATGCCTCCTGCACTGGCAGGCATGTTCTTCACCACTAGCACCACCTGGGAAGCCCAAATCTATGGAAAGAAACAAATATCCAGGTCCAGAGGGCACAGAGTCACAAGCAAGATAAATCCAAAGAGATAATGTAATTAAATGGCAAAAGTTAAAAATGGGAGAATTTTAAATGCATCAAGAGAAAAACAAGTCGCATAAAGGGGACCCTTAATAAAGCTACCAGGTTGTTGTTTTTTTTTTTTTTTTTTTTAGCAGAAATATTGCAAGCAAAAAGGGAGTGGCAAGATATATTTAAAGTACTAAAAGGAAAAACTTTACAACCAAGAATACTCTACCCAGCAAGGCTATAATTCCAAACATAAGGATAAATAGAGTGGAAATAAATGAAGTAGAGACTGAAAAAGTCATCAGATCAGATCAGATCAGTCGCTCAGTCGTGTCTGACTCTTTGCAACCCCGTGAATCGCAGCACGCCAGGCTGCCCTGTCCATCACCAACTCCCGGAGTTCACTCAGACTCACGTCCATCGAGTCAGTGATGCCATCCAGCCATCTCATCCTCTGGCGTCCCCTTCTCCTCCTGTCCCCAATCCCTCCCAGCATCAGAGTCTTTTCCAATGAGTCAACTCTTCGCATGAGGTGGCCAAAGTACTGGAGTTTCAGCTTTAGCATCATTCCTTCCAAAGAAATCCCAGGGCTGATCTCCTTCAGAATGGACTGGTTGGATCTCCTTGCAGTCCAAGGGACTCTCAAGAGTCTTCTCCAACACCACAGTTCAAAAGCATCAATTCTTCTGTGCTCAGCCTTCTTCACAGTCCAACTCTCACATCCATACATGACCACAGGAAAAACCATAGCCTTGACTAGACGAACCTTTGTTGGCAAAGTAATGTCTCTGCTTTCCAATATGCTATCTAGGTTGGTCATAACTTTCCTTCCAAGGAGTGAGCATCTTTTAATTTCATGGCTGCAGTCACCATCTGCAGTGATTTTGGAGCCCAGAAAAATAAAGTCTGACACTGTTTCCACTGTTTCCCCATCTATTTGCCATGAAGTGGTGGTACCAGATGCCATGATCTTCGTTTTCTGAATGTTGAGCTTTAAGCCAACTCTTTCACTCTCCTCTTTCACTTTCATCAAGAGGCTTTTTAGTTCCTCTTCACTTTCTGCCATAAGGGTGGTGTCATCTGCATATCTGAGGTTATTGATATTTCTCCCAGCAATCTTGATTCCAGCTTGTGTTTCTTCCAGTCCAGTGTTACTCATGATGTACTCTGCATATAAGTTAAATAATCAGGGTGACAATATACAGCCTTGACGAACTCCTTTTCCTATTTGGAACCAGTCTGTTGTTCCGTGTCCAGTTCTAACTGTTGCTTCCTGACCTGCATACAAATTTCTCAAGAGGCAGATCAGGTGGTCTGGTATTCCCATCTCTTTAAGAATGTTCCACAGTTTATTGTGATCCACACAGTCAAAGGCTTTGGCATAATCAATAAAGCAGAAATAGATGTGTTTCTGGAACTCTCTTGCTTTTTCCATGATCCAGCAGATGTTGGCAATTTGATCTCTTGTTCCTCTGCCTTTTCTAAAACCAGCTTGAACATCAGGAAGTAGACTACTATGAACAATTATATGCCAAAAAATTGGACAACCTAGAAGAAATGCATAAATTCTTAAAGACATGCAATCTTCCATGACTGAATCAGGAAGAAATAGAAAATCTTGACAAACTGATAACCAGTAATGAAGTTAGATCTGTAATTTAAAAAAAAAAAAAAAAACTCCCAATAAACAAAAGTCCAGGACCAGATAGTTTCACAAGGGAATTCTACCAAACATTTAAAGAAATGTTAATTCCTATCCTCAATCTGTTCCAAAATATTGAAGAGGAAGGAACACATCCAGTATAATTCTATGATTCTAGCAATTAGCCTGATACCAAAATGAGGCAAAGACACTACAAAAAAAGAAAATTCAGGTTAATAACCCTAATGAACTCTGATGCAAAAATCTTCAGCCAAATATTGACAAACAATTCAACAATACATTAAAAGGATCACAAACAATGAATATGTGAGATTTATTCTAGAAATGCAATAATAATTTTATTTTCATTTCCTTAATTTATTAGAGATGACAATGAACTATTAGGCTATGCATGAATTGTAGCAAGTGGAATTCCAGTTCAGGACATGAGTTGTATACATATAAGAACGTCTCCATGGAGATTCTTGCTTCTTTTATGTTAATTCAACAAACTCTCTAAAGCCTTAGCAGAGAAAGTCAATCAACAACCTCATTTAAATGAAAAATATTTGCCTCTACTCTTCTGCTGTCTTGAATGCTGTCTTTACCTTGTAAGCAAATCAGCATGATACACCACATCAACAAAATGATGAATAAAAATCACATAATGATCTCAATAGATACAGAAAAAGCAATTGATAAAATCTAACATCCATTTATTATAAAAACTCTCAACAAAGTGGGTATGGAGAGAACATAGCTCAAAAAGATAAAGACCATGTATGACAAGCTCACAGCTAACATCATGCTCAGTGGAGAAAAGCTGAAATCATTTCTCTAAGATCAAGACCAGGATGCTCACTCTCATCATTTTATTCAACATAGTATTGGAGATTCTAGTCATGGCAACCAGATAAGAAAAGTAAATAAAAAGCATACAAATTGGAAGGGAAAATTAAAATTGGCACTATTTTCAGGTGACATAATACTATATGCAGGAAATCCTAAAAGACTCCATCAAGAAACTTAGAAAAAATAAATGAATACATTAAAGCTCCAGGATACAAATTAATATACAGAAATTAGGTGCATTTCTATACATTACTAATGAACTATAAGAAAAAAAGGAATGAAGAAAACAATCCCATTTACAATTGCACCAAAAGAATAAAATATCTATGAATAAATTTAACCCTACAGATAAAAGACCTGAAAACTATAAGAAATTGACTAAAGAAATTGAAGGTGACAGAAATAAATGGAAAGATACACCATGCTCATGAATTAGAATAATTAATATTGTTAAGGGGGCTTCCCAGTGCCACTGGTGGGAAAGAACCCACCTGCCAGATGCAGGAAACATAAGAAATGTGGGTTCAATCATTGGGTTGGGAAGATCCCCTGGAGAAGGAAATGCAACCCATTCCACTATTCTTGCCTGGAGAATTCCAAGGACAGAGAAGCCTGGCAGACTATAGTCCATAGGATCGCAAAGAGTTGAACATGACTGAAGTGACTTAGCACATACACAATATTGTTAAATATACTACCCAAAGTAATTTGCATGTTCAGTGAACTCCCTACCAAAATGCCCATGGCATTTTTCACAGAACTAGAACAAATAATCTTAAATATTGTGTGGAATCACAAATGAACCCAAATAGCCAAAGCAATCTTGGGAAAGAAAACAACTGGAAGCATCACACTTCAGACTATACTACAAAGCTGTAGTAATCAAGACAGTACGAAGTGAAGTGAAGTCACTCAGTCATGTCCAACTCTTTGTGACCACATGGACTGTAGCCTACCAGGCTTCTCTGTCCATGGGATTCTCCAGGCAAGAGTACTGGAGTAGGTTGCCATTTCCTTCTCCAGGGGATCTTCCCGACTCAGGGATCGAATCCAGGTCTCCCGCATTGCAAGCAGACGCTTTACCTTCTGAGCCACTAGGGAAGCTCCAAGACAGTATGGTATACCACAAAAACAGAAACAGAAATCAAGGGAAAAGAATAGAGAGCCCAGAAATAAGCCCATGCTTACATGGTCAATTAATCTGTGACAAGGGACACAGAATATGTGATAAGAAAAAGATCAATTCAGTTCTGTCAGTCATATCCGATGCTCTGTGACCCCATGGACTGTAGCACATCAGGCTTCCCTTTCATCACCAACTCCCACAGCTTGTTCAAACTCTTGTCCATTGAGTTGGTGATACCATCCAACTATCTTGTCCTCTGCTGGCCCCTTCTCCTCCTGCCTTCACTCTTTCCCAGCATCAGGGTTTTTTCCAATGAGAGTTCTTCGCACCAGGTGGCCAAAGTATTGGAGTCAGCATCAGTCCTTCCAATGAATATTCAGGACTGATTTCCTTAAGGATTGACTGGTCTGATCTCTTTGCTGTCCAAGGGTCTCTCAAGAATCTTCTCCAACACCACAGTTCAAAAGCATCAATTCTTTGATGTTCAGCCTTTTTTATGGTCCAACTCTCACATCCATTCATGACTACTAGAGAAAACCATAGCTTTGACTAGACGGACCATTGTCAGCAAGGAAAAAATAGTCTCTTAATAAATGGTATTGGAAAAAAACTAGACAGCTATGTGTAAAAAGAAAATAAAGCTAGACCATTTTCTAACACCATATACAAAAATAAACTCAAAATGGATTAAAGAGTGAAATATAAGACCTGAAATAAAAAAAAACTCCTAGGGGAAAAAAAAAAAAAAAAAAACACAAGCAATTACCTCTTTGACATCAGCCTTAGAAATATTTGTTGCATCTGTCTCAGGCATAGGAAACAAAAGTAAAAATAAGTAAATGGGACTATATTAAATTAAACGTTTTTGTATAGCAAAGAAAACCATCAATAAAACTTAAAGGCAACCAACTGAATGGAGGAAGATATTTGCAATGATATGTCTAACAAGGGGTTAATACACAGAATATGTAAAGAACTCATACAACGCTGTGTGGGCAGAGGGCTTGAACAGGCACTTTTCTAAATATGGCAAACATACACACGAAAAAAATGCTCAACACCACTGATCACCAGGAAAACACAAATCAAAAACACCATGAGGTATCATCTCACACCTGTAAGAATGGCTATTGTTAAAAAGACAAGAAACAGACAATTTTTGGAAGGATGTGGAGAAAAGGGAACCCCTGTGCACTGTTCATGGGTATATAAATTGGTATAGCCACTATGGAAAACTATTTGGAGGTTCCTCAAAAAATTAAAAATAAAACTACTACACAATCCAGCAAGTTCTACTTCTGAATATCTATCCTAAGAAAACAAAAACACTAATTCAAAAAGATATAAGCGCCACAATGTTTATAACAGCATTATTTACAGTAGCCAAGATATGGAAGCCACCTAAGTGCCAGTCAACAGATGAATGGATGAGGAAAATATGGAATTTTACTCAGGAAGGTTATAAAAGAATATTATACAGCCATAAAAACCTTGTATTTTCAAAAACATGGATGGACCTAGAGGGTACTAGTATTATGCTAAGTGAAGTAATCAGAGAGATAAAGACAAATAATGTATGATTTCACTTGTATGTGGAATGTAAAAAAATAATAATGATAATAAACATGACAAAACAGAAACAGACTCATAGGCACAGAGAACAAACTAGTCGTTGCCAGAGGAGAGGGATGTGGGGAATGGATGAAATAGATGAAGCAGATTAATAGGTACACACTTCCAGTTATAAAATAAATAAGTCACAAGGATGTACAGCATATGAAATAGAGCCAACAATACTCTAATGCATTTTATGGTGACAGACAGCAACTAGACTAATAGTGGTGATTATTTTTTAATGTATAAAAATATCAAGTCAACTGTGTTGTATACCTGAAACTAATAAAATATATAATTCTGTAAGTCAATTATTTCAAATCCTGAAAGATGATGCTGTGAAAGTGCTGCACTCAATACACCAGCAAATTTGGAAAATTCAGCAGTGGCCACAAGACTGGAAAGGTCAGTGTTCATTCCAATCCCAAAGAAAGGCAATGCCAAAGAATGCTCAAACTACCGCACAATTGCACCCATCTCACACGCTAATAAAGTAACCCTCAAAATTCTCCAAGCCAGGCTTCAGCAGTACGTGAACCATGAACTTCCAAATGTTCAAGCTGGTTTTAGAAAAGGCAGAGGAACCAGAGATCAAATTGCCAACATCTGCTGGATCATGGAAAAAGCAAGAGAGTTCCAGAAAAACATCTATTTCTGCTTTATTGATTATGCCAAAGCCTTTGACTGTGTGGATCACAATAAACTGTGGAACATTCTTAAAGAGATGGGAATACCAGACCACCTGACCTGCCTCTTGAGAAACCTATATGCAGGTCAGGAAACAACAGTTAGAACTGGACATGGAACAACAGACTGGTTCCAAATAGGAAAAGGAGTACGGCAAGGCTGTATATTGTCACCCTGATTATTTAACTTATATGCAGAGTACATCATGAGTAACACTGGGCTTGAAGAAGCGCAAGCTGGAATCAAGATTGCTGGGAGAAATATCAATAACCTCAGATATGCAGGTGACACCACCCTTATGGCAGAAAGTGAAAAGGAACTAAAAAGCCTCTTGATGAAAGTGAAAGAGGAGAGTGAAAAAGTTTACTTAAAGCTCAACATTCAGAAAACGAAGATCATGGCATCTCGTCCCATCACTTCATGGCAAATAGATGGGGAAACAATGGAAACAGTGTCAGACTTTATTTTGGGGGGCTCCAAAATCACTGCAGATGGTGATTGCAGCCATGAAATTAAAAGATGCTCACTCCTTGGAAGGAAAGTGATGACCAACCTAGATAGCATATTGAAAAGCAGAGACACTACTTTGCCAACGAACGTCCGTCTAGTCAAGGCTATGGTTTTTCCAGTAGTCATGTATGGATGTGAAAGTTGTACTGTGAAGAAAGCTAAGTGCCGAAGAATTGATGCTTTTGAACTGTGGTGTTGGAGAAGACTCTTGAGAGTCCCTTGGACTGCAAGGAGATCCAACCAGTCCATCCAAAGGAGACCAGTCCTGGGTGTTCATTGGAAGGACTGATGCTGAAGCTGAAACTCCAATACTTTGACCACCTCATGCATAGAGGTGACTCATTGGAAAAGACCCGGGTTCTGGGAGGTATTGGGGGCAGGAGGAGAAGGGGACGACAGAGGATGAGATGGCTGGATGGCATCACAGACTCAATAGACATAAGTTTTGGTGAACTCCAGGAATTGGTGATGGACAGGGAGTGCTGCAGTTCATGGGGTTGCAAAGAGTTGGACACGACTGAACGACTGAACTGAACTGAACCGAAGTCAACTATGCCTCAATTAAAAAAAGAAAGTTAGATGTGAATCAAAATTTCGAATACCCATACCTTTTGGCCTAGCAATTTTACTTGTAACTCTTTCCAACAGATAAACCTATAAAGGGTCTAAGAGTATGTGATAAACGTAATTCTAAGATGCCTCCAAGATTCCCACTCCTTGGTGTACATGTCTTCCATAACCCTATGGAGTGTGGGCAAGACCTATGAATGTAATGGGAATCATTCCTATGATTATGTTATCAATCAGTTGACTTAGGAATTATTCAAAAAGAAGACTACCCTGATGGTTCTGTCCTGATTACGTGAGTCCCACAAAGAGATTGAGCCCTTCCCAACATCAGAGAGATTCAAAATGTGAGAGGGCCACTGGAGGGCACCATGTAGCAAGGACCTGAGAGTGGCCTACAGGTTCTGAGAGTGATCCCTGCCCAACAGCCAGTAAAAAAGCAAGAAACTTAGTCATATAACCACAAAGGAAGTCACTCAGCCATCAAACTGAAAAGGCTTGGAATCAGATCCTGCCCTAGTTAAACCTCCATGGAAATCATGAAATAATGAATTTGTCTTCTTTTAAGTGCTAAATTTGTTATAATTTGTTATTCAGGAAAAGAAAACTAATGTAAGGTATTAGTAAAGAATGTTGACAACATTATTTATAAAAGTGAAAAATAAGGAATAATGTGCCATGCAATATAATTTGTCAGATAAATTTGGGTATATTTGGAGTATAAAATGCCATGATGCCATTAACAATGTAAGTTCTTTAGGTACTAAGTATGAAGATATGTGGGCTTCCCAGGTAGCGTAAGTTGTAAAGAACCTGTGGGCCAATGCAGGACATGTAAGAGACTCAGGTTCGATCCCTGAGTCAGGAAGATCCCCTGGAGGAGGGCATAGCAACCCACTCCAGTATTCTTGCCTGGAGAATCCCATGCAGAGAGGAGCCTGACCGGCTGCAGCCCATGGGGTCGCAAAGTGTCGGACATGACTGAGTGACTGAACAACAACAGCATCAACAAGTTGCATGAAGGTATGTCCTTAACATCATATCATGTAAAAAGGGGCCATTTTCAGAACAATACATATATGACAAACCATTTTTTAAAATAAAAAACCCTATTAAAAAAATCTACACATATATCCAGGTGGCACAGTGGTAAAGAATTCACCTGCCAGTGAGGGGGTTCAAGAGATGTGGGTTCGATCCCTGGGTCTGGAAGATTCCCTTGAGGGGGAAATGGCAACCTGCTCTGGAATCCTTGTCCAGAAAATTCCATGGAAAGAGAAGCCTGGCAGGCAACAGTCCATAGAGTCACAGAGTCAGACATGTCTGAGTGACTGAACATACACACACACACAAGAAAAATTCAGGAAGAAAATACATCAGTCTTGTTATAGTGTTACACTTTGGGTGTGGGACTGGCTCAGTCAGTGGG
This sequence comes from Bos mutus, assembly GCF_027580195.1. Classification (NCBI taxonomy): domain Eukaryota; kingdom Metazoa; phylum Chordata; class Mammalia; order Artiodactyla; family Bovidae; genus Bos; species Bos mutus. Next base: position 53,809,881 of record NC_091646.1, read on the forward strand.
TTAAGAAGGGTTTAACTTTTTATTCTCTACACTTAAGTATTGTTTGAATTTTGTTTCAAGGAACATCAGATCAGATCAGATCAGTCGCTCAGTCGTGTCCAACTCTTTGCGACCCCATGAATCGCAGCACGCCAGGCCTCCCTGTCCATCACCAACTCCTGGAGTTCACTCAGACTCACGTCCATCGAGTCAGTGATGCCATCCAGCCATCTCATCCTCTGTCGTCCCCTTCTCCTCCTGCCCCCAATCCCTCCCAGTATCTGAGTCTTTTCCAATGAGTCAACTCTTCGCATGAGGTGGCCAAAGTACTGGAGTTTCAGCTTTAGCATCATTCCTTCCAAAGAAATCCCAGGGCTGATCTCCTTCAGAATGGACTGGTTGGATCTCCTTGCAGTCCAAGGGACTCTCAAGAGTCTTCTCCAACACCACAGTTCAAAAGCATCAATTCTTTGGCACTCAGCCTTCTTCATAGTCCAACTTTCACATCCATACATGACCACAGGAAAAACCATAGCCTTGACTAGACAGACCTTTGTTGGCAAAGTAATGTCTCTGCTTTTCAATATGCTGTCTAGGTTGGTCATAACTTTCTTTCCAAGGAGTAAGCGTCTTAATTTCATGGCTGCAGTCACCATCTGTAGTGATTTTGGAGCCCAGAAAAATAAAGTTTGACACTGTTTCCACTGTTTCCCCATCTATTTCCCATGAAGTGGTGGGACCAGATGCCATGATCTTCGTTTTCTGAATGTTGAGCTTTAAGCCAACTTTTTCACTCTCCACTTTCACTTTCATCAAGAGGCTTTTTAGTTCCTCTTCACTCTCTGCCATAAGGGTGGTGTCATCTGCATATCTGAGGTTATTGATATTTCTCCTGGCAATCTTGATTCCAGCTTGTGTTTCTTCCAGTCCAGCGTTTCTCATGATGTACTCTGCATATAATTTAAATAAACAGGGTGACAATATACAGCCTTGACGAACTCCTTTTCCTATTTGGAACCAGTCTGTTGTTCCATGTCCAGTTCTAACTGTTGCTTCCTGACCTGCATACAAATTTCTCAAGAGGCAGATCAGGTGTTCTGGTATTCCCATCTCTTTCAGTATTTTCCACAGTTTATTGTGATCCACACAATCAAAGGCTTTGGCATAGTCAATAAAGCAGAAATAGATGTTTTTCTGGAACTCTCTTGCTTTTTCCATGATCCAGCGGATGTTGGCAATTTGATCTCTGGTTCCTCTGCCTTTTCTAAAACCAGCTTGAACATCAGGAAGTTCATGTTTCACATATTGCTGAAGCCTGGCTTGGAGAATTTTGAGCATTACTTTACTAGCGTGTGAGATGAGCGCAATTGTGCAGCAGTTTGAGCATTCTTTGGCATTGCCTTTCTTTGGGATTGGAATGAAAACTGACTAGACAGTTTTATATCATGTTATATTTTATATCATGTTAAATTTTCCAGGCAAGAGTACTGGACTGGGTTGCCATTGCCTTCTCCTATAATAATCTATGATAGTAGCAGTAAAAGCTATTTTTTCTTTTTCCCAGATATACTCTTTTATCTTGAGATTTCATTGCTTCAAAAAAAAATTCACTTTAAAAGTATTATATTTTTGAACATTTATTTAACATATGCAAAGACATCATTTTAGTTCAAAAGACCTTTTTATGTATAATGGATGTAAGAAGTCTATGCTTGAGACTTCAGATACAGAACCATTATTTTCAGTTTTAGGGAAATCACTAATTGTAGCACACTATTATCATTTGATGGTAGCAAACTAAATCAACAAGTTAGTTTTTGAAGAGTAGCATATCCTTATCTGCCCCATCACTGAAGAGAGTAAACTCTCATATGTGAAGCATCTGTGAGGTTAATGCAACAAAGGGAATTTGTCTCAATGGGCCCAGTAAGTGAGACCAGTTTAAAAGGAGACAGAAGGCTTTAGGTAATAGACAGGGATCAATGCTAAAATAAACCCAAGATGAAAACACTGCTGACCCATATAGTTCATTCATCAAATTATTAAAGGGCTCCTATTCCTTCCAGGCTCTATTGAGCCCTATGATAGACTCCATTTTCCCCTTCATCCTGGTGCTTTAACGCACTTCACAATCTGTACCACTAAATAGGCAGTAATTGTGAGTCAGTCTCATGAAAGCAAAGAACTCTGGTATAAGAACTGGTGTATGAAATTTAGATCAAATTAAACTTCTCTGGTGGCTCAGATGGTGAAGAATCCACCTGCAATGCAGGAGACTCAGGTTCAGTCCGTGAGTTTGGAAGATACCCTGGAGAAGGGTATTCTCTTGCCTGGAGAATTCCATGAACAGAGGAGCCTGGCAGGCTACAATCCATGGGGTCTCAAAAAGAGTCCAACATCACTGAGTGACTAACACTCACATAACAGGCTCTAATAGTTACCTATTTCTGATGTGACATTGTGCTAAGTGAGCCTGAAACAAAGTAGAAGTCAGATATGAGTCTGACGAAGGCCAAACACACCTGACACCTTATGTTATTCAGGGTTGATACATAAAATTAAACATCAGTAGATCCTATCAGAATCTGTAAAATAATAACCATAAGGCAATAGTTTTGTTATGTTTGTATAGAAATGATTGTTAAAATGAACCAAATGAACTTATATTGAAACCAAAAATATACAGATATTTGAAGTTTTATAAAAATGAAACTGAATAAAACCTGTCCTAACAATTAAAAAATTCAGTTTGATCAAGTTTGATCACATTTCATTTATTTTTTATTGAACTATAATTGATTTACAATGCTATGTTAGTTTCTGCTATAGAGTGAAGTGAATTAGCTATATGTATACATCTGTTCCCTCCCTTTCAGACGTCCCTCCCACTCCACCCTCCATCCCACCCATCTAGGTCCTCACAGAGCACCAGGCTGAGCTCCCTTTGCTATAGAGCAGCTTTCCACCAGCTATCTATTTTACATATGGTAGTGTGTATAGGAGAAGGCGATGGCACCCCACTCCAGTACTCTTGCCTGGAGAATCCCAGGGATGGGGGAGCCTGGTGGGCTGCCGTCTATGGGGTCACACAGAGTTGGACATGACTGAAGCGACTTAGCAGCAGCAGCAGCAGTGTGTATATGTCAAAGCTACTCTCTCAATTCGTCCCATTCCCCCAGTCCCTGCTCTGTGTTCATATGTCCATTCTCTACATCTATGTCTCTATTCCTGCCCTGCAAATAGGTTCATCTGTATCATTTTTCTAGATTCCACATACATGTGTTAATATATGATATTTTTTTGTTCCCTTTCTGGCTTACTTCTCTCTGTATGACAGACTTTAGATTCATCCACATCTCTAAAAATAACCCAATTTTGTTCCTTTTAATTGCTGAGTAATATTCCATTGTATATATGTACCACATCTTTGTCCATTCATCTGTTAATGGACATTTAGGTTGCTTCCATATCCTGACTATTGTAAATAATGTTGCAGTGAACATTGGAGTGCATGTGTCTTTTTACATTGTGGTTTCCACAGGGCATATGCCCAGTAGTGAGATTGCTGGATCATAAGGTAGTTCTATTTTCAGTGTTTTAAGGAACTTCCATACTATTCTCCATAGTAGCCATTATCAATTTACATTCCCACCAGCAGTGCAAGAGAGTTCTCTTTTCTCCACACCCACTCCAGCATTGATTGTTTATAGATATTTTTATGATGGCCATTATGACCAGTGTGAAGTGATACCTCATTGTAATCTTGATTTGCATTCTCTAATAATCAGTGATGTTGAGCATCTTTTCATGTGTCTCTTAGCCATTCATATGTCTTCTTCAGAGAAATGTCTACTTAGGTTTTTTACCCATTTTTTAATTGGATTATTAGTTATTTTGATGTTGAGTTGCATGAGCTGTTTGTATATTTTGGACATTAATCCCTTGTCAGCTGCTTCATTTGAAAATATTTTCTCCAATTTTGAGGGTTGTTTTCACATCTTCGTTATCATTTCCTTTGCTGTACAGAAGCTTTTAAGTTTAAAACTGAAGTATAGACCAATGTTACAGAACAGGAAACCCAGGGATAAACCCACACACCTGTGATCACCTAATCTATGACAAAGGAGGCAAGAACATATAATGGAGAAAAGACAGCCTCTTCAATAAGTGGTGTTGGGAAAACTGGACAGCTACATGTAAAAGAATGAAATTAGAACACTTCCTAACACCATACACAAAAATAAACTCAAAATGGATTAAAAACCTAAATGTAAGACCAGACGCTATAAAACTCTTAGAGGAAAACAGGAAAAACACTCTTTCACATAAATTATGGCAAGATCTTTTTTGACTCACCTCCTAGAGTAACAAAAGTAAAAAACAAAAATAAACAAATGAGACCTAATTAAACTTAAAAGTGTCTTCACATTTTATTTTATAATATTACTGACATTGCTATGTTCCAAAAATAAAATTCTCTATTGTACAATGTACTTTTGTACATTGATGCTGTATGCCTGCTGGTCAATGATGAGAAGATGATGAATTAAACCTTATCCATTAATCAGACATCCAAATGGTACATTCTTTAAGGCATCCAAGTATCATATTTGTTTTCTCAAATTTGTACACAGTCCATGTCACTCTCAATCATTTTTCATCAAACAATATAGATTAATCAATCATATAATCAAGACATCTTCTACGTGCCCAGAAACATGCTAGATGTTGTGGAGTATCATAGTAAGTTGAGAAAGAGAATCCTGTTATTGAGGCACTTGAAAACCAGCTGAGGAGACAGGTTTACAGTCATAGACTGTATAAAGAATACAATAATATAAAGTGCTGAATTCTGTGATATTAGAACTAAGCAATAAGGTCTTATTTGTGACATAAACAATAAATGCAAAAAAAAAAAAAAAAGGAGAATTCATCAGAAAAGGTTTCATCACCGGGCTTCCTGGTGGCTCAGTGGTAGAGAATCCGCCTGCCAATGCAGGAGACCCAAGTTTGATCCTTAGGTTGGGAAGATCTCCTGGAGGAGGGCATGACAACTCACTCCAGTATTCTTGCCTGGGAAATCCCATGGACAGAGGAGCCTGGTGGGCTACACTCCACGGGGTCGCAAAGAGTCAGACGTGACTGAGCGACGACTGAATAATAACAACAAGCCTTTTTGAAAGCACCAAATTTGCATGAAAAAGTATATTTTTATATGTAAACTAAATGCTAATGCATGACTTCTAGAGAACACTAAATGTGTTTCTGGTCCTCAGATGCTTTCCTGGTGAAAAGGGGAAGGGGCAAGGTCTCAGCTATTGGCATAGAAAACTGGCTTATTCTTTGTTGATGGAGACCATCCTAGCTTCCACTTTAAATCAGTTATGTTTTATTGTAATGAATATTTTAAGTAATTAGAGCATTGAAAAACTTCATTTCCTTGTGACCAAGTCCTTTCTGCCATTTCTAAGGTTATATAACACTTTTAATAAAAGCTTTCGGAATGATATGAGAATTCAATATGTATCCTCTTCTATCTATAATAAAAGCTCTTATTCATTGTTTTCTTAAAGAGAAAAACAAGACACAATTTGTAAAGGCTGATCAGGGTATTCCATTCTTCAATTACTTTTAGCAATAATTAATCATCCTAATTCTTATATCTTATGACTTTGCAGTAGGAGGCATGCCCCCTAATTACCAAAGGGTATTTATGCCTAATTGTTAAGCAGCTGTATAGCTAAAGAGATATGCATGTACTAAAGATAGAAATCTGACTTCTTATGGTGTTCCAATTCTTCAGTCATGGGTTTCCATTTTCAGTGTTCTTTAGTTCTAATGATATTTATAAATGCCATGAAAATATATAAAAAGAAGTGGTATCTTTCTAGGAATAAATACATACTCATAGGATCAGAGAATATCATTGCTGGAGGATATATTGAAGATTATCCCTCATTTTATAGAAGAACTAGCCAAAGAGGAGATAACTAGCTACTGACAGAGTCAGATATGGAATTCATATCTCTTGATATGAGTTAATATAGAGTTTTCCTTTTTAGCTTGTTTTTAAAGAGGATGGTTAAATTAAAAACAGTAGAAGCATTCACAATCTAAAAAATATTGCCATAATTCACCTACACATCATGAGTGGTAATAAGCTCTTCAAAACTCTAACAACCTTGTTACCAAATTAAGGTTGATCTTCTGTCATGGTGCCAAGACACCATAACATAGTTCTTGGGATAGGTCCATAGCTGAGCCCAGTAGTAGACTCCATAGGAGATACCTACATACTCAGCAGTTTTTATAGATCACTTTAAAATATGTTTTAAAATGTGCTTCCTCTCTGTTGTAGCCTCCAACTCAGACCTGCATTCACATACTGCTGACACTCTTAAAACTCTTTCCCTGATTCACATGGTTATTGATTAATGGTTGGCATATACCATATATGGGCTTCCCGGGTGGTGCTAGTGTTAAAGAACTCACCTACCAGTGTAGGAGACATAAGAGATGTGGGTTTGATCCCTGGGTTGGGAAGATCCCCTGGAGGAGGTCATGGCAACCCACTCCAGTCTTCTTACCTGGGAAATCCTATGGACAGAAAATTCTGACAGACTGCAATCCATGGGGCTATAAAGAGTTGGACATGACTGAAGAGACTGAGCATGCACCATATAGATATTGAAAAAGAAATCTCAGCAAGAAAACCTCTAGTACCTAAAAGAAGATCAGTATGGGTGACTGACCCAGAAAAGCATTAAAGTGTTGACAAAAAAGCCATATTGAATAAGACTCAGTGATGGAAGACCAAAATGCATGCTTTGTCTCATGATCCAACAGGTACCCGATAAATATTTTTAGAATGAACAGACTTTAATGAGCCATATCTACAGGGATTTGGATTGGAATATACACTAGATTTTGAAGTTATAAGAACTCAAGTAGGAAAAAGTTCATAAGGAGTAGGGCATAAAAGTAAAATGGTAAGAGAAGCACCAGTTATCATATTAAATATAGAGAACTGAGGACTTCTCTTGGATGGCATTTGTAATCAACCAACAGACTAAATTTATGATGCCATAAAAGCGTAATAAAGGGCTTCCCTGGTGGCTCAGATGGTAAAGAATTCACCTGCAATGCAGGAGACCCAAGTTTGATCTCTAGGTTGGGAAGACCCCCTGGAAAATGGAATGGAAACTCACTCCAGTATTCTTGCCTGGAGAATCCCATGGATAGAGGAGCCTGGTGGGCTATAGTCTATGGGGTCACAAAGAGTTGGACACGACTGAGTGACTAACACTTTCACTTTCAAAAGCATAATAACAATTACTAATAACTGGTTGAAATAGGCCATGGTACATGATCACAGGTTATAGTAATCTGAACTTCAGAGTAAAGAAAAATCCCTAAGAATTATATTTTAAAATAACCATAATAGTAACTATATGCTGCATCAGCTAATATTTAGCACATACAAGGTATAAGCTTTGCCCTTCACACCTACCCGTGGTACACAAGATTTAATAGGTAACTCAACCAGAGAAGTAGAACTTCATTATCTATTTTTTCCTCCAACCGTCCCAGGGGATCTTTCTGGAATGACCAGAGATTCATGAGATGTGCAGGAAAATTTTCATCATTCATTCCTATGCGGAATAACTACCTGATTCCTGAATGCAACTATCCTAAGAATCAAAAATATCAGTGGCATCAGAAGACATAGGGCCTGTGAGTCTTAATATAATATCTCAACATCACAGAGGAAAAAAGTCAAAAGTAAATGAAAGCTTTGCAAGCTGTGAAATAAGGGATATGGTGCTATTTGTTCTGTGACTGCCACAACATTCTTCATTAACATAGAAATTACAAACAAATCACAAAAGAACTAGCTCATGGAAAGACCTAGCCTTACTATATCTACATTATCTTTTCTCTTCCAACCATTTTCTAGCAGGGTCAGGAATTGCCTTACTTGAAGGAGACTGCATTCATACCAAGGCTTTGGGAAGGTTTTTAGAGGACAAATAAAGCTCATCAGGCAAATAGTGACAAGTCATAAAATCTGATATTTCCTGTTTGGTTGACAAGGTTTCATTAGCCTACCTCCCAATACACAGGATTCTGCACTAATATTGGAGACTCAAAGAGGTGGGCAAAGGATCCTAAATCAAGCCATTTCCAAATCTCCACAAAATGTTACTGAATGTGTGGTATTTGCCATTTCACTGTGATAGATTTTGACAATTACAACAAATATCTGTATGGTACTTTACAGATATTAGTAACAAGATCAATAAAAAAAAAAAAGGGCAGCACCTGCCCAGAGAAAGTTCTTTCCATGGTTCTATCAGAAGAGCAAGAGTTCCTGACTGTAGAAACACATTTTAAGTCTGCCTGATTACATCTCCTTATAACCAACTGGTCGAATTAGTCATAACAATTCATAGCATTTCATAATATTCAATTCAGCAAAGCTGAACAACACTGGAAAAAGGAAATATACTCTTTCAGTGGAAGGAGAATGATAGTAAGTATCTTCTGAAGAGTCATCTAATCTTCTACACAGGATATCATAGTAGAGTATGAGGATGGAGGCTTCTTTAGTTAGGATGGTGGGAGACAAATGCACCAAGGAGGTAATATATGAGTTGGATCCCCAATGTTGAAAAGGGTAACTATTTGAAGGAAGAGCATTCCAAACAGAAGAAAAAACAAATTCAGATATTTTGAAAATGAAAAGGGCTCTGAGTGTGTTCAAAAACAAAATTGTCAGCAGAGTAGCCGGGAAATGGGGGGAAGGGTAGAGAGAGATAAGTCAGAGAAGCAGACAAATCAGGTAAATCTTGTAAGGTCTCTATAAAGGGTTTGGATTTTATTATATATGGTTTAAGGAACCATTGGGGATTTGTTTGTTTTTTAATGAATAATTACAAACATATACAATAGAGAGACTGATATGACAAACTCCATATAACCATCACTCAAATTTATTAATTATCAAAAATTTGCCATATTTGCTCCATCTGTCCTATTTTTTTGTGTTTGCTCCAGTATTTTTAATGCAAATCCCAGATTTTATGTTATTTCACCAGTGTATACACAATTTGGCATGCATCTCTGAAAAGTATGGATATTTTAAAATGGAAGTAAAGTTGACATATTATTATATTAGTTTTAGTTGTACAACATAGTGATTCAATATTTTATAGATTATATAGAATTTTAATTTATTATAAAATATTGTCTATATTCCTGGATTATGAACCCAGATCTACACTTTTTAACTACTATTTTATATTGCCTCTATCTTATTTACTATTTCCCCATCCAATATATTTTTCACATATATAAATTTTTAATTTAAATATATAAAACATGCAAATTTGAGGAGCATTTATTGACCTTCCTTAAATGATAGAAGCCTCTCAAGCTGTATCTATAGATTATGATCTGCAAAGGAGACATAAGGGAGTTATGTTCAGTTCATTTGCCCCTAGTTTGACCTGCTACCAATCCTTAAATACAGCATGCAACAAATGGATCAGGTTAAAGAGGGAAAAAAATTCACATACATAGCCTTAATTATAGGGTTGGCCAAAAATTTCACTTGGATTTTTCATAAGACCATTTGGAAAAACCTGAATGGACTTTTTTGGGGGCCATTTTATTTTTTAATTGAAAGGTAATTGCTTTACAGAATTTTGAGGTTTTCTGTTATACATCAACAAGAATCAGCCATAGGTAAACCCATGTCTCCTCCCTCCTGAACTTCCCTCCCATCTCCCTTCCCATCCCACACTTCTAGATTGTCACAGATCCCCTGTTTGAGTTCCCTGAGTCATAAACAGCAAATTCCCATTGACTATCTGTTTTACATATGGTGTTGTAAGTTTCTATGATACTCTCTCCATACATCTTATCCTCTCCCTCCTCCCCTCCCCACATGTCCATAGGTTTGTTCTCTATGTCTGTTTCTTCATTGCTGCCCCGATAATAAATTCATTAGTACCATCTTTCTAGATTCCATATATATGCATCGGTATACAATATTATATTTCTCTTTCTGGCTTACTTCACTCTGTAAAATATGCTCTAAGTTCATCCACCTCATTAAAACTGACTCAAATGCATTCCTTTTTATGGCTGAGTAGTATTTTATTGTATATATGCACTTTTTGACCAAAACAATGTCTCCAAACCTACCAGATATCAGAGAAATAAGAAATCTCTTCCATTTGTGGACCTTCCTTGTTGTTTTTGTACTTTGTATTAAAAAGAACTCTAGCTTAGATAAGCTTCATTTGCACTGACTACAAAAAATAAGCTGAAATGAAAGAAAAAGACAAACCATGTTCAATGAAAAAAGACAACTATCAACCTATGACCTAGGACAGGAAACACAAGAAGCTTGAATGATCTTGTGGACAGGAACAAAACTAAGGAGATTGACTTGAATATCTTAGCAAAGCATTCACAGTGTGAACAGTCAGTGTAGTCCATTGACACTATTTTAGTCAAATGGTAAAGTCAATTACTAAATTTAGGTCACCTATTGTTGTTCAATGATGAACCACTACAGCAATTTCTTTTTCTGAAACAATGCTAAAAAATATCAAACAACATACATAGTCTCCCTTTATCCTCAGGGAGATCAAACCAGTCAATCCTAAAGGAAATCAGTCCTGAATATTCATTGGAAGGACTGATGCTGAAGCTGAAACTCCAATACTTCGGTCACCTGATGCAAAGAACTGGCTCACTGGAAAAGACCCTGATGCTGGGAAAGATTGAAGGCAGGAGGAGAAGGGGACCACAGAGGATGAGATGGTTGGATGGTATCACTGACTCAATGGACATGAGTTTGAGGAAGCTCTGGGAGTTGGTGATGGACAGGGAAGCCTGGTGTGCTGCAGTCCATGGGGTCGCAAAGGGTTGGACATGACTGAGCAACTGAACTGAAATATTCTCAGGGAATACATTCCAAGCCCTCAAGTAAACTACAGATAGTACTGAATCCTAAATATGTTTTTTCCTATAACGTACACACCTATGATAAAATTTAATTTCTAAATTAAAAAGTGACTAATTGGTGGGGGAGCGTGTTTCACTGGACAAAGAAATAATTCACATCCTGTGCAGAACAGAGTAGGACAGCTGAAATTTCATCATGCTACTCAGAATGTCCTGCAATTTAAAACTTATGAATTATTTCTGAAATTTTCCATTTAGTACTTTTGGACTGCAGTTGAACATAGGTAACTGAAAATGCAGAAAGTGAAACCACAGAGAAAGGAGCACTATTGTATACTCAGAGAATCACATTTTTGTGAATAGCAATGGTCCTCTACCATGCCAAAATGATGGGGAAATCATCAAAGATGTCCAAACTTAACTCTGATAATCCAATTAAGAATTTTACTTTTCTTACTAATGCATGAATAGCAGAAAAGACGGGGAAAATTCTCTTACCAAGGCTCTTTGCTTTCCAAAGAGAGTTTTCTTATATCATACGACTTAAGCCACACACATCTAGAGAGTAATACACAAAACAGAAACAGGGGAAGGAGATATTGATAGAGAAAGAGAGAAAAGGTAAACGACCAAAGGAGACAATGGAAGTTTCCTTTAACATCTACAGAAATGCTCTGAGTTCTCAAATGAAGGATTTCAAATTTGTAAAGGGATGAAAAAATTCATTTCAAAGTTTCACCTAAGAAAAATCTTCCTTTTGATTATATCCTAGGAGCTTCTGTAATCTCATGCTCTGCCCAGTGGTCTGGCACTCAACCAACACAAAGAGTTAATTCAACCTGTCTCTATACACCCAGTCGCATTTCTAACTATTGTCTTCTCTCTTACCCCTTTACTCATTCACCTCATCTAAAAACAAAGCAAAACAGAAAACAGTGAAGAAGTCCAAACTTTAGTCAGAACTTTAATACATCAAAATGATATGCTAAATTTCTTACTTTAATCTTTCATGCTGAATTATATATTTTAGGATTTTTGAAACCTCTAATAAATGGTTAAGTATCTGTCAAAGATAATGAGTTTTGGTATTAATTCAACTATTGTTTCCTAATGCAAAGATTTAATACTACAGGCCAAGTGTGTCAAATCCCTATCTGGGGGGACTTTCCGAAATAGACTCATCAGAACATTCTTGATTATATATTTTTAGTATCTTATAATTTACCTAAAGGAAAACATTCAGTGTCTGAGAGAGTAACAGGCAGGAAGTCTAGGGGTCCCCAAGTGGAGGAAATAGGCTGCAAGTGTCAGATGTTTTTTTCTCTCTCTTAAGCAGCAGGAAGAAACAAACTACAAGTGTCAAATTTTTTTTTTCCCTTCTCTATACAAAATTAAAATGAGGTTTCTTTTAAAACTCTGTCTTGTTATGACAACACCTGGTTCCACCATAACTTAACTTTTCTCAAACCTTGAACTAACCTATGTGCTTTTCTTTGGAAATGTTTTTCTTAAGCTATGTTAATGAACTATGTATTTACCTTAGAACCTGCCTTTCTTCAAGATTCATGTCAATAGTTTTATGGCCCAGGATATACCTTGTGCCAATGCTATCTCAAAATGCTTGTTGCGGGTGAAGGGCCTGGTGCCATTCTGAGTTTTGAGACATTTCCTTTCTCTAATTAGCAGCTTGCTAATAGGTATATAACTTCTTGCTAAAAACTAGTAAGGGGACACTCCTTCTGCCCCCTTCTGATGTCTATGTCAGAAGTTTCTCTATCTCTTTTATACTGCTGTAGCCACACATTCCAGGAAACAAACTCAGTCAGAAGGACAATGCAGATAGTGGAGTGCAGTTTATTACACTGGCGGGCCCAAGGCAGAGTCTTCTCTTAGCCAAGGACCCCAACCAGCATTTGTGAAAATCTTTTATACCCCATGTGTACGTGTCCAAACCCACCACCCCAAATTCCTTGAGACTTACATAAACCAAGGAAAATACAATCCCAATAACCCCATCATTCACGTGCTATGTGCTCATGTGTTCAAACAGTCAAACAATTAGCCAATAATAAATAAACCTGAGGTTACAGTCCAATAGATACAGAAAATTTTATGGCCTGTCTGGAGGAAGGGGTGATGAGTGTATGTTTTCTCTTAGGTGATGAGTAACCTAGATACGATCTTCAAGGTTCCCCTGTCTGGAGAGGGTCTTATCCTTCTGCTGTTGTTTTCATAGGCACTAAAAACAGAGTTCAGAGTCCATTGGAAAGGTGGCCAAGCATGATCAGCATGAACAGGCCTAAGATGGAGTCCAGGCCCTGTGAATTCTTTCCTCAATACTTTAATACAACTTTATTACACAAAAGGTCTGAGCAATCAAGCCTTGTCACGGGCCCCAGATCAAATTCCTATCCTTTGGAGGCCAAGAATCCTGGTGTCATTCACAGCTCATAGTAACAACATTTCATGTCCATGATCTTTGAGCAGAAATGCAGAATCGGGCCAAGTATTCCTTAATGTTCATTTGCCTTTTGACTCTCTGATATACCCAATGCACCAGAAACCAACAGGAAAATCTCTCACAAAATGCACAGAAAGCTAGTACATTTTTTTTTTTTGTCAAAAATGATGTTTATTTAATTTTTTTTAATTTTATTTTATTTTTAAACTTTACATAATTGTATTAGTTTTGCCAAATATCAAAATGAATCCGCCACAGGTATACATGTGTTCCCCATCCTGAATCCTCCTCCCTCCTCCCTCCCCATACCATCCCTCTGGGTCGTCCCAGTGCACTAGCCCCAAGCATCCAGTATCGCGCATCGAACCTGGACTGGTGACTCGTTTCTTACATGATATTTTACATGTTTCAGTGTCATTCTCCCAAATCTTCCCACCCTCTCCCTCTCCCACAGAGTCCATAAGACTGATCTATACATCAGTGTCTCTTTTGCTGTCTCGTACACCAGGTTATTGTTACCATCTTTCTAAACTCCATATATATGCGTTAGTATACTGTATTGATGTTTTTCTTTCTGGCTTACTTCACTCTGTATAATAGGCTCCAGTTTCATCCACCTCATTAGAACTGATTCAAATGTATTCTTTTTAATGGCTGAGTAATACTCCATTGTGTATATGTACCACAGCTTTCTTATCCATTCATCTGCTGATGGACATCTAGGTTGCTTCCATGTCCTGGCTATTATAAACAGTGCTGCGATGAACATTGGGGTACACGTGTCTCTTTCCCTTCTGGTTTCTTCAGTGTGTATGCCCAGCAGTGGGATTGCTGGATCATAAGGCAGTTCTATTTCCAGTTTTTGAGGAATCTCCACACTGTTCTCCATAGTGGCTGTACTAGTTTGCATTCCCACCAACAGTGTAAGAGGGTTCCCTTTTCTCCACACCCTCTCCAGCATTTATTATTTGTAGACTTTTGGATCGCAGCCATTCTGACTGGTGTGAAATGGTACCTCATAGTGGTTTTGATTTGCATTTCTCTGATAATGAGTGATGTTGAGCATCTTTTCATGTGTTTGTTAGCCATCTGTATGTCTTCTTTGGAGAAATGTCTATTTAGTTCTTTGGCCCATTTTTTGATTGGGTCATTTATTTTTCTGGAGTTGAGCTGTAGGAGTTGCTTGTATATTTTAATCCTATGGCATTGTGCTAGTTTTCCTCTCTACTGGGATTGAACTGGATTGGATTGGGCTGGATTGAGGCATAATGTTAAGTGGAAACAACTTGACTTTAAGGTGCTCCCATCTACCTTCATTTGTCCCGCTCTTGTTTCTTGATAAACATTTTGAGTCACCATATGAACTCCCTGCCCTTGTGTGGCATTCTAAGTGCTTTAAAGATACCTCATTACCACCAGTGCACAATTTCACTTAGACTTTCTCCCATTCCAAAGTACTCCACTACCGAAATTATCCTTCATCTCTAACCAAAGAACACCATGTTGTTGAAACAGCTGCCCAAGTATTATATGTAACTTGATTCAATTAAAATTAGTCACCTAAAAGTGGAAATAAATAATCTAATACTCACTTTCCTTCCCCAGTCTCAGCAGGAATATTTGCAATTGACAATTGGGATAGATCATAATCTGGTATGATTGCAGACTATGTAGCAAACTAAAGAACAGTTAGCAAGTTAAGAGAAGAGCAAAAGATAATAAAATGAAGGAAGTGAGAATACAATGCTCTCTCAAGAAATATGTTAGAGAAGGGAAGGCTACAGCCCATGGAAGAAGCCAGGCCAAGCCAATCTTTCCTTTTTTTGCTTATGTCTTTTAACTATTGGAGCCTGGAGAGTGAGGTGACTTGAACGTCTTTGTAGTATAAAGAAAGCAGCCAATAAAGAGGGGTGGATGGGGAAGAAGAGAGATTTGACAAATGATGGATCAAGACTCTGGAGGAGGAATAAGGTGACTGGATTGTGGAGAGAAGATAGACTAAAGGGCACAGATTAGCCTCAGAAAAGAATAATGTATAAATGGGTAAAACTAGATACAAATTTAGGGGAGAGAAGAATCAGGTCCTTGCCTTCTATGGCAGAGGAGTTAAAATAATTTGCATATATTGAAGTGGTAAGGATAGGAGAAAATGAGGGTCTGAAAAAAGCGATATGGTTTGAAACAGCAACAGTGGAGATGGAAAAGGAAGGTCAGTAGGGATCATAAAAAGACTGGTAACCAGTACTGACAACTGCATCAAGGTGAGAAAAAAAAAAACATATTTCAAAGTGCCAAATCATTATGCAATGTAGTCATCAAAAACAACTCAACCAAGACTGGGGGATTTGAGAGGAGAGGCAAAATAAATGGATAATTAGACTGATCTAGGTGTGAGAATGTGTACAGTAGCTGAGGGAAATGGCAAAAAGACACAAGGATAGAGTACTAGTGGGAGTATCAACACTAGGTAAAGAAAAATGTGAAATTGATCGTGAGCGATCTTTAGGTAAAATGTAGCATGGCAAGGATCAGAGTGCTCAGTGAGGCTAAGGATCTGCTTAGATGTAGAAGCAGAAAAGTGAAGAAAGGAGTCATAGTTTAAAATTGCAGAGTTGGAGCATAGTGGTCAAAGTGTACAGACTTTGGAATCAGTCAAGTCTTGGTTCATATCTTTAGTTTCTTTATCTACATGTCTGTGTTACTTTGGGGTAAATTTACATGACCTTTCCAGGCTGTTTCCTCATCTGTAAAACAGTGATAATACTAGTACTTTTTCTTTTGGTCAAGACATACAGCATGTGGGATCCTAGTTCCCCAATCAAGGATAGAACCCATGCTCCCTGAAGTGGAAGTGTGGAGTTTTAACCACTAGACCACCTGGGAAGTCCCTACTATTTACTCCAAAAGTTACCAGAAAGAATACATAAGTTATATAAATTGCTTAATACAGTGCCTTGTACATAGTATTATTTTTAAATTATTGTAATTGCTAAATTTTTATAAAGACTTTTTTTAATTGAAGCATAGTTTACAATGCTCTGTTCCTGGTGTATAGCAAAGTGATTCAGTTATGCATATATACATATTTCATATTCAGTTATACATATATATTTTTTCATGTTCTTTTCCATTATGTTTTATCACAGGACACTGAATGTAGTTACCTATGGTATATACAGTAGGATCTTGCTTTTTATTTGTTTTATACATGGTAGTATGTATCTGTTAATCCCAAGCTCTTAATTTATCTCTCCTTCTGCCCCCATTATAAATTATTGTAAGTATTGTAATAGAAGGCAGAGACTAGGGTATGACCTTTAAAACTGGGTTACTGGAATGGAGTAAAACTGATTAACTGCAGAGTAAGGTGTTGAGTGAATCATCTGTGTGATTGGTTAAATTATGTAATTTAGCCTCAAATCATAAAACATCAGTATCAACTATTGACTCCAAGCAAGTAGAGTATTATTTTAATATATCCAAATTTTTTGACCTATTACATTGCATTAAAAAAAGGAAATTAAATGAGAGAAAGAAAACATGACCCTGTAAGTCATAAATTTCTTTTTCCCTTTGAACCAAGTATAAATCACTTTCAGTTCTTAAACCGATTTACTCAACATGAAAAAAATTATCATGTCACAATCCTATTAATGTGGGCTTACAATTAAAATCATCTTGAATTTAACTGTTTAGCTGGACTCATATTCATTAGAGAAGCAGTATCTAGACACTTAAGTCACAAGCTTGCACTTAGTAGAAAAGTTGATCTTTTATCTTTCAGAGTAATTACAGCTTTTCAGAAGAGAAAGAATGGATGTAGACAGGAAAAGAGAGTTTAGTGATACAAATTCAGTCACTTCTGCTACTTCCCTTGACTTAATGACTAGTACATGTTAGGTGCAGAGAGAGCTTATATAGGCATTCAAATAAAGGAACATCTGCTCTGTTCTATGCCTGACAGGTAGTCATGACAACAAGAATATGGAATCAGTATAAAAGCACAAAAGATGCACTCCAAACATGCATCTACTCTTTCCTCACATCTACATACACAATGAGAAACCACCAACTGACAAATAAAAATTCAATCAAGCCAGTTATTCATCACCACACAGACCATCAGACATAGTCTGAAATGAGCCATTTCATTTTTCTCAATTCACAGCCTTCATTTAAAACTGAATGCTCCACTATCAGGCATTATTAGTGTTTTAAGAGTAGATTTAAATATGTCACTCATGAGATTTTATTGGGCCTCTTTAATGAAAGAAAAGTAATAATCTCATTTAATATTTGCAAGCTATGGGCCATATTCATATCAAGCATTTGTCTTTTAATTATTGGATCCACATATCATTACACAGATTTCAAAAAAGATTTAAAAAAGGCTTCTCACATTTTCATCATTATATTTTTGCTCATGGTGTGCCATCTTCATTAAATCCCCCCTCTCCATTTTGCAGATTGAATGCTATTCTTCCTGCAAGTTCCAGGCTCAGTGCAATCATCTCAATGATCTACCCACCAATGGGTATGCATTCCTCTTCCTCTGAAGTTCCATGCATGTGTTTCAACAGCTTTTATGGCAACTATAATTTCTAGTTAATGTATTATGACATTTTGAAGAGACACCTTTTTCTCCCTACTAGATTTTAAAGTTATTTGATAAATAATACATATTAATCATGTTTTATCCCACAATGTCTATCTCAGTGCTTTATATATAATGTCTTCAATAATTATTCATTGAAGAGACAATAAAGCACATTTCATTCTGCAATAAAAATGTTTCCCGTTTTTTTTTTTTAATACTCCCTACATTATTGTTTACACTTTGATGGTATGACAGATGTATTTCAGGTTTTGTTTTGTTTTGTTTTTAATAACACAGTTTAAGCTGGAAACATATCTCTGTCTCTTTTTTGGTGGTCCTGTAGAGTCTTTTCATTTACCAAGCTGCCAAAATTCTTGATTGAATTTTCAAGGTGCCCATCATAGGTATTTTGTGTGTGATCAAAGTGGAGAAAGCATGAAGCCAAAGATCCCCTGGAGAAGGAAATAGCAGCCCACTCCAGTATTTTTGCCTGGAAAATTCTAGGGACTGAGGAGCCTGGCAGGCTATAGCCCATGGAGTCACAAGAGTCGTTCACAACTTAGCAACTGAACCACCACCATATTTAATACAGATAGGACCTTGTGTCATAGGTCAGGATATTTGGTTAGTCACCTCCTGTCTATCCATAATACTATTAAATGAGGTGATTTGGCTTACCAGTTGTCAAAGTGACAGAAAAGAAATACATAGTTTTGCATGTTTTCAACTCAATATTTTATCACTGATAATTTCCCAACCATCACTTTGCAAAATGTCAGCTATTTGAATATTGAAATAAAATAGCAATGAGCTAATGTCCTATAATTTTATATATATTTTGCTTACTCTTTTTCCTGTAAAAAAATATACTTACTTCTTTTTCTAAAATATATTTACTTCTAAAGCATATCCAAATATTTATCCACCATGTGTCAAACACTCTCTTGCCTATGATATCCACTCTCATGAGTACATGCTAAGTCACTTCAGTCCTGTATGACTCCTTGCAACCCTATAGACTGTAGCCTGCCAGGCTCCTTTGTCCGTGGGATTCTCCAGGCAAGAATACTGGAGTGGGTTACCATTTCCTCCTCGAGGGGATCTTCCCAACTGAGGAATCAAAACTGCATCTCTTATGTCTCCTGCCTTGGAAGGCAGTTTCTTTATCACTGGCACCAGCTGGGTAGCCCGTCCGCTCTCATTCCATCAGCCAAAAATGTTTTCCCCCCTTTAATACTTATCATACTTTATATTCATCCTTTTTTTGAATTTTTTATTTTTATCTTGTATTAAAGTTACTTGTGTGCATATATTATCTTCCCCACTAAACGGTTCCTTGAAGGTGGACATGACATGGCTATATATGATTTATTTTGTATTCTTCAGGTGATTAGTATAATAGAATATCTTAATATAGAAACAGCACAGTAAGTATTTGTTCATTGAAAGAATAAATGCTCTGCTTTCAAATAACTTATTTTAGGCCAAAAAGCATTTAGTGTATTCTTTTATTTCATTCATTCATTCAACTAGTATTTATTAAGTACCATTACATTCTGGGCAAAATTTTAGAACTCTGAATGTGGTAATAAGCAAAACAATGTCCTTGCTCTCATAGATGTTAAACTTTAGTGAGAAGAGACAAAAAAATAAAGAAATAAATGCTTAATATACCAGGTTGTAATAAATTAAATCAAGAAAAATAAAAGGAAAGAAAGGATTGGTAAGGCAATACTAAAAATGAATTAGTCAGGTAATGGATCATGGTGACTATAGTTAATAAATCTGTATTATGTATTTGAAAGTTGCTAAGAGAGTAGATCTTAAAAGTTTTCATTATAAGGAAAAAAAATTGTAACTATGTACAGTGATGAATGTTAACTAGACTTATTGTGGTGAACATTTCACAGTAAATACAAACATTGAATTACTATGTTATATACCTGAAAATAATATAATGTTATATACTAATAATATCTCAAATAAAATTTAAAAACTATATATCTTAATAATATTCCTTAAAGATATCAAATCAAAAATAGAGGTTTGAATTAGAACTAAGCAAGTGGATTTGGAGCTGTCAGTTTCAACAAAGTAAAACTTAGATTGAAAATGTTTCAGAAGGTTCATTTAATAGCATTCAGAAAAAATTTAGAAAATATACTCCTGGAATAAGGTAATCCAAAATCCAATTATTAGATTTGAAATATTCTCTTGGACCTTACAATCTCATTTAGAGAAAAAACACGCTTTAATAATAGGTACATTAAAAACTCAATATGATGGCCTACAAACTAATTTCACACTATTTTAATGAGTTGAAGGTAAAGAAAGATGAGTGCCAATTTAAGAAAAGTTTTGTTTCTCTGTTGAAGAATACCTTTTCTCTAGTGAGTTCAAAAGACTCCCTCTACATTTCAAAATGTAAGAGCTAGAAAACATGGGTTAATGGCCAAGAACAGGGGTCATTTTTTAGGTTTGAATTTAAGAGGACCATCTTTATAGTTCTATGGAGAAATTCTTTATCAGGAAAAAATGGGGACAGGAGGAAGATTCTATTTTCATGATAATACTTAATCTATAAATTACTAAATTTCTGTTTGGAAATATAAAGTCAATGCAATTCAAACATGAGCCTTTATACTGTCAAATAATGTAATAACAAATATTGACAAGATATTGGTGACTCTAATAATGAACAGAGACCTTAATTTAAATTGATACATGTTTTGGGTATTTTTGTCTAATCTTTGTTAAATCCTGCTTTTATCCTGATTTAATCCTTTAATCAACAGCCTTTAGGCAATTATACTTGACATTCAAAGATTTTTATAATCTGGTATCACTCCAGCTACCTAACTTTAGTTATTCCTACCTCTCAGCATCCATTATTTTCCCGGACCATTTCATTTACATGCCAGGATCATGTCTACCTCTGTCTTCATTTACCTTACACAAATCCTACTTATCTTTCAAATTCTAGTTCAAGATCCTGCCTTCTCTATGAAACGTTCCTTTATTATTCCAGTTCTCATTGATATCATTTTTTAAAATTCCTATAGCACTTAGTATACAATATACAATTCAAGCTTTATTTATATATTAGCTTGTATTGGGATAATAACTTCATGTATATTAGTGCAATGAACATTAACTGAATATACCTCTGAAATATCTGGCATTATGCTAGGCATTCAAGACAGGAAAGTGCATAAGACGTGGACCCTTCCCTAAAGAAGCTCATAATTTACCAGGAGAAGAGGCAGACACATAGAATGTGAGAAGCAATATTAAAGAGAAATATCTGTTTCTTTTATAATGACATAGATAATCAGTTAATACTGAGAAGCTATTATGAGAGATTAAACATGAGCTGGGCTTTAAAAGATAAGTAAGTTTTCTGGGTTGGTAAGAAACAAAAAGGCCTTGTATGGGTTCCACTTCCAGATTAATCTCCTCCATCTCATGTTAAAAATTGTAAAACATAGGTATTCAGGAAACTTCATATAGTCCCATGTGACAGAGCAGCATTTCCCAAAATATGTTCTGTGAAGAGTTTTATGCTTTTAAAGAAATATTCTTCAAAAATTGGTTCCATGGTCAAATAAATTTGAAAAGAACTGATTAATGTTAAATAGACCTCTTCAGTATTGCATTTTTTCAGAGTTTTTAACATATTGCATGCATTTCTAAGAAAAGAATATACCATACAATACCTCCCAAACTCATATGACCATGGAAACTTTTTCCCCCCAGAGCAAAGGGAGTTAAAGTTCTATAGAAAACTCTTTGGAAAAAGATTAGACTATGACATAATTTGCATTGTAAAGGGGGTGAGGGTGATGAATGGTATAAATTACAGAGGCTGGGGTCAGATTTTGAGGTATCTTAAAGTTTCTAAGAGTATTAGATTTGTTTTTTTCTACAGGCAATAAAGAAACATCAAATATTTTATACAAGAGACTTGTATAATCAGACCTATAAAAGTACACTTCAGGCAAAAAAATAAAGAATGGATTCAAAGGAACTATGTCTGGGACCAAGGATATCAGCTAAGACATAACCATGATGGAAAATAAGACGGAAGCCTGAACTAGATTAATACTAATGACAGAAACATTGGTATCGTGATTGGTGTTGTGACTGGTGGTGATTTATTTGAAAACCAACACTATGTTGAATGTTACTTTTCTTACACTCCTCTCTGCCAACCATAGGATTTAGTACATTGCAGAGAATGTTCAGAAGTGTCTGCGTTTAAGTTTTTTAAAATTCATTTTTCATTAAATATCTTCTGAGAAGTAACTGAGCATGACAACTTCAGGCTCTCAGAAAACACTGGACAGAAAAGAAATTATTCTTTACATTAAGACTTCTAAGTATAAGCCTCATTTCTCAGGTGTTTATTCTAAGATTATTGTAGGATCCAGCCTCCAAGCTAGCCCCAATGACCCCCACTTCCAAGCATTTGTACTTGTAGAGTCTCAAATTATATCAGGGTTCATCTGGGTGACCAACAGAACATAGCGGAAATTATGGTTATGTCACATCCAGGCTTAAGTTTTGAAATCTATCTTAGTCATTCATATTTTTTTCTATTGGATCACTCACTCTGGGGGAAGCCAGTTGGCATGTCATGGGTAGTACTATAGACAGGGTCACATGGTAAAGAACTGAATTTCAGGCAACAGCCATGTTATTACTCTTGGAAGTAGGATCAATGCAAATAGTGAGTTTAAGAAGTCTAGAGTACGTATATTAATATTCAATAAAATGCATTTTAAAACAAATTGTATTACCATTGCCAGAGATGATAACTTTATTATCATAATATATGTGTCAATTCAACAGGATAAAACAATCACAAGTGTGTGATTATAAAGCTTCAAAATGCATGATCCAAAATGGCAAAATTAAAGGAAAAACAGAAAATTCCTCAATCATAGTTAAGGATCTTAACAGTCTTCTCTCAAAACTTGATAGAACAACTAGACAAAAACTCAGCAAAAAATTAGATCTGAACAAAACTATCATCACTTCAACTTAATTAATATTCATAGAATACACACAAAAATGGCAAAATACACATTTCTTTCAAGTATGTATAATACCTTTCCATACTTTTATTCAATTGATATTTGATAAATATTTTAAGGCAATTTCGTGGGGGAAAGATACTCTTTTCAACAAATGATATTGGAACAACTATATAGCTATACAGAAAAAAAGAACCTTGACTCTTATTGCACACCAAACACAAAAATTAACTCAAAATAGATCATATATCTCAATGTAAGAGCTAAAACTGCTAAACTAGAGAAAAACATAGAAAAAATTTTTGTAACATTAAATTAGGTAAAATTTCTTAAATAGGACACCAAAATATGAAGTATTAAAAAAGTGATGAAATGGGCTTCGTAAATATTAAGAAAGTTTTCTTCTTGAAGACTTAATTAAGAAAATTAAGAAATAAGAAAACAACAAAAATAAGCTACAGCCTTGGAGTATTTATAAAACATGTACCTCACAAAATGCTCTTGAACCAAGAATTCTTACAACTCAACAACAAAAATACAAATAACTCAATGTAAAAATCAGCAAAAGATTTCAATAGACATTTCTCCAAAGAAGATATGCAGATGACCAATAAGTACATGAAAATGCTCAGCATTATTAGTTATTAGGGAAACATAAGTCAAAACTGCAATGAGATACCACAATATACCCATGAGGATGGCTACAATCAAAATGATAGTCAATACCAAGTGCTGATGAGGATTTGGAGCATTACCAGTGGGAATGTAAAATGGTGTATCCACTTTGGAAGACAGTCTGGCATTTCCTCAAAAGGTTAAGTACAAAGTTTCCATATAGCCTAGCAATTCCACTCCTAGGTATTTACCCAAAAGAAAGGGAAACATATATCTACAGAAAATATATATGTGAATGTCCATAGTAACTTTGTTTCTAATATTCCAAAACACGAAATAATCCAACGCCCATCAACATTTGAATGAAATATAAACTATGGTATATCCATAAATTGGAATGCTATTCATCAGTCAGCAATGCTGCTTAGCATAGAGAAGCACAAGAAGCCCCTCATAGCAGAGAACTATACAGCTCAAATGTCAGTAGTGTCAAGGTCAAGCGAAAGTGAAAAAAGTCAGTGACTAAAAAAGTAACTAAAAGTGAAAAGTGAAAAAAGTCAAACACAAAATATCACAAACTGTATGATTCCATTCATATGGAATTCTAGGAAAGGCAAAACTATAATGACATAAAAGAGATAAATGGGAAGGGGAGGTTAAATTAAAAGGATGTGAAGAAAACTTCTCAGGGTGATGGCATTCTATGCGTTGATTGTGGTGGTGGTGACGCAATTATATACAACCACAAAATTCATCAGAATGTGAACTTAAAATTGATTGTAAAAATATTGCATGCATATCAGTCATATGTTAAAGATAAAGGTACCACAGTGGGGAAAAAAGCATTGAAGAAAAAGGCAAGAAAACTCCAAAGACGAGCTTTGTCAACCTTACCTATGCAACTGAGAACTGACCTCCAACTTCACTGATACTTACAGGTCACTAAGATATTATCCAGTAGAACATCACACCAAGGACACCTTGTATCCTGTAAAGAGAGAGTTAAATCAGTTTCTTACCAGGTTCTATAAGGGACAGTTAATAATAAAGAGATTTTATTTTCTAGTTTTTTTAAATTCCTCAAATAATATTTTCATTAACAGAAAATATGATTCAATATTATTCCACCAAGTGAGTATTTTTGAGAGTGTATTCACTATGGCAAGTAGAGTGTTACACATAGTCCTTTTGTGAATTTTTATAACTTTTACTATAGTTTCCTTGATAAGTGAGTGAAACCTTTCCTTGAGCACTTGAGATGAACTTTGTTGTTGTTGTTTAGTCTCTGAGTCCTGTCAGACTCTTTTGCAACCCCATGGACTGTAGCCCACCAGGTTCCTCTGTCTGTGGGAATTCTCCAGGCAAGAATACTGGAATGGGTTGCTATTTCTTTCTCCAGGGGATCTTCCCAACCCAGGGATCGAACCTATGGTCTCTTGCATCTCCTGCACTGGCAGGCAGATTCTTTACCACTGAGCCACTGGGGAAGCCCCCTCTTCATAATAGAGGCCACACTTGTTCAATACCCCTCTTCTCCTAAAAACAAACCTATTACACTTCCTTAAATGAATGCTACTCTGACTCTGAGAAGTAAAGAAGGTAGAATTACAGTTGATGAAATCTGATCAACAAAGGGTGAGTTACTTTTCTCCTCCTGGGGTTAAATCAGAACTTTTCCTTCATTTTGAGTCTTGTTGAGACAGTTAAACAGGAAAAGCCTCTTATCTCTGCTACTCTGAAAACAGTTATTTCTCCCATATGCCTCATTAAATCCTTGGAAAAAATAATCTTAAAAGAAACAAAAATCATTACATTCAGCTCTATGTAGAAGATTTCTTATGAAGACAGATAAAAACATAGCTGGGTTGCCTTCAGAGTCCCTGGAGATTCCAGAGTTCTATGTGAATCTTGGCAATCCTACTACAAATATTAAGAAAAGAGAAAATAAGACAATGTAGAAAGCTCTTTCCTGGAGATGATGAAATGTTGAAAAATAAGCATTTTTAATGCTGACTTAGAAAATTACTTAGATCTGCCACATTCATTTAAGTGAAAGCCTTTCAATGTCAACAACCTACCCTTCCATATCTCTCTGTTGCCCTGAATGACCCTCTAGGTCTCATTTCTGTTGATATGAGTCTAAGGGTTTTTAATTTGGGGCTTCCAAATCACCACTCTGGGTTAATGCCACAGCTAAGAATGCTATCAGATAATCCTAGATGGCCAGTCTAACTATATGGAGCTTCTCTATGTCTACTTGGCATACAAAGTGTGGTTGGGGGAAGTAGAAAAAGAGCTTACAGCTAGGATGGAGAAGGGGACATGATTCTACTATTGTAGAAAATGAGAGTTTGGGGGAAGAAGATTCAGAACTATTCCAAAATAGAATACTTTCAAAATATTATTACTTAATAACTAGGTTATATGTAAATGTGTTTTATGCACCAAGTTGTCTAGCTACTCTTAAAGGTATTTTGCTGTAGAGAAAGTGGAGGAATTGCCTACATCGTCATATATAATATAGTTACTAAGCAATACATTTTCAAAAGCTTCCCTTGTGGCTCAGCTGGTAAAGAATCTGCCTGCAACGTAGGAGACCTGCATTTGATCCCTGTGTTGCAACATTTTCAAAACTATTAAATTGTTTTTGAATTACATTATTTTCATATCTTGAATAGGTCCAACTACTCCAACCAATCAAGAATGAATGCAGCACTGGCACAGTCTCCTTTCATGTGATTCCAATGCATTATATTTGCAAAACATGGAGAAGGAGAAAAGATCCTTGAAGAGTCAAACAACATTGTAGATGGCTAGATGAACCATTTTTGTTTGTCATCCATGTCATCTACTCAGACTTTCTGTTCTTTGAACAACCATTCTCCTGAAACACCAAGAATATGTTGCTCTTCTGCCTTGTCAATGGTCCAAACTCAAGTATATGCAACAATCTCTTCCACTTTGTCATTAATTCATGTTACTCTTTGTCTTTCTCTCTTTTTCTTTCCTTTTGTCCCCTTGTAAGTCTCATCATCTCCTAGATCTTCTTCCCTTAGGCCTTTGCTCTCAACCAGGTAGCATACACAGAATACACTGAGCTAATCTTAATGTGATTTACTTATAGGTTGATAGGCCAGGCAACCTAACTCATTTTAACACTATGCAAGAACCAGTTTTTTCTATCCCAGCACGTTTCCTTCATTGTCAGAAAATTATTCCAAAGCAGTTTCCCTTTATAAAGGTACTCCAGTTTATCCCACCCATTCTTCAGTCTGCCAACAAAAACTCAGTATCCTTAAGATACTTCTGTGAGCCTAGGCACATATTTATTGGCACAGAAATCAAACTTCATTGCCAGATGTGACTGCAGCACCATGAAAGATTCCAATTCTGTCTCATTAATCTACAGATGGAGTAAGCACATTCACTTCTTGCATAATCCTACAGTCTAGTCTTCAAATCAAGAAGAGGTTGCTGTATACATGAATTCAGATAATATTTTTCAGTGAGAAATGAATCCCCTTAATTGTAAAGGAAAAAATGGCACTTAATTAAAGGGTAACTCAGCTACTTGGGGAAAAAACTGTTATAAAGGCAAACCTCAAAAACAAGAAGAAAAACCCTATTTAGGAAATCATATTTTGATATTGAATCCATTAAATGTCAGTTCTCATTTGTGCTCATACCAGATCTGAGAAATTCATAGTAAGATGAGGAAAGTTGACTCAATGTCCATTATATGCACACTACTGTGTGACTTTGGGTTTTATTTTTTAATGATGAGTAATTATTTCAGTCAATTCTTACAATTGTCTGGACCACTTATTTTATCACCTAATCAGACATATCCCATATTGTTATTTAATAGCTCAATGCAGTTTGTTCACTTATTACTTATATGTTTGTTATGAATAAGGCTTTGTGCCTACACAGATTATAAATCCCTAATGGGTGTGCTCAATAAATAATCATTAAAGTGACCTCAATTGAATTGAGGAGATAGTAACAGAGATAATCTCCAGTTCATCCCTTTTTGGCATTTGCAATGTGTGTTTGTATTTCCATTTCAATAGGATATGTCTGGGATATTAGGACTGCACATGATTTCAGATAATGAAGTCGCACAAGAAGAGGTGATTTTGAAGAAAATGGAAAGCAACCCAGTTTACATTTATGCTGAAAAACTAAAGCAAGGCACCAAGCCCAGATTTAGGGACTTTGACGATTACAGGCTGAATGACTCACATCTTCCCCAGGGAATGGAAGAATGAATCATAAGTCTGTGTTAAAAAATCTCCTGACCACTGAGAATGGACAAGGTGGGGGCAGGGCGAGAAGGTAGTGGAAGCAGTACAAACACCTTGAAAGGTCTTTCTTTTGTAGCATGCTGAATTAGAAAAGGGGAGAATTAAAATAAATTATGATAATACCAACAAAGGAAAAAAAAAAAAAAAACAAACCCGTGTGGCTTTGTTCCCTGTTTCAATCACATAGCAGAGAATTTAAAGATTTGTTTCTGATAAGCTTTAATACAATAACTGAGAGTTAACTCTTTCACTGATTCCGAACCCATCCATCACTTACCACACACAAACTAGCAAACCCTTCCTGCAAAATCACTGCTAGACTAATCTTCTCAAGGTGCTGCTTTCAGCATGTCATTCCCCAACAAGGGCATCCATTTGCCTGTAGGATCAAGTCAAAACAAATCAACCTGACAGTTGTTGAAGACCTGACAGTCCAGGTCTTCCATCAAGTGGCTCCACCCTACCTATTCATTCTAAACCCCTACTAATCCCCGGCATGATCACTGGCTCCAATTCTGTCAAACTGGCCTCCTTAAAATCACATACCACATTCCTGCCTCCATACTATCAATCATCCCACTTCCTTTTATCTAAAATGCTTTCTCGTATATCTCCATCATTCAAAACCCCAAATTTACTTTTTCTGAAGCTCTAAGTTGAAGGCAAACATAGACAGCACATTAAAAAGCAGAGACATTACTTTGCCAACAAACGTACCTATAGTCTAGTAGTCATGCATGGATGTGAGAGTCGGATCATAAAGAAGACTGAGCTTTTGAACTGATGCTTTTGAACTGTGGTTTTGGAGAAGACTCTTGAGAGTCCCTTGGACTGCAAGGAGATCCAACCAGTCAATCCTAATGGAAATCAGCTCTGAATATTCATTGGAAGGACTGATGCTGGAGCTGAAACTCCAATACTTTGGCCACCTAATGTGACTCATTAGAGTCATTCAGTTCAGTTTAGTTCAGGCACTCAGTCGTGTCCGACTCTTTGCGACCCCATGAATCACAGCATGCCAGGCCTCCCTGTCCATCACCAACTCCCGGAGTTCACTCAAACTCATGTCCATTGAGTTGGTGATGCCATCCAGCCAACTCATCCTCTGTCGTCCCCTTCTCCTCCTTCCCCTAATCCCTCCCAGCACCTGGGTCTTTTCCAATGAGTCAACTCTTCTCACGAGGTGGCCAAAGTATTGGAGTTTCAGCCTCAGCATCAGTCCTTCCAATGAACACCCAAGACTGGTCTCCTTTGGATGGACTGGTTGGATCTCCTTGCAGTCCAAGGGACTCTCAAGAGTCTTCTCCAACACCACAGTTCAAAAGCATCAATTCTTTGGCGTTCAGCTTTTTTCACAGTCCAACTCTCACATCCATACATGACCAATGGAAAAACCATAGCCTTGACTAGACGGACCTTTGTTGGCAAAATACTGTCTCTGCTTTTGAACATGCTATCTAGGTTGGTCATAACTTTCCTTCCAAGGAGTAAGCATCTTTTAATTTTCATTAGCCAACTCATTATCTGACTCATTAGAAAGGACTCTGATGCTGGGAATTCAGATTGAGGGCAGGAAGAGAAGGGGATGACAGAGGACAAGTTGGTTAGATGGCATCACCAACTCAATGGACATGAGTTTGAACAAGCTCCTGGAGATGGTGAAGGACAAAGAAGCCTGGTGTGCAGTCCATGGGGTCGCAAAGAGTCAGACAGGACTGAGGGACTAAACAATGAATAACAAAGTTCAAGAATAATCTTCATAAGAGCTGCCCAGTCTAACTCCATCCCTCAGTGACCATTTCCTTACTTGAAATATCTATAACACGATATGTACATCAATATCAAATGACTTCTATCTACCTTGAAATCCTCATGCTTCCATAATTAGATATTAATCAGAGGGCAAAGGATCTTTTCATTATCACCAACATTTCTTAAAACAGTGCTCAAGATATATATGTATTTTAATATTAATAATCAATAAATAGAAGCTTGTGGACTTTTTGAGTGAATTTAGAGTTAATTTGGCATAGAAATGCAGATATGTTGTAACTTTCTTTTCTTTTCATAGTTGCAAAGCCATTTTTAAATGCCCAAATCCATTTACTTTCTTCATTTTTCTAAATGGAACTCATTTTCATTTTACTTTCTTTTTAAAAAAGAATCTGTTCTTCATGTTGTATTTTCAAAGCTCTGTTTTTAAGTATGACACTAAGGGCATGAACAATCATCAGGCTTTACATATTCCAATTGAGGTACTGTAATTTAACTTTTACACATATCTGTAGCTCAGTAACCTGGTCTGATGAAAGAGGAAGATCTATCCCACCAGGAGGCCTTAAGAAAAAGATGTTGTTCTTTAGAATTGAGTTTCATGAGGAGAATCACTTTCTCTTCCACTTGGATATAAGCTCTTCTTGGAGCCTGGAGGATGATTTTATGACTCAAAACAGATGGATTTTTTTTTCTCTTTATGTATTGTTCTTTGTTTAGACAGGTAAATAACAGCTGCTTCAAGTCCTGTTTTTTAATTTATTCTCTACATCACACTACTTTTTTTTTTCTTTTTAATGTCTTTTGGGTATTTGGAATTCCAATCTGGGGGAATGATTATTTTGTATTCTTAAAAACTAAATTCATTCATTTTCTTGCCCCTTTTAGACAAAGTATTGCAGGGAGAATTTAAAATCTGCTAGGGCAGTGAGCAGACATGGCAGACAGAGGCCATGATTTTTAAGGGGGATAAATCTTTCTAGAAACACTTCAGTTTAAGTTGGATCTACTTGCTCATGCCAAAATTCTGCTAGCTAATGAATTTTCCTCTCTAGGCATCCTCCTTTAAAATGTAAATGTCTCGAGAGCAGTAGCAAATGAGTCATGCACACTATAATTTAGATTAGTTTATCAAATGTCCCTCTCAACTAGCTGTGCATTGTGGGAATGGAATTTGTAATGGTGTATACTTTTAATTAGTCACTCTGGAAATCCCAGACCAGCTTGAATAGGCTAGATTAGTCTTATCTTCCACTTCTCCCAATACACTCACATTATTTGCAGTCATTCAAATAAACCATGTATTTTTAAAAAAATCATGTGATGCTGTTTCTTTGCCCATACAGTGTCCTCCTTCATAGATTCCCTTGTATGCAATCATACCTTTTTCTATTGCCCATCTCATTCACCACATCATCCTTCAAGGAACCTTCTTGGCGTATTTTGCCTGGCAATAGGACTCATTCATCCTTCATCTATCATAGCAAATGCTACCTCCTCTATGAAGCATTCTCTGACTTTTTCAGATAGCTGTAGATACTTTTCCTCTAGGCTCCCACACCATATATTAAATTATACACTAGCATATCACATTGTAGGGCTTCCCTGGTAGCTCAGCTAGTGAAGATTCACCTGCAATGCAGGAGACCCCAGTTTGATTTCTGGGTCAGGAAAATCTCCTGGAGAAGGGATAGGCTACCCACTCCAGTATTATTGGACTTATGTGGTGTCTCAGATGGTAAAGAATCTACCTGCAACGTGGGAGACCTGGGTTCGATCCCTGGGTTGGGAAGACCTCTTGGAAGAGGGCACAGCAACCCACACCAGTATTCTTGCCTGGAAAATCCCCATGGACAGAGGAACCTGTCAGGGTCCATGGGGTCGCAGAGAGTTGGACATGACTGAGCAACTAAGAACCACACATATCACATTATATTGAAATTATCCTATTATGTGTTCATCCCCATAAGACTGTGTTTCTCAGTGGCATGGACTGGATCTTATTCGTCTTTGTCTCCAACAGGAGACCCATTTTCAATCCCTGGGTTGGGAAGATCCCCTGGAGAAGGGAAAGGCTACCCAGTCCAGTATTCTGGCCTGGAGAATTCCATGGACTATACAGTCCATGGGTCACAAAGAGTTGGACATGCATTTTTCCCTAAATCTTCCATATTTGTTGAATGAATAAATCACAGGAGTAGCCTAAATAGAAAATTAAATAAGATTCCCATTCACTTCTACAGGTATACACTTCCACAGATGGTTGCACGTGTGCTCATTTGCTCAGTTACTTAGTCGTGTCTGACTCTTTGTGATCCCATGGACTGTAGCCTGCCAGGCTCCTCTGTCCATGGGATTTTTCAAGTAAGAAAACTGGTATGGGTTACCATTTCCTCTTTCAGGGGATCTTCTGGATCCAGGGATCAAACCTGCATCTCCTTGCATTGGCAGGCAGATTGTTTACCACTGAGCCACCTGGGAAGCCAATCAGATGACTACTTCACCATAAACCATGAAGACTTTAGAATCACTAGCGTGTACTTTGTCAGGGCAAAAAAGCAGAGCAGTTAGCTGTGTGTGGAAACATCAAATTTAAAAGGTTGTTATTCTGTTATCAGTTCAGTTCAGTTCAGTTCAGTCGCTCAGTCGTGTCTGACTCTTTGTGACCCCGTGAATTGCAGCACCCCAGGCTTCCCTGTCCATCACCATCTCCCGGAATTCACTCAAATTCACGTCCATGAGTCAGTGATGCCATCCAGCCATCTCATCCTCTGTTGTCCCCTCCTCCTCTTGCCCCCAATCCTTCAAAACATCAGAGTCTTTTCCAATGAGTCAACTCTTTGCATGAGGTGGCCAAAGTACTGGAGTTTCAGCTTTAGCATCATACTAAAAGTGAATTCCAAATTATATTTCTCTTGTTTGAATTTTAAAGTCACTCCAAGTTATCCTTTCCTTACTCAAATTTTCAGAGTTAAACAAAAGAGCCAGAAGAGAGTAGTGATTGTGAGATCAAGCTTGTTTATTTATTCATTGACTACTTATCAAATATCTACCACATACAAATCTACAATAGTGAGGAAAACATAATCACCTCCTACCCTCATGAAACAAAATCTAGTGGGGGGAAAGATCACAAATTAAAGATAGATAATATCAGTTAATGATAAGTTTATAAATAAAAAACATCAGGATAAGAGGACAAAATGTAATGGGGTAAAGATATGGTTATTTTAGAGAAAAAGACATCTTTGAGAAGTTTACATTTGAGAACAATATAAAGGTAAAACGTGAGTAATGCCATTGGTGGGAAGAAGAGGGGCAGGGTCAGCAAGTGCAAAATCTGAGGATGGAGGAAGGAAAAATTTGTGGTAACCTAGCAACAGCAAAGTAGCCAGAGTGGCTGGAATGTAGTGAACCACGGGATGCCTGGTAAGAATTATCAGAGAAGCAGCAGGGATTTAGATCATATAGAATCTTATCCATGTGTGGTAAGTAGCTTCAGTTGTGTCCAACTCTTTGCTACCCTATAGACCATAGCCTTCCAGGCTCCTCTGCCCATGGGATTATCCAGGTAAGAACACTGGAGTGGGTTGCAGTGCCCTCTCCCAGGGGATCTTCCCAACCCAGGGATCGAATCCGTGTCTTTTACAGCTCCTGCATTGACAGGCGGGTTCTTTACCACTAGTGCCACCTGAGAAGACCATAGAATCCTACATGTGTGCTCAGTCGCTAAGTTGTGTCTGACTCTTTGTGACTCCATGGATTGTAGCCCACCAGGTTCCTCTGTCCATGGGATTTTCCAAGCAAGAATACGGGAGTGGGTTGCCATTTCCTTCTAGCAAAATCTTTGGACTTTATGTTAGAAATTATAGAAAGTTATTTGAAAAATTTTAGCAAATTACATGATTTCATTTATGTATTTTTGGACACTATCTTAGTTATCTCAGGCCACCATAACAAAATAGCATAGACTGGGTGACTTAAACAACAGGAATCAATGTCTCACTGTTCTAAAGATTGGATATCCAAGACCAAGTTGCAAGTAGGATAGGTGTTTAGTTAGAACTCTCTCCCTGGATTTCAGACAGCTACCTTTTTGTTAAGTCTTTATATGGCATTTCCTCCAAGCATGTAGGGCAGAGGGAGAGAGAGAGTAGAAGGAGAAGAAGCAAGCTCTCTGGTGTCTCTTCTTATAAGGGCATTTATTTCATTACGTGGACCCCATCCTCATGACCTCATCTAAGCCTAACTACTTCCCAAAGTCCTCATCCAAATACCATTTTATTGGGGGTTAAGGGCTTCCCTGGTAACTCAGCTGGTAAAGAATCTGCCTGCAATGTAGAAGACCCCAGTTCAGTTTCTGAGTTGGGAAGGTCTGCTGGAGAAGGGATAAGCTATCCACTCCAGTACTCCTGGGGTTTCCTGGTGACTCAGCTGCTAATGAATCCACCTGCAATGTGGGAGACCTGGGTTTCATCCTTGAGTTGGGAAGATCCCCTGGAGAAGGGAAAGGCTACCCACTCTGGTATTCTGGCCTGGAGAATTCCAGGAACCATACAGTCCATGGGATCACAAAGAATTAGACACAACTGAGTGACTTTCACACACTTTAGGCCTTCAACATATGGATTTTAGGGGGACAAAATTCAGTTAATGGCAGAAAGTATAATCTGGATATTGTATGGAGAATAGACTCTCAGAGAATAAGAGTGTAAAAAAGAGAACTAGCAAGAAATCTATTGTAATGATCTACATAAGAGATAATAGTGGCTTGGACATGGGTTGAAGTGTTGGAAATGGTGAAAGGTGGTGATCTTTTAGACACATTTTAAAGGTAAAGCCCTTGCTAACAAGTTGTATGTGGGTCATGAGAGGAAATAGTCAAGAATGACTCCAAGGATTTTGGTCTGGACAACTGGTGAATGTTGGTGCCATTTACAACAACGGGACACACTGAGAAAAGACAATTTGGTTTGAAGGGGGTAGAATCAGGAGCTCAATTCTGAGTGTGTTAGGTTTAAGCTGCCAAGTAGGTAGTGGAATATACTAATCTGAAGCCCAAGGAACAGGTCTATAATAAATATACGAATTTAGGAGGCATTGATATGTAGATGATGTTTAAAATCAAGAGATGATATAACCTACCCCCAAAAAAAATGTAGATAGAGAAGAAAATAGGACTAAGGATAAGCCCACTCTGGTATATAGTGGAGGTGGGAGTAGAGAAAGATAATCCAGAAAATAAGGCAGATGGAAGAGCTAATGAGGGAGCAGAAAAAAAAAAAAGAGGGGGGATGGTAGAATAATGCAGTTTATGAAAGCCAAGTGAATAAAGGATATCAACTTGGAAGGAGTAGTTATCTCTGTGAGTGCTACTGAGAGGTCAACTAAATGACACTAAAAATTTGCCATTGAAGTTGAAAACACAAGCCCCATGCCCTTTATTAATAATAGTTGTCAGAATGTAAATGAACTTGATGAGCAGTAGCCACCTTCAGAGAGAGTTTAAATAGAAAAAGGATAAAACTACAAGTTAGAAAGAAAAGAGAATTTTGTCCTGATAATAGTTTATGGGACATTAAATATTAATGCTGCAAGGTTGTCTCAAAAGCCTTCTCCAGAGAGCTGTAAACCATGATGGGTAATGATTAAGGGCTGCTCGTGGGAGAATTATTCAAAGGTAAAACCTGCAAGGAGGTGTAGGGCTAGGTTTTCTACAGATCATGTTCAGCTTTCAGGAACCTTTACTATCCATGCAAAGCAATGGTTTTTACAAGGTTTCCAGTTAAGACTGTAGTTCAGGGGGACATAAGAGAATATGGCAGAGGAATAGGACAGGGAGACCACTTTCTCCCCCACAAATTCATCAAAAGAACATTTGAACACTAAGTAAATTCCACAAAACAACTTCTGAATGCCGGCAGAGGACATCAGGCACCCAGAAAAGCAGCCCATTGTCTTCTAAAGGAGGTAGGAAAAAAATATAAAAGATAAAAAGAGAGACAAAAGAGGTAGGGACAGAGCTCCATCCTGGGAAGGGAGTCTTAAAAAAGAGAGAATTTTCCAAACACCAGGAAACACTCTCACTGGCAAGTCTGTGGTGAGCCTTGGAACCTCAGAGGGCAACATAACTGGGAGGAAAAATAAATAAATAATTAAAACCCACAGATTATGTGCCCAACAGTAACTCCCCCAGCAGAGAAGCAACGCAGATGTCTGCATCTGCCACTAGCAAGCAGGGGCTGGGGAGGGAGGCGTGGGCTGCATTGCTTAGAGTAAGGACCAGGCCTAAATGCCCCAAGGGCAATCTGAGGGAACTAACTTGGAATAGCAACCCAGACTGTGGGATAGCTATCACGCAAAAAGCCCTAACCTAAGACACCGTCAGGCCAGTTCATAGAACAAAGGACTGAGCAGAGCTAGCCTGCTGCAGGCTGACCCATCCCCATCCGGTGACAGGCAGGTGAGAGCAGCCAGAGTCGGAAGGGAACAATCGAGGCCCCAGAGAGGCATTATCTACCAAACTGCAAGCAGGCTTCTTTGCTAACCAAGACTTCTTGGGATTCTTGACAGTCAACATAAGCCTGAGAAGGCGCACCAGTTGTACACCCAGGAAACCGAGTGGCACGGATGGGGGAGGCGATAAGTCGCAGCGACTGCGCTCGCCAAACACCTGGTCACCTGAGCTGCTCGGACCTGGGAAGAGCACAAAATGCAGAACCAACCGAGTCTGTGCCTCTGATGACTACCCGAGTACCTGAACCTGAGTGGCTTAGACCTGGGAAGTGCATACAACTCAGGTCCGGCCTCAGACAGTTCCCAGAAGAGCAACCTAGAGCCTAAGGACTGTAGACAGGGAAAGCACACACACCCTGAGTGGGGGCAAACCCAGTGTAGCTGAGATACTGTGAGCACACAGAGCACACGCCAGTGTTATTTGATTGCAGCACCCCTCCCTCCCCACAGCACAATTGAATAAGTGAGCCTAAAAAAGTGTCCACCACCGCCCCCTTGTGTCAGGGCAGAAATTAGACACTGAAGAGACCAGCAAACAGAAGAAGCTAAAACAGAGGGAACCTTCTTGGAAGTGACAGGTGCAATAGATTAAAACCCTGTAGTTAGTACCGACTACATAGGAAGGGGACTATAGATCTTGAGAAATATAAGCCAGATCAAGGAACTACCTGAAAATGAACTGACCCTACACTGCCCACAACAACACCAGAGAAAGTCCTAGATATATTTTTACTATTTTTACTATCATTCTTTAATTTTTTTTAAATTTTTAAGTCCTCTATTACTCTTTTAATTTTCATTTTTATAATCTACTATTACTGAAAAAAAAAAAAGAGACCCTATTTTTAAAGCAAATTTTATATATATATATATTATAATTTTTGTGAATTTTTTTCTTTAACATTGAATTTTTTAAAATCCAACCTCTACTCTAGATTTTTAATCTTTGCTTTTTGGTATTTGTTATAAATTTTGTACTTTTAAGAACCTAATCTTCAGTACCCATTTTTACTTGGGAGCGAGATTACTAGCTTGACTGCTCTCTCCCCCTTTGGACTTTCCTTTTTCTCCACCAGGTCGCCTCTATCTCCTCCCTCCCACTTCTCTTCTCCACCCAACTCTGTGAATCTGTGTGTTCTGGACGGTGGAGAACATTTAGGGAACTGATACCTGGTTGGATCTGTCTCTCTCCTCTTGATTTCCCCCTTGATCGTCCTGGCCACCTCTGTCTCCTTCCTCCCTCTTCTCTTCTCTGTATAACTTCGTGATCATCTCTGAGTGGTATAGACTGTGGAGCACACATAAGGAAGTGATTACTGGCTAGCTTTCTCTCTCCTCTTTTGATTCCACCTCATCTCATCCTGGTCACATCTATCTCCCTCCTCCCACTTCTCCTCTCCATGTAACCCTGTGAACCTCTCTGGGTGTCCCTCACTGTGCAGAAAGTTTTCATCATTAACCTAGACGTTTTATCAACAGTGCTCTATAGATGGAGAAGTCTTGAGGATACTATAAAAATCAGACTGAAAACCAGAAGCAGGCAGCTTAAGTCCAAATCCTGAGAACACCAGAGAACTCCTGACTCCAGGGAATGTTAATCAACAGGAGCTCATCAAACGCCTCCATACCTACACTGAAACAAAGCACCACCCAAGAGCCAACAAGTTCCAGAGCAAGACATACCACGCAAATTCTCCAGCAACACAGAACATAGCCCTGAGCTTCAATATAAAGGCTGCCCAAAGTCACTCCAAACCCACTGACATCTCATAACTCACTACTGGACATTTCATTGCACTCCAGAGAGAAGAAATCCAGCTCGACCCACCAGAACACCGACACAAGCTTCCCTAAGCAGGAAACCTTGAAAAGCCACCCGTACAACCCCACCCACAGTGAGGAAACTCCACAGTAAAGAGAACTCCACAAACTGCCAGAATACAGAAAGGCCACCCCAAACACAGCAATATAAACAAGATGAAGAGACAGAGGAATACCCAGCAGGGAAAGCAACAGGATAAATGCCCACCAAACCAAACAAAGGAGGAAGAGATAGGGAATATACCTGATAAGGAATTCCAAATAATGATAGTGAAAATGATCCAAAATCTTGAAATCAAAATGGAATCACAGATAAGTAGCCTGGAGACAAGGATTGAGAAGATGCAAGCAAGGTTTAACAAAGACCTAGAAGAAATAAAAAAGAGACAATATATAATGAATAATGCAATAAATGAGATCAAAACACTCTGGATGGAACCAACAGTAGAATAACGGAGGCAGAAGATAGGATTAGTGAGGTAGAAGATAGAATGGTAAGAATAAATGAAACAGAGAGCAAAAAAGAAAAAAAATTAAAAGAAATGAGGACAATCTCAGAAACCTCTTGGACAATGTTAAATGCCCCAACATTCGAATCATAGGAGTCCTAGAAGAAGAAGACAAAAAGAAAGACCATGAGAAAATACTTGAGGAGATAATAGTTGAAAACTTTCCTAAAATGAGGAAGCAAATAATTACCCAAGTCCAAGAAACCCAGAGAGTCCCAAACAGGATAAATCCAAGGCAAAACACCCCAAGACACATATTAATCAAATTAACAAAGATCAAACACACAGAACAAATATTAAAAGCAGCAAGGGAAAAACAACAAACAGCACATGAGGGGATTCCCATAAGGATAACAGCTGATCTTTCAATACAAACTCTTCAGACCAGGAGGGAATGGCAGGACATACTTAAAGAGATGAAAGAAAATAACCTACAGCCAAGATTACTGTACCCAGCAAGGATCTCATTCAAATATGAAGGAGAAATCAAAAGCTTTACAGACAAGCAAAAGCTGAGAGAATTCAGCACCACCAAACCAGCTCTCCAACAAATGCTAAAGGATCTTCTCTAGACAGGAAACACAGAAAGGATGTATAAATTCAAGCCCAAAACAACAAAGTAAATGGCAATGGATAATACTTACCAATAACTACCTTAAATGGAAATGGGTTGAATGCCCAAACCAAAATACAAAGACTGGCTGAATGGATACAAAAACAATACCCCTATATATGTTGTCTACAAGAGACCCACCTCAAAGCAAGGGACACATACAAACTGAAAGTGAAGGGCTGGAAAAAGATATTCCACGCAAATAGAGACCAAAAGAAAGCAGGAGTAGCAATACTCATATCAGATAAAATAGACTTTAAAACAAAGGCTGTGAAAAGAGACAAAGAAGGACACTACATAATGATCAAACAATCAATCCAAAAAGAAGACATAACAATTATAAATAGATATGCATCCAACATAGGAGCACCACAATGTGTAAGACAAATGCTAACAAATATGAAAGGGGAAATTAACAATAACACAATAATAGTGGGAGACTTTAATACCCCCACTCACAACTATGGATAGATCAACTAAACAGAAAATTAACAGAAAACACAAACTCTAAATGATACAATAGACTAGTTAGACCTAATTGATACCTATAGGACATTTCACCCCAAAACAATGAATTTCACCTTTTTCTCAAGCGCACATGGAAACTTCTCCAGGATAGATCACATCCTGGGCCATAAATCTAGCCATGGTCAATTCAAAAATATTGAAATCATTCCAAGCATCTTTTCTGACCACAATGCAGTAAGACTAGATCTCATTGACAGGAGAAAAACTTAAAAATTCCAACATATGGAGGCTGAACAACATGCTGCTGAATAATGAACAAATCACAGAAGAAATAAAAATATGCGTAGAAACGAAGGAAAATGAAAACACAACAACCCAAAACCTGTGGGACACTGTAAAAGCAGTGCTAAGGGGAAAGTTCATAGCAATACAGGCATACCTCAAGAATTAAGATAAAAGTCAAACAAATAACATAACTCTACACCTAAAGCAACTAGAAAAGGAGGAAATGAAGAACCCCAGGGTTAGTAGAAGGAAAAAAATATTAAAAATTAGGGCAGAAATAAATACAAAAGAAATAAAAGAGACCATAGCAAAAATCAACAAAGCCAAAAGCTGGTTCTTTGAGAGGATAAATAAAATTGACAAAACATTAGCCAGACTCATCATGAAACAAAGGGTGGAAAACCAAATGAATAAAATTAGAAATGAAAATGGAGAGATCACAACAGAAAATACAGAAATACAAAGGATCATAAGAGACTACTCTCAGCAATTATACACCAATAAACTGGACAACTTGGAAGAAATGGACAAATTCCTAGAAAAGTACAACTTTTCAAAACTGAACCAGGAAGAAATAGAAAATCTGAACAGACCCATCACAAGCACGAAAACTGAAACTGTAATCAGAAATCTTTCAGCAAACAAAAGCCCAGGTCCAGACAGCTTCACAGCCGAATTCTACCAAAAATTTAGAGAAGAGCTAACACCTATACTACTCAAACTCTTCCAGAAAACTGCAGAGGAAGGTAAACTTCCAACCTCAATCTATGAGGCCACCATCACCCTAATACCAAAACCTGACAAAGATGCCACAAAAAAAAGAAAACTACAGGCCAATATCACTGATGAACATCGATGCAAAAATCCTTAACAAAATTCTAGCAATCAGAATCCAACAACACATTAAAAAGATCATACACCATGACCAAGTGGGCTTTATCCCAGGGATGCAAGGATTCTTCAATATCTACAAATCAATCAATGTAATATACCACATTAACAAATTGAAAAATAAAAGCCATATAATTATCTCAATAGATGCAGAGAAAGCCTTGCACAAAATTCAACATCCATTTATGATAAAAACTCTCCAGAAAGCAGGAATAGAAGGAACATACCTCAACATAATAAAAGCTATATATGACAAACCCACAGCAAGCATTATCCTCAATGGTGAAAAATTGAAAGCATTTTCCCTAAAGTCAGGAACAAGACAAGGGTGCTCACTTTCACCACTATTATTCAACATAATTTTGGAAGTTTTGGCCATAGCAATCAGAGCAGAAAAAGAAATAAAAGGAATCCAAACTGGAAAAGAAGAAGTAAAACTCTCACTGTTTGCAGATGACATGATCCTCTAGATAGAAAACCCTAAGGACTTCACCAGAAAATTACTAGAGCTAATCAATGAATATAGTAAAGTTGCAGGAAAAAAGCTCAACACACAGAAATCC
This sequence comes from Bos mutus, assembly GCF_027580195.1. Taxonomy (NCBI): domain Eukaryota; kingdom Metazoa; phylum Chordata; class Mammalia; order Artiodactyla; family Bovidae; genus Bos; species Bos mutus. The sequence continues at coordinate 53,851,292 of NC_091646.1, forward strand.
CTTGCATTCCTATATACTAATAATGAGGAAATAGAAAGAGAAATTATGGAAACAATTCCATTCACCATTGAAATGAAAAGAATAAAATACTTAGGAATATATCTACCTAAAGAAACAAAAGACCTATATATAGAAAAATATAAAACACTGGTGAAAGAAATCCAAGAGGACACTAATGGATTGAGAAATATACCATGTTCATGGATTGGAAGAATGAATATAGTGAAAATAAGCACACTACCCAAAGCAATCTATAGATTCAATGCAATCCCTATTAGGCTACCAATGGTATTTTTCACAGAGCTAGAACAAATAATTTCACAATTTGTATGGAAATCCAAAAAACCTCGAATAGCCAAAGCAATCTTGAGAAAAAAGAATGGACCTGGAGGAATCAACCTGCCTGACTTCAGGCTCTACTACAAAGCCACAGTCATCAAGACAGTATGGTACTGGCACAAAGACAGAAATATAGATCAATGGAACAAAATAGAAAGCCCAGAGATAAACTCACGCACCTATGGACACCTTATCTTTGACAAAGGAGACAAGAATATACAACGGAGAAAAGACAATCTCTTTAACAAGTGGTGCTGGGAAAACTGGTCAACCATTTGTAAAAGAATGAAACTAGAACACTTTCTAACACCATACACAAACATAAACTCAAAATGGAATAAAGATCTAAACATAAGACCAGAAACTATAAAACTCCTAGAGGAGAACATAGGCAAAACACTCTCTGGCATACATCACAGCAGGATCCTCTATGACCCACCTCCAAGAATATTGGAAATAAAAGCAAAAATAAACAAATGGGACCTAATTAAAATTATAACCTTCTGCACAACAAAGGAAACTATAAGTAAGGTGAAAAGACAGTCTTCAGAATGGGAGAAAAAAATAGTAATTGAAGCAACTGACAAAGAACTAATCTGAAAAATATACAAGCAACTCCTACAGCTCAACTCCAGAAAAATAAATGACCCAATCAAAAAATGGGCCAAAGAACTAAACAGACATTTCTCCAAAGAAGACATACAGATGGCTAACAAACACATGAAAAGATGCTCAACATCACTCATTATCAGAGAAATGCAAATCAAAACCACAATGAAGTGCCATTTCACACCAGTCAGAATGGCTGCTATCCAAAAGTCTACAAGCAACAAACGCTGGAGAGGGTGTGGAGAAAAGGGAACCCTCTTACACTGTTGGTGGGAATGAAAACTATTACAGCCACTATGGAGAACAATGCAGATATTCCTTAAAATACTGGAAATAGAACTGCCATATGACCTAGCAATCCCACTGCTGGACATACACACCGAGGAAACCAGAATTGAAAGAGACACATGTACCCTAATGTTCATCGCAGCACTGTTTATAATAGCCAGGACATGGAAGCAACCTAGATGTCCATCAGCAGATGAATGGATAAGAAAGCTGTGGCACATATACACAATGGAGTATTACTCAGCCATTAAAAAGAATACATTTGATTCGGTTCTAATGAGGTGCTTGAAACTAGAGCCTATTTTGCAGAGTGAAGTAAGCCAGAAAGAAAAACACCAGTACAGATTAATAACGCATATATATGGAATTTAGAAAGATGGTAACGATAATACTGTATCAGTTCAGTTCAGTTCAGTCGCTCAGTCGTGTCCGACTCTTTGTGACCCCATGAATCGCAGCATGCCATGCCTCCCTGTCCATCACCAACTCCCGCAGTTCAATCACACTTACGTCCATTGAGTCAGTGATGCCATCCAGCCATCTCATCTTCTGTCGTCCCCTTCTCCTCCTGCCCCCAATCCCTCCCAGCATCAGAGTCATTTCCAATGAATCAACTCTTCGCATGAGGTGGCCAAAGTACTGGAGTTTCAGCTTTAGCATCATTCCTTCCAAAGAAATCCCAGGGCTGATCTCCTTCAGAATGGACTGGTTGGATCTCCTTGCAGTCCAAGGGACTCTCAAGAGTCTTCTCCAGCACCACAGTTCAAAAGCATCAATTCTTCAGCGCTCAGCCTTCTTCACAGTCCAATTCTCATATCCATACATGACCACAGGAAAAACCATAATCTTGACTAGACGAACCTTTGTTGGCAAAGTAATGTCTCTGCTTTTGAATATGCTATCTAGGTTGGTCATAACTTTCCTTCCAAGGAGTAAGTGTCTTTTAATTTCATGGCTGCAGTCACCATCTGTAGTGATTTTGGAGCCCAGAAAAATAAAGTCTGACACTGTTTCCACTGTTTCCCCATCTATTTCCCATGAAGTGATGGGACCGGATGCCATGATCTTCATTTTCTGAATGTTGAGCTTTAAGCCAATTTTTTCACTCTCCGCTTTCACTTTCATCAAGAGGCTTTTTAGTTCCTCCTCACTTTCTGCCATAAGGGTGGTGTCATCTGCATATTTGAGGTTATTGATATTTCTCCCGCAATCTTTATTCCAGCTTGTGTTTCTTCCAGTCCAGCGTTTCTCACGATGTACTCTGCTATAAGTTAAATAAGCAGGGTGACAATATACAGCCTTGACGTACACCTTTTCCTATTTGGAACCAGTCTGTTGTTCCGTGTCCACTTCTAACTGTTGCTTCCTGACCTGCATACAAATTTCTCAAGAGGCAGATCAGGTGGTCTGGTATTCTCATCTCTTTCAGCATTTTCCACCGTTTATTGTGATCCACACAGTCAAAGGCTTTGGCATAGTCAATAAAGCAGATAGATGTTTTTCTGGAACTCTCTTGCTTTTTCCATGATCCAGTGGATGTTGGCAATTTGATCTCTGGTTCCTTTGCCTTTTCTAAAACCAACTTGAACATCAGGAAGTTCATGGTTCACATATTGCTGAAGCCTGGCTTGGAGAATTTTGAGCATTACTTTACTAGCCTGTGAGACGAGTGCAATTGTGCAGTAGTTTGAGCATTCTTTGGCATTGCCTTTCTTTGGGATTAGAATGAAAACTGACCTTTTCCAGTCCTGTGGCCACTGCTGAGTTTTCCAAATTTGCTGGCATATTGAGTGCAGCACTTTCACAGCATCATCTTCCAGGATTTGAAATAGCTTAACTGGTATTCCATCACCTCCACTAGCTTTGTTCGTAGTGATGCTTTCTAAGGCCCACTTGACTTCACACTAATGTATATATACAGAATTTAGAAAGATGGTAATGATAACCCTGTAAGCGAGACAGCAAAAGAGACACAGATGTATAGAACAGTCTTTTGGACTCTTTGGGAGACAGCGAGGGTGGGATGATTTGGGAGAATGGCATTGAAACATGTATAGTATCATATATGAAATGAATCGCCAGTCCAGGTTCAATGCATGATACAGGATATTTGGGGCTGGTGCGCTGGGATGACCCAGAGGGATGTTATGGGGAGGAAGGTGGGAGGGGGGTTCAGGATGGGGAACACATGTACACCTGTGGCGGATTCATGTTGATGTATGGCAAAACCAATACAATATTGTAAAGTAATTAGCCTCCAATTAAAATAAATATATTTATATTTATAAAGGACTGTAGTTCACTTTCATAGATCTCTGCTCATGGAAATGTTCATGAAACTTACCTCACATTTTTAAAAAGGGTTAAGTTCAGTGTTCAGAGAAGGCAATGGCACCCCACTCCAGTACTCTTGCTTGGAAAATCCCATGGACGGAGGAGCCTGTTAGGCTGCAGTCCATGGGGTCGCTAAGAGTTGGACGACTGAGCAACTTCACTTTCACTTTTCACTTTCATGCATTGGAGAAGGAAATGGCAGCCCACTCCAGTGTTCTTGCCTGGAGAATCCCAGGGACAGGGGAGCCTGGTGGGCTGCCATCTATGGGGTTGTACAGAGTCGGACACGACTGAAGTGACTTAGCATAGCATAAGTTCAGTGTTAGAACTAATAAAAGACTGGGCAGTGGTGTAACGAGAGAAAGAAAAGAACTCTTCTTGTAAATATAAATGTCTAAATACTGGGGATTATATTCCTGATAACTGCTTATAATGTGATGATGCCAAGTGTGAAGTGACAAGTAACAGTAAACGCATTTGCAATTTCTTGGTGCAGGGATGATAACAGAGTTGACAAACTTTTGTAATGAAAATCAAAATCTGTTACACTTGACTGTACATTGGTCAAATCTATTGCTTTGAGTTAGTATAAAACAGTTGAGGTTAGACACAGTCCAGATTCCTTAATTCGTATACCAAGGATGAAAGAAACTTAAGGTCATAAAGTGTCAGAATGTGTTTATAGTTGTGTGCTTTCTTACTAAGAGACAAAGTCCCAGAGGAATTACTTAAATAAAACTTGTTTAAATAAATGTCCATTATTTCCTGAAGATTTGAAAGGTATTTTTACTGGTGAAATGAATTTCTCTTATTTGCAAATTTCCTATGTTGCTCATATTTTTCACCCAAGAATGAATTCTATTCCAAATATGCCCTGTTATAAGCTGTTTTTCTAAATAAAACATTAAGGATTTTTACTTAATGACAGACATCAGGATTTTATGTGTGTCTCTGATGAAATCTTAGGTTCTGGATAGATGATTCAAATAAGAAATGTAAATGACTAACAAATATGTGTAAAAAATATTAAATATCACTACACACCTATTAGAATGTCTAAGATAAGAAAAACTGACAACACCAAATTCTGGTAAGGATGTGGAGCAACAAGGACTCTCAGTTCTGGTGGGAAGGCAAAAATGGTCCAGTCATTTTGGAGGACATTGGTAGAAACTAAACACAGACATTACATGATTCAGCAATTTTGTTTCCTAATATTTACCCAAGTTAATTGAAAACATCTCTACACAAAAACTGCACATGAAACTTCTCTGGTGGTCTAGTGGTTAAGAATCTGCCTGTCAATGCAGAGGATACAGGTTCGATCCCTGGTCTGGGAAGATTTCACATGCCGCAGGCAACTAAGCCCATGCACCACAACAACTGAGCCCACAATCTATAGTCCTCGAGCTGCAAGCACTGAGCCAACATGACACAACTACTGAAACCCACACCCTAGAGCCCATTCTCTGTAACAAGAGAAGCCGACACAATGAGAAGTTCATGCACTGCAACTAGAGGGTAGCCCCAACTTGCTGAAACTAGAGAAAGCCCATGCACAGTGACAAAGACCTAGCATGGCCAAAAATAAAATAAATAAATAAAAATTTTTTAAAAGTTTTAAGACCTGAACACAACTTTTAAAGCAATTTTATTCACAAATGTCCAAACTTAGAAACAACCAAGGTATGCTTCATCAGGTGAATGGATAGTCATACATCCATACAAAGGAATATTATTTGCTGATAAAAAAGAAATGAGTTATTAAGCCACAAAACACATGGGGGAATTTTAAATGTACATTCCTAAGTGAAAGAAGCCAATCTGAAAAGGTTACATACTGTATGATTTCAACCATACAACATTCTGGAAAAGGCAAATATGGAGATAGTAAAAGGATCAGTGATTTCTAGGGGTTAGGGAATAGGCAGGGATGTAAAGGCAGAGCAGAGAAGATGACAGGACAGTGAAAATACTATGTATGATGCTATAATTGTGGACATATGTCATTATACATTTGTCAAAACTCCTAGAATATACAAAATGTGAACCCTAATCTAAATTATGAACTTTAGTTAACAATAATGTATCAATATTAGTGCATCATCATAAAAAGTATACCATACTAATGCAAGATGTTCATAATAAGAGAAATTGTGAAGTGGTTTACAGAAACTGTACTATTCACTCAATTTTTATAAACCTAAATCTGGTCTAAAACATAATGCATGTTAAAAAAACAACAAACTTCTGAAACTGACTCAATAAGACAAAATATAAAAAGACCTATAATAAATACATGAAATTGTTCATTAAAAACCTTCCCACAAAGAAAAAGCCAGGTTCAATAGTGTCACTGATTAATTATCCCACATACTTAAAGAATACCAAATCTTCACATAATCTTCCACAAAAGAACACTTATTACATCATTCTATAAGGTCCTGACAAAACTAGACAAAATTATACCAAGAAAATAAACTTATGAATATAAACACAAAATCCTGAACAAAACACAAGCAAGGAAAACCCAGAAATATTTAAATGATGTTGTGTTTTTAATTCCAAACTCCAATTTTCATTGCTGCAATATAGTAAAGCAATTTATCATTACACATTAACTTCTTATTCTACAACCTTGCTTATAATTGCTTATTAGTTCCAGGAGATATTTTACTAATTCTTTGGAATTTTTTATGTAGACGTATCATCTGCAAACAAAATGTTTTATTTCTTCCTTCCCAATCCACATACCTTTTATTTCCTTTTCTTGTCTTATTGAATTAGTAAAGATTTCCAGGATTATATTGACTAAGAGAGGTAAGAGATGACAACATTGTCTTATTCCTGATATTAACAGGAAATCACCTGGCTTCTGATCAAGTATAGCATTAACTGAAGGATATCTGTAGATGTTCTTTATCAAGTTGGAGAAGATCCCCTTTATTTGTAATTTGCTAAGAGCTTTTAAAATCATGAATAGGTATTAGATTTTGTCAGTGCTTTTTCTGTATCTAGTACTATTACATGATTTTTCTTCCTTAGTCTGCTGATGTAAAGGATTACATTAATTTCAAATGATGAATCACCTTCATGTACAGAATTCATCTCACTTATTCATGTCATACAATTTATGCAATCTTTTACACATTGTTGGATTTCATTTCCTAATATTTTTGCACTTATATTTATAAGAGATATTGGTGTATAGTTTTCCTTTCCTGTAATGACTTTATGGCATCACTGACTCGATGGACATGAGTCTGAGTGAACTCCGGGAGTTGGTGATGGACAGGGAGGCCTGGTGTGCTGCGATTCATGGGGTCGCAAAGAGTCGGACATGACTGAGCGACTCATCTGATCTGATCTGAACTTCACAGAATGAGTTAGTAAGCAATTCCCTCTGTTATCTTCTAGAAGATACTCTCTAATTTTTATTATTCCTTTTCTTCTGCTTACTTCTATTTAATTTGTCCTTCTTTTTCCAGTTTCCTAAGGTGGAAGCTTAGATTATTAATTTTAGATCTTTCCTCCTTTCTAGTATATGTATTAAATATTTAAAGAATTCCCTTTAAGCATTGCTTTTGCTGCATCCAAATTTGCTAAGCTGCATTTTCATTTTCCTCAAAATGTTTTTTTAATTTCTCTTGAGGCTTCTTTGACCCACACTTCTTTGTTAAGTGTGCCATTTAATCTCCAGGCATATTATATTTCAACTATCTTTTCATCATTGATTTTTTTGTTCCAATTTTTTGTTCCATTGTGGTCTGAGAATGTATTTTGTATGATTAATAATCTTTTAAATTTGCTAAGTTGTGTCTTATGGCCCAGAATGTGATTTATCTTGGTAAATGCTCTATAAGCTTGAGAAAAACCTTCATTCTGCTGCTATTGGATGAAGTATTTTGTAAATGTCAGTTAAATCCAGTTGATATATGTTGTTGTTCAGTTCAGCTATGTCATTATTTTTCTGCTGGCAGGATCTGTCAATTACTGATAGAGGGGTACTGAAGTCTCCAACTATAATAGTGAGTTCATTTATTTCTCCCTGCAGTTCTATTTGTTTTTGCCTACATATGTTGACACTCTATTGTTAGGTGCATACCCATTCAGGATCACTATGTTTTCTTGGAGAATTGACCCCTTTATCATTATGTAATGCCCCTCTGTATCCCTGATACTTTTCCTTACTGTAAGTCTGCTTTATCTGGATATAAAATAAATATTAATTTACCTAATCTTCTTTTGATTATTATTAAAATGTTTTACTCCTCTCCATCCCTACACTTTTTTGTGTCTATGTACATTAATGGAATTTTTTTGTAGCTAACATATAGCTTCTTATAAACAACATATAAAGACTAGTTTCCATATCCACTTGTTTAATTTGTGTATTTAGACCACTGATGTTTAAAGTGATTATTGACATAGATTAATATCTTGCCACAATTGCTACTTTTTATTTGTTGTCCTTGTTCTTTGTTTCTTTTGTCTTTATTATTTTCTGATTTATGTAGTTTTAATTGAGCATTTTATGATTTTAAATTTTCTCTTCTCTTACTATATCAATTGCATTTCTAGCATTTCCTTTTGATTCTTAGAGGTTCTGTCTCTCTGCTTACATTATCCATCCCTTCTTGCATGTTTCCACTTTTTCCATTAGAGCCTTTAGCTAATTCATCACATGTGTGTGTGTGCTGTCATGTCCGACTCTTTGCAACCCCATGGACTATAGCCTGCCAGGCTACTCTGTACACAGGATTTTCTAGGCAAGAATACTGGAGTGGATTGCCATTTCCTTCTCCAGGGTATCTTCCCGACCCAAGGACCAAACCTTTGTCTCCTGCATTGCAGGTGGATTCTTTACAGGCTGAACTACCAGGGAAGTCTCAGCCATAAAAAGGCATGAAATAGTGCCATATGCAGAGACATGGAAAGACCTAAAGACTGTCATACAGAGTGAACTAAGTCAACAAGAGAAAAACAAACACCATATAATATCATTTATATGTGGAATCTAGAAAAATGGTACATACGAACTTATTTGCAAAGCAGAAATAGAGACACAGATGCAGAGAACAAACTTATGGATACCAAGAGAGGAAAAGGGGCTGGGATGAATTGGGATATTGGTATTTACATATACACACTACTATGTGTGGGGCTTCCCTGTAGCTCAAATGGTAAAGAATCTGCCTGCAATGCAGGAGACCTAGGTTTGATCCCTGGGTCAGGAAGATCCCCTGGAGAAGGTAATGGCGACCCACTTCAGTATTCTTGCCTGGAGAATCCCATGGACAGATAAACCTGGTGGGCTACAGTTTATGGGGTCACAAAGAGTCGGACACAACTGAGCAACTAACACTACTACTACTACGATGTGTAAAATAGATAACTAATGAGAGCTTATTGTATACCACAATGCTACTCAATGCTCTGTGGTGACCTAAATGGGAAGGAAATCTAAATAAGAGGAGATATATATATATATGTATATATCTGATTCACTTTGCTGTACAGTAGAAACTAACACAACATTGTAAAGCAACTAACTTCAATAAAAATGAAGAGAGAGAGATAGTTGGGGTATAATTCTTCTGTTGCAAAATTCTTCTTCAGCTGGGACCCTGTAACCCAGACAAATTATCTGCTTTCGAAATGTAATGGTTGGAAGGATTATAGGATAGACACTCCCATTATGAAAGGGAGAAGTAGGAAAGAAGAAAGAGGTGATGGGTTCCAAGCAAGTCCAAACTCCACTAGGAAAGCAAATTCCACTAGATTTTTAATGCTTAAGAATAATCCTCTTTGACACTACTTAACGTCATACACAAAGATAAACTCAAAATGAATTAAAGACCTAAACGTAAGATCAGAAACTATTAAACTCTTAGAGGAAAACATAGGCAGAACACTCGATGACATAAATCAAAGCAAGATCTTATATGACCCACCTCCTAGAGTAATGGAAAGAAAACAAAAATAAACAAGTGGGACCTAATTAAACTTAAAAGCTTTTGCACAGCAAAGGAAATGACAAACAAGGTGAAAATACAACCTTCAGAATGGAAGAAAATAATAGCAAAGGAAATAACTGGCAAAGAATTAATTTCCATTAATATACAAGCAATTCATACAACTCAATACCAGAAAAGGAAACAACCTAATCAAAAAGTGGGAGAGGGACCTGAAGAGAGATTTCTCCAAAGAAGACATACAGATGGCTAACAAGCACATGAAAAACATGCTGGCACAAAGACAGAAATATAGATCAATGGAACAAAACAGAAAGTCCAGAGTTAAATCCATGTACCTATGGACACCTTATCTTTGACAAAGAAGGCAAAAATATACAATGGAGAAAAGACAGTCTCTTTAACAAGTTGTGCTAAAAAAAAAAAAAAAAACTGGTCAACCACATGTAAAAGAATGAAACTAGAATACTTTATAACACTATACATAAGAATAAACTCAAAAGGGATTAAAGATATAAATGTAAGACCAGAAACTATAAAAATCTTAGAGGAAAACATAGGCAGAACACTCTCTGACATAAATCACAGCAAGATCCTCTACAACCCACCTCCCAGAGTAATGGATAAAAACAAAAATAAATAAATGGGACCTTATTAAGCTTAAAAGCTTTTGCACAACCAAGGAAACTATAAGCAAGGTGAAAAGACAGCCTTCATATTGAGAGAAAATAATAGCAAACAAAACAACTGATGAAGAATTAATCTCCAAAATATACAAGCAGCTCATGCAGCTAAATACCAGAAAAATGAACAACCCAAACAAAAAGTTGGCAAAAGAACTAAATGGACATTTCTCCAAAGACATACAGATGGCTAATAAATCCATGAAAAGATACTCAACATCACTCATTATTAGAAAAATACAAATCAAAACCACAATAAGGTATCATCTCATATCCATCAGAATGGCTGCCATCAAAAAGTCTATGAATAATAAATGCTGGAGAGGGTGCAGAGAAAAGGGAACCCTCTTACACTGTTGGGATGAATGCACACTGGTACAGCCACTATGGAGAAGAGTATGGAGACTCCTTAGAAAAACTGGAAATAGAACTACCATATGACCCAGCAATCCCACTGCTGGGCATACACTCTGAGGAAACCAGAATTCAAAGAGACACGTGTACCCCAATGTACATTGCAGCACTGTTTACAATAGCTAGGCCATGGAAGCCACCTAGATGTCCACCAGCAGATGAAGTGATAAGGAAGTTATGGTACATATACACAATGGAATATTCAGTTCAGTTCAATTCAGTCACTCAGTCATGTCTGACTCTTTACGACCCCATGAATCACAGCACGCCAGGCCTCCCTGTCCATCACCAACTCCTGGAGTTCACTCAAACTCATGTCCATTGAGTCAATGATGCCATCCAGCCATCTCATCCTCTGTCGTCCCCTTCTCCTCTTGCCCCCAATCCCTCAAAGCATCAGGGTCTTTTTCAATGAGTCAACTCTTCGCATGAGGTGGCCAAAGTATTGGAGTTTCAGCTTCAGCATCAGTCCTTCCAATGAACACCCAGGACTGATCTCCTTCAGAACGGACTGGTTGGATCCCCTTGCAGTCCAAGGGACTCTCAAGAGTCAATGAAATATTACTCACCTATAAAACGGAATGCACTTGAGTCAGTTCTCATGAGGTGGATGAAACTGGAACCTATTATACAGAATGAAGTAAGTCAGAAAGAGAAAGACAAACACTGTATATTAACGAATATATGTAGAATTTAGAAAGACAGTAACAATGATCCTATATGCAGGGCAGCAAAAGACACACAGATGTTAAGAACAGACTTTTGGACTCTGTGGGAGAAGGCAGGGGTGGGATGATTTGAGAGAATAGCATTGAAACATGTATATTACCATATGTAAAATAGATGACCAGTGCAAGTTCGATACATGAAGCAAGTCACCCAAAGTCAGTGCTCTGGGACAGCCCAGAGGGATAGGGTGGGAAGGGAGGTGGGAGGGGGTTCAGGATGGGGTGACATATGTGTACCTGTGGCTGATTCATGTCGATGTATGGTGAACACCAGTGTTAGTCACTAAGTCGTTTCCAACTCTTTGCAACCCCATGGACTGTAGCCCACCAGTCTCTTCTGTCCGTGGGATTCTCCAGGCAAGAATACTGGAGTGGGTCACCGTTTCCTTCTCCAGAGGATCTTTTCAACCCAGGGAATGAATCCAGGTCTTCTGTGTTGCAGGCAGATTCTTTACCATCTGAGCTACAGGGAAGTCCTAAATGGCAAAAACTATCACAATATGGTAAAGTAATTTTCCTCCAATTAAAATAAATTAACTAAGTTAGCAAACGATGCTCAACATCATTCATTATCAGGAAAATGTGAATCAAAACCGAAATGAAGGGCTTTCCGGGTGGCTGAGTGGTAAAGAATTTGCCTGCCAATGAAGGAGACACGGGTTGGATCCCCAGTCCAGGAAGATCCCATATGCTGAGGAACAACTAAGCCCATGTGCCACAACCATTGAGCCTGTGCTCTAGAGCCTGGGAACCACAACTACTGAGCTTTAACTACTGAAGCAACTACAGAGTACCCCTTACTTGCTGCAACTAGAAAAAAGCCCACACAGCAAGGAAAGCCTGGCACGGCCAAAAATAAATTAAAAAATAAAATAAAAAGCTAAAATGAGGTATCACCTATCACCAGTCAGAATGGCCATTAGTAAAAAATTTTACATAATAAATGCTTGTGAGAGTGTGGAGAAAAGGGAACCCTTCTACATTGTTGGTGGGAACGTGAATCGGTGCATCCACTATAGAAAACAGCATGAAGTTTCCTTTTCTTTTGTTGTTTAGTCACTAAGTCATGTCCAACTCTTTGGCGGTCCCATGAGCTGTAGCTTGCCAGGCTCCTCTGTCCATGGGATTTCCCAGGCAAGAATACTGGAGTGGGGTGCCATTTCCTTCTCCAGGGGCTCTTCTTGACCCAAGGATTAAAGTAGCACCTCCTGAACTGGCAGGTGGGTTCTTTACCACTGAGCCACCAGGGAAGCCTGTGCAGGTTCCTTAGAAAAGTTTAAAAAAAAAAAAAAACAGTTGCCATATGATCCAGCATATGATTCTTTGCAGCCGAAGATGGAGAAGCTCTATACAGTCAGCAAAAACAAGACCAGGAAATGACTGTGGCTCAGGTCATGAACTCCTTACTGCCAAATTCAGATTTAAATAGAAGAGGGAAAACCACTAGACCATTCAGGTATGACCGAAATCAAATCCCTTATGATTATACAGTGGAAGTGACAAATAGATTCAAGGGATTAGATCTGATAGACAGAGTGCCTGAAGAACTATGGATGGAGGTTCATAACACTGTACAGGAGGTTGTGATCAAAACGATCCCTAAGAAAAAGAAATGCAAAAGGAAAATGGTTGTCTGAGGAAGTCTTACAAATAGCTGAGAAAAGAAGAGAGGCAAAAGGCAAAGGAAAAAAAGAAAGATCCATCTGAATGCAGAGTTCCAAAGAATATCAAGGAGAGATAAGAAAGCCTTCCTCAGTGATCAATGCAAAGAAATAGAGGAAAACAATAGAATGGGAAAGACTAGAGATCTCTTCAAGATACCAAGGGAACATTTCATGCAAATGAGCACAATAAAGGACAGAAATGGTATGGACCTAACAGAAGCAGAAAGTATTAAGGAGAGGTGGCAAGAATACACAGAAGAGCTATACAAAAAAGATCTTCATGACCCAGATAATCACCATGATGTGATCACTCACCTAAAGCCAGACATCCTGGAGTGCAAAATCAAGTGGGCCAACAAAGCTAATGGAAGTGATGGAATTCCAGCTGAGCTATTTCAAATCCTGAAAGATGATCCTTTGAAAGTGCTGCATTCAATATGCAATTAAATTTAGAAAACTCATCAGTGGCCACAGGACTGGAAAAGGTCAGTTTTCATTCCAGTACCGAAGAAAGGCAATTCCAAAGAATGTTCAAACTACCGCACAATTGCACTCATCTCACAGGCTAGCAAAGTGATGCTCAAAATTCTCCAACTTAAGCTTCAACAGTATGTGAACTGAGAACTTCCAGTTGTTCAAGCTGGATTTAGAAAAGGCAAAGGAACCAGAGATCAAATTGCCAACATTCATTGGATCATTGAAAAAGCAAGAGAGTTCCAGAAAAACATCTACTTCTGCTTTATTGACTATGCCAAAGCCTTTGACTGTGTGGATCACAACAAACTGTGGAACATTCTTAAAGAGATGGGAATACCAGACCACCTGACCTGCCTCCTGAGAAATCTGTACGCAGGTCAAGAAGCAGCAGTTAGAACTGGACATGGAACAACAGACTGGTTCCAAATTGGGAAAGGAGTACGTCAAGGCTGTATATTGTCACCCTGATTATTTAACTTATATGCAGACTACATCATGGGAAATGCTGGGCTGGATGAAGCACAAGCTGGAATCAAGGTTGCAGGGAGAAATATCAATAATCTCAGATATGCAGATGACACCACCTTTATGGCAGAAAGTGAAGAGGAACTAAAAAGCCTCTTGATGAAAGTGAAAGAAGAGAGTGAAAAAGTTGGCTTAAAGATCAACATTCAGAAAACGATCATGGCATCTGATCCCATCATTTCATGGCAAATATATGGGAAAACAATGGAAACAGTGACAAACTTTATTTTGAGGGGCTCCAAAATCACTGCAGATGGTGATTGCAGCCATGAAATTAAAAGACGCTTGCTCCTTGGAAGGAAAGTTATGACCAACCTAGATAGCATATTAAAAAGCGGAGACATAACTTTGCCTACAAAGGTCCGTCTAGTCAAAGCTATGGTTTTTCCAATAGTCATATATGGACATGAGAGTTGGACAATAAAGAAAGATGAGCACCGAAGAACTGATGCTTTTGAAGTGTGGTGTTGGAGAAGACTCTTGAGAGTCCCTTGGACAGCAAGGAGATCAAACCAGTCAATCCTAAAGGAAATCAGTTCTGAATATTCATTGGAAGAACAGATGCTGAAGCTGTAGCTCCAATACTTCGACCACCTGATGGGAAAAACTGACTCATTGGAATAGTCCCTGACGCTGGGAAAGATTGAAGGCAGGAGGAGAAGGGAATGACAGAGGATGAGATGGCTGGATGGCATCACCAACTTGATGCACATGAATTTGAGCAAGTTCCAAGAGTTAGCAATGGACAGCCTCGCATTCTGCAGTCCATGGGATCTCAAAGCGTCAGACATGACTGAGTGCCTGAACTGATGATCCAACAATCACACTCCTGGGCGTATATCCAGAGAAAATTCTATTTCAAAAAGATACATGCACCCCAATGTTCAGAGCAGCAGTATTTACAGTAGCCAAGACATGGAAGCAACCTAAATGTATATCAGCAGATGAATGGATAAAGAAGATATGACATGTGTGTGTGATGGAATACTACTCAGCCATAAAAAAGAATGAGACAATGCCATTTAATACAACATTAATAGACCAAAGCGACATAAGCAAGACAAAGATGAATATCATGTGATATCAGTTATATGTGGAATCTAAAATAAAAATGATAGAAATGAACTTATATACAAAACAAATATATCCATAGATATAAAAGCAAACTTAAGGTCACCAAAGGGAAAAGGGTAGTGGGAACAGGTAAATTAGGAATTCATATTTCTTCTTGAGACACATTGCGTATTATGTTTTTCCAGGGATCTTCCTAAGTATATAAGGTATCAAATGTACTGGCATAAAATTGTTCATTATACACTCATATTTTTAGTTGCAGTTTTGTATATACTCTTCTGTTTCCCTGATGTTGTACATTTGTACCATGCCTTTTACTCTTCTGTCTCTTGCTCACTTCTTCATAGTGGTTTGTTCATTTTATTTTTCTTCCTAAAAAACTAACTCTTGGTTGTGTTGATCCTGTCTCATGTATGTTTATTTTATATTTCATTAATCTCTAGTGTTTGTTCTTTCCTTACTTATCACTTCTTTACATTTAGTTTTCTACTCTTTTTCTAGAATTTATTAACTTCCAGACTTTCTTTCCTTTAATACACACATTTAACACTATTAAAATTTCCCTCTGCTGACTTTGTTGTTGTTCAGTCGCTCAGTTGTGTCTGACTCTTTGCAACCCCATGGACTGCAGCACGCCAGGCGTTCATGTCCTTCACCACCTCCTGGAGCTTGCTCAAACTCATGTCCATTGAGTCAGTAATACCATACATTTCATTATCTGTCGTCCCTTTCTCCTCCTGCCTTCAATCTTTCCCAGCACCAGGGTCTTTTCCAATGAGTCAGCTCTTTGCCTCAGGTGGCCAAAATATTGGAGCTTCAGATTCAGCATCAGTCCTTCTAATGAATATTCAGGATTGATTTCCTTTAGGATTGACTGATTTGATCTCCTTGCAATACAAGGAATTCTCAAGAGTCTTCTCCAACACCACAGCTCAAAAAGCATCATTTCTTCAGCACTCAGCTTTCTTTATGGCCCAACTCTCACATCCATACACGACTATTGGAAAAACCATAGCTTTAACTATACAGACTTTTGTCAGCAAAGTAACGCCTCTGCTTTTTAATATGCTGTCCAGGTTTGTCATAGTTTTTCTTTCAAGGAGCAAGTATCTTTTAATTTCATGGCTGCAGTCACCATCTGCAGTGATTTTGGAGCCCAAGAAAATACAGTCTACTGACTTAGTTTGATCAAAATTTTCTTATGTTTCATGTTAAAAATTCCAAACATTTCATAAGTTCCATTTTTATTTGCCCTATGATTTGGTAATTATTGAAAAGTGTATCATTATTTTGAGGTATGTGAAGCTTTTGTAGTTACCTGTTGATTTCTAATTTAATCACCCTGTGGTCAGATACTGTTGTGTATATGATAACAATAATTTGAAATTCAAAGCTCATCAGTATATCTACCTTCATCAGTATATTTACCCAAGTAAATAATGTAAGAACCAAGAACACCAAGCCTGATCCATTTCCATTTTAACAAATCTCCTCTTCACATAATGTCATTACTATAACATTACTATCACTATCTAGTATTTAGTTTTATCTTTCTTATTCCTCAAGACATCATCATTATTATTTTAAATATTCTGTATATATTAATGTTTACCCATGTACTTGCAATTTTACTTCTTCAGCACACCTTGCTTTTCATATCTCCCATCTTAGATCATATTTTCTGCCACAGAGTATTTTTATTGGTTATAGAACTCTAGTTTGCCACTTGTTTTCAGATCACTTTGTCTTTGGTATTCTACAGTTTCAACATAATGTCTCTAGGAGTGTGCATGTTTCTCTTTTTTTTTTTTTTTAATCTTGCTTGGGATTAGTTATGCTTCTTGAATCCATGTATTGATGTTTTCTGATAGCTTTACAGACAGTTCAGTCCTTATATCTTCAAATATCTCCCCTGTTTCACTCTCAATTTCTTTTGTTTTTGAATCTCTGATTAACTGTATGGTAGATCATCTCCAAAGCCTTGGACTGTGTGGATCACAATAAACTGTGGGAAATTCTGAAAGAGATGGGAATACCAGACCACCTGACCTGCCTCTTGAGAAACCTATGTGCAGGTCAGGAAACAACAGTTAGAACTGAACATGGAACAACCTACTGGTTCCAAATAGGAAAAGGAGTATGTCAAGGCTGTATATTGTCACCCTGCTTATTTAACTTCCATGCAGAGTACATCATGAGAAACGCTGAGCTGGAAGAAGCACAAGCTGGAATCAAGATTGCCGGGAGAAATATCAATAACCTCAGATATGCAGATGACACCACCCTTATGGCAGAAAATGAAGAGGAACTAAAAAGCCTCTTGATGAAAGTGAAAGAGGAGAGTGAAAAAGTTGGCTTAAAGTTCAACATTCAGAAAATGAAGATCATGGCATCTGGTCCCATCACTTCATGGGAAATAGATGGGGAAACAGTGGAAACAGTGTCAGACTTTATTTTGGGGGGCTCCAAAATCACTGCAGATGGTGATTGCAGCCATGAAATTAAAAGACACTTACTCCTTGGAAGGAAAGTGATGACCAACCTAGATAGCCTATTGAAAAGCAGAGACATTACTTTGCCAACAAAGGTCTGTCTAGTAAAGGCTATGGTTTTTCCAGTAGTCATGTATGGATGTGAGAGTTGGACTATGAAGAAAGCTGAGTGCCGAAGAATTGATGCTTTTGAACTGTGATGTTGGAGAAGACTCTTGAGAGTCCCTTGAACTGCAAGGAGATCCAACCAGTCCATTCTGAAGGAGATCAGCCCTGGGATTTCTTTGGAGGGAATGATGCTGAAGCTGAAACTCCAATACTTTGGCCACCTCATGCAAAGCGTTGACTCATTGGAAAAGACTCTGATGCTGGGAGGGATTGGGGGCAGGAGGAGAAGGGGACGACAGAGGATGAGATGGCTGGACGGCATCACTGACTCGATGGACATGAGTCTGAGTGAACTCCGGGAGTTGGTGATGGACAGGGAGGCCTGGCGTGCTGCGATTCATGGGGTCACAAAGAGTCGGACACGACTGAGTAACTGAACTGAACTGAGATCTTCTCAGTCTGTCCTACAAGTCTGTTATTCTTTCTTTCATAGTTCCCATCTCTTCATCTCTTGGACTGTATTCTGTATATTTCCTTCATTTCTTTATTATAGTTCTCTAAAATTCTATTCAATTGTGTGTAATCATTGTTAGACACTTTCACAAAGTTTTCAATTTCAATATATTCCATTAAGATGGGTTTTTTATGATTTAATAGCTAGTTCCTCCTTAGTTATATTTTTAATTCTATCTTTAATTTATTAAAGTGTAGAAAACTTATTTTATACCCCAAGTCCCATAGGTACAAAGATAAAATTTTATGAATCTTATTCTATTGTCTTTTGTTTCTACTGGCTCTCATGCATGGTTACTTCTGCATAAGTTTACTTTTCTCTCATTTTCCTTTTATCTCTATCTGTGGGAGTTATTTTGAGCTTAGGATAAAGGTATGTTCACTCAAAAAAGGACTTGAGTTTGGTTCTGTTAGACTCTTGGAGAAACCACCAGTCTGGATTTGCTTTAAACTAAATACTCAGCTTTTGAGTCTAGTGCCCCCAACAGCCAAGAAAGAGATGCAAGCAATCCCCCATGGTGGGGGAAATATCTTTGGTTATTGTTAGTCTTGAAAAGGAATTTTATTTAATATCTCTGTGGCAGAATTATGGGAGTCACTTTTGATTCTACTTGAGTAAAAATTCTCTGCAAGGTCGTAGTGACTGCGGAACTGAAAAGTTAACGTGTCCCAGGAAAACCACCCTCTGAGGGAAGTAAGAGTGATCTTCAGGGATGAGGAGACACACAGCCGGCCTGTAGTCAGGGGTGAGCTTTCAGCACCAGAGCAGGTGTTCTTGCAAGTGGAGGCCAGGGACTCTGTCCTTCTTGATCCAGTGACATGAGTCACTCTCCTGGAACTCTCTGGTGGGCCCAGAGAGTGTGTGCATGGGGCTCCTCCAAGCCCAGTGAAACCATTGAGACTCCAGACCTGGAACCTCCCTGGGAAGCCCAGCAGAGTGGGTGAGCTTGGTGCTGTAATGAGGGGAGCAAGCTTCCTGGCCCAGGAGGAAGGCGACTGGGTACAGAGGAAGTTGGGAAAGTATTGATAAAGAGGGTTGTAGCTCCTCACGTTTATTTTCAGGCAGTAGACGAATTTCTGATCGCAGACACAGAGCTGCCGCTGGCAGCTGGACCCATGTTCTGCAGACAGGATGCCAAATGAAGGATGAGAAAGCAAAGAGACGCTCTGTGACAGTGACTCCAGGCTGGCCCTGGAGCAAGACTTCCTGCTAGCCTGAGTGGACACCCCAGTTTCCTCCCTACTCTCAGCCTGAGGAGGGAGCCCAGCTTCTAAGCCAAGGGTGCATAATCAGATGGAAGGGGCACAGCTGCTAGCAGCCCAGGGTGAGGTTTGAGCCCAGGTAAACCCAGCTACTGCCCTCAGGGAGTCTCCAGTCTGATGGAGAACACAGATTCCCTCCAGAGTTCCAGTGTGATGGTGGAGACAGCCCTGGCTCTGGAGAAACTCCAGTTCTCAGAAAGGAGACACCATCCCCAGATTTAACTTTGAACTCAGATGGATCTGAGCTTGAATCCCGACTCTAGATGTGTGTGCTTGGCAATCCTTTTTGAATCTGTTTCCTCATCTGTAAAATGGGGGACACTAAACCCACCCACAGCAAGCAAAAGGAAATATGCAGAGCACTTGACTTCTAGAGCCTGTTGAGCCTAAGACCCTTCAACCTGTCCTTGGAGGTCAGATACAGCTGCAATAATCCTGCCTCTCTTGCCCCCATCTCTGCCCACCAAGATATAGACTGGCTGAGCTCTTGGGAGAGCTGACCTCAGAGACAGCAGGAACCCAGGCTCTTCGGGTGACCCGAATGGAGGCCCCAGCCTTACCACAGATGACAAAGCCCCACACAACCTTGTATGTGTAGGCCTGTGTCAAGACGTCGCAGTCTTGTGTCTCCATCTGGGCGTAGCAGTGGTCATGCTTGCAACAGCACCTGTCGATGCAAGAGCCTCAGATCCCAAGCAGAGGGCATCTGTCCCTTGAGCAGAAGCCATCATGGTGGTTAAGGTCTGATCAAGAAAGAATATCATAGTAGCTAAGTACTTCCATTAGGGTTGCCCCACACTTGTACTAGTTCACAGGCTGGCTCTTTCCTCCTGGGCCCATGGGGAGACTACATTTCCCAGCCTCCTTTGAAGGTATATGTGGTCACATGACTATACAGACAGTCGGCCAAGAACTTCTAGACCTACCCATAGAAACCTCCTACTCTGTCTTCCTCCACTCTCTCTCTACATCTAAGCAGGAAGGAAATGTCCCAGCTAAGGGCTCTGAGGCCATAAGGAAAGCCATAAGACAGGAGAAACCTGGGTCCTGGAATTGATATGTGATTCACATAGTTAAGTGAGTAAAAACTAAACTTCAAGGATGATAGGCATGGACAACTGTATTTTTTTTAGATTTACAGAAAAATTGAGAAGATTGTACCAAATGCCCCTCTTCACGCACACCTAGTTTCCCCTATTATCAACATCTTTCATGAGTATAATACATTTGTTACAGCTAACAAATACATTTGCTGGTTGTTGTTTAAAAAATAAATATATAAATAAATACTCAGCTTTGGGTTTTCCACGCTACATACGTGGTGAATATTTGGGCTGTAAGCTTACGTAAAAAACTAGCTTGCTATCTCAAAAATCTGAAGAGATTAACTCACATTCCTACCAAGGTTCAAAGCAGGTAGTACAGTTTTCCTTTCAGCTTCCTGGATAAGGAACAGATTTATTCCTGCTGCTGCTGCTAACTCACTTCAGTCGTGTCCGACTCTGTGCGACCCCATAGACGGCAGCCCACCAGGCTCCCCTGTCCCTGGGATTCCCCAGGCAAGAACACTGGAGTGGGTTGCCATTTCCTTCTCCAATGCATGAAAGTGAAAAGTGAAAGTGAAGTCACTCAGTTGTGTCCAACTCTTAGTGACCCCATGGACTGCAGCCTACCAGGCTCCTCCTCCCATGGGATTTTCCAGGCAAGAGTACTGGAGTGGGTTGCCATTGCCTTCTCCGGATTTATTCCTAGTTAACCCTTAAACTGTAGGTATGGCTCTTTGGGTCCCAAAATTTGTAGAAGGGTCTTCTGTTAGATTCTTCATCTTAGGTGGATTGTAGCCTTTGTTTCCTGTTCCCTAAACTCCACAAGACTGTGAAAAACAGTTTGTTGAGCTCAGCATATGCTCTTAAATTAAAAGTTGGCTTCAGAGCGATGCCTAGTCCTCTTAGGTCTCTGCCTTCATTTGGTCACTGAATAATAATTTTTTTTCCTAGCTGATAGATGTATTCAAAAAGATTTATAAAGTGCTTTTATTCATTTTGTTTTGTTTTTCACAGGAGAGTCAATATGGGCAGCTGGTTTACTGGTTTATTAGAAACAAAAATGACTGCCGTTTCCCCCCACGTATTAATAGTAGTACTAAATTCTAATGAGAATAGAGTGAGAAAGATACTCTCATATATTTACTGGTGACTGAGTAGTTAGCTATAACATTTCTGGATAATAAAATATATAAAGGGCCTTATAAATATTCATTTACTTGGGTATAATAACTGAAAATATAGATTAGTAACCTAGGGATATGATCAGAAATGCAGAAGTGAGTTTTGTTTATGGGTTAAAGCAAGGTATACATCCATATAACTTTATATATTTAATTATAACTTTATTTTAGAAAAATAAAAACATAGACTCTTGGAAATGCCCTATAATGTTAAATTAAAAATTATGATACAAAATTATATACAAAGCATTACACTATGCATAGAAAAAAGTGTTGAAATGAAATAATTACTAGACTTTTTGGGTGTATGTTGTACAAATATGAGTGCTTTTGGTTAACATTAAAATTTTTTCTGTATCTTCAAAGTACTTTTTGCAATGAATTATATATTTATTAATATAAATATTAATAGGGCTTCCCTGATGGCTCAGATGGTAAAGCACCTGTCTGCAATGCAGGAGACCTGGGTTCAATCCCTGAGTTGGGAAGATCCCCTGGAGAAGGAAATGGCAGCCCACTCCAGTAGTCTTGCCTGGAAAATCCCATGGACGGAGGAGCCTGGTAGGCTACAGTCCATGGGGTCGCAAAGAGTTGGACACAACTGAGCGACTCCACTTCTTCTTCTTCTTCTATTTATAAAAGAAAATTAAAGTGTTATTTTTCTTTGTTTTTAAACAGAAGTCTTAGACAATAAAATGGTCTTAAATGTTGACACTCTGAAAAATTGACCTTCCCTAGTATTTCAATAACACACTTCATTTTGCCAGTGTTTAATAATTAAGAATGTCCTTTGTGTAAAAGATAGCACTTCTACTGAATGATTTGATAAATTTTACCTGATTTAAGGTGATTAAGAAACAGCCTGAAAAATAGTCAGTCTGGTATTTTCAGACATTTTAACAAGCAGAAAGGATTTACTGCAAAGGTGATCCCATTGATTATGCAAAGTGCAATCATTAAGAGGTCTGTAAAAAAAACAACTTGACCTAAAAATTACTTCTCTAGCAACCAGTAAACTTGGACCAAGTTTGTATGCTCTTAACATTCTTTTTCTCTATCTTTCCTTCCTTCTCTCTCTCTCCTTTTGCCTGCATGCATGCTCAGTCATGTCCAACTCTTTGTGACCCCATGGACTGTAGCCTGCCAGGCTCCTTTGTGGAATTTTCCAGGCCAGAATATTGGAGTGGGTTACCATTTTATCCTCCAGGAGATCTTCCTGCCCCAGGGATCAAACTTGCATCTCCTGCAATGCAGGTGGATTCTTTACTGCTGAGCCACTGGCAAAGCCCAGTGATTATTATGACATGGCCTCAAATATCATTAAATCTTAATAGATCTGTCACATGTGGCACAACTTAAATTTGGGAAGTTTTAAAAGAGCATGCAAAGCTTGTAACTGAAAGCAACAAGAAGTAAATAGATTCAATCTATGAAGAGAACAGGTTTTATAGCAGGCCACAAAAGCCATACAGGAGGTTTCAAAAGGGGTAGATTAGTACAGAATGAAAAGGAAAAGAAGCTACAAATTCAGAAAATAATCAAGGGGTGGCCCAATTAATTCTACTTATTTATTGTTGAAGAGATCATTTTTAGTGTCACAACTTTATGGGGGCTGTCATTTCTCTGTCGACATTCTAGCACCAAACATATTCTTCTTTAAAAACCTAAGAGCTCCATGAGGGCACAGACTGTTTTGTTCATTGCTTTATCCAGGACTGATAGTCAGTCAGTAAACACTGGCAAAACCTACTGGACTGCATGAGTTCTGACAGGTGGAAGCTGAGGATGTCCATGTTGTACCAATTCTTAAATATCTTGTTTATCAGCCCTAGATGTTCCTTTGATTTACATTGGTTGGTACATATTTGGCATTTTTATATATATATATATATATATATATACACACACACACACATACATATATATACATAACTGGATGTTGCAATTCACCATCTGTTAACTACAAATTCACCATCTGTTCTTTCCCGTATGTTCTCACTGTCATGGCATAATTCCACTCAAGACTTTTAGTAGCCTGTATTTTCAACACCCTTATAATTTACTCAGCCACCATCAATGCAACCTCCATCCCAATTGATAGCTATTCTATTACCAGAATAAAATCTCTAAAATGCTATTTTTGTCATGTCTCTCCCCTACTAAAAACCAACAAACCACAAAACACACTAATGCCTCTCTTTCATCCATAAGATAAAATCTAAAAGTTCAAACAGTTTAATTTGCATCAAAAACTCTCCAAAATCTAGCCCAAACCTACTTTTTTCAAGTTTAGCTCCTAAAATTCTGCTGCATCTGTGTCCTTAATGCTCTTCCCTATTGGTTTATTCTTCCTACTTCATCCATCTGCTGAAGTTCCACTTCCTCTATGAAATCTTTCCTGGTTGCCCCAATCCATTATAAGCTCCTCATCTTATGAAACCCAGTATCATTTAAGCTTTGCATTTTGAGGTTTTTTTTTAACTTTTTTTCACGGAAAGACATTTTATTTTAAATATAGCAGTGTGTACTGTCAATCCCAAACTCCCAATCTATCCCTCCCTGGCAACCATAAATTTGTTCTCTAGATCTGTGAGTCTATTTGTATTTTGTAAATAAATTCATTTGCATCATTTTTTAAAGAGTCTGCATATGAGGGATAACATACGATATTAGTCTTTCTGAGATTTTGCATTTTTGGTACAAATTTTAACCTACCTTGTATTTTAATATGTATACATATCAACACATAGTGAAATTTTAATTCTCAGAGTATAGGAACCATGTATGCATGCTAAATTGCTTCAGTTGTGTTCGACTCTGTGCAACCCTTGTTATTTGTTTGCTTCTTTGCCCAAGATCCTAGAATAATATGTGAAAACAGTAGCTAAAAATTGCCATTTCCTGTTCCAGGTGATCTTCCCCACCCAGGGATAGAACCCTCGCCTCTTATGTCTCCTGCACTGGCAGGCAGATTCTTTGCCACTGAGCACCTAGGAAGCCAGAAATTTGCTGGTTAATTGTCTCACTCATATTGCACTCCCTCGATCCCTTCCTTCTTTTCATTTATTCAATAAATACTTTTGAAGGTCTATTCTGTATGCCTAACAAGGAGGATACAAACATGACAAGATGCAGTCCCTGATTTCAAAGACTTTACTGTCCAGATGTTAATCACCAAAGAATACTAAATGATGCACTGATCATGTAGTGGAAGAGATCTGAATTACAGTCTCTTGACCTGCTAACCATTATTGCCTTTTCAAAATTTTACTGTTATAGGAACTCTTTCACTATTGCACTTTTTTCAGGATACATATGCTGTTAAACAAAGAGGTTAGAGGCTAAATCAAGATAGGAACCAAGTAGAAAACTCCAGGCCAGTGGTTCTCAAACCTGGCTGCACAGAGCAATCCCCTGGGGAGCTCTCAAAGCTACCCAGTGCTTCTGCACCAATATAGATCAACTCAAGCAGAATGGAGGGAGGAGGATCATCTAGGCATCTATCTTGAAAGTTTCCCAGGTGATTCTGATGCTCAACAAAAGGTGAAAAACACCGTTCTACACTAGAATAAATTGCATTTCTACATATACATTACAATTATGTTGAAAGAATAGTAACAAATACGTATAATTTACATATTCATATAAAAATTAAATCACACCATCATATCCATTGGTTTAAACAACTAAATCAGGTAATGTCCTTTAAGAAAATAAGTTGAAAATTCTTTAGTATTATTAACCAGTGTAGATAAAGAAATCACCAGCTTTTTACAACACATTTGCTCTCTATTTTTATTTTTCTAAATGAAAATATGAGGTAAGTCTCTCCCTGCTCCTGTTTTTAAAATACTGGTTTGGACTGAGAGGATCTAATAGCAAACGTGAAGGTTAGCTATATTACACAAAGCTCATATTACACTAGAGGACTGGTTCACAAACTCCTCAAATCATCTAGAAGTCTTGCTAAAACAAGATCACTGAACCCCTGCTCCAGAGTTTCTGATTCAGTAGGTCTGAGGTAAAGTCCCATAATTTGCATTTCTGACAGATTCTCAGGTGATGCTGATGATGCTGGTCGAGAGATCACATTTTGAGAACCACTGATTTATATACAGAAAAAGGTCATAAAAGATGTTTGATAAATATCAGATCAACTTAATTGAGTTGAGTGGTGTTTTTTGAGTATAGAATCTACAGTACATTCTAATATGTATAAATATTGACTATATTTTTTATCAGTTTCCTATTTCTCTAGGTCTTGCTTATGAATAGATATATAAAAATCACCATAAGTAATTATTAAAAATGCAGCTCCCTGGGTTCCATTCCAGACAAATTTAATGAGACTGTCTCTTGGTGTGGCCCAGGAATCTGCATTCTTAACAAAACACCCAGGCATTTCTTGTGCACAAAGTTTGAGAACCAGTGCTTTATTCTCTTACACTACTGCTTTTGTCTTACACTACCGCCTTTCTCTCCATCTCTGCAGAAATCCTGCCCCATTCTTCAAAGCCCAGCCCGAATACAGCTTCCTTTCAAGTAGTCTCCCCTAATTCCATAATTACCACACACAGCAGACAGAATACTGGGAAATGAGTGCTGTGGGTTAGGGCAGTGGGACAGTTGTAATGGAGGAGTAGGATTGGCTCTGGGTTTTGTACACAGAGGTTATACACTTGACTTTGTGCACATGAATGGGAAATTACAAGAACTGTAAGAAGGGTAAATTTTAAACTTATTTAACCCTGAATCTCTTGCTATACAACAGCCATATTTGAAGCAGAGGTATGGTAGGTATGCCTGGACAGGAGAGGAAACATGGAGGAGAAAAGGAGACAGAATGGCTCCACATTGGATAACCTCAATTGTCCATTAAGGAAAATGGATAATAACATTCACTGAGGGGCCTTTCCTTACCCAAGAGGAGAATAAAATAGGCATCCAACTCAGCTGTTCATGATGGGGAATGAATAACATGGAGGAATTAGGTCAGGTAGTTGACAGCAGCATCTGAGAGGTGCAGCGTTAAGTGTGAAGCTAATAAGAGACAGAGAAGTTGAACTCAAGAACTTCTTTAACATCTCTGGTAGTTTTCCCTAAGTATGGTACCTGTCTTGCTAGTCAGAATTTGTATTTCTTGCAAGCTTTCCAGATGATTTTGGTAAAGACTAAAATTTAAAAGTTACTGATCCAAAAATAAATAAATCAATAAAGATAAAAACTACTGATCCACAATACTGGAAATGTATGTGTGGTGATTATCTGTGTGTGTGTCTGTACTCAGTCGTGTATGACTCTTTTGTGACCCCATGGGCTGTAGCCTGCCAGGCTCCTCTATCCACAGGATTTCCCAGGCAAGAATACTGAAGTGGGTTGCCATTTTCTTCTCCAGGGCATCTTCCTGATCCAGGAATCAAACCTACATCTCCTGTATTGGCAGACAGGTTCTTTACCACTGAGCCACCAGGGGACCCTTATAGCCTCCTCCCATTCAGCAGCTGGAAATGAATGGCTACCCACTCTAGTATTCTGGCCTGGAGAATTCCATGGACTGTATAGTCCATGGGGTCACAAAGAATCAGACATGACTGAGTGACTTTCACTTTCACTATTCAGCAGCTAGTAGAAATTATACACACTAATGTAATATATAAAAGCAGATGATACACATTGAGAAAAACAAAAAGGACCCTAATACTGGTATTAGGTACTTTCTTCTACTCTTCATCCTTAACAGTTTATGTAAGATAATCAGCCAACCCATCAACAAATCCTTATTGAATGCTTTTCATATATTTGCTACAATGGGATAATGGTGTTTATAATTTGTTGTCTTAAATATCTTTTACAATTAAAGAAAAACTGCTAAGACATTTTTTTCTGAGATAAAACCTCAGATGGAATTTATGATGATTTAATCTAATCATCTAATTTTAGATACAAAACTGAATGAAGTCCAGAGAAATCAACAATTAATTTGTTCCTAGTCCCAAAGCTACTGAGTAACATAGCCAATGACTAGATTTCTGGTTTCTTGTCAGTCTCATGCATTTTTTTATACATGTCAAGATTTAGTGAGTATTCTAGCAGCCCAAATTTGTGGAAGTGTCAAACTCACTGACTTCAGTGCCATTTACTTTTATACATAGTAGTGCTGGGATGAGAGTGTGGCTTCAGAAATTGGTATCTGTATATTTTGCAAAGTCTTCATACAAAAGCTAAAAATAGGAAATTCTATAGCAAACTTTGCCATATACTTTTATAATAGTATGTGCTCTCTAGGTATAAAATTTATCACCACACCATCAAAAATTGATGGCTAGATTGTCTTGTAAGCTAAGAAAAACAAACTATTAAATTTAGTAGATTAGTACACTCTGCAGGTGATATTTATTCTTTTCATTTGACAATTGACTCATCTCATCTCACCTGCTTTCTTTTCCATAATATGCACTTGGAATTATAAAGAAAAAGGCCTACCAGACATTCAATTAACCCAGCTGTTACACATCTGTTGCTGTCTCTACAAATGTAGCAATTCGATGGTAATTACTCTTCTCATAACAATCAAAAACTTCACACCTCTTTTAATTGTGATAGTTTCTTCTTCCATCAAAACTATCTCAATGACTTTGTGATCCAAACATTCCAGAACATATACAGCTATTCCTGATTTTCCAAGTGGACTTGTAAATAAGTCTGGCGTCTCCAGAGTGACTTGAAAGCTTACAGATGTGGTCTAGTGTATTCCACCAAATTTCAAAATATGAACCTAGACTAGCCAATAAAGGTCTACTCCAAACATGGCTATAAATTTGCTTCCAGAGTGTAAGCAAATTATGTAACTGCTTTGTACTTAAGCTTCCCAATCTGTAATATGTGCAAGAAGACGGAGCTTTCCTTCTACTTAAAAAATCATTTGGAGCATAGTTCATGGTTGTCTGAATGTTTATATACTCCCAAAATTCACATGATTAAAACCTAATACCCAAGGCAATACTATTAAGAGAGGGCTTTGGAGGAGGTGACTAAGTCATGTGAGCCAAGTCTTCATGAATGGAATTAGTTCCTTTTTTTAACTTTAATTCTGTATTGGGGAATAGCCAATCAACAATGCTGTGACAGTTTCAGGTGAAAAGCAAAGGGACTCAGCCATACATAGACATGTAATCCATTCTCCCCTAAATACCACTCCCATCCAGGCTGCCATGTAACACTGAGTAGAATTCCAACAGTAGGTCCCTGTTGGTTATCCATTTTAAATATAGCAGTGTGTACGTGTCCACCCCAAGGTCCCTAATTATCCATTTGCCACATCCTTCCCCCCACTACCCGGCAACTACAAATTTGTTCTCTAAGCCTGTGAGTCTCTTTCTGTTTTGTAAGTTCATTTGTATAATTTCTTTTTAGATTCCACACATAAGTGATGTCATATGATATTTCTTCTCTGACTTCGCTCAGTATGACAATCTCTAGGTCTATCCATGTTGCTGCAAATGGTGATTATTTCATTATTCCTAATGCCTAAGTCATATGGAATTGTGCCCCTATAAAAGAGGCCCCTGAAAGCTAGTTTGCCCCTTCCACCACATCATAATACAAGAAGTCTGCAACCAAAAGAGGGCCTCCACCTCAGCATGCTGGCACTCTGATCTGACTCTTTCAGTCTTGAGAACCATGAGAAATTAGCTTGTTGTTTGAAAGTCACCCAATCTGTGATATTTTGTTCTAACAGCTGGAACTAACTAAGACAATGATATACAAAATTCCTGGGGCGTCAATTATGTTGTGCTAATAGCTTCTCTTAGAAATTGAGTTCAGTTCAGTTCATTTCAGTCATTCAGTCATATCCGACTGCAACCCCATGAATCGCAGCATGCCAGGCCTCCCTGTCCATCACCAACTCCCGGAGTTCACTCAGACTCATGTCCATCGAGTCGGTGATGCCATCCAGCCATCTCATCCTCTGTCGTCCCCTTCTCCTCCTGCCCCCAATCCCTCCCAGCATCAGAGTCATTTCCAATGAGTCAACTCTTCGCATGAGGTGGCCAAAGTACTGGAGTTTCAGCTTTAGCATCAGTCCTTCCAACGAACACCCAGGACTGATCTCCTTTAGAATGGACTGGTTGGATATCCTTGCAGTCCAAGGGACTCTCAAGAGTGTTCTCCAACACCACAGTTCAAAAGCATCAATGCTTTGGTGCTCAGGTTTCTTCACAGTCCAATTCTCACATCCATACATGACTACTGGAAAAACCATAGCATTGACTAGACGGACCTTTGTTGGCAAAGTAATGTCTCTGCTTTCTAATATGCTATCTAGGTTGGTCATAACTTTCCTTCAAAGGAGTAAGTGTCTTTTAATTTCATGGCTGCAGTCACCATCTGCAGTGATTTTGGAGCCCAGAAAAATAAAGTCTGACTCTGTTTCCAATGTTTCCCCATTTATTTGCCATGAAGTGATGGGACCAGATGCCATGATCTTCGTTTTCTTAATGTTGAGCTTTAAGCCAACTCTTTCACTCTCCTCTTTCACTTTCATCAAGAGGCTTTTTAGTTCCTCTTCACTTTCTGCCATAAGGGTAGTGTCATCTGCATATCTGAGGTTATTGATATTTCTCCCAGCAATCTTGATTCCAGCTTGTGCTTCTTCCAGCCCAGTGTTTCTCATGATGTACTCTCCATATAAGTTAAATAAACAGCATGACAATAGACAGCCTTGATGTACTCCTTTTCCTATTTGGAACCAGTCTGTTGTTCCATGTCCAGTTGTAACTGTTGCTTCCTGACCTGCATACAAACTTACAAATCTGCTAGCACAGTTGTTTTTCTTAATGAATTAAATAATAAATATTACCACTTATTTATATAGTACTTTATTTTATTCAAAAGAGTTTCAGCCATAAAGCATGTATTTAAGTACCTGCTGTGTGCCAGGCATTGTACTAAATGCTAGAACTTGAAAAATGACTAAAATTTTGTCCCTTGTTTTTGGAGTCTTTGAGGCAGCTCCATAAACAAAATATCTCTTTCCTGTTCAACTTCTGAACCAACTGAGAGGTAGCACATAGTAGTAAGTTAGATTTTAAAACATCAGCTTCTGGGGGGGTGGGGGCTGGTGGTCCTAAGATGGCGGAGGGATAGGATATGGAGACCACTTTCTCCCACACAAATTCATCAAAAGAACATTTGAACTCTGATTAAATTCCACAGAACAACTTCTGAATGACATCAGGCACTGAGAAAAGCAGCCCATTGTCTTTGAAAGGAGGTAGGAAAAAATATAAAAGATAAAAAGAGATGCAAAAGAGGTAGGGACAGAGATCCATCCTGGGAAGGGAGTCTTAACAAAGAGAGAAGTTTCCAAACACTGGGAAACACTCTTAATGGCAAGTCTATGGGGAGCCTTGGAACCTCAGAGGGCAACATAACCGGAAGGAAAAATAAATAAATAATTAAAACCCACAGATTCCGTGCCCAACAGTAACTCCCAGTGGAGAAGCAGCACAGACTAGCAAGCAGGGGCTGGGCAGGGAGGCATGGGCTGCATTGCTTAGAGTAAGGACTGGGCCTGAATGCCCCGAGGGCAATCTCAGGGAACTAACTTGAGATAGCAAACCAGACTATGGGATAGCTACCCTGTGAAAAACTCTAACCAAAAACCGTAACCTAAGACACCACCAGGCCTGCTCACAGAACAAAGGACTGAGCAGAGCTAGCTGGCTGCAGACCAGCCCATCCCCCGCTGGAGACAGGCAGGCGAGGGCAGCCAGAGCCGGAGTGGGCAATCACAGCCCCAGAGAGGCATCATCTACCAAACTACAAGCAGGCTTTGTTGCTAACAAAGACTTTTTGGGATTCTGGACAGTCAACATCTGCCTGAGAAGGTGTGCCGGTTGTACACCCAGAAAACTGAGCAGCAGGGATATGGGAGGTGATAAGTCACAGCAACCCTGCTCGCCAAACACCTGGTCACCTGTGCTGCTCGGAACTGGGAAGGGCATAAAACGCAGGCCCAACACAGTCTGCGCCTTGAGGAGTACCCGAGTACCTGAACCTGAGCAGCTTAGACCTGGGAAGTGCATATAACCCAGGGCCGGCCTCAGACAGTTCGCGGCAGAGCAACCTAGAGCCTAAGCAGTGTAGACAGGGAAAGCACACACGCCGTGAATGAGGGCAAACTCAGTGTGGCCGAGACACTGAGAGCACACGCCAGTGTTATTTGTTTGCAGTGTTCCTCCCTCCCCACAGCAGGACTGAACAAGTGAGCCTAAAAGTGTCCACCACCCCACCCTTGTGTCAGGGTGGAAATTAGACACTGAAGAGACCAGCAAACAGAAGAAGCTAAAACAGAGGGAACCACCTTGGAAGTGACATATGGAGAAGTCTTGAGGCTACTGTAAGACTAAGACTGAAAACCAGAGGCAGGAGGCTTAAGTCCAAATCCTGAGAACACCAGAGAACTCCTGACTCCAGGGAACATTAATCGACAGGAGCTCATCATCCCTACACTGAAACCAAGCAGCACCCAAGGGCCAACAAGTTCCAGAGCAAGACATACTACGCAAATTCTCCAGCAACACAGGTATACAGCCCTGAGCTTCAATTTAAAGGCTGCCCAAAGTCACTCCAAACCCACTGACATCTCATAACTCATTACTGGACAGTTCATTGCACTCCATAGAGAAGAAATCCAGCTCCACCCTCTAGAACACTGACACAAGCTTCCTTAACCAGGAAACCTTAACAAGCCACCCATTCAACCCCACCCATAGCTAGGAAACTCCACAATAAAGAGAACTCCACAAACTGCCAGAATACAGAAAGGCCACCCCAAACATAGCAATATAAACAAGATGAAGAGATAAAGAAATACCCAGTAGGTAAAGGAACAGGATAAATGCCTACCAAACCAAACAAAAGAGGAAGGGATAGGGAATCTACCTGAAAAAGAATTTCAAATAATGATAGTGAAAATGATTCAAAATCTTGAAAACAAAATGGAGTTACAGATAAATAGCCTGGAGACAAGGATTGAGAATATGCAAGAAAAGTTTAACAAAGACCTAGAAGAAATAAAAGAGTCAATATATAATAAATAATGCAATAAATGAGATCAAAACACTCTGGATGGAACCAACAGTAGAATAACAGAGGCAGAAGAGAGGATTAGTGAGGTAGATGATAGAATGGTAGGAATAAATGAAACAGAGAGGAAAAAAGAAAAAAGAATTAAAAGAAATGAGGACAATCTCAGAGACCTCTGGGACAATGTAAAATGCCCCAACATTCGAATCATAGGAATCCCAGAAGAAGAAGACAAAAAGAAAGACCTTGAGAAAATACTTGAGGAGATAATAGTTGAAAACTTCCCTAAGATGGGGAAGGAAATAATCACCCAAGTCCAAGAAACCCATAGAGTCGCAAACAGGATAAACCCAAGGCAAAACACCCCAGTTCAGTTCAGTTCATTTCAGTCATTCAGCCGTGTCCGACTCTTTGCGATCCCATGAATCGCAGCACGCCAGGCCTCCCTGTCCATCACCAACTCCCGGAGTTCACTCAGACTCACGTCCATCGAGTCAGTGATGCCATCCAACCGTCTCATCCTCTGTCGTCCCCTTCTCCTCCTGCCCCCAATCCCTCCCAGCATCAGAGTCTTTTCCAATGAGTTAACTCCTCGCATGAGGTGGCCAAAGTACTGGAGTTTCACCTTTAGCATCATTCCTTTCAAAGAAATCCCAGGGCTGATCTTCTTCAGAATGGACTGGTTGGATCTCCTTGCAGTCCAAGGGACTCTCAAGAGTCTTCTCCAACACCACAGTTCAAAAGCATCAATTCTTCAGCACTCAGTTTTCTTCACAGTCCAACTCTCACATCCATACATGACTACTGGAAAAACCATAGCCTTGACTAGACGGACCTTTGTTGGCAAAGTAATGTCTCTGCTTTTCAATATGCTATCTAGGTTGGTCATAACTTTTCTTCCACGGAGTAAGCATCTTTTAATTTCATGGCTGCAGTCACCATCTGCAGTGATTTTGGATGGGGGACCACAAGAATACACAGATGTATATAAACAGTCTTTTGGACTCTGTGGGAGAAGGCAAGGGTGGGATAATTTGGGAGAATGGCATTGAAACATGTATATTATCATACGTGAAATAAATCACCAGTCCAGGTTTGATGTTTGATACAGGGTGCTTGGAGCTGGTGCACTGGGATGACCCAGATGGATGGGATGGGGAGGGAAATGGAAAGGGGGTTCAGGAGGGGAAACACATGTACCCCCATGATGGATTCATGTCACTGTATGGCAAAACCAATACAATATTGTAAAGTAAATTATTTAATTAATTAAAAAAAAGACTTCCTGCTTAAAAAAAAGCTTAAAAAATAAAAATAAAAAAATAAAATAGAATATCAGCTTCATATCTCATACAACTGATATTCAGGAATATGATACTTCTAAGGCCAAGTGAATTTCATAATCTGAATCAGAGAATTAATTATAGACTGAACCATTTAGCAAGATTAAACCTGAAAAAAATGGAACCAGTCCTTGGAGAACAGAATAGGCTACGTGTTCCCTATGGGCAGCTGTTCCCAAGAAGTAGGGGACAGGAAAGGGCTGCACTATGCGTACTTAATTTCTTCATCCAAAGTCACCAATCAAGTGGTTGATTCCACTTCCATACTTAGTTGCGTTATACTAATGGGTATCTTTCCACCTGGAAGGGAATATGAGGAGTGGAGAAGAAGCATTCCCCACCCCAACATCTACCCTTTAAGTAAATAAGAAGTGATTATTTCACACTTTTTATATTAATAACAGGAAGCTGCTATCTAGAGGAGTCACATAACTAGGTTGAGAATAGTATCTCAGTTCTTTATGATATGAGTCTGGATATTGTTACCAATAAAATTAGATCATAGACTATTCCATACAATGCTACATTTTTTCTTTTGCAAGTGAAACATTCACAAACAAAACCATTTGGAATCAAAGCTTAGCTAAGGTTTTAACAAAAGCACCTATCATAGATGGGGTTATTTGCAAATTTGAATTTTCTGTTGTAAGAGCAGATAAGCTTTAAGAAATTGAATGCCACTATGCACTGGAGAAGGAAATGGCAACCCACTCCAGTGTTCTTGCCTGGAGAATCCCAGGGACAGGGGAGCCTGGTGGGCTGCCATCTATGGAGTTGCACAGAGTCTGACACGACGGAAGCGACTTAGCAGCAGCAGCAGCATAGTAAAGTTGTTGTTGTTGTTGTTTTTAAATAGGAAAAGCAGGCAGGCAAAGGTGAGAAAAACAAGTAAGACAAAGGAAAACCAGGAAGTTATCCAATGCTCAATATGAGAAAGAATGCTTACTTTGGTCAACTGGTACTGTGTTTCTATAGTAGTTGTAAAAGGCACTAATACATATTGAGCTTCTGATAGTTTAGGTTCTGGCTAAGCACCATTTATGTGAGCTATCATTTAATTTTCACATGTATACATGAAAGTTATATCTTTTTGTGGGGGATGGGGAAAGCAGACTTATTTAGCTTAAGTGACTTATCTATTGTCATATAACCACTAATAAGTGGTGTCACGGTTTGAACCCAGAGCCCATACCCTTCACTAAGCTGTTAAGAACATAAACTGAATTACTTCTAGATGTAGCATGTTCCAGCAGGGGACAAATAAATATATTTAAGAAAGTCACCTAATTTTCAAGCTTAAAATACAATTAGATACACATGACTCGAACATTTAAAAGGCTGAAAAAAAATGTTGACAGTGCACAGTTCAGTTCAGTCACGCAGTCGTATCCGACTTGGCGACTCCATGAACCACAGCATGCCAGGCCTCCCTGTCTATCACAAACTCCCGGAGTCTACCCAAACCCATATCCATTGAGTTGGCGATGCCATCCAACCATCTCATCCTCTGTCATCTCCTTCTCCTCCTGCCCTCAATCTTTCCCAGAATCAAGGTCTTTTCAAATGAGTCAGTTCTTCACATCAGGTGGCCAAAGTATTGGAGCTTCAGCTTCAACATCAGTCCTTCCAATAAACACCCAAGACTGATCTTCTATGAACTTATTAACAAGTGCATAAGCCCTCAGAAGAGCTGGAATGAAAATGATTAGAGCAAGAATTAAGTTGATAAACAGTGCTAATAGCCTGAGCTATTTAAAACCTGCTTCAGGAAATAGTAAATTCTCATGATGGGAGGAGCTTCCCAAACAAGCTAGATGGACAAACACTTAGCAGCTTAATGTAGGTTGTTTAATATGGTTTCTAAAATCCCACTAACCCAGAGATTCTGATTTAGTTGACTTATTTCAAATAGCCATTATGTGCTATTAAGATAAGCTCCTTTAAGAAAGAGAAGTAAGACACACTGTCAAGGAGAACACAGTCTAGTGGGGCAGTTAGCACAAACCCAGAAATGTAGAATGAAATGTGATAAGCGCTCATATAGCATGGGAGCAAAGGAGACCTACACCTAACTCAAACTGGGAAGGGGAATTAAAAAGGTAAATTGGACATTTCTTAGAGGTGATGCCTAAATGAACCTTTGAAGGAAGAGTAAAAATTATCCAGGTGTTCCATTTATCTACTGCTATGTAACAAACTATCTCTAAAACTTTGAACAGGTATCTTATTATTTCATAATTTGGGTAACTACTTATCAACTGGGCTGGTTGGTAGGATGCAAGATATTTTCACATGCCTGGTACCTTGGAGGAGATGGCGTTAAAGACAGGTCTCAGCTAGAACCCTCCCTCTCTCCGTGAAGTTTCATGGCTTCGCCCTGAAAGGTAGATTCTTACAAGGTAACTCTGGGCTCCAAGAATGAGTGCTCTAAGAGATCAAGGTGAAGGCTGAAAAGTTATAGCTTAGCCTTGGAAGTCAGGAAGTATCACCTGCAATGCAATTTTTGGTTATACCTGGTCACTGTGAGTGGAGACACACAAGTGTGTAAATACTTGGATTGTTGTTTAGTCACTCGGTCATGTCCAACTCTTTGTGACCCCATGGACTGTAGCCTGCCAGGCTTCTCTGTCCATGGGATTTCCTAGGCAAGAATATTGGAGTGGGTTGCCATTTACTTCTCCTCAGGGTCTTCCTGACACAGAGGTTGAAGCCTTGTCTCCAGCACTGCAGGTGGATACTTTACTGCTGAGCTACCTGCAAGCTCAAATACTTGGGAGGTGCGGTTTATTGGAGGTCAGTGCAGCATCTGGTTACCACATAACGCTAAGAGGTTTGGGAAATTGATAGGATTCAATTTTCAGCTAGAACAGAGATCATGCACACAGACAAAGAGGCGTATAAGTCTAAATCCTGAGAAACAGCAGGCTGCCACATTACCAGCTCAGCAGTGTGTGAGCAGATGGGAGACTGGGCTAGGCCCCATTGCCTCGGCTTCCTGCCACCAGTTCCCACATCCTAGGTCCCACATAGATGACCTTAAAACCAGAAATGCATGCTTCATTCAACAGCCTGTCAAAACAGGATGGACTATTACAAAGTTCAATGTGTGCAGAGACATCCCTCAGCCTTTTAAGGTTATTAAAAGGTGGGGGGAGTGGATACATGTATATGCATGGCTGAGTCTTTTTGCTGGCCACCTGAAACTATCACAAGATTCTTTTTTTTATTTTTAATTTATTTTTTTAATTGAAGGATAATTGCTTTACAGAATTGCTATCACAACATTGTTAATTGGCTATACCCTAATATAAAATAAAAAGTTTTTTTTAAACCTAGCACTGAAGTAACATCCAGACAAAAATCCTGAGAATAAAGAATAAGCAGAGATATAAACAAGGACCCACTGTATAGCTCAGGGAACTCTCCTCAGTGTTATGAGGCAGCCTGGATAAGAAGGGGGGTTGGGGGAGAATGGATACATATAAATGTATGACTGAGTCTCTTTGCTGTCCACCTGAAAATGTCACAACATTGTTAATTGGCTATACTCCAATATAAAATAAAAAGTTTTAAGAAAAAGAATAGGCAGAGAGAGAAAATTCAAACAAGTGGCTGAGACTTATGAGGTATTATCAGATGCTTAAAAATGGGACATCTATGACAAACAGATGGAGAAAAGGGAAGCCTCCTACACTGTTGGTGGGAATGTAAATTGGTACAGTCACTGTGGAGAACAATATGGAGTTTCCTTAAAAACTAAAAATAGAGTTACCATATGATCCTACATACCCAGATCCTGCATACCATGTGATCCTGCAAGCCTAGATGGTATATTAAAAAGCAGAGACATTACTTTGCTGAAAAAGGTCTGTATAGTCAAAGCTATGGTTTTTTCCAGTAGTCATGTATGGATGAGAGAGTTGGACCATAAAGAAAGCTGAGTACTGAAGAATTGATGCTTTTGAACTGTGGTGTTAGAGAAGACTCTTGAGAGTCCCTTGGACTGCAAGGAGATCCAACCAGTCCATTCTGAAGGAGATCAGCCCTGGGATTTCTTTGGAAGGAATGATGCTAAAGCTGAAACTCCAGTACTTTGGCCACCTCATGTGAAGAGTTGACTCATTGGAAAAGACTCTGATGCTGGGAGGGATTGGGGGCAGGAGGAGAAAGGGACGACAGAGGATGAGATGGCTGGATGGCATCACTGACTCGATGGACGTGAGTCTGAGTGAACTCTGGGAGTAGGTGATGGACAGGGAGGCCTGGCATGCTGCGATTCATGGGGTCACAAAGAGTCGGACACGACTGAGTGACTGATCTGATCTGATCTGATGGTAGTTCAATTTTCAGTTTTTTGAGGAACCTCCATACTGTTCTCCATAGTGGCTGCACCAATTTACATTCCCACTAACAGTATCTTAGGGTTTTCTTTTCTTCACATCCTCACCAACACTTGTTATTTCTTGTCTTTTTGATGACAGCCCTCCTAACAGGTATGAGGTGATATCATTAGTAAAAATGCAAATAAAAACTAGAATGAGGTATCACCTCATAAAAAAAAAGTTAAGTTGGTAAACTGGGTCTTTGCCATTTGCTTAAAAAATAAAATTGTTATGAATGTATTTGATGCATCAAAAAAAAAAAAAAAAATCCTGGAAAACACCAGAACAAGAATCAGGGTAGTGTTGTGGTCAAAGTTGCAGGCTCTGGAGTTAGACTCTGGAACCAGTTATTATTCCCTAGTGTAGGCTTTATATTCTAGAACTGAGCTGTCCTAGAAGGCT
Source organism: Bos mutus (assembly GCF_027580195.1). NCBI lineage: Eukaryota > Metazoa > Chordata > Mammalia > Artiodactyla > Bovidae > Bos > Bos mutus. The sequence continues at coordinate 53,890,223 of NC_091646.1, forward strand.
ATAAATTAAACTAAATTTATTAGTTAAATTAAGAATTCAATTCCGCAGTCTCAAGGAAGCCACATTTCAAGTGCTCAATAGCCACATGTGGTTAATGGCTACTCTATTAGACAATGCAGATATAGAACTTGTCCATCACCACAGAAAATTCTATTGAACAGCAATGTGCTAGAAGCTCTTTCAATTGACCATTATTTACTAATTTGCCATGTTAACTCTGTAAAACATATCAACTGATGCCCAAAACATACTGAAATTTAATGGATAACCACGTATTTCTTCACTCTCCAATTTAACTGTTTGCTTATTAAACATCAGTTGTGTTTGGTCCCAAACCTGTGTATTCCAGTCTATATTGTAATTATATAACTTAGTTATATTTTTTAATATATAAAATGTGGATGGGAAAAGTCTTACTTCTATGTATATTGAATTGAATGCCTTATTAAGAGATTATAAAATAACAGAAGTAAAAACATTTAGAATTCTACTTCAAGAACTCCACCTTAAAGAGCATGAAACTGAAATGTCTTAAAATGCAATTGTAGGTGTGATTTATTAAAGGAAGATGAAGCTGAACTCCAAAAAACATAATCACTTATCAAATAATGGATAAATAAGCACACAAGATACCCTAAGTTAACATAAATAAATTTAGAAACATAATCAGATATTGTATGCTTCCTAATGGAAGTAAGTCTGGAAAAAAAAAAATCAAACTTGTAGATCCAATCAAGTCTCTAGATCCAATTGACATTTTATGGGAAATACAGAGGACAAAAGAACTTGTTAGTCTATACCATGGGAATGCAATCATCAAAGTCTATACTGTGGGAAATTCTACAAGACAAACAACCTGGTTTCTTCAACACACTGCCAAGAAAAAGAATAGAGATTGTAGGGTAGGTGGTAGATTAAGAGACTTAAAAGAGCAACCAATCACAAGGTGTAGACCTTATTTGGATCCTAATTCATATATAGCATATACAATACATACTATTTTATGGAAATCTGTACAATGGCAGGATATTTGACATTAAAAGAACTGTTGTTAATATTATAGGTGAAATAATTGTATCATCATTATATTAAAAATGGTCCTCTTAGAGATTCATACAAAAATATTTACACGTGAAATATAACATGATGAATATGGAATTGCTTAAATATGGGGGGGGTTAGTGCATGGAGGTATGGATGGCACGCAATGAATTGATTATTATTTGGGGCTGGGTATATTGAGTACATAGAGATTCATTATACCATTCTATCTACTTTGTGTATATTCTAAAAGTCTTCATAACCCAAAGTTTAAAAAAGATAAAATATCTATCATTTTTCTCACCAAATATTTCTACTGAGACCAATTGCAATAGTGTAAAATGAGGAAAATGAAAAGAAAGTAATAAAGATTAAGACAGTTGGTAATTATTTTCCATAATGTCCTCCTTTAGTATCAAACCAAATTTTTAAAAACATATTTTTCATGTCTCTGATTCAAACACAGGCCAAAGGCACTACATTCTGCCTACTAATTTATTTAGCACTAATATGGGGTTGCAAAAAGTTGGCCATGACTTAGCGACTAAACAAAAACAAAAACAATTCTGGAATCAACATTGATTCTAATCCCACATTTGCCACTAACTAACTACATTACCCTTGGACAAGATTCTTATCCTTAATAAACCTCAGCATCCTCATCTATCAAGTGGGGATAAAGATAAAATTATATATCATAAGGTCATTGTGAAGATTCAAGAAGATTATCCAATGTAACATATTTAGTTTGTTTGTGGCAAAGCCCATATTGGGAACTAATAGGACAATACAGTATGGAAATTGCAAATGAGAACAATATGGAGAGTAGTTTTGAAGGTCATACCAATGAATTTGGATTTATTTTATTATGTCAATTGTAAACGTTCTAAGAACTTGACTAAGTGAAAATGATGTCTGAGAAAATTGACTTAACTACTTCTCTCTGTGTAGGATGGGCCTGGTGGGACAGAAATAGAAGATAGTGAAATGGCTTAGTTGTTACAAGTTTTGTACAAAATCCTACATTATCTGGTGGCTATAAAAATGGAAATCCAGACATTACTGTGAATAGGTACTAAAGTTACAGGTAGCAAGGTAAGTCCTGAGTCCTGAATAGACTACTGATTATTGTAGAGCACCATCTTCAAACTAGAGTTGGACACAACTTAGCGACTAAACAACAAAAAATCACCTCAGATAGCTAGAGACACAAAGGAAAAGAGATGGAAAGGAAGATGGAGGAAATAAAGCAGACATCAATCTCAGGTTTTTAATTCTGTTTCCTATTTACTCACTTTATTCAGTGCTAATGCTAAAGATGTCAGAGGCTTAATGTAGATTCAGATAAATGTGAAAAGTATCAATTGAAATTTAATATGACCTAATTGCTTGAGACAGAGGTAAGGTTCAGGAAAATGTCCAATACAGTTTCCTGTTGATGCTGAAACAAATTTTTCTCTGGCCACTCTCAACTTGCTTATAACTCCCAGCTGTGAAGCAAAAAGGAAGGTAGTTAGTTGCTCACAAGGGAACTACAAGAAAATCTAAAAGTCACAGCTTTCACCGTTACTCAACAAGAGAGATTTTTTTTTTTTCCGAGTAAGTAATGTTCTTTATAAATTTATAATTTTTTAAGCAAACTTTCTTGGACCAGAGCAGTGATAAATGCGTTTAAGACTCATTCTTTCCTAACTGCAACCATCCCCAATGTTATTTTTCACTGTAAAACTAAGCAATACTTAAGCTTTTCTTAGACCATAAAGCTAGTCTTACAATGTTCAATTGGGTAGCTCGGAGGTTTCCCTTGGGCTACTTCATCACTGTTTCTCCTGATCAGCTAATTAAAATGAAGCTCAAAAAAGACAAGCTTTCCACATCTGGACTCCCAAGAGAAGACAGCCGGAGATTGGGTGTTCAGTCCCTGCCAAGCTTCCTGACTTTAGGTGATTGGAACAAATCACTTACATTTGTACCACCAGTATACCTATTTTAAACAGAAAGTCTATTAATCTGAAAGCATCATGGGACTTGATTTTTCAAACTGATTTCTTCGAGGAAAATGAATTCTGGGAACATTAAGCACTGTTATATGGCACAGAAAAAGATTTAACCACACAACAAAAGAAAAAGAAGGCTTGATTTTGTTGAAAGGACTATATAACCTTTAAAATGAGGAATTTGGAGCCTACAAAATGTCTCCTCTCAAACAGATTTCTTCTTGTATTTGATCACTTTCTCAGCTATATACATTTATAGCATATTCAAGTGTAAACCAGACCACTGAGACAATAAATCCATTCACAATTCACAGACTGTCCACATCCCTGAAAAAAACCCCCGTTGCCAATAATAAATAGGAACAATCTCTGCATCGCTCTGAATCCCATAAGGAAGTATTCTCAAAAGTTGCTTTCTGTCTTCTTTTTTTAAAAAACAGTAACACCTTATTAATTTAGACCTGTAACACTTCATCACTTGTTTTGTAAATCCTGCCCCCACATAGTTTTTTGTTTTGTTTTTAATGTATTAAATGTATAAGCCTGCTATGTGAACATACCAACACCAGGTGGCAGTTGTATGCCATGGCCTCCAAGGTTTGAGTTATAAGGTGTAAACAGAGACTTGTTTGATTGCCATCGACATTCTTTGGAACCTTGTTCGTAGCAAAAGTACATTATAAACTGAAATAATAACAAAATCTTAAAATAACATTTTAGAGAAAATGTCAGTCTTAAGTTCAGGATGCAATTTTATTCAACATCTCCTAACATATTTTACTCTAACAGGAATGCTAGTCCTCATATTATCACCTGCACCTTCCTGATTTTTTTACCATCTTGTTGTGCACATTCCCATTGACTTAGTCAGGCATGCTATAGCTGCCCTGCCCTCTTGTGCATGTGCTGGTGTGCTCAGTCACTTCAGTCGTGTCTGTCTCTTTGCAACCCTATGGACTGTAGCCCACCAGGGTCCTCTGTCTATGGGATTCTCCAGGCAAGAATACTGGAGTGGGTAGCCATTTCCTCCTCTGGGGGATCTTCCTGACCCAGCGATTGGTACCAGATCTCCCACATTGGCAGGCACATTCTTTACCACCAGTGCCACCTGGGTGTCTCTCTCCTGGATCTCATAGTTGCCAGATTTCAGTCAACCCTGCATGCTTACGTTTTTAAATCATCTTCATAAATTCATCTATTCATCCCTTTTGCCACTACAGTTACTTTCAGAACTCACCACTTTGTGCTTCTATCATGCTGATGCTATTATTCCACCTAATTAAAGAAAACAGCAATTTCTGTGGTCTCTTCATCTCCCTGGATTCTTATTGAAAAGAATGTACTCTTCTCAACTGCTGGAGCTGACTGAAGTTTAGCAAAAATAGCAACTAAAAATAGGCAACCCCACTCCTGAGCATATATCCAAAGAAAACCAAGATCCTAAAGGATGCATGCATCTCAGTGTTCACTGCAACATTGTTCACAGTAGCCAACACATGGAAACACTCTAAATGTCCATCCACAGATGGATGGATAAAGCAGGTGTGGTACATATATACAATGGACTATTACTCAGCCAATGAAAAGATTATCATACTAAGTGAAGTAAGTCAGAAATGGAGAAATATGGTATGACATCCCTTACATGTGGAATCTAAAAAGAAATAATACAAATGAACTTTACAAAGAAACAAAGCAGAAAGAGACTCACAGAGAACAAATTTATGGTTGCTGGGGGGAAGGGATAGTTAGGGAATTTGGGATGGACATGTACACAGTGTTATATTTAAAATGCATAACCAACAAGGACTTACTGTATAGCACATGAAACTCTGGTCAATATTATGTGACAGTCTGGATGGAAGGGGGCTTCAAGGGAGAATGGATGCATGTATATGTATGGCTGAGTCCCTTCACTATTCACTTGAAACTATCACAACATTGTTAATCAGCTATACTTCAATACAAAATAAGAAATTTAAAAAACAAGCAAATAATTTTTTTTTAAAAAAGGCAAATAACTCAATTCCAAAATAGCTGAAGGACATTGATAGATATTTCTCCAAAGAAAATATACAAATGGCCAATAAGCACATGAAAAGATATTCCACATGATTAGATGTTAGAGAAACACAAGTTTAAACTACAGTGAGATACCACTTCACATTCATTAGGATGGCTACAATTTAAAAAAAAAAAAAACGGAAAGTAAGCTTTGTCAAGGATGTGGAGAAATTGGAACATTTATGCATCGTTGCTTGAAATGTAAAATAGTGCAGAGCGTTAGTCGCTCAGTCATGTCCAGCTCCTTGCAATCCCGTGGACTGTAGCCCACCATTCCCTTCTCCAGGGGTATTCCTGACCAAGGGATTGAACCTAGATCTCCTGCAATGCAGGCTGATTCTTTACCATCTGAGCTATCAGGGAAGCCCACTACCAGTATTCTTGCCTGGAGAATTTCATGGACAGAGGAGCCTGAGAGGCTACAGTCAATGGGGTGGCAAAGAGTCAGAGACAACTGAGCAACTAACTTTCACTTTATTTACTAGCTAGATAAGAATGTTAGGATAGACAAGTTATCTAGTTAATGCTTAAAATAGTGCAACAACTGTAGAAAATACAATGGTTTCTCTGTTAAATAAAAATTACTACATGAATCAGCAATCCTAGATTTATACCCCCAAAACACTGAAACCAGAGACTTAAACAGACATTTGTACACACATTTTTATAGTAACATTATTCACAATAGCCAAAAGGTTTGTGTGGATATATATATATATATATATATATATATATATATATATGTATGTATATACATAAAATGCAATATTATTGAACCATAAAAAATAATTAAATTCTGATAGATGCTACAACACAAATGAATCTTGAAGACACTATGCTAAATGAAGTAAGCCAGATATAAAATGACAAATACTGTACAATTCCGTGTATATAAGTTACCTAGGGGCTTCCCAGGTGGTGTTAGCATTAAAGAACCTGCCTGTCAATGCAAAAGACCTAAGAGATACAGGTTCAATCCTTGAGTCGAGAAGATCCCCTGGAAGAGGGCATGGCAACCTATTCAGTATTCTTGCCTGGGAATCTCATGGACAGAGGAGTCTGGCAGGTTACAAAGGGTCAGACAAGACTGAAGCAACTTAGCACGCACACAAGATACCTAGAGCAGTCAAATTCATAGAGACAGAGAGTAGAATGGTGGTTGTCAGGGATCTGGGGTAGGGAAAATAAGGAGTTAATGTTTAATCCAGTTTCAGATTGAGAAGATGAACAAGTCTAGAAATGAATGGTGGTGGTGGTAGCAATGTGAATGTACTATAGAACTGTACAATGGTTACAGTGGTAAGTTTTAATGGTGATGTGTAGATTTTCCTATAATAAAAATCATTCTGTCTAGCTCTAAACCCCAACATAAAAGAAACATTAAGCCTTTCTTGTTAGTTACTGACTTCCCAATAATTTTGTAAGACTGATATTTGCATATATGTGAAAAACCTTTAAGATAAAATAATCATATGAGAAAATGGTTGTTTTTCCACCATGAACAAAACATCTGTAAACTCAGGAAATTTGGCATAATATAAATTTTCTGCAAATAAAAACAAAGAAAAGCTTTTTTTTTTTTTTTTAAAAAAAAAAAAGTGCCCATTGGCCACCTGCTGATAATGAAAGCCTAAATAGACATTGCCTCAATTTAGACAGTCTGCCATCAAATGAGAAACTTGGAATAAAGGAAATAAGAAGCAGAGCTTTACCTCGCTGTATCATAAATCTATTAATTCAGAGCTTGAGATAATTCTACCCAGGTTAAGCCAATATTGACATTGAAGTGTCTAGTAAGTAATTTATTCTCATTAATGCAAACAAGAGGTAGAATTAATCAATGTAAGAGAACAACCAATTTTAATTTTTTTAGCATATTTATGGTCTTCATGGAAAAGAATGTTACTAATTAAAAGTGGTTGCCCGACAGTTAATTTTTTCCATAAATGCCAGTATTTAGGATTGTTCATTATATAATATAACTCTGTTTATCCTGTGTGTTCTTCTCATCTATCTGAAACTTTTGTTTTGCTATTTCTCTGGCACAATGGAGTATCTGACCTCTCTGATAATTATCTAACCACTGCAGAGGAACCAGTGTACCCTATTCCTTAGTTCCAACTTCTCTAGCCCATCACTCAGGCAGAGGAACGAATCTGAATTATCTCCACATCATGAATATTGTATTAATACTGCCTACTACTGTTTGGGCATCTAGTTTATGAGAGCACTGCGCTAGTGCTTCTTCTGTGTTATTTCTAATTCTAAAAACTTTGGGAGATAGACACTGGAATCTCTATTTTAGAGGTTGGGGAACTGAGGCAATAACACTGATGTATCTTTGATCAAGGCCACAGAGCTATTAAGTGGTCCAGCAAGGTTTCTAACACAAGTCCTTTAGCATCAAAGCCTGTGTGACCTTTCTGATACTGTGCAGCCTTCAAAACATCATTTATTACCGTCAGACAAGGTATATGAGGGTTTGAACTAGTTCTGAAGGAACAAAGGTGCATTCTTTGCAAAGAATGTATAATTTGAGCTTACCCTTCAAGTGGCCTTGTGCTTTTCTTCTTTTCCTTTCCCCCTAATTTAGTGCAGTGAGAATGTGAAAGCCTTATAGCTCAAAGGTCCCTCTGTGTCTATAATCTTTAGTTCCCAGGTTAATGTTAGCATGTCTCTAGGGATAGTTTTCTTCCTGATGACCTTGGCAGGAAGTTAACCCCCTCATCAACCCAGTATGTACACTACACCAAAACATGAGAGGACCTTCATTTTTTGCTCCAAAATATCTCTTTATATAATCTCCAGAGCCCAGCCAAGGCAGTTTAGAGGGTAAAGCAAATATCTTCTGAGACAGTAGAGAAGAAAAGTTTCCAGGAAGTCAGGGATCTGAGGTTGTCCTCTGCCCTACTGTTGATGTACAAGCAAAGGAATCAAGAACAGATAAGGAAGTAGCAGATAAGGGAGTTTCCAGCGTGGTCTAAAACAAAGTAACAAAGAAAAGATAAGATATTTGCAGGAAAAATAACCTTTGGATGTCCAAAAAGCTAGGTAGCCTTTGACAAAATTGTGAAGGAGGTTGTCTGTTTTCTCTTTTACTCCCTCTGCATTCATTTCTCCTCCTATCATTCTACTTCTCCCCACTATGTAGTCCCAGAGCTCATAAATACCTGTTGAATAAATGCATGTCCAAGCCTGCTACCATGGGCCTGCCTCTTCTTTCACACTCCCTTAACATATTTCATGTTCCATAGCATCTATCCTACCCAAGATAAAACTTGCTCCATCTTTTAACTTATTCTCATTTAGGAGCTCCAATTAAACTCCCTTGGTCCATTTATCTAGCAAAGATGTTGATGGCGAGTCTTGATTTAATGGATTACCCTTACCAGATTACACACTTGTATTTTGATAGGACTTTTCAAAACCTTAGGGCTGTCATTCCCTCTAAGTTATCTCTTCTGCTTTTTCTACTTGTGAACCTATAAATTCCACCATGCTGTTTTTATGACCTCTCCAACAGCAGCAATGAGAAAGCTTCGACTGTGCAAGATAAAGGACTAATGTGCATAAAAGAGCAGGCATTTGTTTGTAAACATTAATGGAACATTGCTTACAAGCCTAGTACTCCATAACTTGAGGGAGCTTACAGTTTAGCTGGAAGACAAAATTAACACATATGAAAAGGCAAAAAACATAACCAAAATATGATGCCCTTCCTGTGTTTGACTATCTGGGAACACCTATAATTCAAGTGATCTGACACTAGCAGAGGTAGGAGGGCTGAGAGAAAAAAAACAAGAGCAGTAGTATATGGCAAAAATAATTACATGGTGGAGGGTAAAAGAAGCAGCAACAGGGTCACAAATATATTGTGAAAACAAGGCCATACCCCTAGCATGCTGCTGCTGCTGCTGCTAAGTCGCTTCAGTCGTGTCCGACTCTGTGCGACCACATAGACGGCAGCCCACCAGGCTCCTCCGTCCCTGGGATTCTCCAGACAAGAGTACTGGAGTGGGGTGCCATTGCCTTCTCCTACCCCTAGCATATACACCCATCAATCCCAATGTGTGCTGGATTGTTCCAGTAGTGAGGGTCCAGGCTCTGGGGAATACATGGGTGAAACACTATTTAGTAAATACCTCCTGAAAACTACTTTTCATCATTTCCCTGTGAACACATTGAAAATAGGATTGATAGCATTTTAATTTATTCTGTGTCTAATATCCAGATGGTAAGTTCAGCAATGGCAAAAAGCAACTTCCTTAGGTTAAAGCTCTAAAATCAGGGCTTGGGAATGGAATTTTCAGAAGGTTATTTAAAAGCAGTACTTGGAGCAGTAGTTCTCAATCAAGGTCAGAGTTAGAAGCTACTGGGGAAAGGGACACTTTTCTTTTTATCTCCAAACTATGGGCATAGAAAGAACACCTGCTTGCATCTTCCTAAATATGGAAATGATAGTAAAATACTTCTGTTTTCAACTAACTTGAATTGCTGTCACATTTAGGTTAAATATTTATTTCCATATTACTTTCCTCTTTCTGTTCATCTTACAGCACTGATACCATTCACATGAGGAAAATCTTCAATACATACTTTCCTACTGATTGGTTTATTCTGGAAGAGATCCCAACCGTTAGGAAAATTTTTAGTAGAAACCGAGAATTTCCTAACTCCAAGGTCTGTTTCAGAAAGCTGTCTCTTTCTTTTTTAATCTGTCATTGTTTTTTGTTTTTTTTTTTTTTTAATTTAGTGAGTGATCTTTTTTCTGTGACCACTTGTTTAGAATTTTCCAGTTTTCCTGGGCTATGATTTTTTTTCTTCCCTGAATTACATTGCTTTTCCCCTTCTTTTATTTATTTATTTTTAACTTTTATGTATATTGAAATATAGCCAATTAACAATGTTGTGATAGTTTCAAGTGCATAGCAGAAGGACTCAGTTGTTGATAAACCTGTATCCATTCTCCCCCAAACTCCTCTCCCCTTCAGGCTGCCACATAATATTGTACAGAGTTCCCTGTGCTATACAGTAGGTTTTTGTTGTTTATTTATTTCAAATATAGCAGTGTGTATATATCAATCCAAACTCCCTAACTGTCCTTTCACCCCATCCTTCCCCTCAGCAACCATAAGTTCATTCTCAAAAAAATTTCTCTGAACTAACTTTGCCACATTTACTAAGAGATTCAGTGGGTGTAAACCACAGTTCCCATTAGATGAAGATAAGATATTGATTAGAAAGGAAGGGGATATTGTTGAATTCCCTGAGAGACCAAAAGGAAGGGAAAAAGAAAAGTGGAATAACAAACTGTCCACCCATGAACATACACACAACGTGACTAAGGAAATTTATAGAATTACAAATGTGGCCTACACAGGTATATAACTTTGAGTACCCTTGACATATTCCAAAGTTAATTGTAGAAAATTTTTTCAGTAAGACTTTCCTTTGATCATCCTATTTAATTAAAACCCTACTCCTACCACCCACTCCACACCCTATACAATTTCCTTGTTGTATTGTCTTCCATGGAACTTTTCAATACATATTTTGTAATACATATGTTATTTATTTACTTCATTTGTTATCTTTTTGGCCCACAAGGATGGAAGTTCCAGAAGAACAAAAGTCATGTTTTTCAAATTCAGTTAGGTTCAGTCACTCAGTCGTGTCCAACTCTTTGCGATCCCAAGAATCGCAGCACGCCAGGCCTCCCTGTCCATCACCAACTCCTGGAGTTCACTCAGACTCATATCCATCGAATCGGTGATGCCATCCAGCCATCTCATCCTCTGTTGTCCCCTTCTCCTCCTGCCCCCAATCCCTTCCAGCATCAGAGTCTTTTCCAATGAGTCAACTCCTCGCATGAGGTGCCCAAAGTACTGGAGTTTCAGCTTTAGCATCATTCCTTCCAAAGAAATCCCAGGGCTGATCTCCTTCAGAATGGACTGGTTGGATCTCCTTGCAGTCCCAGGGACTCTCAAAAGTCTTCTCCAACACCACAGTTCAAAAGCATCAATTCTTCGGCGCTCAGCCTTCTTCACAGTCCAACTCTAACATCCATACATGACTACAGGAAAAACCATAGCCTTAACTAGATGGACCTTTGTTGGCAAAGTAATGTCTCTGCTTTTGAATATGCTATCTAGGTTGGTCATAACTTTCCTTCCAAGGAGTAAGTGTCTTTTAATTTCATGGCTGCAGTCACCATCTGCAGTGATTTTGGAGCCCAGAAAAATAAAGTCTGGCACTGTTTCCACTGTTTCCCCATCTATTCCCCATGAAGTGATGGGACCGGATGCCATGATCTTCGTTTTCTGAATGTTGAGCTTTAAGCCAACTTTTTCACTCTCCACTTTCACTTTCATCAAGAGGCTTTTTAGTTCCTCTTCACTTTCGGCCATAAGGGTGGTGTTATCTGCATATCTGAGGTTACTGATATTTCTCCCGGCAATCTTGATTCTAGCTTGTGTTTCTTCCAGCCCAGCGTTTTTCATGATGTACTCTGCATATAAGTTAAATAAGCAGGGTGACAATATTAATTTGTCAAATTAATCACTGTTAAAAGATAATTTCCCCCCAAATGGTAAAATCATGATTCTCACACAGAGATAAAAATAAATACATGTTAAGGATTTTACTTAAGTCACTAATGAGGAAACTGGTAAGATTTAACAACCAGTTAACTGTAGAATCCAATATTCCTGATCTGATGTGCAAATAGAGGCAAGACTGCTTGAAAGAATTAGATTTGTTTACCCTATAGACAAAATTAGATTTGTCTACCCTATAGACAAAAGATGGCTGCATGGGCACAGGAGGGCCTAGAGGAGCTATTCCATGTTCAAGGTCAGGAGGAGCGGTGGTGAGGAGATACCCCTCGTTCAAGGTAAGGAGCAGTGGCTGCGCTTTGCTGGAGCAGCTGTGAAGAGATACCCCACGTCCAGTATAAGAGAAACCCAAGTAAGATGGTAGGTGTTGACAGAGGGCATCAGAGGGCAGACACACTGAAACCATAATCACAGAAAGCTAGTCAATCTAATCACACTAGGACCACAGCCTTGTCTAACTCAATGAAATTAAGCCATGCTTGTGGGGCCACCTAAGATGGGCCCGTCACGGTGGAGAGGGCTGACAGAATGTGGTCCGCTGGAGAAGGGAATGGCAAACCACTTCAGTATTCTTGCCTTGAGAACCTCATGAACAGTATGAAAAGGCAAAATGATAGGATACTGAAAAAGGAACTCCCCAGGTCAGTAGGTACCAAATATGCTACTGGGGATCAGTGGAGAAATAACTCCAGAAAGAATAAAGGGATGGAGCCAAAGCAAAAAAAATACCCAGCTGTGGATGTGACTGGTCATAGAAGCAAGGTCCGATGCTGTAAAGAGCAATATTGCATAAGAACCTGGAATGTCAGGTCCATGAATCAAGGCAAATTGGAAGTGGTCAAACAGGAGATGGCAAGAGTGAATGTTGACATTCTAGGAATCAGCGAACTAACATGGACTGGAGTGGGTGAATTTAACTCAGATGACCATTTTATGTACTACTGCAGGCAGGAGTCCCTTAGAAGAAATGGAGTAGCCATCATGGTCAACATAAGAGTCCAAAATGCAGTACTTGGATGCAATCTCAAAAATGACAGAATGACCTCTGTTCATTTCCAAGGCAAACCATGCAATATCACAGTAATCCAAGTCTATGCCCCAACCAGTAACACTGAAGAAGCTGAAGTTGAACGGTTCTATGAAGACCTACAAGACTTCCTAGAATTAACACCCAAAAAAGATGTCCTTTACTTTATAGGGGACTGGAATGCAAAAGTAGGAAGTCAAGAAACACCTGGAATAACAGGCAAATTTGGCCTTGGAATACGGAATGAAGCAGGGCAAAGGCTAATAGAGTTTTGCCATGAGAATGCATTGGTCATAGCAAACACCCTCTTCCAACAACACAAGAGAAGACTCTACACATGGACGTCACCAGATGGCCAACACTGAAATCAGATTGATTATATTCTTTGCAGCCAAAGATGGGGAAGCTCTATACAGTCAACAAAAACAAGACCAGAAGATGACTGTGGCTCAGATCATGAACTCCGTATTGCCAAATTCAGACTTAAGTTGAAGAAAGTAAGGAAAACCACTAGACCATTTAGGTATGACCTAAATCAAATCCCCTATGATTATACAGTGGAAGTGAGAAATAGATTTAAGGGACTAGATCTGATAGAGTGCCTGATGAACTATAAACAGAGGTTCATGACATTGTACAGGAGACAGGGATCAAGATCATCCCCATGGTCCCCATGGCGACCCCATCCCCATCCATCCCCATGGAAAAGAAATGCAAAAAAGCAAAATGGCAGTCTGAGGAGGCCTGACAAATAGCTGTGAAAAGAAGAGAAGTGAAAAGCAAAGGAGAAAAGGAAAGATATAAGCATCTGAATGCAGAGTTCCAAAGAATAGCAAAAAGAGATAAGAAAGCCTTCCACAGAGAACAATGAAAAGAAATAGAGGAAAACAACAGAACGGGAAAGACTAGAGATCTCTTCAAGAAAATTAGAGATATCAAGGGAACATTTCATGTAAAGATGGGCTCGATAAAGGACAGAAATGGTATGGACCTAACAGAAGCAGAAGATATTAAGAAGAGATGGCAAGAATACACAGAAGAACTGTACAAAAAAGATGTTCATGACCAAGATAATCATGATGGTGTGATCACTCACCTAGAGCCAGACATCCTGGAATGTAAAGTCAAGTGGGCTTTAGAATGCATCACTATGTACAAAGCTAGTGGAGGTGATGGAATTCCAGCTGAGCTATTTCAAATCCTGAAAGATAATGCTGTGAAAGTGCTGCACTCAATATGCCAGCAAATTTGGAAAACTCAGCAGCGGCCACAGGACTGGAAAAGTTCAGTTTTCATTCCAATCTCGAAGAAAGGCAATGCCAAAGAGTGCTCAAACTACCACACAATTGCACTCATCTCACACACTAGTAAAGTAATGCTCAAAATTCTCCAAGCCAGGCTTCAACAATACGTGAACTGTGAACTTCCAGATGTTCAAGCTGGTTTTAGAAAAGGCAGAGGAACCAGAGATCAAATTGCCAACATCTGCTGGATCACTGAAAAAGCAAGAGAGTTCCAGAAAAACATCTATTTCAGCTTTATTGACTATGCCAAAGCCTTTTACTGTGTGGATCACAATAAACTGTGGAAAGTTCTGAAAGAGATGGGAATACCAGACCACCTGACCTGCCTCTTGAGAAACCTATATGCAGGTCAGGAAGCAACAGTTAGAACTGGACATGGAACAACAGACTGGTTCCAAATTGGGAAAGGAGTACGTCAAGGCTGTATATTGTCACCCTGCTTATTTAAGTTGAATGCAGAGTACATCATGAGAAACACTGGGCTGGAAGAAACATAAGCTAGAATCAAGATTGCTGGGAGAAATATCAATAACCTCAGATATGCAGATAACACCACCCTTACGGCCGAAAGTGAAGAGGAACTAAAAAGCCTCTTGATGAAAGTGAAAGTGGAGAGTGAAAAAGTTGGCTTAAAGCTCAACATTCAGAAAACGAAGATCATGGCATCTGGTCCCATCACTTCATGGGAAATAGATGGGGAAACAGTGGAAACAATGTCAAACTTTATTTTTCTGGGCTCCAAAATCACTGCAGATGATGACTGTAGCCATGAAATTAAAAGACGCTTGCTGCTTGGAAGGAAAGTTATGACCAACCTAGATAGCATATTCAAAAGCAGAGACATTACTTTGCCAACAAAGGTCCGTCTAGTCAACGCTATGGTTTTTCCTGTGGTCATGTATGGATGTGAGAGTTGGACTGTGAAGAAAGCTGAGAGCCGAAGAATTGATGCTTTTGAACTGTGGTGTTGGAGAAGACTCTTGAGAGTCCCTTGGACTGCAAGGAGATCCAACCAGTCCATTCTGAAGGAGATCAGCCCTGGGATTTCTTTGGAAGGAATGATGCTGAAGCTGAAACTCCAAAACTTTGGCCACCTAATGCGAGGAGTTGACTCATTGGAAAAGACTCTGTTGCTGGGAGGGATTGGGGGCAGGAGGAGAAGGGGACGACAGAGGATGAGGTTGCTGGATGGCATCACCGACTTGATGGACGTGAGTTTGAGTGAACTCCAGGAGTTGGTGATGGACAGGGAGGCCTGGCGTGCTGCAATACATGGGGTTGCAAAGAGTCGGACATGACTGAGCAACTGAACTGAACTGAACTGCACTCTATAGACAAAACATCTATAGACAAGAAATCTTTTGCACTGTTATCAGTTATCTCCAGAGTTGTAAATAGTTTCCACCCAAGCAGTAATAGACAAATCTAATTCTCTCAATTGAAGGGATAATTCAATATGCCAGCAAATTTGGAAAACTCAGCAGTGGCCACAGGACTGAAAAAGGTCAGTTTTCATTCAATCCCAAAGAAAGGCAATGCCAAAGAATGCTCAAACTACTGCACAATTGCACTCATCTCACACACTGGCAAAATAATGATCAAAATTCTCCAAGCCTGGCTTCAACAGTACGTGAACCATGAACTTCCAGATGTTCAAGCTGGATTCAGAAAAGGCAGAGGAACCAGAGATCAAATTGTCAACATCAGCTGGATCATCAAAAAAGCAAAAGAGTTCCAGAAAAAACTTCTACTTCTGCTTTATACACTATGCCAAAGCCTTTGACTCTGTGGATCACAATAAACTGTAGAACATTCTTAAAGAGATGGGAATACCAGACCACCTGACCTGCCTCTTGAGAAATCTGTATGCAGGTCAGGAAGCAACAGTTAGAACTGGACATGGAACAACACACTGGTTCCAAATAGGGAAAGGAGTACCTCAAGGCTGTATATTGTCATATTGCTTATTTAACTTATATGCAGAGTACATCATGAGAAATGCTGGACTGGATGAAGCACAAGCTGGAATCAAGATTGCTGGGAGAAATATCTATAATCTCAGAAACGCAAATGGCATCACCCTTATCAAACAAAGATCATGGCATCCAGTCCCATCACTTCATGGCAAATAGATGAAGAAACAGTGGAAACAGAGAGAGACTTTATTTTTGAGGTCTAAAATCACTGCGAATGGTGAGTGCAGCCATGAAATTAAAAGACGCTTACTCCTTGGAATAAAATTATGACCAAGCTACACAGCATATTAAAAAGCAGAGACATTACTTTGCCAACAAAGGTCCATCTAGTCACGGCTATTGTTTTTCCAGTAGTCATGTATGGATGTGAGAGTTGGACTATAAGGAAAGCTGAGCACCAAAGAATTGATGCTTTTTTTTTTTTTTTTTGAATTGATGCTTTTGAACTGTGGTGTTGGAGAAGACTCTTGAGAATCCCTGGACTGCAAGGAGATCCAACCAATCCATCCTAAGGGAAATCAGTCCTGAATGTTCACTGGAAGGACTGATGTTGAAGCTGAAACTCCAATACTTTGGCCACCTGATGCGAAGAGCTGACTCATTTGAAAAGTCCCTGATGCTGGGAAAGATTGAAGGAGGTAGGAGAAGCAGATGCCAGAGGATGAGATGGTTGGATAGCATCACCGACTCAGTGGATATGAGTTTGAGTAAACTCCAGTAGTTGGAGATGGACAGGGAGGCCTGGCGTTTTACAGTCCATGGGGCCGCAAATAGTTGGACACGACTGAGTGACTGAACTGAACTGAACTGAACTGAAGGTTTGCTATGGACTTTGCCGTCTTCCACTGAAACACAAGAATTCTCTCAACATCACAGCAGTGCCTAGCAGAGTGCCTGGCACGTAGAACACTTTAGAAGGCAGCACAAGGGCCAGTATTACCAACATGAATCTAATTCTCCAAATCATAAACATATTCATCATCCCAGATTGCCCTTTCTCCTGCTATCCTCCTATATCCCATCAGTCACTGTCTCCCATCATTTCTACCATCTGATAATCTATTTTCTTGCATGAAAAAACATCTATTCTATTAAAAAAATCTCATCAGGTATTTTCATGTTTAAAACCCATGCCCTCAGAATAAATTCTGAAGTAATTTGAAACCTAAGGACCTTTACTTCTGGGTGGTAAGTAAGTAAGTGTTAGTCACTCAGTTGTCCCCAACTCTTTACAACCCCATGGACTGCAGCCCACCAGGCTCCTCTGTCCTTGAGATTTTCCAGGCAATGATACTGGAGTGGGTTGCCATTTCCTTTTCCAGGGGATCTTCCCAACTCAGGGATTGAACCTGGGTCTCCTGCACTGCAGGCAGATTCTTTACCTACTCAGCTACAAGGGAAGCCTGGTTTAATCCCTAAGATGTGCCCAACTCTTGCAACCCCATGGGCTACAGCCCGCTGGACTCCTTTGTGTATGGGATTTTCCAAGGAAGAATACTGCAGTGGGTTGCCATTTCCTACTCCAGGGTGTCTTCCCAAGCTAGGTATCAAACTTCCATCTCCTGAATCTCCTGTGTTGCAGGTGGTCTGCATTGCATGAGGATTCTTTACTGCTGAGCCACTAGGGAAGCCAGCTTACTTCTAAGTACCTCTAACAAAGGTCTTCCCTGCTGGCTCAGACAGTAAGAATCTCCTGCCTGCACTGCAGGAGATCTGGGTTTGATCCCTGAGTGGAGAAGATCCCCTGGAGAAGGGAATGGCTACCCACTCCAGTATTCTTGCCTGGAGAATTCTTTGGACATAGGAGCCTGGTGGGCTACAGTCTATAAGGTCACAAAGAGTTGGACACAACTGAGTAACTAACACACACTCATACACACACACACCTCTAACAAAACAGAATGGTACAAAAATGTCATCAACAAATCACCAATTCAGCATAGTTGTTCACACATAATGGATGCTCAGTAATTATTTGATAGATGAATTAATTCACAGAATTACTCAAGGAAGATCCTATAACTCATCTTTCCCCTGCATTTTTTTATTATAATTCATTCTATAAACACATCTTCTTTTACCTTTTCCATTTGGTACTCAGACTTCATTAAAAAAATAATAATTGGATTCTATGAAAAGTTTTATCTTGAATCTAAGGCACAAGAATGTTAAAATTATAGTTAACTTCTCCAGTCTGACAGTCTTACCTAATTATACACACCAATTCCATGCCCAAGGGAGTCTAGACAGTACTGCCAAAGCTCTGATTGTTGCAAGAAAAGTTAAGAGCCAATATAATGGTTCTGTAGATGAAGAAACTGTTTTTTTTTTTTTTTTTTTAACTTTGCATAAATTAACTTGAGCTGGCTAGAATGGATGGCCTTTCTGCCTTCACTGTATTTTGTGGTATTTTATTCTCTTTGAAGGAAGGCTGATGTCTAAAGAAATCTTCAGAATCAAAGGCTAAGGTGCAGCTTAGTTCTGTGGTGATATTCTCTCTAAGAGCTCATGTTTTTTGTCAGCAGCAGGTCCTTATAGTTACCATGTATAAGAGCTTCCAGGGAAAAGAAAATGTCAAATCAAAATGTACTTTTTGAATTGACATTCAGAAGCCCATCACTATTATTACAGTGAAATGCAGGATTTAATACTTAACAAACTAAAAGCACTGTAGTAGAACCCTTTTGAAATGCTGAGAGTGAGTGAGGTGCCTTGCTATCCTTCCAGCCTTCCCCAAAGATACTTCTATTTCCCCACTAGGTAACCAGATCCTTCATGTAGTAGCCATAAAAGGTCTGCCCTCCTTGCGATAGATAAATGGGAATACAAAGGCAAGGAATAAGCCTACTCATTGGAATAGCTTATGGTTAATAACTACATCTATACTTTACTTGCTATGAATCTATCTTATCATTTGTCTTCTTCTTTTGAAATCCAAGTACAGTACAAGGGAAAAAATCCTGTTAGATTCAGGTCAATCAAGGTTTCACTCTAATAGAATTAATATAATGTGGTGACTTTGAGCTGAGAAAAAAAAAATTGGGGATATTCAGTTCAGTGAGCCTGTAATATTGATTTAATGACCTGTTTGAATGGGTCACACTAATTGAACTAAACTGGACTGTTTACAAGAGCAGCTGGTAGTGAAAATAATGTGTCCTGTATCCTACCAAAGTAGACAACACAGCTCATTTTACTTATTGTTTAGAATTGGCTTGCATTAACTCCATTTTGGATAGACATTAATTTTTTATTTTACTTCATTTTGTATTTGTATGCCCTTCTGTATATGACAAGGTAAATTAATTCCCAATGGAACATTAGCATAATAAATAAAAAGGTGATAAGGTGAAGTCTCTCTTATCTTGATCACTCCAAAATTTCAGTTTTAATTTCTGTTGATAGTTCTGGGAGAAAGTGGTTCTTTGTGCTAACATAAAAATCATATTTTGGCAGGTGTCATATTTAAGATATATACTAATTGCTTAAGGTATACTATGGGAATGTTTTTGAATGTAGAGGAAGATGGAAAGTATTAATACATCCTTTTTGAGGTTTTAATTGTAAACATTTGAACCATGCCAAAATGCCATTTCAACTGTGTTGTTTTGGCCCAAACAAAATTAGTTGACAAATTAAAAGAGACCATTAAGGTCATGTCACTATTGCTTAATGGTCATTAACCATCTATTGTTTTGCTAAAATGTTTTTCCCTCCTAGCCTCTATAAGATAGCATCTATAAGATACTATTAAAATACAGAATCGTATTTTGAATATCAATGTGTGAACATTTATTATCAACTTACCCTGTAAGTATTACCCATATGAATCATTTCCTAGTTGAATAACTTGACATCTATTTGAGGAAGTTAAATAAATACTCATAAGCAATAAACCTCAGTATAAAACAAAGAATAATCAGATATCAGAGAAAGGCAGTTGGAAAGGCATCAGAGAAGAGATGGGATCCTCAGCAAGACCTAGAAAGGCCCAGTTGTTGATAGGTAAAGGAAAGTGAGGGTGGCTTAGTGGTAAAGAATCCGCCTGCCAATGCAGGAGATGCGGGTTCCATCACCGGGTTGGAAAGATCCCCTGAAGGAAATGGCAACCCACTCTGGTATTCTTGCCTGGGAAATCCCATGGACAGAGGAGCCTGGCAGGCTACAGTCTATGGGGCTGCAAAAGAGTCGGACATAGTGACTAACCAACAACAAAAACCAGTATTCTTGCCTGGAGAATCCCGTGGACAGAGGAGCCTGGCAGGTTGCCATCCATGGGGTTGCAGAGTTGGACATGACTTCAGGACTGAGCATGCACACAGCCTGATACTGGTACTCATCCCTTTGCATTCCATATCAAAGCTTGAAAACTGGATATTTACTGCATCCATGGATCTGTATATGTTAGGACAATATTTCCCCAAAGTGTCTGACAGATTAGTAGATTTAAGAGATGTTGAATAGGTATGTAAAAATGTGCCACATGGAGTTTGGGGCAGATTGTTACATGTATATATATGGCTAAGTCCCTTCTCTCTTCACCTGAAACTATCACAACATTGTTTATTAATCAGCAATACCCCAATACAAAATAAAAAGTTAATAAATTAAAATTTAAAAAAGGAATCTATCCAAATTTGGAGCTTGAAATAAAATTGTATTGTGTTGACTATTGCTTGGTGTAAAAATATAGCTTTATTGGACAATTAAAATTTTTATGCAAAAAAAATGTGCCACATAATCAAGTTTGGAGCTACAGCCTCCTCTATCACCATCTTGGAGATTCCCAATGAATATTTGTCCATATATCAAAATGTTCTGTAATCTCCTAGGGTAATTTGTTTTAAATTGTTCACATTGTTTACCACTGTATTTCTCCAACTTATTTCACTAAAGAAACCTTTTTATTTTAATAGACCACCTATTAAACATCATTTTGTGGGAGACTAGCATCCAAATGAAAACCAAGAGACTTGCTGGAAAAAATTGAGCATTCCAGTTTTAAATTTGCAGCTGCCTGTGCCTTGTTGTCATTTCAAAGATGGTGCCCTCAAGAAAAGTGTCGTGGCTCCCTACCTCCACATACTATAGTTTATCATCGAGACAGTCTTTGTACTGTCTGCTTACTTGTGAAATGACCTAGGATTCCTCAGGAATAAAGTAATTACAACAATCTGTGATAGTTACAAATCTAGTCTTCCCACTTATGTAACAATGCATAGCAAAATTTCAAAATTTGAGTTTCCAAGGAGTCGTCTAGTTTTGTTTATTTGATTATGGTTCCATGGACATTGGTTTTAAGAGAGTGGAATATAATTTCTATGTGGATCAAAACTCTTAGGTGCTAACAAGCAAAACCTGAAAAGGGTTTTATGATAGTATTTTAAAATGCATCACAAGTTTCTGTATTTTATCACCCTAGTTTCCCATCTTAAGAAAGTTTGGCCACTGCCTTTCTTTGCTAGAATTTTGAATGGGATTGATCAGATTATCTTTGTGGGTTAATTAAGGAATTTAATCGTTTTTACAATATTGCCTCCATTGGAAAACTCATTTGGCACTTCATGAGAGGCAACATATGTGATAATAAGGAGTTTGACCTCTAGAAACAGACATAACTTGGTCCAAACTCTGGATTATCTCAGGTAATATATGAGATTACATGTAAGAAGGGTATTGTTATTTTTACCATTTAATAGAGAAATTTGCCAGTGGGTTCAAGAATGGGAATTTTCTTCTAGAGGAGTTTGCAACCAAAGTTCATTGCCTTTTCCCCACACCTCTGCATTCCAAAGCACTGCTCTGCAAGTGATCAGGGTTAATGATAGCAACAGTGAAACTATCACAAAAATGAGGACTGTACGTGTAAACAACACAAGTATGTACACTCTTACGTGATAAAACAGAGCTAGGGACCTCTACTGAGACAAAGACTCAGCAACTTGGTTCACTCTGAGTGATCAGACAAATACATAATACATACCAATAGGGACAACCAAGGAGAAAGTAAAGAAAAAGGAAGTAAAATGTATGGACTTTTTTCTCTATATTTTCACTTTTTTAAAATGTTTTTTAAATGAATTTTTATTTTAAAATATAGAAGAAATCACAATTATTTTTTTAAAAAACTGTTATACCATTTAAACAAATTTCTCTACAAAATGAATAGAGAAACTTCTCTTCACCCTCAGTTCCAGCACTGTAAACCTTAACTACAGTTCAGACACTGGTACATATGTTTCAAGACATTTTCCTATGCTTCTACAAATAATACTTCTATGTAAAAAATATGTTCCTTAATCTTTATTTTAAAATCATAATTATGTCTAAAATTTTTGTGATATGAGCAACCAATTTTTCTAACATTGAGCTACTTATTAAGTGTATATACACACATATATGTATATGTAATTTTATTTTAAATTTACAAATGGTGACTAAGATGATGCTTACTTTAAAAAGGAAAAAAAAAAAAAATCATGTTCTAGTTTCAAAGGGCATGACTCAGGGTTGAGAAGGCATAGAATTATCTATTTTAGAGACAGAAAAAGCATTCTTTTTTTTTTTTTTTTTGCATATGTTCACAATTTATCATACATATTTAAAATTTATAGGTCACTTTCTTTTTAAATTTATTTTTAATCTACATATTATAAAATCCACTTTTGATGTGCATATCTGTAAGTTCTACCACATGCAGATGATTATACAGTTATCACTACAATCAAGATACATATAGCTTCATCATCCTAAAAATGTATTAAGTATTCTGGGTTGATGATTATTTTCTTTTAGCACTTTAAAGATATCATTCCACTGTTTTCTGCCTTCCGTCTTCCATTGTTTGTGATGACAAATTCACCATCACTGAAATCATTATTTCCCCCATATGTAATATATCCTTTTTTCTCTAGTGTTTTCAAGAAGTTTTCTTTTCTTTGGTTTTAAGTATTTAAATTATGATGCATCTGACTAGGATTTATGTTTATTCTTTTTGGAGTTTGCTGAGCTTCTTGAGTCTGTAAATTTATATTTTTCACCAACTTGAGGAAGATTTCAGCCAATCTCTTTCTCCTCTCAGTTTGGGACTACAATGACACAAGTGTTGAACTTTTTTTGATAGTGATAATAATGCTATTTTAAAATAATTAAAATTAGTAGTAGCAATGATGAAAATATGTTTTTATCAGCTCTACTGAGATGTTATTCACATAAACATACAATTCATTCACTTATAGTATACAGCAAGTCCCTGAGGCATTTTTCAATCTCTTCTTTCTCTGTGTTTCAGACAGGATAACATGTATTGCCCTATCTTTAAGTTCACTGACTCTCTTCTCTGGCAATTCTATTCTGCTATTGAGCCTCTCCAGTGATTTCTTTTTAATTTCAATTACTGTATTTTTCTGCTCTAAAACTTTAAGTTAGTTCTTTTATATAGCTTCTATTTCTTGGCTGAGGACTTCTATCTTTCCATTCATTTCAAAAGTATCCATCATACCCACATGGACCATTAGAAAATATCTATTTTAAAGCCTTTGTCTGATAATTCCAATATCTGAATTATCTCAGGTTTAGCATCGCTTTATTGTCTAAAAGCTTAAACAATTTATCTTGGACATTCTGAGTATTCTATTTTTACTTTATATCCTTTTTAAAGTCCTCTGGCAAATGATGAGTTTGGTTGATTGGTTGGTTGATTTAGCAGGCAATCAATTCATTTAGGTTCAAATTGCAAGTTTTACCTTCCCTTCTGTGAGCAATAGCTCTACTATCAGTTCAGCTTTCCAAGTCATTGCTATGTTGCTTGGAAATATGCACCAGTCAGGACTTACTTTGGTCTTGGGCAGTAATTTATATCATAGCTCAGTTTTCAAAGCTTTTTTTGTCCTTTTTGTGTGTGTGTGTGTGTGTGTGTCTATGCCCTGCATATACAACTTGGGTGTAAGCCCAGAATTTATGTCAGTTTAAATGCAGAATTAGGGAAACCCCTTCTTCAATGCTTTACTATCTGGAATTCCACAGTCTCTAGGTCCAAAAGTCCCCTTTGTCCAATTCCTTTGGCTAAAATATATGTTTTCCTCATAGATTTAGACCTGTGTGATGTTGCAAAGTTCCATGAAATGGGGGCCAGAATTAAAGCAAGAAAAAGAGAGAAAATAATCAGGATTCCTCATACATCTTTTGGTCCACCAAGGTCACTTTCCTTGCTTCCTCTAGAAAGAAATATGGGAATTTTTTTGCATCAGGGTTTTAGGTGAGTGCCTCATCATTACAACACTGCAGATCTGTAACTAGCAAGGCCTCGGGATAAAAAATAAAGAAAAGATAAGAATTTCCTTTGCATTTTCCACATAATTTTCTCAATCTTCTGGCTGAAAAAAGGAATTACTCAGAGTTTTTGCTGTCCATGCCCACTGTATAGGGTGGAACATTTATCACCCATGAGTCAAAGCCAAACAAAACAAAAGAAATAGTAAACTCATCACTTTACTGTCCATTCTTCAAGTTTTTACATCTCTCCTCAATCTACCTGCTCTTGTTTACTCTTCAGAGTTTCCAATGAGTTACATTTTGTGTACTGTTCATAGTTTTGGATTATAATTAATGGGGCTTGCTCTGTTTAGTTCAGCTCTGCAAGTCCCAGGCAATCTCTTTTGGTTGAGGAAAAGACAAACACAGGTAAATCACACATTTTAGATGTACTTGGCTATCATCTTATGTTTCTCCTTCCCAAAGGCATAAAAACATGAAATAAAAGAAAGAGCAATTATATAGGTAAAAATAAAATAGATCAAAAGAATCAATATTAATGCCAAAGTACAATTAAAGCGAAAGAAACATTATTTGATAGAGAAGATATGTTTTGATTAAAATGGATAATTTACAATGAGAATATAACAGTAATGAACCGTTATCAACAGCATAGTGTCTCTACCACTGTTGCTGTTTAGTCACTAAGTCATGTCCAACTCTTTTGAAACCCCACACACTGTAGTCCACCAGGCTCCTCTGTCCATGGGATTTCCCAGGCAAGAAAATGGGAGTGGGTTGCTGTTTCCTTCTCCAGGGGGTCTTCTCCACCCAGCAATCAAACCTGAGTCTCCTGCATTGGCAGGCAGATTCTTTACCACTGAGCCACCAGGGAAGCCCTGTCTCTAGCACTATATGTACATATAAGCAAAATCTATTCAAGGAGAAATTGAAAGGAAACATAATTATAATAAAAGACAGATATATTACTAAATCTTTGATAGAGAAAAGTAGAAAAAAAACAATACTAGAGAAAACTTGAAAATACAATATATACATTTAAATTACTAGGTATATATCTAATAAAATGTCCTAAAAAGAGAATACACATTTTTAAATTAAAGCTTATAAGCATCTCTAAAAGTTGATCATAATTTAGACCAGGGGATCTATAAACTTCTTCTCTAAGGGCCGGAGAGTAAATATTTTAGACTTCATGAAGTCTTTTAGTCTCTGTCACAGGATGCAGCTCTGTTATTGTAATACAAAAACAACCATGAACAATACATAAACAAATGTGCATAGCTCTGTTTCAATGAAACTTTGTTTACAAAAATGGGAGGAGAGCCAGATTTGCCCCTCCAGGATGTAGTTTGCTGACCTCTGATCTAAACTAATCAGAGAAACTAGAAGCTATGAAGATTTCTTCAGTACGAAGCTGTGAGATAGGTCAAATAACAGAGATGAGTTCTAAATCAGATACAGACTCAAATATTCCCAGGTGTCTTGACAGATGAAGAGTAGCGCAGCCTGATACAAGAAGAGACAGGGGTATTTGGTTCTTGATCAATGAGAAAGGTGGGAATAGAGGAGTCATGGCACTGTTCAGTTCAGTTCAGTCGCTCAGTCATGTCCACTCTTTGCGACCCAATGGACTGCAGCACACCAGGCTTCCTTGTCCATCACCAACTCCTGGAGTTTACTCAGACTCATGTCCATTAAGTCTCTGATGCCATCCAACCATCTCATCCACTGTCATCCCTTTCATTTTCCTTCAATTTTCCCCTTCATCAGAGTCTTTTCCAATGAGTCAGTTCTTGGAATCAGGTGGCCAAGGTATTGGAGTTTCAGCTTCAGCATCAGTCCTTCCAATGAATAATCACGACTGGTTTCTTTCAGGATTGACTGGTTTGATCCCCTTTCAGTCCAAGGAACTCTCAAGAGTCTTCTCCAACACCACAGTTCAAAAGTGGTGCCATCAAACCATGGCACTGTTAGGAAAATTAAATTACATCTGACTCTCAATCTAAGAGATTTCTTGTGCATTGAAAAATGTACTAATTCTGAGACAAAATGAAAGCTAACTTCAGCAAAAATTGCTAGTGGTTAACATTTACTAAAGTGACTAATTATGTTTATAAAGATGGAGACTGGTTTTGATGGAAAGCCACAGGATTAAGAATGGATTTAATTGGAGTTCTGTTACTAATTAACTGCATGCCCTTAGGCAAGCCACTTAGTCCATTTTGGCCTCAATTTTTCAACAGGTAATAAGGGGCTTGTAGTGAATAGATACTTACATGCCTTAGAGTTTGAAAATTTTATGATTTATTTAAATATTAGTGTATCACTTTAAAATTTATTAATAGTACTTGTCAATGATTAATAGTCTACCTAGCTACTTTTATGAATTATTAACACCCTTAAAGGATAATTACCTGGAAAGGTGATCTATCCATTAAACAAGTCATCAACCAATTTACTTCAATTGTAAACAAAGCAATGAGAATAAAATAAATAGTTTCTTGAGGACCTATCTTAAAAATCCCACAACTGAAAAGTAACAGTAAATATCACAGAGGATAAAAGTCAAGGAGGAGAAATAAAGTATAAATAAAATAAAGTAGAAAATAAAGAAAGAAAAATAGGTAACTGGATACAGTAGGAAATGATAGACAGAAAATATATCAGTGATTGTTTCTAGCACTAAATGTTGTCTAGATAATGATGGAGTCCTGATTAGAGATAGTGATTATATTTTTTTGGAGGAATAAATTCACTGAATATGTAAACACTAGATGCTGAATAAAATACATTTTATTCCCTCCAATACCTTTTGCATTTATTGTTTTCTCTATGCCAACTACTTACAAGCATTACAACTTTGAATTCTTACAGTAAACTTATTAAATATGTACTAGTCTTTTTCCCTTTTTCATAGAAGAAGAAACAGAGGCATACATAGAAGAAGAAATTTGCCCAAACTCACATAGCTAAGTAGCAAAGCAATCATTTTAACTCAGTTTTCTCTAACAATAAATGTTTTAAAATTACACTATATTGTTTCTCAAGTCTAAGAATTTCTCAAAATAAATGTATCAACAAACCAAGTACTTGCAGAATACCTTCTATGTAACTAACATTACTGGATTCAGTGGTAGACCCAAAAGGAAGTTTACAATCTATTGGGTAAATAATGGAATATTTTAAATAAGAGTTGCTGTTGTTCTTCAGTTGCTCAGTCATGTCCAACTCTTTGCCATATATATGTATATGTATATATATATATAGAGAGAGAGAGAGAGAGAATAAGAGAATGCCATTAAACAATTATTTCCTTGGGGAATATATGAGGATATGAAAATCACTGCACCAGTATTAGATTTTTATGTTTTAAGCTTTCTATGAGCTTTATTGAGGTATAATTTACATACAATAAGATTCTAAAATGTCAATGACAAATGTATCCAGTCATGTAACCACCATCATCAAAACAGTTAAACAGAACATTTCCATCACTCTAGAGTATTTCCTTTTAGCCTTTGGTACTCAGTATCCTTTCCCCACCTCAGACCCTGGCAATCATGAATCTGTTTTCTATCACTACAATTTTGCTTTTTCTTAAATGTCATATATATTGAACTGTGCAGTATGCAGTCTTCAGTGTCTGGCTTCTTTCACTTAGCATAATACTTTTGAGACTCATCCACCTTGTGTGTATCAGTAGTTTGTTAATTTTTTTTCCTGAGTAGTTTTCCATTTTATGAATGCACTACAATTTGTTTAGCCATTCATCTATTAAAGGATACTTAAGTTGAATCTGGGTCTTGACTTTTGTTTAAAAATCCCCATAAACATTCAACTACAGATCTTTATATAGATAAATGCTTTCAATTCACTATGCAAAAGTTACAGCAGAAGTTAATATAGGAGGGCACCTAAAGGTAGCAGGAGGTCCATAATAAAGAAGCTACTCCATATAAAGAGCAAAGAATTTTAAGAAGGATGTGGTAATTAACATGCCTTAAGAACATATGCTGGAGAAGGCAATGGCAACCCACTCCAGTGCTCTTGCCTGGAAAATCCCATGGATGGAGGAACCTGGTAGGCTGCAGTCCATGGGGTTGTGAAGAGTGAGACACGACTGAGTGACTTCACTTTCACTTTTCACTTTCCTGCACTGGAGAAGGAAATGGCAACCCACTTCAGTATTCTTGCCTGGAGAATCCCAGGGACAGAGGAGCCTAGTGGGCTGCCATCTATGGGGTCGCACAGAGTCGGACATGACTGAAGCAACTTAGCAGCAACAGCAGCAGCAAGAACATATGCCTTAAAGAGTCAAATACCTTAGAGGGGGACTACTAATAAATAGGGCAAAAATTGGAAGTTATTATATGAAACTATTTTCACAACATTGGAACGTAGGAAAAGAATTTCAGTACAGTTGGGAGAATAAGAAGCCAATTTTCAAGGGGTATAAAGAAGCAGTAAGGAATGCAAGCTGCAAGTATAGCCTACTTTTTAAAATGTATTGGCAGTAAAGAGTGTGAGAGAGAAGTGAAAAGGCATTTTTAAGAGATACACAATTTCAAGGAAGATTGTGGAGGATTCTGGGGGAAGTTGATCTTCTGTGTGGCAAAGAAAGAGAGATTAACATTGCAGAGAGAGGAGGCTCCAAAAGAGTGTGGAAAGGATAGGAACAAGAGGCACCTGCCTTGAAAAAGTGTCTCTTACAAAACAAAGACAGGATGTTAGATTATATATTGGTAGTGAGGAGGGTCTGGCAATAAAAACCTACTTAGAATAAAACCAGGGAAGGTCAGAGAGCCATATCAAATGACCTTAATCTTACCCAAGTAGTTAAGAACCTGTTTAAAGTTTGGGAATCTATCATAGGAAAGGATCAAAAAAGGTCAAGAAAACAGGCAAGAACTAGCAACCAAAGTGAAAAATCCAGCTGAAGTTCAGTAGCACAAATTTATTGTGAGCTTGATCATTATTGTTTTGTGACTTTACTCAGAAATGAAGGTCTAAGAGAAAAATCAGATGACCAGAACAAGAAGACATTTCTTTCTTGGGTTAAGAATGGGCTTTCCTTATATTGAAGGCACATTATTCTTTTATCTAAAAAAAGAAAGAAAAATAGAAAAATTCACATGAGAAATTAACAGTCTATATTTGAAGCAAAATAAAATTTGTCCTGTTTTTAAGTAAAAAAAAGAAATAATAAGCTTTTCAATCAAAAGATTGAAGAAATGAGGGCTAATTGAGTCAATGATGAGATATGTTAAAATCATGGGTCCTAAATGGATAAAGAAGATGTGGTACATATATACAATGGAATATTACTCAGTCATTAAAAAGAAAGAAATAATGGCATTTGCAGCAACATGGGTGGACTTAGACATTGTCATACTGAATGAGGTAAGTCAGAAGAGAAATATCATATGATATCCCTTGTATATGAAATCTAAAAAGAAATGATACAAACTAATTTAGTTACAAAACAGAAAGGAACTCACAGACATAGAGAACAAATTTACTAATTGCCAGGGGAAAGGGATAGTTAGGGAATTAGTGATAGACATGTACACATTGTTATATTTAAAATGGATAATGAACAAGGATCTACTGTATAGCACAGGGAACTCTGCTCAATGTTATATGCCAGCCTGGGTGGCAGGGGAGTTTGGGAGAGAATGGATACATGCATGTGTAGGGCTGAGTCCCTTTGCATTCCACCTGAAACTATCACATTGTTAATTGGCTATGCTGCTGCTGATAAGTCGCTTCAGTCGTGTCTGACTCTGTGCGACCACATAGACAGCAGCCCACAAGGCTCCCCCATCTCTGGGATTCTCCAGGCAAGAACACTGGAGTCGGTTGCCATTTCCTTCTCCAATGCATGAAAGTGAAAAGTGAAAATGAAGACGTTCAGTCGTGTCTGACTCTTAGTGACCCCACGGACTGCAGCCTACCAGGCTCCTCCATCCATGGGATTTTTCAGGCAAGAGTACTGGAGTGGGGTGCCATTGCCTTCTCTGGTTAATTGGCTATACCCCAATACAAAATAAAAAGTTTATTTTAAAAAATCATGGGTCCTAGCATTAGTAAGCAAGCAAATAAAAAAATAAAAAGTTAATCAGGAGAGCTAAATTATCATGAGCTGATTTGTGCAGTGGGAGCAAAAAGAGAGAAGCATGTAGGTATAAAAAATTAAGGCTAAGGAAGGAAATATTATTGTGGTCAGAGTAGTGATAACTGACTTACTGAAGAAACGGTTAAATGGGCTAAATAAAGAACATGTTGGGGAGCAATCTGCAAGAAATGAAATTGCTACCGATCACTTGTTAAAGACAAACTACTGCAAGACACCATGAAAGAAGAAATGTGGTAATAACTAAAGATCTATTAAGATAGTTTTATCTTTTTCTTCAACAACACAGATTGCCTCCAGAAAGACTTAGGTTCCATCACCAGTACTACATCAAATCAAAGAGCAGAGAAAAGCAGTTACTGGTTCTTTGATTGTGTACTGTTTTTTCTTTACAATCCATTTATCATCTTTAGTGCATACTGCTGCCATCCTTACTCTTTTGATTGCTACCACAGTCATAAAGTACATTTAGTACATTTCAACTATCTGTCACATGCCCCAAGTGTACACTGGCAACTTAAACAGAAAAGATTTGATTTTGTTAAATATTTTGATAATAAGCCTTATTATGAAGAACACCAATACATTCCTACTGAACATGACAGAAACAAAATCATGAGGATAAGATAACAAAAGCACCCCATTACAAAATTGGATGGGAGCATAGAACCAAAGTTAAAGAGAAACCCCATGGGACTTCCCTCATGGTTCAGTGGTTAAGACTCCTTGCTCCCAATGCAGGGGGCCTAGGTTTGATCCCTGGTCAGGGAACTAGATCCTTCATGCCACAACTAAGACCGGTACAAACAAATAAGTAAATAAAAATTTTTTTTGAAAAAAGAGAGAGAGAAACCCCAGTTATATGAACCTAGGAGTTAGTTATAAGGTCCAACCCAGAGCCATGGCAGAAGTTGTAAAACATACTTGATAACAATGAAAAGGACACGGATATACCAATTTCCTTACAAAGGTTATCTCTGGAGGTTGGAGTGGGGAGGAGGAGAAAAAAGAGACTTTAACTCTATATTTTTGTCACTTGGTTTTTGCCAAGTATGTATGAATTCTGAAAAAATTTTCAGACTGAAAAACTTACCTACCTGAGCATCAATAGCTTCATTTATATAATGGGAATATCAAGAACTATGTTGCCTGTTGGTTCAGTCAACAAGTATTTATTGAGTTTATTGTCTTAGCTGCTGTGAGTTGGCAATAATTAACATCGTGAGGAACTGAACAAAATGATTCAGATAATGTGTCTGGCTCAGAGAAAGCACTCAGTGGATATCATTGTTTTTCTTCCATTTTTCTGTATAAAAGCAGAAATGGTCTCAGAACTTGAGACAGGTTTAAACAGTCTAAGCTGGGGAGACTTGTGAATGAGAAAGCAGAACAATGGGCAGATTCTGTGTAAATCAGTCTACCTCCATGTAGCCTGAGGAAGTGGACTCGTGAGTAACCTGAAAAGTCTCAGAGTCCTTGCATCTACTCTAAGCCCATTCTTGCATCAATAAGATTGAGCTGCAAGTCAAAACCTGAAGTCTTCTTTTCATCCTTTAGAACTTGCATTTTGGAGTAGATTAATCTTTATTTCTCCTGTCAAAAACTGTACCCAACAAGTAAATTTATAGTTTCTTGAAGTATCTCACTTAACTGTTGGATGAAGACTCTCCCAATCTTGGCTGTTCATGTCTAATTTTAAAGATTAAATGATAGTAAAAAGCTAAAGTGTAATATTAAAAAACACAAATGCCTCTAAAAATTGAATGTTGGTGATGAAAAAAAAGAGCATGATTTTTCAAGGTTGATCTCATGTAGAATGTTCTTGGGGAGGAAGGGGCTGGTGGTGCTGAAGGGAGTCGACTCATAATCTATCATCCTGCTCATTAAATAAGATTGTTGTGAGGAATCAAATGAAATGATTTGGATAATATGTCTGGCATGTAGTAATCATGCTTGGCACACTGATTATTGCAAACCTGCTAGATTCAGTCAGCTAAATCCAGTCTCCTCATCAGTTACCTTATGATTCTTTAATAAACAATCATTAAAGCCATTTTTTTTTTTACAATTTCATAGAAATAACTATTCGTGACTACATTTTGAGAAGCAATCAACCACTCATTTATATGTATTACATGAGGCCCCAGTATCCAAATTTTCAAGGCATGGGTGAGAACAAAATTCTGAACTGGAAATCCTTACATGGGTAACAGTTTAATATGAGGATTAGATTTGAGCTTTAGATGGATATAGTTGAGAGGAAATCTACTAAATAGAAGTTGTTATAAGAGAATTGGGGAGGGAAATGGGAGGGGGTTCAGGATGGGGAACATGTGAACACCCGTGGCGGATTCATGTTGATGTATGGCAAAACGAATACAATATTGTAAAGTAATTAGCCTCCAATTAAAATTAAAAATAATAAAAATAAAAAATAAAAGGGAACATAAAAAAAAAAGAGAATCAAAGTCTTAAACAGAAATTGTTTTCTTACTTATGAAAGAGTTCACATTTTCCTAATGCTGTTCTATCAGAATCAGAATGCCCTCATCTCTGATTTGTGGATTCTTGCTCTGCCATAGATTATGCTAACTTGCAATGTAACCTTGAACACCCCAAAGACTCATATATCCCACTTGTGAAATAAGGATAGTACTAACAGACTTGCCTAACTCATGGAGATTTGATAAAGCTTAAATGAGATCATTGTGGCATCCGGTCCCATCACTTCATGACAAATAGATGGGGAAACAGTGGCAGAATTTATTTTTCTGGGCTCCAAAATCATTGCAGATGGTGATTGCAGCCATGAAATTAAAAGACGCTTACTCCTTGGGAGGAAAGTTATGACTAATCTAGACAGCATACTAAAAAGCAGAGACATTACTTTGCCAACAAAAGTCCATCTAGTCAAGGCTATGGTTTTTCCAATAGTCGTGTATGGATGTGAGAGTTGGACTATAAAGAAAGCTGAGTGCCGAAACATTGATACTTTTGAACTGTGGTGTTGGAGAAGACTCTTGAGAGTCCCTTGGACTGCAAGGAGAGCCAACCAGTCCATCCTAAGGGAGATTAGTCCTGGGTGTTCATTGGAAGAACGGATGTTGAGGCTGAAACTCCAATACTTCGGCCACTTGATGCGAATAGCTGACTCATTTGAAAAGACCCTGATGCTGGGAAAGATTGAGGGCAGGAGGAGAAGGGGACGACAGAGGATGAGATGGTTGGATGGCATCACCGACTCAATGGACATGGGTTTGGGTGCACTCTGGCAGTTGGTGATGGACAGGCAGGCCTGGTGTGCTGCGGTTCATGGGGTCGCGAAGAGTCAGACATGACTGAATGACTGAACTGAACTGAACTGAAAGTATTATGCTGCTGCTGCTGCTAAGTCACTTCAGTCGTTTCCGACTCTGTGCGACCCCATAGACGGCAGCCCACCAGGCTCCCCAGTCCCTGAGATTCTCCAGGCAAGAACACTGGAGTCGGTTGCCATTTCCTTCTTCAATGCATGAAAGTGAAAAGTGAAAATGAAGTTGCTCAGTCGTGTCTGAGTCTTCGAGACCCCAAGGACTGCAACCCATCAGGCTTCTCAGGCCATGGGATTCTCCAGGCAAGAGTACCAGAGTGAATTGTTATTGCCTTCTCAGGTAAAGTACTATATAAATATATAAAAGGATATTCTTTAATTTCCCTCAATTCAATGCAAGCATTATTCTACAATTCTAGCACATACCCTTTGGCCCTTCTGTAAACATTTTAAATAGTAGTTTTCAAACATTTGTGTTTATTTTTCATCTGTGGCACTTTTTTTTGGTTTGTTTGATTCAAGTGAAATAATGGGAAAGTGAAAGCATCAGTCGCTCAGTCGTGTCCAACTCTTTGTGATCCCATGAATCACAGCACACCAGGCCTCCCTGTCCATCACCAACTCCCGGAGTCTACCCAAACCCATGTCCATCGAGTTGGTGATGCCATCCAACCATCTCATCCTCTGTTGTCCCCCTTCTCCTCCTGCCCTCAATTTTTCCCAGCATCAGGGTCTTTTCCAATGAGTCAGCTCTTCCCATCAGGTGGCTATAGTGTATTAGGTACTGATAAATGTTATATTAAAAAAAGATTAAGCAAGATAAGAGGGAAAAGAGTGATGGGAGGTGCTACCTTAGATAGAGTGATCATAGAGGTTCTTCCTGAAGAGGTAACAGTTAAGCATATAACTGACTTATGTAAGAAAACAAAGGTACCTGCAAGAACAAAGGGGGAATTGTAGCGATGACAAGGGGCCCAGAGTGTATGAAACAGAGAACTATGGGTTTCATAAGTGTCCTGGGAAGCCATTGGAGGATTTTCAATAAGGCATTGACATAGTCTTTGCATTTTTAAAGGATCATTCATTCTATGGTATGTAAAGTAGATCTTTATTTTCTTGGGCTCCAAAATCACTACGGACGGTGACTGCAGCCACGAAATTAAAAGACACTTACTCCTTGGAAGAAAAGCTCTGACAAACCTACGGTGACTGCAGCCACGAAATTAAAAGACACTTACTCCTTGGAAGAAAAGCTCTGACAAACCTAGACAGAGTATTAAAAAGCAGAGACATCACTTTGCAACAAAGGTCTGTATAGTCAAAGCTATGTTTTTTTCAATAGTCCTGTACGGATGTGAGAGTTGGACCAAAAAGAAGGCTGAGAGAATCCCATGGACAGAGTAGCCTGGCAGGCTACAGTCCATGGGGTTGCAAAGAATTAGACACAACTGAAACAAGTTAGCACACATGCACACACAAGGATTTAGCTACAAGAATATTCATTAGACTGCTGTTTAAAGTAGTCTGATTTATAAACTACCAAAATGTTAATAACAGAATTATTTTAAAATAATCAGTATTCCCCATTCAGTGACAAAATAATGTGAAAGCTAAAAACTAAAAACATATTCTTTTATGTATTGCCTTGAAAATATGCCCAAGATAAAAATAAAATAAAAATATGTCTTACATTCACATCAAATTGATATCTATAGCACAATGCCATTTTAGAAAATAAATATAATCTATGTGAGTTTATACATGTATGGGAAAAAAATCCTAAAGAATTTACACCAAATTAACAGTGATTTTCTTTGGGCGATTTTTACTTCTTTAGATTTTCTACATCATCTAAATTTATTTCCATTTTAAGAAAAAAAATCATATGTTCTATCGAAGCTTCATGAATTATACTGAAATTGAGAACTCAATATCCTTCCTTGATCAACTCACAGATGTCACTTTTCATTAGTCTAAGGATTTGCATCTAAGTTTAAATGCAGTCCAAGTATTATGTTCTTTCCCTACAGACAGCCTCCTCTGGAAAAATTCAAATTACTGTAAATCATATGAATTTGTGATATTAAATCCTTTTGGCTTATTAAGAGAGCAATTTCAAGTAGTTTGACCTACCATTTGAGGTCTGACCTAATACTATGATTCTAGATCTGGAGATCCTAACTCCAATCAGATCAGATCAGTCGCTCAGTTGTGTCCGACTCTTTGAGACGCCATGAATCACAGCACGCCAGGCCTCCCTGTTCATCACCAACTCCTGGAGTTCACTGAGACTCACGTCCATCGAGTCAGTGATGCCATTCAGCCATCTCATCCTCTGTCGTCCCCTTCTCCGCTTGCCTCCAATCCCTCCCAGCATCAGAGTCTTTTCTAATGAGTCAACCCTTCGCATGAGGAGGACAAAGTACCAGAGTTTCAGCATTACCATCATTCCTTCCAAAGAAATCCCAGGGCTGATCTCCTTCAGAATGGACTGGTTGGATCTCCTTGCAGTCCCAGGGACTCTCAAGAGTCTCCTCCAACATCACAGTTTAAAAGCATCAGTTCTTCGGCTCTCAGCCTTCTTCACAGTCCAACTCTCACATCCATACATGACCACAGAAAAAACCACAGCCTTGACTAGACGAACCTTTGTTGGCAAAGTAATGTCTCTGCTTTTGAATATGCTGTCTAGGTTGGTCATCACTTTCCTTCCAAGGAGTAAGCATCTTTTAATTTCATGGCTGCAGTCACCATCTGCAGTGATTATGGAGCCCAGAAATTAAAGTCTGACACGGTTTCCACTGTTTTCCCATATATTTCCCATGAAGTGATGGGACTGGATGCCATGATCTTCGTTTTCTGAATGTTGAGCTTTAAGCCAACTTTTTCACTCTCCGCTTTCACTTTCATCAGGAGGCCTTTTAGTTCCTCTTCACTTTCTGCCATAAGGGTGGTGTCATCTGCATATCTGAGGTTATTGATATTTCTCCTGGCAATCTTGATTCCAGCTTGTGTTTCTTCCAGTCCAGCATTTCTCATGATGTACTCTGCATATAAGTTAAATAAACAGGGTGACAATATACAGCCTTGATGTACTCCTTTTCCTATTTGGAACCAGTCTGTTGTTCCATGTCCACTTCTAACTGTTGCTTCCTGACCTGCATACAAATTTCGCAAGGGGCAGGCCAGGTGGTCTGGTATTCCCGTCTCTTTCAGAATTTTCCACAGTTTATTGTGATCCACACAGTCAAAGGCTTTGGCATAGTCAGTAAAGCAGAAATAGATGTTTTTCTGGAACTCTCTTGCTTTTTCTATGATCCAGCGGATGTTGGCAATTTGATCTCTGGTTCCTCTACCTTTTCTAAAACCAGCTTGAACATCAGGAAGTACACGGTTCATGTATTGCTGAAGCCTGACTTGGAGAATTTTGAGCATTACTTTACTAGCGTGTGAGATGAGTGCAATTGTGCAGTAGTTTGAGCATTCTTTGGCATTGCCTTTCTTTGGGATTGGAATGAAAACTGACCTTTTCCAGTCCTGTGGCCACTGCTGAGTTTTCCCAATTTGCTGGCATATTGAGTGCAGCACTTTCACAGCATCATCTTTCAGGATTTGGAATAGCTCAACTGGAATTCCATCACCTCCACTAGCTTTGTTCGTAGTGATGCTTTGTAAGGCCCACTTGACTTCACATTCCAGGATGTCTGGCTCTAGGTGAGTCATCACACCATCGTGATTATCTGGGTCGTGAAGTTCTTTTTTTGTACAGTTCTGTGTATTCTTGCCATCTCTTCTTAATATCTTCTGCTTCTGTTAGGTCCATCCCATTTCTGTCCTTTATCGAGCCCATCTTTGCATGAAATGTTCCTTTGGTATCTCTGATTTTCTTGAAGAGATCCCTAGTCTTTCCCATTCTGTTGTTTTCCTCTATTTCTTTGCATTGATCGCTGAAGAAGGCTTTCTTATCTCTTCTTGCTATTCTTTGGAACTCTGCATTCAGATGTTTATATCTTTCCTTTTCCGCTTTGCTTTTTGCTTCTCTTCTTTTCACAGCTATTTGTAAGGCCTCCCCAGACAGCCATTTTGCTTTTTTGCATTTCTTTTCCATGGGGATGATCTTGATCCCTGTCTCCTGTACAATGTCACGAACCTCATTCCATAGCTCATCAGGCACTCTTATCTATCAGATCTAGGCCCTTAAATCTATTTCTCACTTCCACTGTATAATCATAAGGGATTTGATTTAGGTCATACCTGAATGGTCTAGTGGTTTTCCCTACTTTCTTCAATTTAAGTCTGAATTTGGCAATAAGGAGCTCATGATCTGAGCCACAGTCAGCTCCTGGTCTTGTTTTTGCTGACTGTATAGAGAGCTTCTCCATCTTTGGCTGCAAAGAATATAATCAATCTGATTTCTGTGTTGACCATCTGGTGATGTCCACGTATAGAGTCTTCTCTTGTGTTGTTGGAAGAGGGTGTTTGTTATGACCAGTGCATTTTCTTGGCAAAACTCTATTAGCCTTTGCCCTGCTTCATTCTGTATTCCAAGGCCAAATTTGCCTGTTATTCCAGGTGTTTCTTGACTTCCTACTTTTGCATTCCAGTTCCCTATAATGAAAAGGACATCTTTTTTGGGTGTTAGTTCTAAAAAGTCTTGTAGGTCTTCATAGAACCGTTCAACTTCAGCTTCTTCAGTGTTACTGGTTGGGGCATAGACTTGGATTACTGTGATATTGAATGGTTTGCCTTGGAAGTGAACAGAGATCATTCTGTCGTTTTTGAGATTGCATCCAAGTACTGCATTTCAGACTCTTTTGTTGACCATGATGGCTACTCCATTTCTTCTGAGGGATTCCTGCCCGCTGTAGTAGATATAATGGTCATCTGAGTTAAATTCACCCATTCCAGTCCATTTCAGTTCACTGATTCCTAGAATGTCGACATTCACTCTTGCCATCTCTTGTTTGACCACGTCCAATTTGCCTTGATTCATGGACCTGACATTCCAGGTTCCTATGCATTATTGCTCTTTACAGCATCGGACCTTGCTTCTATCACCAGTCACATCCACAGCCGGGTATTGTTTTTGCTTTGGCTCCATCCCTTCATTCTTTCTGGAGTTATTTCTCCACTGATCTCCAGACCACCCTATAAAATACTGACTCCTCTTCTCTGCCCCCATCCTTAGAGGTTCCACCCCTAAACTTGGAGAGGCAACTGTGATGTAATGAAAAGAATCCTAGACTGAGGGTCAAATAGAAAACTTTTAAAACTTTATTGAGGCTTAATTAAAAAAAAAACAAACCACACATAATTAAAATCTGTGAAATTTGATTCTTTCTGACATATGTATGCAACTATGGAAACATACCACAATCAAGATAATAAACATTTCAGTCACGCTGAAGAAATCAGCCATGCACCATTCCATCCTTCCCTCCACCTCCATTCCCAGGCAAATACTCACCTACTTTCTGTCACTATAGATTGGCTTGTATTTGTAGAATTTTATTTAAATGGAATTCATACAGTGTGTACTCTTTAATGTCTAGCTTATTTCAATCACCACATTTATTTTAAATACATCCATGTCGTTTTGAGTATCAGTGCTGAAAAATTTAAAAAATCAGTAAGCCATTGCTCTTTATTGTTGATCATTCATATTAGTATGAACTCATGGAAATGTATTTTATATCTCAAGTTGTAATCCGACTATTTTATTTATTTTGTTGCTCAAATTATTCCAATTTTGGTCACTGGAATCTCTTTTAGTTGGCTTCTGTGTCCTTTTGATATATCCCCATCATTGAGGGTTTTTTGTTGTTGTTGTTATTGTTTGTTTCCTTGCTTGCTTGATTGACTGCACTTTGCTTTGTGGCAGTACAAAATGTTCCAGGCTCATATTGTACATTTCCTTCCCTGGTGCTACAATCAGCCATTCCTTCAAAAGCCCTGATTCCTCGTAGGAGAATGGTATTAGTAACCAGTATATGGGCACTGGTTATACTCAATTTTTTGCATTATTTTTCAATTTTTGAAAATACAACCTTAAGGACATTACTAAGTGAAATAAACTGGTCACAAAAAGACAAATATTGTACAATTTCTCTTATATGAGGTATCTAGAGTAATCAAAATCAAGGAAACAGAAATTAAAAAGGTGGTTTCCAGGGGCTGGAGTGAGGGGGAAATGGGGAGCTGTTGTTTAATGGGTATGGAGTTTCAGTTTTGGAAGATGAAAGTTTTGGAGGTTAGTTACACAACAATGTGTATATAGTTAACACTGCTAAATCATATACTTAGACATTGTTAAGATGGTAAACTTTATGTCATGCAGTAAAAATATGTTTTAAATGCATGAAATAACAAAGAAATACAGTAGACATAGCTACAAAAAAGAGAAGGGGACAACAGAGAATGAGATGGTTGGACGGCATCACCAACTTAATGGACGTGAGTCTGAGCAAACTTGGGGAGATAGTGAAGGACAGGGCAGCCTGGCGTGCTGTAGTCCATGGGGTCGCAAAGAGTCAGACATGACTTAGTGACTGAACAACAACAACGATGACAACAAAAATCAATTGTTCATGTTTTTGTGAGTCTGTTTCTGTACTCTTGATTCTGTACCAATAATCTGTGTTCTATCCTTTCACCAATACCAGGTGTAACTATATCTTGGTTACTGTAGCTTTATAGTAAGGCTTGAAATTAATTGGTGTGAATACTTCAACTTTCTCTTCATTTTCAAAATTGTTTTGACTATTTTAGCTCCTTTGCATTTCCACATACATTTTGAACCATCTTTTCAATATCAGCTAATATCCTGCTATAATTTTGATTGTGATTGAATTGAATCTATAGATTTGTTTGGAGAGAATTGAAATTTAAACATATTGAGTCTTTTCATCATTGGTAATTTTCAGCAGAGACATATATTTTGTTAAATATATTTCATGTGTGTACATTGTAAATGGCATGGATTTTTACATTTTGTTTTCCAACTGCTCATTGTCAGCATTTAGAAATATAATTGATTTTTGCATATTGACTTTGTATGTTACATTGCTAATCTCATTTACTAGTTCTAGGACTATTTTTATAGAATCCTTAGAATTTTCTACTTAGAAAATCATGGTATCTGTGAATAAAGACAGATTTATTTATTCTTTTCCAATGTGTATGCATTTTATTTCTTTTTCTTGCTTTATTCCACTCAAGAAGACCTTAAGTATAAACTTGAATAAGAGGGGTAAAAGTAGACATCCCTTCTTGATTCCTATTGTAAGTAAACATTAGTCTTTACAACCTCCAGTTGTTACTGGAGGCATTTTGTTTCATTTTGTTTTGCTTTTAGGTGTTTGTTTTTGTAAACTCTTTATCAGACTAACTTCTCCTCCAACTTCTTGTTTGTTGATAATTTTTAAAATTATGAAATGATGTTGAGTTTTGTCAGATTCTTTTCCCTCCATCTTTTGATATGATCATATATTTTTTCTTTAATCTGTTATGATTGATTAAATTGACTGATTTCCAGTGATGAACCATCCCTACATTCCTGAGATAAACTTGTTTTGGTCCTGATGCATTATTATTTCAGATATAATCAATTTTTATTTGCTAATGTTTTGTTTGGGGTTTTGCATCTGTGTTCATGATGGATGTTAGGCTTCTAGTTTTCTTTAATGTCTTTGTCTGATTTTGATATCAGGGTGATGTTGACCACTTTTTACTGGAAGAGATTTTTTTTTTTTTTTTGAAGAGATTGTATAGATTTAGAAGTATTCCTTTCTTAAATGTTTGATAGGATTCTCCAGTGGAGCCATATGGACTTAGAGTCATCTTTTTTGAAGTTTATTCAACTATGAAATCAAATTATTTAATAGGTATAGGACTATACAGGTATCAGGTAATCATTCTTTTAGGTTTAGACCATAAATTCTGTCTTACCTTAAGTGGGTAGCAGTTCAAATCTGTTTAGAAAGTGAAACAGCCATATGATGGAACACTTTTCATCCTTAAAGAAGAACAAAATACCCATACACGATACAACATGAACAGACGTCAAAAACATGCTAAGTGAAATAAGCCAGATGCAAAGACCATGTATTGTATGATTCCATTCATGTGTAACGTCCAGAAAACACAAATCCATAGAGACAAAAAATTGATTAGTAGTTTCCAGAGGTGAGAACAGAGGTTAATTGTAAACAGAAACAAAGGATCTTATTGGGAGGATGTAAATAATCAAAACAGAACTGTAGTGATGTTTGTACGAATCAGTAAATTTCCCCCAAATCATTGAATTATAAACTTAAAACAGATGAATGTTATATTATGCAAAGTTGCCAAAATTTGAAATCTTGTTTTATTTCTCAAAGAATTTCCTCTGCTTATTTGGATGTGTTTCATGAAGGTACTGGGCTTCCCAGGTGGTTCAGTGGTAAAGAATCTGCCTGCACATGTGGGTTTGATCTCTGGGTGGGGAAGATCCCCTGGAGGAGAAAATAGCAACACACTCCAGTACTCTTGCCTGGGAAATCCCATGGACAGAGAAGCCTTGAGGGCTATAGTCCACAGGGTCACAAAGAGCCAGACAGGACTGAGCGACTAAACGACAACAACATTCAGGTATTATTCAGGGTCAATTTGACTCTAATCTCACTTCAATTCTAAAAGCCTTTGCTCTGCTTATTAGGGTCGATTCTATACATGAATAGCTCAGGGGTTCAGCTGAGACTTGTACAGAATTAGAGGACCCCTTCTCCAGATTTCCCCCCTCTATGATCCTTCCCACACTATCCAGTATTATGACACTTCTTTTCCTTGTTATTCTGGCCAGAAAATTGATGAATTTTCTATCAGAGTTTTAGTCTCCAACATCATCATGCCATTATATGACAGGGACCCATTCTAGACACAAAACAGCACAAGGGAAAAAAAAAGGGAACCTCACCCCTGTGCAGGTCACTTGAAGTTTTTACTTCTCTCTGTAATATTACTGCTTTTGTTAACTTTTGTTAATACAAGTAGATATCTTGTATTTTTCCATATTTTTTCTGTTGTAATCAGCCAGAAGGATGGGTGGTAGTCAGCTTATATAGCCATAATGGAACTACAATCATGACAGATCTGGTTTTGAATCCTAGCTCTGCCAC
Source organism: Bos mutus (assembly GCF_027580195.1). Classification (NCBI taxonomy): domain Eukaryota; kingdom Metazoa; phylum Chordata; class Mammalia; order Artiodactyla; family Bovidae; genus Bos; species Bos mutus. The sequence goes on from NC_091646.1 coordinate 53,933,121, forward strand.
TCACTAGCTGTATGAAATTGAATAAATTATCTAATTTTTCTGAGTCTATTTTATTTTTGTCTATAAACTGAAATCCATTATTTTTACTGAAAAAAAAAAAAGAAAAATGGGCAAAGGTAGGCCTTCTAAAGATAATACCATTACCACTGGCTACCAGAGAGGCAGACACTGCTTATCCAAATGTTTATACTTACTGTAATTATCTGTTAAACAGTCCATCTTCTCTACTAGAAACAAAGTTTTGTGAAGCCAGGAACTGCGTTTTCCTCATTTATGGCCGTATCACCACAATACTTTTCACAGCAGAGGCACTCCCTATTCATTCAATAAGTAAAGATCCCTATGGACAGTTAGTTCATTCAGTGCCCACATTTATAGTTGCTAAACCTTTAATCTTTTTGACATTTGCCTTCACTTCATTCCACCCACTCACTGCCATTAAAGCCTTCCAGACCATGCCATCTCCAGGACCACTCTACATCAAAAAGGCTTATCTCCAGTATCCCCATCTCTGGCCTCAATTTCTCCTGCTTTCAACAACCCCTTCCCCCTCAGTCTCAATACACATATTCCTGACTCATAACGACTTCTTATTCTCCCAGTCTTTTGGTAAAAGGCTTGTAGCACCTTTGAGGCTGTAAAAAAAAAATCCTTGGAGAAGTTTCTCAGGTTGCTTCTGTCTGTTTCTTGTGGGGTCCAGTTGATGAACCATGTGGTTTCATTAACACACAATGGCACCCCACTCCAGTACTCTTGCCTGGAAAATCCCATGGACGGAGGAGCCTGGTAGGCTGCAGTCCATGGGGTCGCTAAGAGTTGGACATGACTGAGCAACTTCACTTTTAATTTTCACTTTCCTGCACTGGAGAAGGAAATGGCAACCCACTCCAATGTTCTTGCCTGGAGAATCCCAGGGACGGAGGAGCCTGGTGGGCTGCCGTCTATGGGGTCACACAGAGTCGGACACGACTGAAGTGACTTAGCAGCAGCAGCAGCAGCATAGTGTAATTTTATGGATTAGTGATTCAATATGTAATTAGATTAGATAGTTCATCCCTTAGGTTGAAGTCCTATATACTTAATGTGCTACATAATATGCCAAGCTCTGAAAAGTCATATTAGGTTACCATTATATGACAAAATTTCATTTCTTCAAAAACTGATTCTTATTATGGACTATCTCTAATATCATATATATTATCTGTATAGTGATTTGTACCTTGAAATAATTTCTATTTTCATGAAAAGGAATAATGTGGATTTTTGCTTTTTAAAATAAATACATGGTAGGCAGATGTTTCTGAATAAGTAAATTTCATTCATTAGAAACAAGTGTTTTTATAAAACTAGACAAGTCAAAATAGTCTGTCTTAATTCTGGTTTAGTGATTAGGGAATAAATTCCTCATCAGTCTCTTATGGTTCTTTAATATAATTAACCTAGGGTACTGGCAGATTTGCAAGTGATTTATATTAGTTTATTAGTTGGTATAAATGTACACATCTTTCTACTTTCATGTGGTAATACAACTTTTGCATGCTTTTTTAAATAGCCAAGTCTCTGTGCTTAGCAGTAGCAATTTTTTACGATGACTTTGAATCATGAATTGTAGTTGATGATCAGTTCCTCTTTGGGGAGGATGGTTCTCTGGGATATAGAAGGGGAGAGAAAGAATAAGGAAATAGACCTACTTCTGCTTACTGTTGAAGCAAATGCTGATCCTGTTTTACCTAAGTCTCAATCTATTCCTGAACTAAAAATTCTTTCTTCAGTTTCTCTTTCCCTCATCATTCTTAACCTGCTGCTGCTAAGTCGCTTCAGTCATGTCCGACTCTCTGCGACCCCATAGACGGCAGCCCACCAGGCTCCCCCGTCCCTGGGATTCTCCAGGCAAGAACACTGGAGTGGGTTGCCATTTCCTTCTCCAATGCATGAAAGTGAAAAGTGAAAGTGAAGTCGTTCAGTCGGGTCCAACTCTTTGCGACCCCATGGACTGCAGCCTACCAGGCTCCTCCGTCCATGGGATTTTCCAGGCAAGAGTACTGGAGTGGAGTGCTATTGCCTTCTCCTCTTAACCTACTAGAAGATACCAAATCTTGTTAATCCTAACAGAGAACCATTTGTTTTTCTCGGGGAATAGGTCACAAACATCACATACCCAAGATAGAAGCTACCCATATTTAATATATATTCAGTCAGCCTCTGAAGGAGCCAGATACTACTAAGATATCGCATAATCAGAATTCACATCATATACACAACAGCCACACTTCCAACTTAAGCTGAAGTCTGGGATCTAAAAACTGAAAAATGATAGAACTGAGAGCAGACATAGATAATATAATCCAACCCCTCATTTATTTTACAGACGGGGAAACTGAGCTCCTGAGAGGTTAATTGACATGACTGGAGTCACACCCAAACTAGCTCATTCTTTCAAATTATACACTCACTCTGTGTCAGTAGAATATTTTCTAATGCTATATATGTTACACTAACCATTGCAACTGTGGTCACACAATGATGCATTTTCCTCCTTTATCCTCATTTCATAAAATACAAAAATAATCACAAATATCAGTTCACTGTCAGAACACCTGGTCTGTTGTTTTAGATCACAAGCATGAAATTGCCTCCATTTGATGTTTTGCTTTTCATACCTGCAAAGTGCAATTTCATTAAATATCATTGATTTGTTTCTTCAACAAGCATTTGAAACCATGTTCTTGAAGTTAGATGCCAAAGGTGATATGGACAAACAAAGTAAAAAGATGCATGTCTCATTGCCACTGAACAGCTTTGCAACTAGCTGGAGGAAAAAGATGGATATATAGAAAATGACTTCAGAATGATGCAAAGATGTATATCTGCAGGTGCAGAAGATTATGCAATTATGTGAGTACTGAGAACATAAACGAGAATCATGAGACTTAAGTCAAATGGGGTTAATTAAGCAATTTCCTGGAAAAGGTGAGTTTTGTGCAAGATTATGAAACAAATTAAAATGTAGTGGCATTGAAGAGCAAAAGGCCCTCTCTGTGGAGTAATGACAACAGTGAAAGCATGGGACTGAGAAGCTGAATAATGTTTAGGGGCAGAAAGGAAATTAGTTTGGCTGTAACAAAGGGATCAATCCTCACTAGACTGTAACAAACTAAGAGGACTGGTGCTTGGGATAAATACAGGAGCCAATTCCTGAATGATAGGATAAAGGATTTACATGATACTTTCCAAACACTAGATATCTATCCATTCATTAAATCAATATTTATTGAATGGCTGTGTACTCTACTATGTACATATTAAGGCTTACCATCATGCCAGGCAATATGCTAAGAACTTTAAACATTGTCTCATTTTATCCCTCACAACAATACTATCAGTATTGTATACATTCCCCTGCTTTGTTTATAGGGAAGCTGAGCCTCAGAGGAAATAAAGGACATTCCCAAAGTCACACAGCTAGCAAAAGGCAGAGACTCAGACTTAAAACCTCTGTTGTAGACCTCTGTAACCACTAGAGCTATAGGCATTTTTTAATATAAATTTATTTAATTGGAGGTTAATTACTTTACAATATTGATTTGGTTTTGCCATACATCAATATGAATCCGCCACAGGTATACACGTGTTCCCCATCCTGAACCCCCCTCCCTCCACCCTCCCTGTACCATCCCTCTGGGTCGTGCCAGTGCACCAGCCCCAAGCATCCAGTATCATGCATCGAACCTGGACTGGCAATTCGTTTCATATATGATATTATACATGTTTCAATGCCATTCTCCCAAATCATTCCACTCTCTCCCTCTACCACAGAGTCCAAAAGACTGTTCTATACATCTGTATCTCTTTTGCTGTCTCACTTACAGGGTTATCATTACCATCTTTCTAAATTCCATATATATGCGTTAGTATACTGTATTGGTGTTTTTTTTCCTGGCTTACTTCACTCTATATAATAGGCTCCAGTTTCATCCACCTTATTAGAACTGAATCAAATGTATTCTTTTTAATGGCTGAGTAATACTCGATTGTGTATATGTACCACAGCTTTCTTATTCATTCGTCTGCTGATGGACATCTAGGTTGCTTCAATATCCTGGCTACTATAAACAGTGCTGCGATGAACATTGGGTACACGTGTCTCTTTCAATTCTGGTTTCCTCAGTGTGTATGCCCAGCAGTGGGATTGCTGGGTCATATGGCAGATCTATTTCCAGTTTTTTAAGAAATCTCCACAGTGTTCTCCATAGTGGTTGTACTAGTTTGCATTCCCACCAACAGTGTAAAAGGGTTCCCTTTTCTCCACACCCTCTCCAGCATTTATTGCCTGTAGACTTTTGGATAGCAGCCATTCTGACTGGCATGAAATGGTACCTCATTGTGGTTTTGATTTGCATTTCTCTAATAATGACTGATCCACACAGTCAAAGGATTTGGCATAGTCTCCTGACCTGCCTTTTGAGAAACCTATATGCAGGTCAGGAAGAAACAGTTAGAAATGGACATGGAACAACAGACTGGTTCCAAATAGGAAAAGGAGTACGTCAAGGCTGTATATTGTCACCCTGCTTATTTAACTTATATGCAGAGTACATCATTAAAAATGCTGGGCTGGAAGAAGCACAAGCTGGAATCAAGATTGCTGGGAGAAATATCAATAACCTCAGATATGCAGATGACACCACCCTTATGGCAGAAAGTGAAGAGGAACTAAAAAGCCTCTTGATGAAAGTGAAAGAGGAAAGTGAAAAAGTTGGCTTAAAGCTCAACATTCAGAAAACGAAGATCATGGCATCTGGTCCCATCACTTCACGGCAAATAGATGGGGAAACAGTGGAAAGTGTCAGACTTTATCTTTTGGGGCTCCAAAATCACTGCAGATGGTGATTGCAGCCATGAAATTAACATACGCTTACTCCTTGGAAGGAAAGTTATGACCAACCTAGATAGTATATTGAAAAGAAGAGACATTACTTTGCCAATAAAGGTCCATCTAGTCAAGGCTATGGTTTTTCCAGTGGTCATGTATGGATGTGAAAGTTGGACTGTGAAGAAAGCTGAGTGCCGAAGAATTGATCCTTTTGAACTGTGATGTTGGAGACTTGAGAGTCCCTTGGACTGAAAGGAGATCCAACCAGTCCATCCTAAAGGAGATCAGTCCTGGGTGTTCATTGGAAGGACTGATGCTGAAGTTGAAACTCCAATACTCTGGCCACCTCATGCGAAGAGTTGACTCACTGGAAAAGACCCTGATGCTGGGAGGGATTGGGGGCAGGAGGAGAAGGGGACGACAGAGGATGAGATGGCTGGATGGCATCACTGACTCGATGGACATGAGTCTGAGTGAACTCCGGGAGTTGGTGATGGACAGGGAGGCCTGGTGTGCTGTGATTCATGGGGTCGCAAAGAATCAGACACAACTGAGGGACTGAACTGAACTGAATAATGAGTGATGTTGAGCATCTTTTCATGTGTTTTTTAGCCATCTGTATGCCTTCCTTGGAGAAATATCTGTTTAGTTCTTTGGCCCATTTTTTGATTGGGTCATTTATTTTTTTCTGGAATTGAGCTGTAGGAGTTGCTTGTATATTTTTGAGGTTAATTCTTTGTCAGTTGCTTCATTTGCTATTATTTTCTCCCATTCTGAAGGCTGTCTTTTCACCTTGCTTATGGTTTCCTTTGTTGTGCAAAAGCTTTTAATTAGGTTCCATTTGTTTATTTTTGCTTTTATTTCCAATAATCTGGGAGGTGGGTCATAGAGGATCCTGCTATGATTTATGTTGGAGTATCTCTTGTGCAGTAGTTGTATGATAAAAATGAAAACTACCAAAATGAATTGTTCAATTAGTCTTTTCCTAAAAGAAGAGTTACAGGCTTGGGTCAAAGAGTCTTTACTCTCAATGTCACAAACTGACTTCTACTGTTGGTATTGAACTATCGTGCTTAGAAACATGAAAAAATAAATAAAATCTATTTTAAAAATAAATAAAAATCAACATGTATATGTTGAGTGCCTGCAATGAGCCAAGCACTGAGCTACACACTTTTAATTGGTTTGCTTGTAACCCCATTGGGTACCCAATATATATTAGAATTTAAGATTAAAAAAGATGGACTCCGGGAGTTGGTGATGGACAGGGAGGCCTGGCGTGCTGCAGTTCATGGGGTTGCAAAGAGTTGGACATGACTGAGTGACTGAACTGAAATGAACTGAAGATTAAAGAAACAGATATGCTAGAAAATGTTATTTATATAATCTTAAGTACTAGATCAATTCTACCTCCTTTATTTGAAATGTCATATATTATTGCCAATAAATTATTGCCAAATTTTTATTATCTGAACTCATTTTGGTATTTTAGTAGTCAATCCCCTTTTTTTCCTGAGAGACTGAGCCACGTAAATATAAACTTTGACCCTAACCTCAGCTGCCTCATCTGACAAATGAGTTATGATGGGTCTTGAAGATAACTAGTCTAACTCCCAAAGGTTGTAGCACAACTGCTAAGGAACTGCTCAGTCCCTTCAAGCTCCAGCATTCCGTAACCTACAGAATGTCAATGGGTTGTATTCTTTTCTCTTCCTGTGGTCATTCTTCTGGCTAATATATAACCATCTCTATTTACTTTGGTGCTAAAAATGCAGCCTGGGAGAAACTCCAAAAAAAAGGAAGTTTGAAGCTATTTCCTTTTAAGAAAACACTCTTATCCCCAAAGAAGTTGTAACATAGAGCATCAACAAGCTGAGAAAGAAAATGAGCATCTCTTAGATTAATGTCTAGCCTATTCATAAAGCCAATCCAGGAAGGAAATTCCTAAATTCTCCTGGGTTACATTCTTGAGAAGTTAACAAATAGTGTAAAATATTTACATTCTTGCTCGAGACTGACTAAACTTGGGCTCCTTGAAAGCATTACCTGTCTTCAATATCTCTACAGGACTTCATGCTGCACCATATCCATGGTGAGAGCTTGTTACACCTATTTTTAGATGTTGACTGAGACTGTTGTTCAGTATAAGGCTCTAGTGACCTGGGAAACAAAACCTCTTGAATAGAACTTGAAAAGAGTTTATAGTTGGCACGCACTGGAGGTGATTGATCTAGTTCATTTTCACTCTTGTCAACATGCAGCCTCTCAAAAATATTCTTAGCTTACAGGATATGACCGAAAGTGTTTAAGCAGTCATTTCAAATTCTTGCACAGGCAGAAACATTTTTAAGTTGCTCGTTGTCCAAAATCTGGCTAGTTGAAGAAATTAAATTATCAAAGCAATAAGATCACTGTCCAGTTTAAAAACTTTTTCAGTTAAGGTTGAATCTGAACCTTTTAACTTTTCAAAAATCTCTAACATAAAGTTACATATTCTGCAAATTCAAATGCAAATTTGTGCAAATGTGAAATACCATGTAAATCTGTAAATTCTGGATATAAATATATGCGTATTCAATGATATTTATGAAAATTACATATACATCTATGGTTATAAGTATATATAGATAATTATAGAACAGGGGTCTTCGAATATTTATTTTAAATATGTTTGTCCTTCCAAAATAGTAGTAAAACCTTGATGGTTGGATAATTCTTCTCTCTCTTTCTTCCCATTCTCAATTATTATAGAAGATACTACTGATAATAACAGTGATTTCTAGAAAAAATTTGGTAAGTACTATACCATTCATGTATTTACAATCATAATTCTATATAACAAGAACTTAAAGGAAGAGTAAAAAGAAATCTACCAGTCACTGGTCCAGATCTAGTCCACATAGGTCTAGTCTGTGTTTTAATTGACCCAACATTTACAAAGCAAGGAATACCACTTTTTAAAAAATCCAAATTTCTGACTTCTCTTGGAAAAAAAAAAAAATCTGGCAATACCAGGCATGGCATTCCAGTGTGTCCACAATCAATAGGAACCAAGTAGCTGCTGCTCTCTTCAAACAGGGCTGTATTCTTCAGTACATCACAACCAAACAGGCCATCTCAATTATTTGTTACATTCTTGGCCCCTATACTCATTGAAGTTTGAAACCTCTGATGGGTCTGACCTTCTCATATAATAGAGGTTGACTAATTCAGAAATTAGGTGGCTAAAGTCATTCAGTGGAAGAACACAATGAGTAAATAATAGTCTTTGCCCTCAAAGAGTTTATAATCTGCTGCAGGAGAATAAACATATTCATGATAAAGCACACAGAATACGACAGTCACCCTAATAGATGGAGAAACACAATGCAGAGAAAGTTATGAGAAGAGATCACATCTTGCCATTTCCTTCTCCAGGGCATACCAATAAAGGCTTCACAAAAGAAGTGTCATCTCATAAAGCAGAAAATATCATCAGAAACCAGTTTGTCAGATTTTTCAGCACAAATTCTAGCCCTGACACTTATCAGCAGTGTGACTGACGCTGTTACTTAACCTCACAGAGCCTCAGTTTTCTCATCTGTAAAATGGAGATAATAATAAAAAGTACTGAACAGGAATGTTGTGAGAATTAAATGGGAAAATAAAGGTAACAAACCTTACATAGTAAGCAACTACCAAAATATTCTTCTTCTTATTTTTTTATGGATAAACAGAGTGTTTATAGATAGAAAAGGAGGACATGATCCTACTCTGCAGAGTGAACCTCTAGTTGGAAAAATATAGGGTACAGTCAAAGAACAATAAGAACAAAATAGGGTTGAATTATAAATAAAAGCAGCAGACAGGCACCTCCCCAAAGCAAGGGCAATGTCCTCCCAGAAACAGTGTGGAGACACAAGGAAAAGGAAAAGCTGGTCGGTCCATCCAACTAACAGAGCACCTTTCACCCTGCCACCTCTCTGACTGATGGGGGTCTCCCACCCTTCCTAGCCACATACTCATGTGATAAGCATAATAAAGAGATGTACAATGGAATATGAGAAGGTTAGGGAAAGTGGATCAAGTCAAGGAAGTCAAAAAAGTCTTTCCTAAAGGAAAATAAACTAAGATTTGAATGATGAGTTTGACCAGAGAAAGTGGGGTAAGTGTATTCCTAGCTAAGAAAAAGCATGTTCAAAGGCCCCGTGGCAAGAAGCAACATAGAATAGGGAGTAAAGGAAGGTTGGTGCAGTTGGAATACAAAGCGTAAGGCAAATGAAGGATGAGATGACACTGGAGAGGGTGAAAAGGGTTCATCAGTCAAAGCTTTGTAGGTCTTGTTAAGTCTTCAAACTTTCCTCAAGATCAGTGGCAAGGAGAATTATGTGTTTATATCTATGTCTTGAAATGGCTACACTGTGGAAATGGTGTAGAATTAAATACACTTTAGAAGATTTTTCAAAAACAATTCTAAAAATCTATTTATTTTGTTTTTTGGTCTCATGGCATGCAGGATCTTAGTTACCCAACCAGGGATTGAACCTGTGCTCCCTGTAGTGGAAGGAAACACAAGGCCCTATCCCCTGGACCATCAGGGATTTTTGAAGTAGTCTAAGTGATAATGAATAAACTGCATGAGGCTAATTGTGGTGAAGTTAGAGGAAAAAAACAGAATTGAGAGATATTTAAGAGAAATGGAAAAACAGTGATGGATTGAAAGTGGCAAGGAAAAGAGAAAAAAGTGGTATCAGAGATGATTCTGGCTTGCAAACCAGAATACATAGTGGCATTTTTGGTAGAGAGCATTAAATGGAAAGAGAAATTATTTTTGAACATGGTAAGTTTGAGTACCTTTAGGATAATATATATATATCATGTATGTAAGCTCTAAGAACCCGGAAATAGAAGAATAACCTATGCTTGAGATAAAATGTTGAGTCATCTGAACAAGGTGATAATTCAAATGATGGCCATGAATGAGCTCTCCTAAGAAGAGGGTACAGATTGAGAAAATAAGAAGCCCTAACACCAGCTCAGTAGTTTAAGATGAACCTGTACACAAGAGAGAAAGAAGGAAACCAAAGATATAGTTGGAAAACCTCAAGAGTCTTACGTCAGGAAAATTAAGACAATAGAGCATTTCAAAGAGTCAAAGGTTTAAACTACAGAATGCTGGCAATGAGTCAAAAAAACAAAAACAAAAAAAACCCAGCACACTTTTTCTTTTTGCTGTTAAATCATGAAGTTCATTTCTATTGCACCAAGTTTCCTTCTTGTATCTTTCTGGTTTACAATAATGAAAGTTTTAGTATGGAAGGTCTTTCACTGCTCCTTCGTAATATGCAGAGAATTCTGAGGTACAGGGGGGAAAGTAGGAACCAAAAGGATAACCAAAAAGTACTGCAAGTTCCCCCATGTACACTTGAACATGGGTTTCTATATCCAAGTTTGCTATGAAAAAAACAACCTTAAGAAGCTGTATGCAACTTGTTGGGAGCATTGTTACTTCTCCTGTTTCTGTAACTGTGATTGCCTCTCCTCAAAATGGAGCCAACTAATCAAATGGTTGCATCTTAAAAAAAGTGAAAGCTGCTATGATCATTACAATAATCACCAATTAATTCTAACACAAGCTTTCTGACTGGTTAATAGTCTCCCTTCTCCTTTTGTGACAGAGAATGAGATAACAACATTAGTTTACCATCTAGGGCTTCCCTGGTGGTGCAGTGGATAAGAACCTGCTTGCCAATGCAGGAGACGGAACAGACAAAAGTTCAATTCCTGGGTTGGGAAGATCCTCTGGAGGAAGGCATGGCAACCCACTCCAGTATTCTTGCCTGGAGGATCCCATGGACAGAGGAACCTGGCGGGCTACAGTCCTTAGGGTCACAAAGAATTGGACATGACTAAAGCAACTTAGCGCACACACACACACACACACACACACGCCAGTGCGATGGACATGAGTTCGATACCTGCTCCTGGAAGATTCCACATGCTGTAGAGCAACTAAGCCCATGGGCCACAACTACCAAAGCCCATGTGCCTAGAGCCTGTGCTCCACAACAAGAGAATCCATCACAATGAGAAGCCTGTGCACTGCAATGAAGAGTAGCCCCTGCTCTCCAGAACTAGAGAAAGCCTGTGCAACAACAAAGACTCAGTGCAGCCAAAAATAAAATAAATAAATAAACTTTTTTTTTTAAATAAATTCACCATCTATTTACAAAATCAGTCTGATGTCCAGTTCTTCCATTGCATTGCAAGAGAAGAAAACAAGGAAAGAACTGCTATCAGATGGCTCTAAATTTTACATCCCTTGTAAAATAAATTAAAAGTAACAATAATTTTTAAACAACAACTTCATGTTCCGCCAACCATCCATACTTCACTCTTCTTGTTTTGTAGGCTATCAGTTTTAACAAATGTAACCATTGCTTCCCCAAACCATACCAGTCACAAGAAATAATTACGGGCACAGATTGTATATAGGGCAATAGCGGTCTCAAATTTTCCATCCAATTTATATCTATTGTTAATCGAGCATTTACTATGTGCCAGGCATTCTTCTCAGTGGTAACAATAAAGCAATAAAACAGACATAAATCCTTGCTTTAGTGGGGCTTATCTTTCCCTTTATTTTGATTTTGTGAGGCTTTCACCAGTACCCCTTGCTAACTAGTTTACCTCTTTGCTTGTATGAGATTGGGAAGAAAAAAATTCCTCAAGGACCCTTCCTTTTCCCCTTTCATTTATTGCTCCTGCTGCCAGGAAATATATCCTGAGTCCCATAGGAATCGTAGCAGAAAATTACTTGTCTTGGAATTCCCCACCATGACAAGGTGAATGATTCTACTTCCCAAAGTGTATGTGTGTGTTTTAGCATTTTTAGATTTTGTTTTTGTTTTTTGTGTAGTGGGGGAAAAGCAGACTTCAACACCCTTTCTTTCTTTGAAACTATCCATCCCACGATCCGGTTCAGTCTTTTCTAAGCCTGTGGTGGTATGTCCTCCAGCAAATAGGACTCCTGGTAACCTGGCTTGACATTCCAGCACTCCCCAAATGAACTCTTTACTCCACTATGAAAAAAGAAAACAACAGCAATAACAATGACAAAAATGCAGAACAAGGAACGTTTCCCACTTTGGAACTCTTAGTATTCTCAACTCCAAACAGCTCTTATATGGTGACAGTAGAGAACACAAAAACAAAAAGGCATAATGAGGAACATGTTTTCCTCTCTCTGCCAAGGAAGAAGCAGAAATTGTGATATTAAAGGTATGCACATCTAAAAAAATTTTTTGATTTTGCCTTCAAAATTATGTAAAGTGAAAAATCAACAGTGTGTGAATACAAATATATTAACTGCCTATCTTTGCCAACTTGACTGCCTAAAGATAGGTATATTATTCCGTATTTTTTTATTACTAATGAGATAGAACTTTTTTGTTTCTTAATCCTTTGTATTTCTTGTTTTGTGAATTGTGTGTTAATGTTCTTTTATTTGATTCTCTTTCTACCTAGTAGGAAACACTTTATTTTATTTTATTTTAATTGGAGGCTAATTACTTTACAATATTGTGGTGGTTTTTGCCATACATTCACATGAATCAGCCGTGGGTGTACATGTGTTCCCCATCCTGACCCTTCCTCCCACCTCCCTCCCCATCCCATCCCTCAGGGTCATCCCAGTGCATCAGCCCTGAGCACCCTGCCTCATGCATCGAACCTGGACTGGCGATCTATTTCACATATGATAATATAAATGTTTCAATGCTATTCTCTCAAATCATCCCACCATCGCCTTCTCCCACAGAATCCAACAGTCTGTTATTTACATCTGTGTCTCTTTTGCTGTCTCGTATACAGGATTATCATTACCATCTTTCTAAATTCCACATATATGCATTAATATACCATATTGGTGTTTTTCTTTCTGACTTACTTCATTCTGTATAATAGGCTCCAGTTTCATCCACCTCATTAGAACTGATTCAAATGCATTCTTTTTAATACCTGAGTAATATTCCATTGTGTATATGTACCACAGCTTTCTTATCCATTCTTCTGCCAGTGGACATCTAAGTTGCCTCCATGCCCTGGCTCTTGTAAACAGTGCTACAATGAACATTGGGGTACACGTGTCTCTTTCAATTCTGGATTCCTCAGTGTGTATGCCCACCAGTGGGATTGCTGGGTGATATGGCAGTTCTATTTCCAGTTTTTTTAAGGAATCTCCACACTATTCTCCATAGTGGCTATACTAGTTTGAATTCCCACGAACAGTGTAAGAGGGTTCCTTTTTCTCTGCACTCTCTCCAGCATTTATTGTTTGTAGACTTTTGGATAGCAGCCATTCTGACTGGCGTGAGATGGTACCTCACTGTGGTTTTGATTTGCATTTCTCTGGTAATGAGTGATGTTGAGCATCTTTTCTTGTGTTTGTTAGCCATTTGTATGTCTTCTTTGGAAAAATGCCCATTTTTTGATTGGGTCACTTATTTTTCTGGAATTGAGCTGCAGGAGTTGCTTGTATATTTTTCAGATTAATTCTTTGTCAGTTGCTTCATTTGCTATTATTTTCTCCCATTCTGAAGGCTGTCTTTTCACCTTGTTTAGAGTTTCCTTCATTGTGAAAAAGCTTTTAAGTCTAATTATGTCCCATTTGTTTATTTTTTCTTTTATTTCCAGTACACTGGAAGGTGGGTCATAGAGGATTCTGCTCTGTCGGAGAGTGTTTTGCCTGTTTTCCTCTAGGAGTTTTATAGTTTCTGGTCTTACATTTAGATCTTTATCCATTTTGAGTTTATTTTTTGTCTACGGTGTTAGAAAGTGTTCAAGTTTCATTCTTTTAGAAGTGGTTGACTGGTTTTCCCAGCATCACTTACTAAAGAGATTGTCTTTTCTCCATTGTCCATTCTTGCCTCCTTTGTCAAAGATAAGGTGTACATAGGTGCATGGATTTATCTCTGGGCTTTCTATTTTGTTCCATTGATATATGTTTCTGTCTTTGTGCCAGTACAATAGTTTGATGACTGTAGCTTTGTAGTATAGCCTGAAATCAGGCAGGTTGATTCCTCTAGTTCCATTCTTATTCCTCAAGATTGCTTTGGCTATTCGAGGTTTCTGGTAATTTCATACAAATTGTGAAATTATTTGTTCTAGTTCTCTGAAAAATACTATTGGTAGCTTGATAGGGATTTCATTGAATCTATAGATTGCTTTGGGTAGTATATTCATTTTCACTATATTGATTCTTCCAATCCATGAACATGGTATATTTCTCCATCTATTTGTGTCCTCTTTGATTTCTTTCATCAGTGTTTTAAAGTTTTTTATGTAGAGGTCTTGTGTTTCTTTAGGTAAATTTATTCCTAAGTGTTTTATTCTTTTCATTGCAATGGTGAATGGAATTGTTTCCTTAATTTCTCTTTCTGTTTTCTCATTATTAGTGTATAGGAATGCAAGGGATTTCTGTGTGTTAATTTTATATCCTGCAACTTTACTATATTCATTGATTAGCTCTAGTAATTTTCTGGTGGAATCTTTAGGGTTTTCTATGTAGAGGATCATGTCATCTGCAAACAGTGAGAGTTTTTTACTTCTCCTTTTCCGATCTGGATTCCTTTTATTATTTTTCTGCTCTGATTGCTGTGGCCAAAACTTCCAAATCTATGCTGAATAGTAGTGGTGAGAGTGGGCATCCTTGTCTTGTTCCTGACTTTAGGGGAAATGCTTTCAATTTTTCACCATTGAGGACAATGTTTGCTGTGGGTTTATCATATATTGGTTTAATTATGCTGAGGTATGTTCCTTCTATGCCTGCTTTCTGGAGGGTTTTTGTCATAAATGAATGTTGAATTTTGTCCAAGGCTTTCTCTGCATCTATTGAGATAATCAGATGGTATTATCTTTCAATTTGTTAATGTGGTATATCACATTGTTTGATTTGCAAATATTGAAGAATCCTTAACTCATCAAACACTCCATTAAAATTGCTTTCTGGAAGGTCACTGTCAACTACCTTGTTACTAAATCTAATGGATGGTCTTCAGTGCTGTCTTACACTACTTCTCAGCGACATTTGATAGACTAAACCATTTATTTTTTCTTGAACAGCATCTACCCTTAGGTTCATGGCACACAACTTCACTGGCTTTCCTCTTACCTACCACTAAGCCCTTTCTTCTCATCTTGAGGACTTCTCTTCCTTGGTACATGGCAGAGTTCTCAGAGTTGCGTCTTTATCTTCTCTTCATACAGTACTCACTATCTCTAGATGATCTCATTACATATAGAACATGTATATACTAATCCCTATCCAACAAGTACTTTCTCCTGAGTCCCAGTCTCATACAACTAATTGCATTCCAGAAATTTCCATTTTTATGTCCTTTAGACACCTACAACTCAACATGTCCAGAACAGCATCCATCATCTTTCTTTTCAAAGCTGTTTCTACCTCTTTAAATCACTACTCCTGGTATATCCTAATATTCTCTGCTCCAACTGATGACCACCATAATCTTTCTTCTACGTTACAGAAAAATCCTCTTAAATATACTTCTTGCCCACTCCAATCCATTCTCTACATTAAAGTCATATATGCTAAAGCCAAAATCTAAGCATAGTATTACTTCCTTGCTTAAAACATTTTAATGGGTTCCTGGCTTCCCTAGTGGCTCAGATGGCAAAGAATCTGCCTGCAATGCAGCGGAGCCGGATTCAATCCCTCTGTCAGGATGATCCCCTGGAGAATGAAATGGCAACCCACTCCAGTAATCTTGCCTGGAAAATTCCATGGACAGAGGAGCCTGGAGGGCTATAGTACATGGAGTCACAAAGAGTCGGACACAACTGAGTGATTTTCACTTCACTTAAGAAAATTGAAACTTCTTAACATAGTTTGCAAAGTTTACATGGTCTGAATATTCCCCTTGCACCCTGTGCTTCAGGCACACTTAAATATCTTCATTTCCCACAAATTCCAGGCCTTCACATATGTTAGTCACTATGACTAGACGACTCCCTGACATCTTCATCGTTTTCTATCCTCATCATCTCACCAACCCATTTCTATCTCTGTTTGTCTACATTCTACCCATTTTCCACATTTTAAATTAGAAGTTGCTTCCTCTGGCAGCTTTCTCTCATTCCCTATTAATCAGGTGCCTCTCCCATATTTTCTGAGCATAGCTTCATCATACTAAATTGTACACAGTCAAGTTACTTATCTGCACCTCCCACTATCTTGCAAGCTCCATGAAGACAAAGAGTATATTGCTGTTGTTGTTACTATTTTATAAGGATAATAAATGTTCCATAAATATTTATATTAATGCAAAGATGAGCTCAATAAAGGACAGAAATGGTAGGGACCTAACAGAAGCAGAAGATATTAAGAAGAGGTGGCAAGAATACACAGAAGAACTGTACAAAAAAGATCTTCATGACCAAGATAATCATGATGGTATGATCAGTCACCTAGAGCCAGACATCCTGGAATGTGAAGTCAAGTGGGCCTTAGGAAGCATCACTATGAACAAAGCTAGTGGAGGTGATGGAATTACAGTTGAGCTATTCAAATCCTGGAAGATGATGCTGTGAAAGTGCTGCACTCAATATGCCAGCAAATTGGGAAAACTCAGCAATGGCCACAGGACTGGAAAAGGTCAGTTTTCATTCCGATCCCAAAGAAAGGAAATGCCAAAGAATACTCAAACTACCACACAATTGCACTTATCTCACATGCTAGTAAAGTAAGGCTCAAAATTCTCCAAGCCAGGCTTCAGCAATATGTGAACTGTGAACTTCCAGATGTTCAAGCTGGTTGCAGAAAAGGCAGAGGAACCAGAGGTCAAATTGCCAACATCCACTGGATCATAGAAAAAGCAAGAGAGTTCCAGAAAAACATCTATTTCTGCTTTATTGACTATGCCAAAGCCTTTGACTGTGTGGATCACAATAAACTGTGGGAAATTCTGAAAGAGATGGGAATACCAGACCACATGACCTGCCTCTTGAGAAACCTATGTGCAGGTCAGGAAGCAACAGTTAGAACTGGACATGGAACAACAGACTGGTTCCAAATAGGAAAAGGAGTACATCAAGGCTGTATATTGTCACCCTGCTTCTTTAACTTCTATGCAGAGTACATCATGAGAAACGCTGGGCTGGAAGAAGCACAAGCTGGAATCAAGATTGCTGGGAGAAATATCAATAACCTCAGATATGCAGATGACACCACCTTTATGGCAGAAAGTGAAGAAGGACTAAAAAGCCTCTTGATGAAAGTGAAAGAGGAGAGTGAAAAAGTTGGCTTAAAGCTCAACATTTAGAAAACTAAGATCATGACATCCGGTCCCATCACTTCATGGGAAATAGATGGGGAAACAGTGGAAACAGTGTCAGACTTTATTTTTCTGGGCTCCCAAAATCACTGCAGATGGTGACTGCAGCCATGAAATTAAAAGACGCTAACAATATTGTAAAGTAAAAAAAAATAATAATAATAAAATTTTTAAATAAATAAATACACACACACACAGACACACACACACAAAGACGCCTCCTCCTTGGAAGGAAAGGTATGACCAACCTAGATAGCATATTAAAAAGCAGAGACATTACTTTGCCAACAAAGGTCCATCTAGTCAAGGCTATGGTTTTTCCAGCAGTCATGTATGGATGAGAGAGTTGGACTATAAAGAAAGCTGAGCACCGAAGAACTGATGCTTTTGAACTGTGGTGTTGGAGAAGACTCTTGAGAGTCCCTTGGACTGCAAGGAGATCGAACCAGTCCATCCTAAAGGAGATCAGCCCTGGGATTTCTTTGGAAGGAATGATGCTAAAACTGAAACTCCAATACTTTGGCCACCTAATGGGAAGAGCTGACTCATTTGAAAAGACCCTGATGCTGGGAAAGATTGAGGGCAGGAGGAGAAAGGGATGAAAGAGCATGAGATGGTTGGATGGTATCACCGAGTCAATGGACATGGGTTTGGGTGGACTCCAGGAGTTGGTGATCGACAGGGAGGCCTGGTGTGCTGTGGTTCATGGGGTAGCTAAGTGTTGGACACAACTAAGCAACTGAACTGATATTAATATTTGTACCTTTTTCTACTGAGGTGTTCAGAATTTTTCATTAAATTATAAAAGCTTTTCATATATGAACGATTTCAACCCTGTGTCATTTTTTTGGTAAATATCTTCATATCAAAGAAACTGCTCTTATGTTTCCTGAGCAAATTATTCTCTTTATTAACTCCTTTCCTCTGTATATGCTGTTCTGTTAGGAATGTACTCACTCCCTATATATCAATGGATTCCTACTCAAATGGCATTTCATCCATGAAGGCTTTTGTGACTCCTGAATAATTCACTCCTTCCTCTGTATTCCCATAGGAACTTGTACACATGCCAACTTCAAGAATTTAGTGGTTTATTTCAAGTGTTATTACATTTTTGCATGACTTTATCCTCCATTAGACTGTCAACTTAAAACCAAGGATTTTTAAATTCATTTTTTTACTTCCTATGCCTATCATTATGCCTGAAAGATAGTATCTTTAAAATCTTTTTCTAAAAGCATTCATTTGAGTTTACAAGTGAACAATGTTTAATACTAAAATATAAAGACAAAATATTTCCTGGGAATAATCATAAATTCAGAATTCCAAGGAAGTCCTGCCTGACTACTAACATCTCAGTTAATAGAAACCTTAACTATTGTAAACTGGAAAGTTAGTTGGCAACTAATGATAAGTCAAAGACCTTAATTATATATATTGTTTGTACTTGTATATGAAGAATTCAGATAAAACTTTAAACCTGGGTTGCAGGTTAAGCAAAGATAACCCACATATCCAGTAGCTTTATTTATAGTCCTCTAATACTTCTAGAATATACTGCTTTTAGTTTCTGTGATTTTGAATTAAAGGAGAAAAGTAATTGACAGAGATTATCCTTGGTTACTACATAGTATAAACCAAAATCTGAGATTTAAATTGTTTTGCTAATCACTTGTAAAAGCACTTTCTAATTTCCCCTTTTTAAGAAATTGTTTTTGATTTGTTTTGGGTTCTTTTTAAAGTCATTTCTAGTTTCTTACATTTCCTATTAGTCTTCACTGTTCAAAACCTGCCATTTCTAATTGACTTTAGAAAGTTTTTAGTTACGTAACTCTTAAGAAGCGTTACCTTTACTTTTTGCTCTAAGGACTTTTTCCTGCTTAGTTAAAACCAAAGAGAATTTGAACTTGGCCTTTTAAAATCAGAATGTAGAGCTAGATAAGACAAGTTACAGTTAAGTTTGTTTAACTGCCTTATATTTCATATGAGAAAAACAGATTAGGAGGGATGCTAAATGTCTTGATCAAGATCAAACACCAAATAGCACAACCAGGGCTAGAATCAAATTTTCTGTCTCACAATAGCCATTAAGTAATAGTGTCTTTTTAAAAAGTCTGTTGGCCATGTAGCCAGTGATTCAGTAATCAGTAAAGAATGACTCATGTGATTCAACAAATATATACTGATTGCTTACAATGTGCCAGGTGTTATGCAAAGAGTATGCATTACATTTTTAATTTTGCAACAGCTCTTTTTGTATGCATAGAGGACACAATCGTGAAACAAGAGAGACTAGGTCCCAGGCCTAAAAGTCTGATGGAGGTGCAGATATATCTTTTTCATTCCTCCACCCCACCCCTAGCTCTCACTTTCACTAACCTCTGTCTTCACTAACACATTCAGTTCTCCCCACAGGAGGAGGAATAACTAACCTGATTGATCAATCACTCACTGAGCCATATTATCCTATTGGTTGAGATCCCTTTGCCTCCAAAAGCAGGAAGGAAGCTCTGCTTTGTCTCTGCCACAGTCTGCCTCACCTAAAGGAAAGAAAGGCAGCACAATCACCACTTCTGGACTCCACTGTGTCAACAGACGCTGCTCTCTTTTCCTGCTCTTCACCGAGGTGACTAGATTGACTGGATTCGTACTAGGGCCTAGGGAGCAAGGGAGTAGAAGGCCCAGTTTAGCCTCAGGCCTAAACTGTGTCCTCTAATAATTTCCCCTGTACTTCAGAGTTACTGGCCACCACTCTCCAGCTTTTGTGTACATTTTCAGTTGGTTAGAACCCAGGAGGAAAGATGATGAATGATGAACATTTCCCCCAAGCCAGTCTAGTAGAAAAGACAGAATCAAACTAATAACTCAAAAATAATTAACTACAAGACAAGTTTGGAATGCAACATGGGCATATATATCAGAGAAGACTTTTTGAGGTAGTGACATTTAACTAGGATCTAAAAGATAATTAGGTGCTTAGAGAAGCAAAGGGAAGGGGGAGGAGACAGAATAGTCCAAGAAGAAGGACCAGCATGTGTGAAGATTCTAGGGCATAAAAGAGCAGACTACATTCCAGGAACTGAAAGGAGACCAATGGGTCTGGAGCAGCCAGTGTAGAAAAGTCCTGTATCATTCACTATTTTTAAAATAGCACTTTATTATTATTACTTCTTAATGATGCATAATCTTGAATTGCACTAATACACTTGCACACACATCAGTGAAAAGGGAGAAGTACTATGCTTGTACGAGTGCTCATATGTCAGGAGCTTTTGCTGCATAGATGAGTTGGATCGAACCCAGGTCTCTCACATTGTAGACAGACGATTTACCATCTGAGCCACCACGGAAGTCCATAGATGAGTTAATAACACTCAGTTAAATTAACAGTGGGACTTCCCTGGTGGTCCAGTGGTTGAGACTCCACCTTGCAATGCAGGGGAAATGGGTTTGATCTCTGGTCAGGGGACTAAAGATCCCACATGCCACAGAGCAACTAAGCCTGCATGCCACAACTAGAGAGTCCATGCGCTGCAACAAAAGCTACTCTGCATGCTGCAACTAAGACCTGACACAATCAGATAAGTAAATAAATAATGTTTTTAAAATAAATAAAATAAAACAGCAATTACAAAGCTAGCTAACCAGAATGCCCTTATCTCCAACCAAGCCAGTCAAGTGAAGTCTGAGTCTAAGATATCTGTAAAATAGCCAAAAGAGACATATAAATTTCCCTATCAAAAGCTAGAGTTACTAAAAGCTCTCTCCCAGAGCCTGTTTAACCAGCCCTGGGCTTACGTGGTAGCCAAGTGGTTAAAGAATCCACCTGCCAATGCAGGACATGTGGATTTGATCCCCAGTCCGGGAAGATCCCACATGCCATGGAGCAACTAAGCCTGTTATGCTACAACTACCACTGTAGAGCCCATGAGCCACAACTGCTGAACCCATGTGCTACAACTACTGAAGCCTGTGTGCCTAGAGCCCTTGCTCTGCAACAAGAGAAGCCATTGTAACGAGAATTGCACTGCAACTAGAGAGTAGCCCCCACTCACAGCAACAAGAGAAGAGCCCACACAGCAGCAAAGACCCAGAGCAGTCAAAAATAAATAAGTAACCATCCCCATCTTCAAACATGAGAATCATGTGTTCAACTTATTAACTTAAGATTTGTTTCTGACAGCCACTGATTTTGCTTTCTTCAGCAAGACAAATTGAAATATAAAAAAATAATATATCCTCTTTCTCACTCAATGTCAAGGAGTTATGAGTGAGAAAAGGGATATATTACTTTTTATATTTCGATTTGTCTTGCTGAAGAAAGCAAAACCAATATCCCTGGTGGCTCCGTCAGTAAAGAATATGCCTGCAATGCAGGAGACCACCTGCAGCACAGGAGACCCAGGTTCAATCTCTGGGTTGGGAAGACCCCCTGGAGTAGGAAATGGCAACCCACTCCAGTATTCTTGCCTGGAAAACCCCATGGGCAGAGGAGCCTAGCCAGCTACAGTCCATAAGGTTGCAAAAGAGTCAGACACAACTTACTGACTAAGTGAAAGTGAAAGTCACTCAGTCCTGTCTGACTTTTTGCGACCCCATGGACTTATACAGTCCATGGAATTCTCTAGGCCAGAATACTGGACTGGATATCCTTTCCCTTCTCCAGGATATCTTCCCAACCCAGGTCTCCCGCATTACAGGCGGATTCTTTACCCTCTGAGCCACAAAGGAAGCCCAAGAATACTGGAGTGGGTAGCCTATCCCTTTTTCAGTGGATTTTCCCGACCTAGGAATCGAACCAGGGTCTCCTGCATTGCAGGCGGATTCTTTACCAACTGAGCTATCAGAAAAGCATAGCAACTAAAACAACAATGATATATCATAAACTCTCACAATTTATCTCTAGTTCCAAACTTCCCCTACACTCCAGACTTGTGTAGCCAGCTGTCTTCTCTGTATCTTCACTTAGAAGTTTAATGATCAGCTGCTTCCCTGGTGGCTCAGACAGTAAAGAATTTGTCTGTAATGCAGGGGACCTGGGTTCAATCCCTGGGCTGGGAAGATCCCCTGGCAAAGAGAATGGCAACCCACTCCAGTATTCTTACCCGGAGAATTCCATGGACAGTGGAGCCTGGTGTGCCACAGTCCATGGGGTCGCAAAGAGTCAGACACGACTGAGCAACTAACACTTTCACTTTCAAACTTATCGTGTCCAAAATTGAATTCTTTATTCCCACACCAAGCCTGCTCCTCCCCTAGTGTGCCTCCTTTCAACAAATGACATCACCATTTACCTAATTGCTTAGATTAGAATCCTTGGAGACCTTTTAGATTACTTTCTCGCTCACATACCTCATATCTAATGCTTCAGAAGATCACATCAGCCCTACCTTCAAAATATATTCAGAACATGGCACTTCCCACCACCATAGTACAAGCTGCCATTATCTCTTGGCTAGAAAACTGCAAAAATTTCTTGGCTAGAAAATTACTAGAAAACCCACATTGATGCATCATAATCATCCAGATCCTGTCATTTACATTAGAGTTCACTCTTGGTGATGTACATTCTATGGATTTGGTGGCTCAGTGGTAAAGAATCTGCCTGCCAAAGTAGAAGATGTGGGTTCGATCCCTCGATCGGGAGGATACCCTGGAGAAAGAAATGGCAACCCACTCCAGTATTCTTGCCTGGGAAAGCCCATGGACAGAGAAGGCTGGCAGGCTACAGTCCATGGGGTCAGAAAAGAGTCAGACACAACTGAGTAACTAAACAACAACAACCTTTGTGGCTAGACCTTCTCCTCTCCTCTAAACCCCAATTCCCCCTCCTACCCCTACCTTCTTGCTCTCAGGAAATGATCTATTTTCTTAAAGTGAAATTCCCCTGAAATGTTCTCCCTGATCTACTCTTACATATCATATTTATTTCTATAGTTATTCTTTCTCTCTTCCTGTAAATCTCAAATGAATAGGCACCTCTTCACTTTTTCTACTGCAAAAACATCTCTGTTTCTAAATTTTATTTATTTCCATCTTTCTTTGGTTAATTGTGATGATGATGATAGTGATGAGGAGGTTTATGATGAACATTTATTAGACACTTTCTCTGGGCCCATCATCACTTTATTTTATCCTCACACCAGCCATATGATGTAAGCACTATTATAATTCCCATTTTACAAATGCAGACTGTAATCCTCACAAATTTCTGAATTTTAGGTGATTCATATTTTATTCTTTGTATTTTCTGTACTGCTTGGATTATTTACAATGAACTACATGCAACTTTTAATATAAAACACAACAGATAAAATAGAACTTTTTGGGGATAGAGGAGATTGAATGGATTCATCAGGATAGTTTACCTTCAGTCTTTAATTCTTTTTCCACTATAGCTACAAATGTGCCATTCCATCCATCAAAAAGTATTTGAGTGATTAAGAGGAACAAATTACTATGAAATATGCTACACGGGTATATTGTACATCAGAGAATATAGCTAATATTTTATAACTATAAACAGGATGTAATCTGTAAAAATACTGAATGACTATATTGTACAGCTGAAACTAATAGAATATGTTAAATCAACTATATTTCAATTTTAAACAAATATTTGTCTGCCTACCATATGCAAAGCACTGTGAGGGAGTGCAAAGCAACATAAGCAGCAGTTGAAGATAGTTTGTTTCAAAATGAGTGGTGTTTTTTTGTATCCTTTTTTTTTTAGATTCATATTTAAGCAATATTATATGATATAAAAACAAATTCATGGTTTCCAGGGGTAAGGAGCAGGTAGAATAAATTGGAAGATTGGGATTGACATATACACATGGTGGTTCAGACAGTAAAGAATCTGCCTGCAATTCAGAAGACCCAGGTGTGATCTCTGGGCCAGGGATATCCTGGAGAAGGGAAAGGCAGCCCACTCCAGTTCTTGCCTGAAGAATTCCATGGACAGAGGAGCCTGGCGGGATACAGTACACAGGGTCACAAAGAGTTGGACACAACTAAGCGACTTTCACTTTCACTTCTTTTTCTTTCTTCACATATATAAAATAGATAACTAATGAGAATATATGGTGTAGCACAGGGAACTCTACTCAATGATCTGTGGTGACCTAAATGGGAAGGAAATCTGAAAAGGAGGAGATATATGTATATATATAGCTGATTCACTTTACTGTACAACTGTACAATAGAAACAGAAACTGTAACTGTAAAGCAATTACAGTGAAAGTAGCGAAAGTGTTAGTCACTCAGTCATGTCCAACTCTTTGTGACCCCATGGACTGTAGCCCACCAGGCTCTTCTGTCCATAGAATTCTCCAGGCAAGAATACTAGAGTGGGTTGTCATTCCCTTCTGGGGGATCTTCCTGACCTAGGGATTGAACCCTGGTCTCCCACATTGCAGGCAGACTCTTTACCAACTGGGCCACCAGGGAAGACATATATTCCAATTTTTAAAAAAAGCAACAATACTCCAATAAAATTTTTTTTAAATGAGTGGTTTCATGCCACCAAGAGTTTAGAGAAAAAGAATCCACTCTGATTAGAAATGTGAGAAATTCTCAGATATCAGGAAAGAGAGAGCAATTATCACAAAGAAAGGAAGCCATGTCCCTATCCTGAGTCCATCAACCTCCTGAGCCTCTCTTCTGCCATGTTACTTTAATTTTCCTGATTGAGAAAATAATACCCAAAATTAAAACTGAGGTATGAATATAATTAGGAGTACATCTGAGCCCTGGTTTGATTGTTTTTCCCATCACTGTCTTTCCTCAAAGTTTCTAAGTCATGAAACTAAACCTTATGATATTTCACAGTAAGCAAACTTCTAGCTCACTTTTTAGACTTGCCTTTGTTCACCTGCCTTAGGTTCAACTTCAAGTAAAAACTCTCGACACCTATACAAGAATATAGGGCTTCCCAGGTGGTGCTAGCAGTAAAGAACCTGCCTGCCAATGTAAGTTAGATGTAAGAGACACAGGTTCAATCCCTGGGTTGGGAAGATCCTCTGGAGGAGAGCACAGCAACCCACTCCAGTATTCTTGCCTGGAGAATCCCATGGACAGAGGAGCCTGACAGGCTACAGTCCATAGGGTTGCACAGAGTCAGACACGACTGAAGCGACTTAGCATGCACACACACACACAAGAATATATAACAGGAAATATCAAATGCCATGTCCCTCAATCTTGCCTCTTTCAAATAAATTGCAAATTATATTTAGCACAACTGCAAACAGTGCTGGGCACATCAAAGACAATCACTTGTAAGGTGATTGATCACTAGCATCTGTACTTTAATTACCTTTGTTCCAACATTTCACAATAAATTACCAACTCCCACAAGAGTAGTGTTTCACAAAACCAAGGCCATTTATCTCCATTAAGATTTAGAGATTAAAATAATAACACTTTAAAGCCCTTTTCAGCACCAAAATAAATTTCAAACCATAAATAAAGCTCATCAAGAAGCTGAGAACCCACTGTACTGATCCCTTGATATATATCTCTATAGAATTTAGATCAATTTAATAGATCAGAACAGAAAAGTTTACTCTGTTTTCCCATCAACTATATAAACTCTGTGGTATTAGTTGCCATAGCAAAAGACATCTCAGAAATCCTTAGAGTTAAAAATTACTTCAATCCCATCATATCCAAAGACCGAAAGCTGGTTTCACTCTTCAGTGTTGATCTCTCTTATTTTTTTCCCTCAAAATTGGCACTCTCTTCTATTTTAGAGCATTAATATCTAAAGTGAACTTTTCCTGGAATGTCAACATCTGATAGTATCTTTCACATTAAGTAAGTTACTTTTCATCACAAAGACCATAATTACAGGAGAGAATGGTAAAATCTGTTCTTATAAGGAGATCTTCATAAAAGTAAAGAGACATAGGAGTAATCATAACACCAGCCATAGGATTTGCTTTCATTTTTAAATCTCTCATCCCTATGCCAGACAGATGCAAGTGTAAAAGGAATGTGGCTCTAGTTTTAACGTATCAATTTATTTATTGAAGAATTTTGAAAGAAACATGCATCATGTACAGGATTAGGGTCCTGACATTGCAAAATTATTATTAATGTGGACAAAGTCATTTTTTCACATTGGCAAATAAACAGTGGTGTATGATGCTTTCCCAGATTGTAGAACAGAGTTAATAAGTAGAGAAATGTACAATGAAGTTTAAAAGACTCAAGAAGGGCCTTATCCAGAGAAGATTCATCCACACAGACTGAAATTATCCTTTTCTTGTTCATTGTGGGTTCGGGCATAAAGCCTGATGGAATTCTATCAGCACAGGCACAAGAGGAGGAATAAACAACAGGATAGGGTATGGATACCTCATACTTGTTCCAACTGACCTCATTAGCCAGGAGAATAAATTTCCTTGTGAAGCCTAGAAGTAGGAAGTTCCAATCAGATGATACTTGAAACCAGGAAGATAGAAACACCACAGTCTAGGATGAGTGGCTTATTCAAAACAGACCTCCTGAGCCAGCAAATGGTGGGTCTAAGGAATAGGATTCAATGCTTTGTAGGAAGAGACCACCAGGGACTGGCCACTGCCAGGCAGAGCATCAAAGCCTCAGGATAACACAGTTTGGATTAGAGCAGAGCCTCAGGACTGGTTGGAATTGAAGTGCCTGGAGACAGAGGCTCAGCTTTGCTGATTAGGGGAAGTTATGATTCAGCAGGTATATCAAATGATGCTAGATATGCCTCTCTGAGCTCCAGTTTTCCTCATCTGTAAAATGGAGATAATAAATTTTCCTGTTTCACTGGGGTAAGGAGACTTACCCCACCCAAAGGCAGAGACAAATAGCTCTCTCTCTACTGGAATACATGTAGTTATGCAGACAGTTATATAACAAGGAAGACAATTATATAACAGGGGAGAGATTAAGAGCAATAAATTTTCAATGATAATCAAAAGGAATGGGGATCCCTAGTATAACCAACAAACAGCATCACTGAGAAATGAAGTCAGGTCCATATCCATATGGGCTTCCCAGGTGGTGCAGTGGTAAAGAACCCGCCTGCCAATGCAAGTTAGATGTAAAAGACACAGGTTCGATCCCTGGATTGGGAAGATCACCTGGAGTAGGGCATGGCTACCCACTCCAGTATTCTTGCCTGAAAAATCCCATGGACAGAGGAGCCTGGTGGGCTACAATCCATGGAGTTATAAAGAATTGGACATGACTGATCCACTGAGCATGCATAAGCATGCCATATCCATGATTTAGATATCCATAATTATGCATTCCTTTATATCGATGTCTACATAGCTACCATTTAGTGAGTGCTTACCATGAGTCAGACACTGTGCTAAATACTGTACCTGAATTTCTTATTTAATTTCACCAACACCCTATGAGTTAGGTACAGTCATCACTCTCATTTTACCAATGGGGAAACCAAGGCTGGTGTAGAGCAAACAAAAGTAACAGGAAAATGGATCAAAGTAACACTATTCGATGAATTACTATTGAATAGCATTTGCATTGAACATGTATTTGTTCCCTTAAAATGAAATTGATTATGACATAAATTATAAATTGAATCTCATTCAAGATAGCACCATTAATACAATGGGAGAATGCCAAATATCAGGAAATTCAGCATAACCACTGGCCATTCGAAGGTAGTAAACTGCCAAGAACTGCCAAAGAATGGATATAAAGTTAGTAATGGGAGGGGCAGCTCTGCTGGCCAGAAGGCCAGGTTGAAGGAGCAATCCTGTTTTGAGCATCCTACTCCAAGAAGAGTTCTCATTTTCCCTACAGATGACACAACAAAGTTGGGGCAACACAAAAACACTGGTAAAGGAAGAAGGTTTGAAATTATTGAGCCATATATCATGCCCTTTGCTAGCTTTACATATACTTTCCCAGTCAATCTACCCAAAAATGAAAATAAGTGGAAAATAATTATTTCTGTTTTACTAAAAAGGACACTGAGATCAGAGCTAGTACAGAGCTAGTAAATGTCAGAGTCAAGATGTAAACTTAGGGGACTTCCCTGGTTAAGTGGAAGTGGTTAAGAATCCACTTTTCAATGCAGGGGATATGGGTTTGATCCCTGGTTCAGGAATTAAGATCCCACATGCAGTGAGGCAACAAAGCCTGAGTGCTGCAACAAAGACCCAGCACAGTCAAAAAAATTTTTTAATAAAATAATATAAACTTAGAACTCAGGTCTGCACAACTTCCTTCCAAGAGTTGCCACAGGAATTGATACAGAAGAAATAAACAGAAAAAAAGTAGTCAAGAAACTCTAACATTGAATCTGGGAATAGACATGGCAAGGCTGCCATACTAAGTTGTATGAAGGAGGTATAGAACCTGAAGCTCATGCCCAAAATATAATATAAGAGTAATAATAATAATAAACATAGCTAACATTTACTGAACACTTTGTATGTGACAGGCATTGTTCAAAGCATTTTATATGTTTAATTAATTAAATCCTCATCACACTCTATGAGATAGATATTATTGTCTCCATTTTATAGTTGAGTAAATGGAGATAGAGAGGTTAAATGCTTTATCTAAGGTAGTAAATGGCTGAGCTAGAAGGGAATACTGAAATTCAAGATATGGTTCAAGGAAACTCTCAAAAAGACAATTCAAACTATACAATTGTAAATTATACTGATGTAGCAGAAAGAAATAGAAGTGAATACCTAAATAAACCAGAAAGCTGTCCAGGGTGATGGATAACATGAGGAAAATAGACTCCTTTAAGTTCTGTTTTGTTTCTGTCTTCTGTGTCAAAGAGAATTATTTTCAGGCTGAAAAGTGTAAAAAACAACCATTGCTAAGAAATAACTAAAGACTAAGATGGTTGAAAAGATTATAAAATGCACACACACAGGCAAAAACTCAGTGTTCTAGTGTTTCTAAATGGCTTTCAATCTCCTGGGATGTATGAAATAAATCCAAGAATGTATAAAATTGGTCAAGCTATATTCACTGTCTTTGAGGAATCACAGAGAAGAGATGAAACCACTGATGAGTGCTAGAGATGCATTCCTTTTGATTTTTCCTATTGTTTTTTTAAGATGAGAAGATAGATTCCGGAATTAAATATAGGCATATTGCCTTCATTCTTGTCTTAAAATTCATTCTCTGCATACAGCAGCTAGACTCTTTGAGTAACGTAAATCAGACCATGAAACACTGCTGCTTCATACAATGCTCCCTGTACTTAGAACACAGTCTACACTCTACCATTGCTCTTATCATGTGGCCACCCTCCTAAACTCCATTACTCATTATCGCTCCATTGTTCACTATGCTTCAACCACTTTGATCTTCTGTCCTTGAACACACCAAGATTGTTCTTGCCCCAGGGCCTTTGCATTGCTGTTATTCTTTTTTCTTTTCTTTTTTTTTTTAAGATTTTTGATATTTTTATTGAACTTTTTACAATATTGCTTCAGTTTTTTATGTTTTGGTTTTTGTCCACGATGTATATGTGATTTTAGCTCCCTGACCAAGGATCGAACCCACACCCTCTGCATCAGAAGGAGAAGTCTTAATCACTGGACTACCAGGGCAGTACCCTGCTGTTATCTTTGCCTAGAGGAGTCTCCCCTTACATAAATCCTTGTCAACTAAACTAAATCCTTGTCAACCAGATCTCAGCTAAAATACCATCCTCTAATAGATGCTTTCCCTAATTTATCTAGTAATACTTATCTAGTATTACTGTCCTGCCCTACTCTAGTCACTTTCTATTCCATTTCTTGATTTTACTCTCCTCAGAGTATTCACCATTACCTGAAATTCTCTTACTTGTGTGTTTGCTTGTTGCCTGAACCCTCACTAGTACATAATCTCCATGGGAGCCAAGATCTTGTCGGTCTTGCTCTCCGTTTTAGCCCCAGTGCTTAGAATAGTTTCTAACACAGAGCAGGAGCTAAGCAACTACTTGTTGAATGAATAATTGACTACTTGAGTCATGGGAAAGATTCTAGAGCAGATTATTAAAATAATTGTTCATGAACAACTAAAAAGGTAAGTGATTATTGGCTTATACTAATTTCATTTTATTCTCTGACATGGCCAATAACCTTGAAAATCAGAGATGTATGGTATGCAGAGTATACATATACAAAGGCATTTAACAAGTTTTTTTTTTTTTTTATTGCACCCATTCACTGAATATGGATAAGAATTGGCTGGAAACTCTTCATATCATTTTTTTAAAACACTGAGTGGACTTTAGCCAGAGTATTTTCATGCCATTCTAGAACACAAGTTCCTAATTCCTTTGGACCTTGAACAGCTTTAAGAATATGATGAAAGCTATAGATATAGAAAAAATATATATATGCATGTGTGTGTGTGCACGTATGCTCAGTCATGTCCGATTCTTTGCAACCTCAGCCTGCCATGCCCCTCTGTCCATGGGATTTTCCAGGCAAGAACACTGGAGTGTGTTGACATTTCCTTCTCCAGGGGATCTTCCCGACCCAGGGATCAAACTCATGGTCTCTTGTGTCTCCTGCATTGGCAAGTGGGTTCTTTCCCAGCTGAGCCACCAGGGAAGCCCACATATATGCATACATTTTGCATAAAATTTACCAAGCTCCTGTTGATTCATGGACCCCAGGTTAAGAAATACTGTACTAGAATAGTTCTAATGGAAAACTTCCTGTTTTTACTTTCATTGTTCCTTCTTTCTTTCTCTTTTCCTTTTTTTTTTCTTTATCTTAAAACAACAGAAATGTATATCCTCACCAGTCAGGAGCAGAGAAATCTGGAATCATAATATTGGTAGGTTTGTTTCTTTCTGCAGATCTGGTTCTTAAATGTTCAACAATTTTATCAATTGTTTAGATGAAGAAAGAGGGATGATCTGTCATGTTTGGAGACAGCAAAAGACAGTAGACATATAAGGTACATTAGAAAGCACAAACAAAAATCTTAAAAGAACAAGGACTAGTTGTGATGGATGACATATAATAGGAAATTTAGAGTTTTAATCAATTGCAAGTTTGACATGGGATAGCATTGATGTGGACAGCAAAAGCAGCTAATCTGATCTTATGTTCCATTAATAGAACAAGGTAGGTGATAGCAGAGACTTCTCTGCATGGGTTGCAACATATTGTGAGTATATATATCAGTCTAGGTGCTACCCTTTACGAATATATGGACTAGTATGTTCAAATGCACTGGATAGGCATGGTAAAGAAACATAAAATCAGTTCTTATAGGCAAACACTAATTGAATGGAAATGTTAAGCTGAGAGTAAAGAAGATTCTGATGGGTGAGATATTTTGTCTAATGTTAGTTGGTTCCAAATATTTGAGAGGTCTAGAGGTGAAAAAAGTGATATGACCTATTCCATATGACTATAAGTCATAAATCTGGGACCAAAGGTTATAAAATGATATTTTTTTTCTCTTTTTTTTTTCTAATTTTATTTTATTTTTAAACTTTACATAATTGTATTAGTTTTGCCAAATATGTATACCTGTGGTGGATTCATTTTGATAAAATGATATTTAGTTTAATATCAGGAATCACCTTATAAATAATAGAAGCAGTCCAAAGATGGAAGGTATCACCTTAAGCAATAAAGGGTATCCATCACATCACTGAATCTATTAAATCAGAGGTTCCACAGTTAATTGGCAACAATGCTACAGAAGGGATTCAAAAGTAAGACAGAAGGTTGGAAACTAAATAACTGTTCTACTTTCTTCTTACTCTAGGAACCAAGCAAGTTAGGTGATTGTGAAGAATGATGCCCCAAAGTCATCTATGTGGATGCCACACCCAATTTGTTCAAGAGCAGTGAGAATCTAATAATAACTCTAGTTCAGAATATTATGGAAACTCATTCTCTTCAAGCCTATTAATCTCCTTATCTTCTTGAGATTTTTTTTACCCAAACAATGTATATTGGAAATTACCTCTTCTTTTAAACATAGGATATCTTTATAGCACAAGTAGAAGAACTGAGTATGGTGACATGGAGGAAAAACATATGGCAAAACAATGTCTAGTTTTTCCCAAAAGGCAGGCTGCTGACAGTTTGATAGGTTTGGGGAGAGAGGGAGTGCAAGAATGAATTCAATCCTACCACAGCTGCAATAGTTTTGTTAGGTAAAGTTCTGATTACAAATTGTAAAACTGCTTCATGTTTCATGTCTATGATAGGATTATTTAAATATATCACCCAGCAACAGCAAGCAGATCCAATCAATTGTGGACATTGTAGCAGTCTGGTACATTTACTGCTATGCAGACAAAACTTTCCCAAAATTGTTTTCTAAATGTCATCCACTTAATAAACAAGGATGTGAAGCCACACAAGACACCCACCATTTCTGTAAACCGAGCAAATCTCCAGATAGAAAGAAGGAGGGCACGATTAGTCAGACTGCAAATAGAAGAAGGTAAGGATGAAAAGGACGGAGAATAAAAGGTGAACATCCATTGATTATCTACTACTTCTATGCTCAGTGATTTCACATATACTATTAACTCTTCTCTACAAACATGAAGCAGAAATAATCATCCCCATTTTAAAAGCAAAGCAGCATACTTAAAGCAATTAAGTCATTTGACCAAGGTCCACAGTTTAGAAATGATTGCAGGAGGATCTGACTCCAAAGACCATAATCTTTTCACTACAGCACACTGCCCGATACAATGTGTTGAGTTTAAGAATATTTTGAAGGTGTAATATTTAAGTAGACTTCACTGACTTTCAGTCATCTTCAGCAGACGAAGCCCTTACCCCTGCTTACTTCTCCAGATTCTTCTTTCACTACCCCACTGCTCAAACTGTACAGTCCAGAGAGACTGAATACCTTGTGGGAACATGGAAGGTGTTAGGCTATCTCAGCTTATTTGTATTTGTATATTCTCTCCTCTCTGATTTCTTCTTTCAACTGACTGCCCAGCTCCTACTTTTCTTTCAAGAGTAACGCAAGCCTAACCTTTCCAGAAAGCCTTTCTTGTCCATCTCAGATAGACAATTGTTATTCTATAGTACCTTGAGGATATTTATATTACATTCTTTTTCAGACTCCATTTATTGTTCTTACTTATCTTTCTCTCCACACTGGACTGTAGCCTCTTCAAAGCAAGAAATTGGACTTGGTTTCACTTTGTATCTCTAGCATCTGGAATAGTGTTTAGAATGTAGTAAACACATAAATGCTGAAAGAATGCACAGCAACGATAACAACAACAAAATGAAAAAAATGAGGTAGGCAGGTCCAATTTAGTAATAGGCAGACAGATTGCATGTGATCCCAAGTAAAAGATCTCAGATGAACAATTTCACAATACACTGGGGAAACATTTCCATTAAACCAGGAGTTACCATTTTCCCTTTGTTAAAAGAAGAGCCAATCCTCCTACTAGACTTGGATGTCTTCCAAGTTGTCCTTCTTTCTTAGTATCAAGGTTGGTACACTTAATAAGGAGTGTTTCACTCCCTTTAGAGTCAGCATCCATTATCTTCTAGGCTCTGAGCAATTTAGAAGCAGAGATCCTGATAGTTACAACCTGGGTCTACCTCTTTAATGAGACAGATACATATGATTGCCTGTTTTCACTCCAACAATGAGCAGATATTAGTTTGCTTTCCCTAATGTATGAGCCCTCTGCTCCTTGGAAGCGTTTGG
Source organism: Bos mutus (assembly GCF_027580195.1). Lineage (NCBI taxonomy): Eukaryota > Metazoa > Chordata > Mammalia > Artiodactyla > Bovidae > Bos > Bos mutus. The sequence continues at coordinate 53,967,000 of NC_091646.1, forward strand.
ATTGCCTTGTCTTGCTTCCAACTATTTCTCTTAGCTTCCTTTGCCTATCGATCAAGAGACAGAACAGAAAGGAACAAAGAAATAAGTCACATATATCATTTTTCAATTTTCTTGTGTGAAACCCTGTGACTGCCTCATTTCAATAAGAAGGAAATTAGTTCTATGCCCTTTGAAGTGAGCTGAGTCACTCATAATTTGAAAACAATGCAACTGCGGAGAGACAGAATAGTGCCTAAAAAGGAATGCATGTAAAATGACCTGGGTTCTTTCTAGTCCTAGCTGTACTACTAGCCAACTATGTGACCTTGGACAAGCCACTTAACCTCTCCAGGTTTTGGTTTCTTCATCTGTAAAATTAGAAGATTGGGCTATATGATCCCTAAAGTCCCCTTTTGCTCTTAAATTATATCTTGAACACACACAGAAGCATGAATGTAAAGTGACTTCACCATAGTATACAACCCTATATTTTAAAAGAATTACTGACTCATTCTAAGTACAAACCTATAAGCCTACTTCCACTGTTCCATCTCTGTTTTTCTAGTTGAATACATGTTTTATTTTTTTAAATTGGAGTATAATTGTTTTACAGTGTTGTATTGGTTTCTGCTGTAGAATGAAGTGAATCAGCGAATAAGTATACATATACCCCTCTGTCTTGGATCTTCCTCCTCACCACCATCTCACCTCTATTTTATACATGGTAGTGTACTTATATGTTAAACCTAATTGGAAGATTAGGTTTGAATGCATGTTGATACATGTGATTCAAATTTAAGTATAATATCTTCAGCCAGCCAAAAGAGATTGCTGGAGCCTGCAGCCTTGCTACTCTGGTCTAAATGCCTCAGACTGGCTTCAGAAGACCCAAATTTCTTTGGAAGATGATATTGTGTTGATTCTATGTGACAGGCCACAACCATCATTCACTTGACCCCATGCCCACTCCTAACTCACCTGATAGCTTTTTGTCAATACAGGGTAACTATGTGTCACAGAGAGAGGGTGAGGAACTGGAACTAAGTGTTTTCACAAGATGTAAAATTCAGTCTAAAACAACTAATGGGTTAAAAATTGAAGGAGGCAATGAGTTATAAGTGAGAAATTTATAGCTATCCATAAAGAGCAGTGGGCCAGAAACTGAGTAGATACAGAAATAAAAACCTGGAGAGCATATATACTAATGCTTATGGGAAAAAAAAGAGAGAGAGAGAGCCAAAGTCTAAGCAGGTAACAAGAATTTGATGTGGGCAAATGCCAAATGACAGCATGGCTGGTAAAGCTCTGCGCCAGCAATTCAGTCCAAGAGATCCAGCATAATAAAAAGTATAGGACAAGGTGGACAGGAAACAGACACGAGTCTCTAACTACCAAAGAGATCAAGCAGATCTGAGCCAAGCAGATACTTGCTGCTATGAAAAGAATCATTCCAAAGCACAATCTAGGTGCTGGCCTTTGAGTGACAGCGATGCAAGATGGCAGCCACCATGGGCCCCAATGATTAATATACACCCTTAAAATAGACTGTGAACCTAAATACCAAGAAGCACACACTTTTGTAAGATTTGTAATAAAAACTAATATGAATGGAGTTAATAGTTCTGATGGAGTGGTGGACTCAAGAGCCCTATCAGTGCTAGCAAAATGGCAGAATTCATATAGCATAAAAGTTTTCCTGCAAGAGCTTCAGCATCTAATGATGTCTAAAGTGTTAGTCACTCAGTCTTGTCCAACTTTGCAACCCCATGGACTATAGCCCAGTAGGCTCCTCTGTGCATGGGATTCACCAGGCAAGAATACTGGAATGGGTTGCCATTCCCTTCTCCAGGGGATCTTCCAGACGCAGGGATCGGACCCAGGTCTCCTGCATTTCCAGCAAATTTTTTACCATCTGAGCCACCAAGGAAGCCCCAATGATGTCTAAAGAAAATATGAAACTCCCTCAGCTACCTGAAGGAAAGTGTGATAGCAATTAATCAAAAAGAAAAACCATAGGCCCTCTTGAACTCCCTCCATTCAATTTAAGCAGTCTTCATTTTCCACAGTAGTAAATTTTCTAGATATGTCTTGTAGACCTCAAAGTACTAGAAAGGAAGCTCCCATTCAAAGTTTATCTTAAGATAGTGTAAATGATACTAATTTTTTTGTCCATTTTAAATATACAAGTTGTGTTATAACAACAACAAAATCACACATTCAAGCAAGTAGATGTGTGAGGCCATCTAACTAATCTGGGGAGTTAAATTTAACCGGCAGTTAAAGATAAAGACTGAGTAGCTACCCATCTCAAGAAGGTTGTGTGGCACGCTTGTTGCAGAAGCCAGTCTCACAATACAGTGAGCCTCAGAAAGAAAGGCTAATATGACCACATTCTCTTCTAAGTTTCAAGAGGCGATCCCATCAACAAGTAGAAAAGTAGGTATACTAGTCTCAAAGGCCAGATTCCGCTCAAAGTTTTCATAAATTTGTGGGAATAATTGACCCTGGTCTTAACTTGGGTGAGAGAATTTTGTTAAACATCAAAGAGGGGAATTTCTCTGGTGGTCCAGTGGCAAAGGTTCGATCCCTGGTCATGTAACTAAGATCTCACATGCTGCAGAGCATCTAGAGAGCTTGCGTGCTGCAACAAAGACCCAGCACAGTCAAAATAAAAGCAAAATTAAAAATAAAATAAAAAAAAATCAATGAGGAGCTAGTTAGGCAAGATAGGTCACAGCCTAAGAGACAGCAGCAACTCCCAGACCAGGAATGGCAATCTATCGGCAAGGTTGCACCCACTTCTTACTCTCAGGGTTATGGCATATATTGCTACCTAATCTCAACACTCCTTTTAGAAAAGCCTAAGAATCCTACTCAACACAAAGCCCTTGATAGCCACTATTAACTGATTGATCAACGTTTGACACATAAGATTAAATATATTCTCCATTTACATTACAATGAATTGTTAGAGCAACTATAGTCCCAGACTTCATGAAGCCTCAGAGAACTTATTCTGTGTTGACTTTACAATGCCAATTCTCAATGTCACTGTACAGTCCACCAATGCTACCCAGGGCCCTGGGATTAAGGACAAAATCATTTTATACCTTGCAAGCCTGCTACATAAATTCACAGTGATTGACAGAGCCTACCCAACCATGCCTCTGCCTTGCATTTTGTGGTTAACCCCTCATGACCCGTAACAATGACCTTAATGTAATGTAACACAGAGCCAGCACCACTGCCTTGTTGACCCAGGCAGAGTGGATAGAGTGTTCAGTTTTTAATTTTGCAGGGCCAGTCCACATGCCATTCATGATATTTTCCATTTTTCTAAAATGATCCAATTTCCTGGGGAAATCATTCTTGGAAAAGTTACCACCTTCTTAGTAATTCTTCAGGTAAAACAGTTTCAGAGGTTGGTTTCCAACTGAATGTGTACATTCGTTTCCAATTGAATGTGTACATTCATTTCCAATTGAATGTGTAAATCAGAAGGTTTGCCTTACTTTAAAACATTTTCTTCTATCAAATAAAACTCTTCCTTTGGAGAAGATTTGCTTGATTTATAAGCAATGTAAATGGACTGGAATATATCCCCATTCTCATTTGAAGACTCTTGAACAAAGGGAAACAGCTTGTTAAATAGAGCAGTGATAGGGCCATTTTACATGATTATTCTCAAGCAAATCCATTAGTGATAAAGTAGTCTTACATTTTCTAATAAGTTTAAGGCATAAGAAGAACCTATTTTTTCCCACCTTTAATTTTGATGAACCTTGATAATGTTTTCCAGTTTAAACTAAAAGCAGACAGATCCTCATAAAGACGTCATATCATTTTTTTTAATCTAAGGAAAAAAGGTTATGAATTGTAGCATTCAAAAGCAAATTTTAAAAGGCAATAATTTCACTAAGAACTATTTGCATCTACAAATATAAACAATTTTACTTTAGGGAAAAGGAACTTCTGTTTCAAAGACTCAAAGCTAGTGTTTCACTTTGTTATTTTGCTTTTAAACAAAGTCCTGAGAGAGAGAGAGAGTTAGTCGTTCAGTTGTGTCCGACTCTTTGTGACCCCACGGACTATAGCCCACAGGGCTCCTCTGTCCAAGGAATTCCCCAGGCTAGAATACTGGAGTAGGTAGCAATTTCTTTCTTCAGGGGATCTTCTAGACCAAGGGATAGAATCTAAGTCTCCTGCATTGTAGGTGCATTCTTTACTGTCTGAGCCACCAGGGAAGACCAAACAAAGTCTTGCTACTTCTCAAATAGATCCTGAGTACTAGAAGATTCTCTTTAAAAGTCAATGGTCCTTGTACAATGATGTGTTAGTTTCAGACAAATCATCTATACTCCAATAATATTTTTTTTTAAAAATCTAATGGGCCTTACAGATTTAACTCTGTACTGGATTGAGTATGATTAAAATATTTTCTAAAAAGTATATCAAAAATTAACTAAAGCCTATTCAATTATAAAAGAATTTAAATGTTATTTTAAATTTCTAGAGTGACTGTAACAGCAATTTTTAAAATTATATAATCTGAAAATCAAGAATTTACTTAATTTTTTATTAAGACTTTATGTGGGGGGTTTTCTTCTGGGCTCTCTATTCTGTTATATCAGTCTATGTGTCTATTTTCATGCCACTGTTATACTGTTTTTATTGGTACAGCTCTGAGTGTAGTTTGAAACCAGGGAGTATGATGCCTCTAGTTTTGCTCTTCTTTTTCAGGATTGCTTTGGCTATTCTTGGGGCTTCCCTGATAGCTCAATTGGTAAAGAATCCATCTGTAATGAGGGAGACCTGAGTTTGATCCCTGGGTTGGGAAGATCCCCTGGAGAAGGGGAAGGCTACCCACTCCAGGATTCTGGCCTGCAGAATTCCAAGATCCACTGGGAAGGGATAGGCTATCCACTGCAGTATTACTGGGCTTCCCTTGTGGCTCAGCTCATAAAGAATCTGTCTGCAATATGAGAGACCTGGGCTCAATCCTTAGGTTGGGAGGATCCCCTGCAGAAGGGAAAGGCTACCCAATCCAGTATTCTGGCCTGGATCACAAAGAGTTGGACATGACTGAGTGACTTTCACTTCACTTTGGCTATTCTGAGTTTTTTTGTGGTTCTGTATATATTTTAAAATTGCTTTTTCTTTCTGTGAAAAATGACATTGGAATTTTGATAGAAATTGAATTGAATCTATAGATGCAGTCAACTAATATTTGACAAGGGCATAAGAATACTCAATGTGAAAAGTATAATCTCTTCAATATCATTTAAGAGAACTAGGTAATCACATGTAAGATAATTAAATCAGACCTGTATCCTACACCTTTCACAAAAATTAACTCAAAGCAGATAAAAAATTGAAACATATAACATGAAGCCATGAAATCTCTAGGAAAAAACCATAAAGAAAAAGCACCTTGACAACTGGCCTTGTTGATGATTCTTTTTTGATATAAAACCAAAAGCACAAGCAACAAAAGCAAAACAAGTAAGGGAGAAAAACATCAAAAAATCTTCTGCAGAGCAAAATAAACAGTAAACAAAATGAAAAAGTAACCTAGAGAGTAGGAGAAAATATTTGCAAACCATATATGCCTGAAAAGGAGTTAATGTACAAAATATTTATAAAACTAATACAGTTGATAATTTAAAAATACAATTAAAGATGGGCAGAGAAACAGAATAGACATTTCTCCAAAGAAGACCTACAAATGCCAAAGGCATACATGATAGCATGTTCAATGCCACTAATCATCAGGAAAATGCAAATCAAAACTACAATAAGCTATCACCTCATACTCATTAAAATGGCTATCAACAAGAAAACTAAAGATAACATGTGTTGGTAAGGATGTGGAGAAAACGACAAATAGATAGGGAAACAATGGGAACAGTGACAGACTTTACTTTTTCGGGCTCCAAAATCACTGCAGATGGTGATTGCAGCCATGAAATTAAAAGACGCTTGCTCCTTGGGATAAAAGTTATGACCAATTTAGATAGCATATTAAAAAGCAGGGACATTACTTTGCCAGCAAAGGTCCGTCTAGTCAAGGCTATTGTTTTTCCAGGAGTCATGTATGGATGTAAGAGTTGGACTATAAAGAAAGCTGAGTGACAAAGAACTGATGGTTTTGAACTGTGGTATTGAAGAAGACTCTTGAGAGTCCCTTGGACAGCAGGGAGATCCAACCAATCCATCCTAAAGAAAATCAGTCCTGGGTGTTCACTGGAAGGACTGATGTTGAAGTTGAACCTCCAATACTTCGGCCACCTGATGCAAAGAACTCACTCATTGTAAAAGACCCTGATGCTGGGAAAGATTGAAGGTGGGAGGAGAAGGAGATGACAAAGATGAGATGGTTAGATGGCATCACCGACTCAATGGACATGAGTTTGAGTAAACTCTGGGAGTTGGTGATGGACAGGGAGGCCTGGCATGCTGCAGTCTATGGGGTCACAGAGTCGGACACGACTGAGTGACTGAACTGAACTGATACATTTTTGGTGTGAATGAAATTTGGTGCAGTCACTATGGAAAACAGTATGGAAGTTCCTCAAACGATTAAAAAATAGAACTACCAGCAATTCCACTTCTGGTTATATATACAAAGAAAATGAAAACAGAATATCAAGAGATATCCACATATCTATGTTTGAAGTGAAGTGAAGTGAAAGTCTCTCAGTCGTGTCCAACTCTTTGCGATCCCATGCACTGTACAGTCCATGGAATTCTCCAGGCCAGACTACTGGAGTGGGTAGCCTTTTCCTTCTCCAGGGGATCTTCCCAACCCAGGGATCAAACCCAGGTCTCCCACATTGCAGGCGAATTCTTTACCAGGGAAGCCCATATCTATGTTTACTGTAGTATTATTCACAATATCCAAGATAAGGAAACAAGTGCTTATCAGTGGATGAATAGATAAAAAGATGTGATTTATATATACACAATTAAATATTATTCAACCATGAGAAAGAAGGAAATTTCTCCATCTGAGACTAGCATGATGGAACTTGAGGGCATTATGCTAAGTGACATAACTGAGAAAGAAAAAGAGAAATACTGTGTGATCTCACTTGTATGTACAGTCTAAAACAGTCAGGCTCATAGAAACAGAGGGTAGAATGGAGGTTACCAGGGCCTGAAGGTGGGGGAATTAAGAAGATGTTGGTCAAATGGTACAGACTTGCAGTCAGACGAGGAATAAGTTTTGGAGATCTAATGCAGAACATTGAAATTATGGTTAGCAATATTGTGTTATAAACCTTAAAGTTGTTAAATGACTAGATACTAAATGCTCTAACCACAAAATGAAGTAATAGTTACGTGACATAATGGAGGTATTGGCTAACACTAAGGTTGTAATTGTACGGCAATATATAAATGTGTCGTATCAACATACTATAACCTTAAACTTATACAATGTTATAGGTTAATTATATCTCAGTTTAAAAAACACTTCTTTGTTTTAAAGCAATTTTAGGTTCACAGAAAAACTGGGGGGAGGGCACATGTATACACACACACACACAAAGAAGTTATATACTCCCTGACCTCACAACTGCATAGCCTCCGGCAATATCAACACCCTGTCAGCAGAGTGCTACATTTGTTACAACTGATGAACCTACATCAGTACATCTTATCACTCAAAGTGAGGTACATTAAGGCTCACTCTTGGTGTTTTATAATTTGTGGACTTGGACAAATGTATCTATCTACTTGGACATGGATCTATCATTATGGAATCATACCTAGTATATTCACTGTCCTAAAATTCACCTGGGCTCCACTTATTCATCCCTCCTCCCCATGTCCCAGTCCCTGGCAACTACTGATCTTTTAACTATCTCCATAGTTTTGCCTTTTCCAGAATGTCACAGTTAGAATTATATAGTATGTAGACTTTTCAGATTGGCTTCTTTCACTTAGTAATGTGCATTTAAAGTTCCTCCATGTCTTTTCATGGCTTCATTGCTCATGCTTTTTTAGTGCTGAATAATATTGTCAGTGTCTGGGTGTACCCCAGTTTATTTGCACATTCTCCTACTGAAGGCCATCTTGGTTGCTTTTCCTTGTCCTTGTCTCCTTGTGTTAGTCACTCAGTCACGTCTGACTCTTTGCAACCCCAGGGAATGTAGCCCGCCAGGCTCTTCTGTTCATGGGATTCTCCAGGCAAGAATACTGGAGTGGGCTGCCATGCCCTCCTTTCAGGGATCTTCTGACCCAGGGATTAAAGCCAAGTCTCCTGAATTGCAGGCAGATTCTTTACTTTCTGAGCCACCAGGCTCAGAAGTTTTTTAAGTTTTATCAATTATGAATAAAGCTGACATAAACATCCATGTGCAGGTTTGCTTATTTTTTTTGTGGACTAAAATTTTCAGAACTTATGTATTTTTAAATGGAAAATAGTTGAAAGACTAGAGTATTTAACAAATACATTGCTATTTTATGCTTATTGCAACAATTAAGTTTAAAACTATCACAATTTAGACTTTTCAAAGTTAAATTCCTCTTTTAAGCCTTCTATTCTAGAAAAAATATAGAGCTAAGATTTTCCAGATTTAGATGTTTAGTTACCTCAGCTACTCAAAGCAAAAGAATCCTCAAATAAAAGAAACTATGAAATAGCTAAGGAGTAAGAGGTGCGTAGTTCATAGGTCTTGTCAATAATGTTTTCACTGGCCAGATAAAAGGGGTAAAATTTTACACAACACCTCCACCCCGCCCAGGGAAAAGGAATAGTTGATCGATTAGCCTAGATAGCAAAATCCAGCCCCACTGCAGAAAAACAGAGAAGAATAGGAAGGGAGGAGAGAGATCAGTGAAAAACAATGGAAAGAATATCAAAGAGGAAAGAAGATCCATGTTATAAAACACGAGAATAGCAACAAAACTCTGACATCTGTGAGCAGAGACAGCAGATCACAAGGAAGGAGACAAGAAGTGTATACAAGTGACCTGGGGGCTTAAGGACAAAGGGGAAAGTCAGCCCCCTCACTAATAACTGAGAGAACCGGTGAGTTGGGGAGTGAGAAAGAGAGAGAGAGAGAAGGAGGGAGGGAGGCAGGAAGAGAAGGAGGAAGAGCAGAGAAAGAGGGGAGGATGGAGGGAGAAAGAAGAGAAGAGGAAAGAAGGGAGGGAAGGAGAGAGGAAGGAACAAAAGAGGGAGGGAGGAAGGGAGAAAGGGAAGAAGAAAGAAGAAAAGAAAGAAGTGACTATAGGTTCACACTGTACTCCAAACCTTAATAGTTTCTAAAGGTTTAGCTTCCAAAGTAAAAGAATTGACATATATAAAAAACCTGAATTAATCAGATTCAAGAAAAACTCTTTACAAAAGCAGTGAAGCTTACAGTATATTTTAGTAAGATTTCCACTATAAATAATCTTTTTTTAAAAAAAAATGCTTGAGGGATGGATAAAAAAATCACAAACTCAAGACATTTAATACCCAGATCATGGAAGACAACTGAATAATTAGCCTACACAGAAAACTCCCAAATTGTCAAATGTCCTTTAAAGTAATGCTAATGGGTAAATGTGGATGGCACTTTGTGGACTGACATTAGCAACAGTACACTACAGTGTTTAAGCTTGAGGGTTCTGGAGCCAGACAGTCTGGGTCAAATTGTGGCTCTGTCACTTACTCAGCTCTTCTTTGGTTACCTCATACTAAGTTATGCCTTAAGTAAATTTTTTAATTGCTCAGTGCCTCAGTTTCTTCATCTGTAAAATGTAGATAAATATTACCTACTTCATAGAGTGGCTGAAGGAATTAAATGAGATGAGACAGAAAAAGGATTAGCACAGTGCCGAGCATATAGCAAACATTCAATAAATGTTAGCAATTTTTATCATAACACATCATTTGGGCAAGTCAAATAACCTGCCCACCTTTAGTTTTTCCTGCTACCCACTGCCATTGTACCAATTTTCTTAAAACTAACCTGCTAAAAAGTTTGATGACACCCTGTTGTATATAACAAATAAAGTCTACATTTTCTTGTCTTGAAATACAAGACAATTAAGGTTCTCCTACAACTTGGTAACTTTTACTAAGGTTTAAGGTTCTCCTACAACTTGATAACTAATATTAATTATGTATTGGGCCACCCAAGACGGACGAGTGATATTGGAGAGTTCTGACAAAATGTGGTCCCCTGGAGAAAGGAATGGCAAACCACTTCAACATTCTTAGCTTGAGAACCCCATGAACAGTATGAAGAGACAAAAAGATATGACACTGAAAGATGAACTCCCCAGGTCAGTAGGTGCTCAATATGTTACTGGAGAAGAGTAGAGAAATAGCTCCAGGAGGAATGAAGATGCTGAGCCAAAGTGAAAACAATGCCCAATTGTGGATGTGACTGGTGATGGAAGTAAAGTTTGATGCTATAAAAAACAATATTTCATAGGAACCTGGAACGTTAGGTCCATGAATCAAGGTAAGTTGGAAGTGGTCAAACAGGAGATGCCAAGAGTGAACATCGACACTTAAGGAATCGGTGAACTAAAATACTTGGGAATGGGCGAATTTAATTCAAATGACTATTGTATCTACTACTGTGGGCAAGAATCCCTTAGAAGAAATGGAGTAGCCCTCATAGTCAACAAAAGAGTCCAAAATGCAATACTTGGGTGCAACCTCAAAAATGAAAGAATGATCTCTGTTCAATTCCAAGGCAAACTATTCAATATCACAGTAATCCAAGTCTATGCCTCAACCACTAATGCTGAAGAAGCTGAAGTTGAATGGTTCTATGAAGACATACATGACCTACACCAACAAAAAATGTCCTTTTCATCATAGGGGACTGGAATGCAAGAGTAGGAAGTCAAGAGATACTTGGAGTAACAGACAAGTTTGGAGTACAAAATGAAGCAGGGCAAAGGCTAACAGTTTTGCCAAGAAAATGCACTGGTCATGGCAAACACAACTTATGGGTCACAAAGAGTGGAACACGACTGAGCGACTGAACAACAACAAATTATGTATTAGTATTATCATCCCACAAAAAGATTACTAACATCCAAAAAAGATGTCCTTTTTGTTATACGGGACGGGAATGCAAAAGTAGGAAGTCAAGTAACACTGGAGTAACAGGCAAATTTGGCCTTGGAATACGGAATGAAGCAGGACAAAGACTAATACAGTTTTGCCAAGAAAATGCACAGGTCATATCAAACACCTTCTTCCAACAACACAAGAGAAGACTCTACACATGGACATCACCAGATGGTCAACACCAAAATCAGGTTGATTATATTCTTTGCAGCCAAAGATGGAGAAGCTCTATACAGTCAACAAAAACAAGACCAGGAGCTGACTGTGGCTCAGATGATGAGCTCCTTATTGCCAAATTCAGACTTAAATTGAAGAAAATAGGGAAAACCACTAGACCATTCAGGTATGACCTAAATCAAATACCTTAGGATTATACAGTGGAAGTGAGAAATAGATTTAAGGGCCTAGATCTGATAGATAGAGTACCTGATGAACTATGGACGGAGGTTCGTGACATTGTACAGGAGACAGTGATCAAGACAATCTCCATGGAAAAGAAATGCAAAAAAGCAAAATGGTTGTCTGGGGAGGCCTTAGAAATATCTGTGAAAAGAAGAGAAGAGAAAAGGAAAGATATAAGCATCTGAATGCAGAGTTCCAAAGAATAGCAAGAAGAGATAAGAAAGCCTTACTCAGTGATCAATGCAAAGAAATAGAGGAAAACAGCAGAATGGGAAAGACTAGAGATCTCTTCAAGAAAATTAGAGATACCAAGGGAACATTTCATACAAAGATGGGCTCGATAAAGGACAGAAATGGGATGGACCTAACAGAAGCAGAAGATATTAAGAAGAGGTGGCAATAATACACAGAAGAATGGTACAAAAAAGATGTTCATGACCCAGATAGTCACGATGGTGTGATCACTCACCTAGAGCCAGAGATCCTGGAATGTGAAGTCAAGTGGGCCTTAGAAAGCATCACTATGAACAAAGCTAGTGGAGGTGATGGAATTCCAGTTGAGCTATTTCAAATGCTGAAAGATGATGCTGTGAAAGTGCTGCACTCAATATGCCAGCAAATTGGGAAAACTCAGCAGTGGCCACAGGACTGGAAAAGGTCAGTTTTCATTCCAATCCCAAAGAAAGGCAATGCCAAAGAATGCTCAAACTACCGCCCAATTGCACTCACCTCACACGCTAGTAAAGTAATGCTCAAAATTCTCCAAGCCAGGCTTCAGCAATATGTGAACCGTGAACTTCCTGATGTTCAAGCTGGTTTTAGAAAAGGCAGAGGAACCAGAGATCAAATTGCCAACATCTGCTGGATCATCGAAAAGGCAAGAGAGTTCCAGGAAAACACCTATTTCTGCTTTATTGACTATGCCAAAGCCTTTGACTGTGTGGATCACAATAAACTGTGGGAAATTCTGAAAGAGATGGGAATACCAGGCCACCTGATCTGCCTCTTGAGAAATTTGTATGCAGGTCAGGAAGCAACAGTTAGAACTGGACATGGAACACCAGACTGGTTCCAAATAGGAAAAGGAGTACGTCAAGGCTGTATATTGTCACCCTGCTTATTTAACTTCTATGCAGAGTACCTCATAAGGAATGCTGGGCTGGAAGAAGCACAAGCTAGAATCAAGGTTGCTGGGGGAAATATCAATAACCTCAGATATGCAGATGACACCACTCTTATGGCAGGAAGTGAAGAGGAACTAAAAAGCCTCTTGATGAAAGTGAAAGAGGAGAGTGAAAAAGTTGGCTTAAAACTCAACATTCAGAAAACAAAGATCATCGCATCTTGTCCCATCACTTCATGGGAAATAGATGGGGAAACAGTGGAAACAGTGTCAGACTTTATTTTGGGGGGCTCTAAAATCACCACAGATTGTGCCTGCAGCCATGAAATTAAAAGACTTTCCTTGGAAAGAAAGTTATGACCAACCTAGATAGCATATTGAAAAGCAGAGACATTACTTTGCCAACAAAGGTCCGTCTGGTCAAGGTTGTGTTTTTCCGGTGGTCATGTATGGATGTGAGAGTTGGACTGTGAAGAAAGCTGAGCGCCGAAGAATTGATGCTTTTGAACTGTGGTGTTGGAGAAGACTCCTGAGAGTACCTTTGACTGCAAGGAGATCCAACCAGTCCATACTGAAGGAGATCAGCCCTGGCATTTCTTTGGAAGGAATGATGCTAAAGCTGAAACTCCAGTACTTTGGCCACCTCATGCGAAGAGTTGACTCATTGGAAAAGACTCTGATGCTGGGAGGGATTGGGGGCAGGAGGAGAAGGGGACGACAGACGATGAGATGGCTGGATGGCATCATTGACTCGATGGACGTGAGTCTCAGTGAACTCTGGGAGATGATGATGGACAGGGAGGCGTGGCGTGCTGTGATTCATGGGGTTGCTAAGAGTCGGACACGACTGAGCGACTGAACTGAACTGAACGGATTATCATCCCCGTTTCATACAGTAGGAAACTGAGGCTTATTCTGTAAAGAGAAAATATTGCCCTGTGAAAATGTCTTACAACTTTATTCTGGCTCAGCAACTTATCACAAACCTTGAAGTTAAATGTGGACAGTAACTTTATTTTTGTCCCCAAATACTACTATTTCCTTTCAGTCTGCAGTAACTTCAAGTCATGGAGATGAAGATGGAAAAAAGTCTAAAGATCCGAGTAATTCTTTTTTTTTTTTAATTAATTATTTTAATTGGAGAATAATTACATATTTTGATGTTTTTTTCCATACATCAACATGAAAGGGCCACAGGTATACATATGCCCCCATCCTGAACCCCCTTCCCCCCTCCCTCCCCACCATCTATCCCTCTATGTTGCCCCAGAGCACTGGCTTTGAGTGCCCTGCTTCTGTATGGAACTTGGACTGGTCATCTATTTTACATATAGTAATATACATGTTTCAATGCTATACTCTCAAATCATCCCACCCTCCCCTTCTCCCACTGAGTCCAAAATTCTTTTTTTTACATCTGTGTCTCCTTTGCTGCTCTGCATGTAGGATCATTGATACTGTCTTTCTAAATTCCATACATATGCGTTAATATACAGTATTTGTCTTTCTCTTTCTGACTTACTTCACTCTGTATAATAGGCTTCAGGTTCATCCACCTCATTAGAACTGACTTAAATGCATTCCTTTGTATAGCTGAGTAATATTCCATTGTGTATATGTACCACAATTTCCTTATTCATTCATCTGCTGATGGGCATCTAGATTGTTTCCATGTCCTAGCTTTTGTAAATAGTGGTACAATGAACATTGGAGTACATATGTCTTTTTCAATTTTGGTTTCCTCAGGGTATATGCCTAGGAATGGGATTTCTGGGTCATATGGAATTTCTATCTCCAATTTTTTAAGTAATTTCCATACTGTTCTCCATAGTGGCTGTACCACTTTGCGTTCCCACCAACAGTTTCTCCACCCCCTCTCCAGCATTTGTTGTTTGTAGACTTTTTGATGATGGCCATTCTAACCGGTGTGAGATTATACTTCATTGTGGTTTTGATTTGCATTTCTCTAACAATGAGTGATGTTGAGCATCTTTTCATGTGTTTATTAGCTATCTCTATGTCTTCTTTGGAGAAATGTCTTTTTACATCTTTTTCCCACTTTTTGATTCAGACCAGATCAGTCGCTCAGTCGTGTCCGACTCTTTGCGACCCCATGAATCGCAGCACACCAGGCCTCCCTGTCCATCACCAACTCCCGGAGTTCACTCAGACTCACGTCCATCGAGTCAGTGATGCCATCCAGCCATCTCATCCTCTGTCGTCCCCTTCTCCTCTTGCCCCCAATCCCTCCCAGCATCAGAGTCTTTTCCAATGAGTCAACTCTTCGCATGAGGTGGCCAAAGTACTGGAGTTTCAGCTTTAGCATCATTCCTTCCAAAGAAATCCCAGGGCTGATCTCCTTCAGAATGGACTGGTTGGATCTCCTTGCAATCCAAGGGACTCTCAAGAGTCTTCTCCAACACCATAGTTCAAAATCGTCAATTCTTCGGCACTCAGCCTTCTTCACAGTCCAACTCTCACATCCATACATGACCACTGGAAAAACCTTGACTAGATGAACCTTTGTTGGCAAAGTAATGTCTCTGCTTTTGAATATGCTATCTAGGTTGGACATGACTTTCCTTCCAAGGAGTAAGCGTCTTTTAATTTCATGGCTGCAGTCACCATCTGCGGTGATTTTGGAGCCCCAGAAAATAAAATCTGACACTGTTTCCACTGTTTCCCCATCTATATTTCCCATGAAGTGATGGGACCAGATGCCATGATCTTCATTTTCTGAATGTTGAGCTTTAAGCCAACCTTTTCATTCTCCACTTTCACTTTCATCAAGAGCCTTTTTAGTTCCTCTTCACTTTCTGCCATAAGGGTGGTGTCATCTGCATATCTGAGGTTATTGATATTTCTCCCAGAAATCTTGATTCCAGCTTGTGTTTCTTCCAGTCCAGCGTTTCTCATGATGTACTCTGCATATAAGTTAAATAAACAGGGTGACAATATACAGCCTTGACGTACTCCTTTTCCTATTTGGAACCAGTCTGGTGTTCCATGTCCAGTTCTAACTGTTGCTTCCTGACCTGCATACAAATTTCGCAAGAGGCAGATCAGATGGTCTGGTATTCCCATCTCTTTCAGAATTTCCCACAGTTTATTGTGATCCACACAGTCAAAGGCTTTGGCATAGTCAATAAAGCAGAAATAGATGTTTTTCTGGAACTCTCTTGCTTTTTCGATGATCCAGCAGATGTTGGCAATTTGATCTCTGGTTCCTCTGCCTTTTCTAAAACCAGCTTGAACATCAGGAAGTTCACGGTTCACATATTGCTGAAGCCTGGCTTGGAGAATTTTGAGCATTACTTTACTCAAAGACAATGCCAAAGAATGCTCAAACTACCGCACAATTGCACTCATCTCACTTTTTGATTAGGTTGTTCATTTATCTGGTATTGAGCTGCATGAGCTGCTTGTATGTTTTGGAGATTAATTCTTTGTCAGTTGTTTCATTTGCTATTATTTTCTCCCATTCTGAGGGCTGTCTTGTCACCCTGCTTATAGTTTCCTTCATGTGCAAAAGCTTTTAAGTTTAATTAGGTCTCTTTTTTTATTTTTTGTTTTTATTTCCTACTTTGGGATGTGGGTCATAGAGGATCTTGCTGTGATTTATGTTAAACACTCATGTAATTCTATATTTTCTATTATCTGTTTTCTTTGGTGGGAAGCAGGAAAATTTTTTTCAAAATGGATCATGAACTTAAATGTAAACCCTAAAACTTTGAGAAAAAAATAAAGGTCAAAATGTTTGGGTTCTAAGGATAGACAGACTTCTTAGAATTGACATCAGCTTTATGCTTCTATATATCTATTAAGATAAAGAGGAGAACAATTTGAGGTCAAGAAGGCAGAGTGTGTGGCAAGGAAATGGAAAGGGAGACCAGATAAACACAAAAAGGAAAAGGAAGAAGGAAAAAGGGAGTTGGGGGAATGCTTCAATCACTGTCTGATCTACATTTTCTCTCTCTCTCTTTTTTTTTTTTAATAAGAAACAGGCAAAATCGAAACAAATGTGGACCCATAATAGTATCTTTCACAAGAGGGCACTGGTACATAGGATGACAAGATTAATATGAGTGAATGTACCTCAGAGCAACAGAAAAAAGGTAATCTCCTCGCTGTCTGGCTCTTGCTAGGGAAGGATTCTGTTTATGCTCCAGGGCACTTAAGACTAAAAAGCCTTATTTGTCACTATAGAGATGAAGACCAGATCTTTTTAGCCACACCACTCCCCCCCCAAAAAAAAAACATAAATACTGCATCACCCAAAAAGTTGAGCACCCTAAACTATTAGGGTGCAATGGCTGATATTTTTAAACAATTTAACAAAACCATTTCCTTTATTTCTATTTTTTACATGAGGCAAGAGTTTCCCAGATACCTAAGCAAACCCATGAAAATTATATTCATTGCTAGAGCTAATTGAGGTCCTTTCTGAGAATTTTTTTAACATATAATAGGCCTGTAAAAAATATTCATGCTTGTTTTCTTAACCCTGTTCCTTCCTGAGGCTGGAAGGCTGCTGGAGAGACCATCAGCTGGGTCTGAGTGACATTCTGAACTGGTCAACAACTGTGATGGAAAACAAACACCACACCTAATTTGAAAAACTCTCAAAAACATAATTCTGCCCGTGAAACTGCAAATGATCTTAACAGAAAGAAGGAAAGATTGTAGTGCCTAAATGAGCTAAGGAACGCCTTCCACAAATAGCTTTCTGATGAATTACTTTCGAAGGCCATTTTCTAAATAGGGAGAAAGGAGAGGCCATACACATTTGAGGCATCAATAATATTCTGCAAATTACAGTTTCCCTCCATGAGTACTGTGTGATTATACATTTCTAGTTAATAAGATGTATCCAGGGATTCACTAAGCCAAAGCAAAGGGTAATGTTTGTCTCACAGGAAATAGACATAGTAAAGAACAGTGGAGATAGGATTTAGCAATTTTCATAGTGCTTTCATCCATATTATTTAATTTGACCCACATGAGAAGCCTTAAGGAAGAAATTATTAATTTTTCCATTTTATAAAAGAGAAAAAGAGAGGTAAGAAAAAATAATTGACCTGAGTCACATTGCTTGCAGGTGGTGGCCCAGAAACTAGAAGCCTTGGCTTCTTTTATTTCTGCCTCCTTTTTTTTTTCCTGGTAAATGCACAATAAATATTTACTGATTACTGTTGACTTGATTCCTCCAAAAATATTTTTTTCTTTTTTTTTACTTGAAGGATAATTGCTTTACAGAATTTTGTGGTTTTCTGTCATACATCAACAAAAATCAGCCATAGGTACACCCATGTCTCCTCCCTCCTGAACCTCCCTCCCAACTCCTTTCCCATCCTACCCTTCTAGACTGCTACAGAGCCCCGTGTGTGTTCCTTGAGTCATACAGCAAATTCCTGTTGGCTATCTATTTTGCATATGGTACTGTAAATTTTCATGTTACTCTCTCCATACACCTCACCCTCTCCCTCCTCCCTTCCCCCCGTGTCTATAGGTCTGTTCTCTATGTCTGTTTTTCCACTGCTGCCCTCAAAATTAATTCATCAGTACCATCTTTTTAGATTCCATATGTATGCATTAGTATACAATATTTCTATTTCTATTTCTGACTTACATCATTCTGTATAATAGGCTCTAGGTTCATCCACCTCATTAGAACCAACTCAAATGTGTTCCTTTTTATGGCTGAGCAGTATTCCACTGTACATATGTATCATAGTTTCTTTATCCGTTGATCAATGGACATCCAGGTTGTTTCCATGTTTTATCTATTGTAAATAGGCTGCAATGAACATTGTGTCTTTTTCAATTTTGGTTTTCTCAGGGTATATTCCTAGGAGTGGGATTGCTGGGTCATATGGCAGTTCTATGCCCAGTTTTTAAAGTAATCTTCACAATGTTTTCCATAGTGGCTGTACCAGTTTGAATTTCCACCAACAGTGTAAGAGGGTACCCTTTGCTCCACACTCTCTCCAGCATTTATTGTTTGTAGACTTTTTGATGACAGCCGTTCTGACTGCTGTGAAGTGGTATCTCATTGCAATTTTAATTTGCATTTCTCTAACAATGAGTGCTTGCCTGGAGAATCCCAGGGACGGGGGAGCCTGGGGGGCTGCCGTCTCTGGAGTCACACAGAGTCGGACACGACTGAAGTGACTTAGCAGCAGCAGCAGCAGCAGCAACAATGAGTGATGAGCATATTTTCACCTGTTAGCCAACTGTCTGTCTTTGGAGAAATGTCTTTTTAGGTCTTTTCCCCATTTTTTGATTGGGTTGTTTGTTTTTCTGGTACTGACTTGTATAAGCTGCTTGTATATTTTGGAAATTAATCCTTTGTCAGTTGTTTCATTTGCTATTATTTTCTTCTATTCTGAGGGCTGTCTTTTAACCTTGTTTTTAGTTTCCTTTGCTGTGCAAAAGCTTTTAAGTTTAATTAGGTCCCACTTGTTATTTTTTTTTTTATTTCCATTACTGTAGGAGGTGGGTCATAGAGGATCTTGCTTTGATTTATGTCATTGAGTGTTCTGCCTATGTTTTCCTCTAAGAGTTTTATAGTTTCTGGTCTTACATTTAGGTCTTTAATCCATTTTGACTTTATCTTTGTGTATGGCATTAGGAATTTCATTCTTTTGCACGTAGCTGTCCAGTTATCCCAGCACCACTTATTGAAGAGGCTATCTTTGCCCCATCATATATTCTTGCCTCCTTTTTAAAAAATAAGGAACCCATAGGTACATGGGTTTGTCTTTGGGCTCTCTATCTTGTTCCATTGGTCTATATTTCTGTTTTTGTGCCAGTACCATACTGTCTTGATGACTGTAGCTTTGTAGTATAATCTGAAGTCAGGAAGCTTGATTTCTCCACCTCCATTCTTCTTTCTCAAGATTGTTTTGGCTATGCGGGGTCTTTTGTGTTTCCATATGAATTGTGAAATTTTTTGTTCTAGTTCTCTGAAAAATGCCATTGGCAATTTGATAGGGATTGCATTGAATCTGTAGATTGCATTTGGTAGAATAGTCATTTTCATAATATTGATTCTTCCTATCCAGGAACATGGAATATCTCTCCACCTGTTTATGTCATCTTTGATTTCTTTCATTAGTGTTTATAATTTTCCATATACAGTTCTTTTGTCTCCTTAGATAGGTTTATTCCTAGATATTTTATTCTTTTTGTTGTAATGGTGAATGGGATTGATTCCTTAATTTCTCTTTCTGATTTTTCATTGTTAGTATATAGGAATGCAAGTGATTTCTATCTATTGATTTTGTATTCTGCAACTTTGTTAAATTCACTGATTAGCTCTAGTAATTTTCTGATACTATATTTTGGGTTTTCTATGTACAGTATCATGTCATCAATAAACAGTGAGAGTTTTACTTCTTTTCCAATCTGGATTACTTTTATTTCTTTTTCTTCTCTAATTGCTGTAGTTAGGACTTTCAAAACTATGTTGAATAATAGTGGTGAGAGTGGACACCCTCATCTTGTTACTGATCTTGGAGCGAATGCTTTTATCTTTTCACCACTGAGAATAATGTTTGTTGTGGGCTTATCACATATGGTCTTTCCTATGTTGAGATGGGTTCCTTTTATGCCCATTTTTTGAAGTGTTTTTATCATAAATGGGTGCTGAATTTTGTCAAAGGCTTTTTCTGCACGTATTCAGACGGTCATATGGTTTTTATGTTTCAGTTGGTTAGTATGGTGTATCACATTGACTGATTTGTGTGTATTGAAGAATCCTTGCATCCCTGGAATAAACCCAACTTGATCATGGTGTATGAGCTTTTTAATGTGTTGTTGACTTCTGTTTCTAAGAATTTTATTGAGGATTTTTGCATTTATTTTCATCAGTGATATTGGCCTATAATTTTATTTTCTTGTGTTGTCTTTGCTTGGTTTTGGTATCAGGGTGATTGTAGCCTTGTAGAATGAGTTTGAAAGTGTTCCTTCCTCTGCAGTTTTTGGAAGTTTCAGAAAAATAGGCATTAGCTCTTCTCTAAATGTTTGATAGAATTTCCCTGTGAAGCCATCTGGCCCTGGGCTTTTGCTTTTTGGGAGATTATTGATCACAGTTTCTGTTTCAATGTTTGTAATTGGCTTCTTCATAATTTCTAGTTCTTCCTGGTTCAGTCTTGGGAGGTTGAGCTTTTCTAAGAACCTGTGCATTTCCTCTAGGTTGTCCATTTTATTAGCATACAGTAGCTTATAATATTCTCTATGATACTTTGTATTTCTGTGTTGTCTGTTGTAACTTCTCCTTTTTCATTTCTAATTTTGTTAATTTGATTTTCCTCCCTTTTTTTCTTGATGAGTCTGGCCACTGGTTTGTCAAATTTGCTTCTCTTCTCAAAGAACAAGCTTTTAGTTTTATTAATCTTTGCTATTGTTTCCTTCATTTCTTTTTCATTTATTTCTGCTGATCTTTATGATTTCTTTACTTTTTCTGACTTTGGGGGTTTTATGTTCTTCTTTTCCAGCGGCTTTAGATGTAGAGTTAGGTTGTCTATTTGATGATTATCTTGTTTCTTGAGGTAGGATTGTATTGCTGCAAACTTCCCTCTTAGAATTGCTTTTGCTGAATTCCATAGGTTTGCAGCCATGAAATTAAAAGATGTTTGCTCCTTGGAAGGAAAGCTATGACAAACCTGGACATCATATTAAAAAGCAGAGACATTACTTTGCTAACAAAGGTCTGTCTACTCAAAGCTAAGGTTTTTCTGGTAGTCATGTATGGATGTGAGAGTTGGACCATAAAGAAAGCTGAGTGATGAAGAACTGATACTTTTAAACTGTGTTGTTGGAGAAGACTCTTGAGAGTCCCTCAGACTGCAAGGAGATCAAACCAGTCAATTCTAAAGGAAATCAGTCCTGAATATTCATTGGAAGGACTGATGCTGAATCTGAAGCTCTAATACTTTGGCCAACTGACGCAAAGAACTGACTCTTTGGAAAAGACCCTGATGCTGGCAAAGATTGAGGGCAGGAGGAGAAGGGGATGACAGATGATGAGATGGTTGGATGGCATCACCGACTAAATGGACATGAATTTGAGCAATCTCTGGGAAATGGTGAAGGACAGGGAAGCCTCGCATGCTGCAGTCCATGGGGTTGCAAAGAGTTGGACACAACTGAGACACTGAACTAAATTGATAGGTCTTGGGTTGTCATGTTTTCATGGTCATTTGTTCCTAGGAATCTTTTTATTTCCCTTCTTGTTTCCTCACTAACCTCTTTGTTATTTAGTAACATATTATTTAATCTCCATGAGTTTGTGTTCTTTGCAGTTTTTTTTTTCCTGTAGTTGATATCTAATCTCATAGAATTGTAGTCAGAGAAGATATTTGATACAACTTTAATTTTGTTAAATTTACTGAGGCTTGATTTGTGGCCCAAGATGTGGTCTATCCTGAAGAATGATCCATGTGCACTTGAGAAGAAAGTGCATTTGGGTGGAAAGTCCTGAAGGTATAAATTAGATCCATTTGGTCTTATGTTTCATTTAAGGTTTGTGTTTCATTATTGATTCTCTGTTCTGATGATCTGTCCATTGGTGTAAGTGGGGTGTTAAAATCCCCTACTATTATTGTGTTACTGTCTATTTCCCCTCTTAGGCGTGTTAATGTTTGCATTATTTATTAAGGTGCTTCTATGTTGGGTGCATAAATATTTACAATTGTTATGTCTTCTTCTTGGATCGATCCCTTGATCATTATGTAGTGCCTTCTTTGCCTGTTATAATATTCTTTATTTTAAAGTCTATATTGCCTAAAATAAGGATAGTCACTCTGGCTTCCTTTTGGTTTCCATTCACAAGGAATATCTTTTTCCATCCTTTTATTTTCAGTCTGTGTCTCTAGGTCTGAAGTGAGTCTCTTGTAGGCAGCATATATATGGATTTTCATTTTAGGTTTTTTTTAATTAATTTATTTTTTATTGAAGGATAATTGCTTCACAGAATTCGTTTTGTATCCATTCAGTCAGTCTGTATCTTTTGGTTGGTGCATTTAATTCATTTACATTTAAGGTAATCATTGATATATATGTTCCTGTTGACATTTTTTTGGTTGTTTTGGGTTTATGTTTGTAGGCTTTTCCTTTCTATTGTGTTTACTGGCTATATAAGTCCCTTTAGTATTTGTTGCAAGGCTGATTTGGTGGTGCTAAATTCTGTTAACTTCTGTGTCTCTGATAAGCTTTTGATTTCTCCATCAACTTTGAATGAGATCTTTGCCGCATATAGTAATCTTGGCTGTAGATTTTTCTCTTTCAGTGCTTTAAATATATCCTGCCATTCCCTTCTGGCCTGCAGAGTTTCTGCTGAAAGATCCACTGTTAATTGTACAAGTTTTCCCTTGTATATTCAGTTCAGTTAATTTCAGTCACTCAGTCGTGTCCAAATCTTTGTGATCCCATGGACTGCAACACGCCAGGCTTCCCTGTCCATCACCAACTCCCAGAGCCTGTTCACTTACATCCATTGAGTTGGTGATGCCATCCAAACATCTCATCCTCTGTTGTCCCCTTCTCCTCCTGCCTTCAATCTTTCCCAGCATCAGGGTCTTTTCTAAGGAGTCAGTTCTTTGCATCAGGTGGCTGAAGTATTGGAGCTTCAGCTTCAGTATCAGTTCTTCCAATGAATATTCAGGACTGATTTCCTTTAGGATTGATTGGTTTGATCAACATGCAGTCCAAGGGACTCGCAAGAGTCTTCTCAAACACTGCAGTTCAAAAGCATCAGTTCTTAAGTGCTCAGCTTTCTTTATGGTCCAACTCTCACATCCATACATAACAACTGGAAAAACCTTAGTTTTGACTAGACTGACTTTGTTGGCAAAGTAATGTCCCTGCTTTTTAATATACTGTCTAGGCTGGTCATAGCTTTTCTTCCAAGGAGCAAACATCTTTTAATTTCATGGCTGCAATCACCATCTGCAGTGACTTTGGAGCCCAAGAAAATAAACTGTGTTACTGTTTCCATTGTTTCCCCATCTATTTGCCATGAGTGATGTGAATGGATGCCATCATCTTAGTTTTCTGAATGTTGAGTTTTAAGCCAACTTTTTCACTCTCCTCTTTCAATTTCTTCAAGAGGCTCTTTAGTTCCTCTTCGCTTTCTGACATAAGTGTGGTATCATCTGCATATCTTAGATTTCTCCTGGCAATCTTGATTGCAGCTTGTGCTTCATCCAGCTTGACATTTCACATGACGTACTCTGCATATAAATTAAATATCAAAGTCTATACCTGCCAGAGATGCTCAGAGGGCTCAAACAAAACCTTGTGCACCCCAGGACCCAGAGACCCCACAGAGACTGAGCCAGACCTACCTTTGAGTGTTTGCATGTCTACAAGTCAAGAGTGGCCTTCCATGAGCACAGGGGCTCTGGCTGCAGCAGACCTGAGAGGCATGCCAGGTGGCCTAAGTCCTCCTGGAGGAGGTTGCTGTTACCCTCACCATAGAGCCACTGAGCAGACTACTCACAAACTGGAGAACAATCATACCAAAGAAGTTCTCACATTGTTTCAAAAGTTCTAGGACCCCTTGTATGCTACTTGTTGCTTTTCCCTTGCTGCTTTTAGTTTTCTTTCTTTGTATTTAATCACTGCTAGCTTGATTAATATGTGTCTCAATGGGTTTCTCCTTGGGTTTATCCTGTAAGGGACTCTCTGTGCTTCTTGGACTTGATTGACTATTTCCTTTCCCATGTTGGGGAAGTTTTCAACTATAATTTCTTCAAAAAATCTATTAGTACCTTTCTTTTTTTCTTCTTCCTCTGGGACTCCTATAACTCGAATGTTGGTGTGCTTAATATTGTCCCAAAGGTCTCTGAGGTTATCCTCAATTCTTTTCATTCTTTTCCCTTTGTTCTGCTCTTCAGCAGTTATTTCCACCGTTCTATCTTCCAGCTCACTTTTCCTTTCCTCTGCCTCAGTTATTCTGCTATTTGTTCCTTCTAGAGTATTTTTAATTTCAGTAATTGTGTTATTCATCTCTGCTTATTCTTTATTTCTTCCATGTCCTTTGTGATTGTATTAACTGTGTTAAATGTTTCTTGCATTTTCTCCATTCTGTTTTCAAGTCTTCAGAGCATCTTTACTATCATTATTCTGAATTCTCTTTCAGGTAGATTGCTTATCTCCTCTTCGTTTATTTGGTCTTGTGAGTTTCTACCTTGCTCTTTCATTTGTGCTGTATTTCTCTGTCTCTTTATCATTTTTTTTCCTAACTTGCTCCACTTGGGGTCTCCTTTTCCCAGGCTTTAGTGTTGTATTCCTTCTTCCTTTTGGTTTTTGCCCTTGGAGGGATAGGTTGGTTGGATGGTTTGTGTTGATTTCTTGTTAGGGGTGACTTGTGCCTGTGTTCTTATCTGATGCATCTTGTCATGATGAAATCTCGCAGTTCCAGAAGAAAGAATACACACATCAGTGAAGCAAAATGATCTTTTTCCCCTGTCTGCGCACTCCTTTCTTGCTCTCCTGAAGTTCAGGAACACTGATTCCACAATGACAGTGCTTCTGCACCGTGGAGGCTCAACAGCCCCCAGCCCTCACACCTGTGGGTAGTGGACCCTGACATTTTTTAAAATATTTATTTATCTATCTTTGGCTGCACTGGGTCTTTGCTGGTGCACGAGGGTATTCTCTAGTTTTGGTGTGCAGGGCCTACTCTTGCTTGCAGTGCATAGGCTTCTCATTGCGGTAGCTTCTCTTGTTGCAGAGCACAGGCTCCGGGGGACATGGGCTTCAGTAGTTGTAGTGCACTGGTTTAGTTGCCCCACAGGATGTGGGATCTTCCTGGATCAGGGATATAACCTGTGTCCCCTGCATTGGCAGGGGAACTCTCAACCACTGGACCACCATGGAAATCCCTGCTGCCTCCATTTAGAATGAATGTATGGACTTGTAGTTGAGAAAAGTGGACCTGATCATATTTTCATTTCAGAGAAATTTATATATTAAAATATATAGAACTATTAGAACTGTTCATCCTAAGACATAACAAGTTATGACTATAATTGTGTATCATTTCTATTTTAGCAACAATGTCAAGGCATTGCTTATTTTCCATTAGTATGAAAGTATAATTTTCTAAATTATTGAATTATTGAGACTTTAATTATATAGAAGGCTTCATCACTTTTAACCTAAATTAGAAGAACTATTTTTAAAACAGTTTTTTTTTTTTAGTTTTAGTTTTTTCCCTATTTAAAGAAGTCACATATTGTTACTGCATAAAATTTTTGAAGGACAGAATTTAGGTGTTTTAAAAGATATATTTTCAGTCATGCTTAAGTAATTATATTCATGTTTTGGTTTTACAAAATAGTGACCCTGTATTATATGATATTATTTAACAACTTTTGTTAATAATATATCATGATCATTAGTTACACTGTATAAAATATTCTTTGAAAATATGGTTTTTTTGTGGTTGTAAGTTATTCTTCAAATAAGGTATCCTAATTTTATTAAACAAATCCTGCTTTTTGGAGATGGAGTTTCCCAGTGTTTCATATGTTGAATTGTGGTACTCCAAACATTTGTTACTGTTATTCAGTCACTCAGTCATGACCAAATCTTTGCGACCCCATGGGTTGCAACATGCCAGGCTTCCCTATCTTTCACTATCTTATGGAGTTTGCTCAATCTCATGTCCATTGTGTCAGTGATGTCATCCAACCATCTCATCCTCTGTCACCCCTTCTCTTCATAACCTCAATCTTTCCCAGCATCAGAGTATTTTCCAATGAGTCGACTCTTCACATCAGGTGGTCAAAGTATTGGAGCTTCAGCTTCAGCTTCAGCATCAGTCCTTCTAAATGAATATTCAGGATTGATTTCCTTCAGGATTGACTGGTTTGATCTCCTTGGGAAATCCAGGGGACTCTCAAGAGTCTTCTTCAGTGCCATGATTAGAAAGCATCAGTTCTTCAGCACTCAGCCTTCTTTCTGGTTCAAGTCTCACATCAATACATGACTACTGGGAAAACCATAGCTTCGACTAGACAGACCTTTGCCAGCAAAGTGATGTCTTTGCCTTTTAATATGCTAAGTTTGTCATAACTTTTGTTCCAAGGAGCAAGCATCTTTTAATTTCATGGCTGCAGTCACCATCTGCAGTGATTTTGGAGCCCAAGAAAATAAAGTCTGCCATTGTTTCCATTATTTTCTTCATCTATTTGCCATGAAGTGATGGGACTGGATGCCATGATCTTAGTTTCTTGAATGGTGAGTTTTAAGCCAGCTTTTTCACTGTTCTCTTTCACCTTCATCAAGAGGCTCTTTAGTTCCTCTTCGCTTTCTGCTGTTAGGGTCGTATTATCTGCATATCTGAAGTTGTTGTTATTTCTCTGGCAATCTTTATTCCAACTTGTGATTCATCCTGCCTGCTATTTTGCATGAACTCTGCATAGAAGTTAAATAAGCAGAGTGACAGTATACCAACTTGACGTACTCCTTTCCCAATTTTGAACCAGTCCATTGTTCCATGTCCGGTTCTAACTTGCCGGGGACCAGCCCCGGCTGATCCAGGGTATTCGAAGGAGAGACGGCGTAGGTGAGGATCAGGATACAATAGCTTCAATTAGACATTAATTAGAGATATAAAGATTAATAGAATAAGGATAGCTCAGTAGGAAAATTCAGTGGAGAAAAGAGGCTGAGTAGCTTGGTTTACGCGGGGGACCAATAAAACTTCAAGACAAGAAGCTTGCACCACTTACGTAGGCCGCAGGCGTCCTTCCGTTCTCCCGAAGGAGAGGAGACACTGAGGCCTCCCCGGTCGGATCTTAGAAGCCCAGGCATAATTAGTAAGCATGGTGGGTTCCGCGCTCCAGATGGAGACTCAACCAGAGGGAGAGAGAGACATGGGGAGACCAGTATTTCGAGAAACTGATCCCAATTCTTTATTTTCCAGAGTCTGTTTTTATACACTGAGATGTTATACAAAAGTCACGCGGGGTCAGCAGTCCTGACTTTTATCAAAGTCAGGTGCTTCATACAAATGTATACAGAGGTCTTAGGGGTGTTACATCATCTTCTGGCCAGGGGGGCCTGCTGACAATTTACGACCCTCTCCTTGTGACAGCGGTCAGTCAATCAGGACACTTATTTCTCCAGGGCTGATTATTCTCAAAACAGATGCCACCCAAGTAAAGTTACATTCCTACAGGGTGAGGGTGTAGTGGGTTTTAGTTAAGGAAAGAATTTACTTAGCCTAAGGTCTAACGTGATTAATATCAAAGGTTAATTCTATATATTCATTAATGTGTGTAAGGGCAGGGGATATGGAGACTTAGCAACAAACATTGGCTCAACAAATGAAAAACCCTTCACCAACACAATTTCTAATTAGCCCATTATACTTATACTAATAGTTTTCTAACTTTTCTAAGGAACCTGTTTTTAGAAGGTTTAAAGCATCTCGTGCCTCTCACGGTTGGGAGGCTGTGAGCAATCACATGTGGCCGGACGAGCCTGTCAGGCAGGCTAGAGAACCTTCAGAGGAGTTTGTAGGTTAAAACACTCTTATCACGCCCAGGAATTATTATAAACTGGAGCTCTAAGTTAACTCCTTCTCCAAAAGAGGTGGTGGGGGACAGCCCCCCGTAAAGTCAGAGGTGTAGGTGAGCACAAAGTAGTAAAGTAGGCAGGCTCTGGTTATGGGGGTAGACGCTCGAGGATTTCCAGGGGGACTCCTGAGGCTCGATCCCGCCTTTGCGTATGTCGAGCCTCCTTCCTCATGACCTTTGTCATGGGCGGAGTACCTCACTCTGGCCCCCAACACTAACTGTTGCTTTTTAACCTGCATACAGGTTTCTCAGGAGGCAGGTAAGGTGGTCTCATATTCCCACCTCTTTAAGAATTTTCCAGTTTGTTGTGATCCACACAGTCAAAGGCTTTAGCATAATCAATGAAGTAAAAGTAGATGTTTTTCTGGAATCCCCTTGCTTTCTCTATGATCCAACGAATTTTGGCAATTTGATCTGTGGTTCCTCTGCCTTTTCTAAACCCAGCTTGTACATCTGGAATTTCTCAGTTCACGTACTGCTAAAGTCTAGTTGAAGGATTTTGAACATTAACTTACTAGCATGAGAAATGAACGCAATTGTGTAGCAATTTGAACATTCTTTGGCATTGCCCTTCTTGAGATTGCAATGAAAACTGACTTTTCCTGTCCAATGCCCACTGCTGAGTTTTCCAAATTTGCTGACATATTATGTGCAGCACTTTAAAAGCATCATCTTTTAGGATTTGAAATAGCTCAGCTGGAATTCCGTTACCTCCACTAATTTTGTTCATAGTAATACTTCCTTAGTTCCTAAGGCTCACTTGACTTCATACTCCAGGATGTCCAGCTCTAGGTGAATAACCAAACCATCATGGTTATCTGGATTATTAAGACCTTTTTGTATTTTTGTATTTCATATTCTTCTATGTATTCTTGCCACCTCTTCTTAATCTTATCTGCTTCTATTAAGTCTTTACTGTTTCTGTTCTTTATCATGCCCATCTTTGCATGAAATGTTCCCTTGATATCTCCAATTTTCTTGAAGAGATTTCTATTCTTTCCCATTTTATTGTTTTAATCTAAACCCTTGAAGCTATTTCTTTGCATTGTTCATTTAAGAAGGCCTTCTTATCTTTCCTTGCTATTCTCTGTGATTCTGCATTCAGCTAGATATATCTTTTCCCTCTCCCCCTTGCTGTTAGCTTCTCTTCTTTCCTCAGCTATTTGTAAAGCCTCTTCAGACAACCACTTTGCCTTCTTGCATTTCTTTTTCTTGGGGATGGCTTTGGTCACTGCCTCCTGTACAATATTACAAACCTCTATCCATAGTTCTTCAAGCACTCTGTCTACCAGATCTAATCCCCTGTATCTATTCATAACCTCCACTGTATAATCATAAGGAATTTGCTTTAGGTCATACCTGAATGTCCTAGTGGTTTTCCCTTCTTTCTTCAACTTAAGTCTGAATTTTGCAATAAGGAGCTCATGATCTGAGCCACAGTCAGCTCCAAGTCTTGTTTTTGCTGACTGTATACAGTTTCTCCATCTTCAGCTTCAAAGAACATAATCTGATTTTGCTATTGACCATCTGGTGATGTCCACATGTAGAGTCGTCTCTTGGGTTGTTGGAGAAGAGCATTTGCTATGACCAGCATGTTCTTTTGACAAAACTCTATTAGCCTTTGCCCTGTTTCATTTTGTCCTACAAAGCCAACCCTACTTATTCCAGGTATCTCTTAAATTCCTACATTTGCATTCCAAACCCTATGAGGAAAAGGACATCTTCTTTTGGTGTTAGTTCTAGGAGGTGTTGGAGGTCTTCATAGAACTGGTCAACTTCAGGTTCTTTGGTATCAGTGATTGAGGCATAGACTTGGATTATTGTGATGTTGAATGGTTTGCCTTGGAAATGAACCAAGATAATTTTATCATTTTTGAGGCTGCACACAAGTATTGCATTTTGAACTCTTTTTGTTGACTATGAGAGCTATTCAATTTTTTCTAAGGGATTCATGTCCACAGTAGTAGATATAGTGGTTATCTGAATTAAAATCACCCATTCCTGTCCATTCACCACCAGATACATCCACAGCTGAGAATTGTTTCTGCTTTAGCCAAGCTGCTTCATTTTTTCCGGAGCTATTAGTAATTGCCCTCTGCTCTTCCCAAGTAGCATATTGGACACCTTCAATTTAGGGGCCTCAAATCCTGGTGTCATATCATTCTGCTTTTTATACTGTTCCCGGTGTTCTCAAGGCAAGAATACTAGAGCGGGTTGCCATTTCCTCCTGTAGCATACAACGTTTTGTCAGAACTCTCTACTGTGACCTGTCTGTCTTGGGTGGCTCTGAATAGTATAATTCATAGCTTCACTGAGTTACACAAGGCCCTTCACAATGACAAGTGTGTGATCCATGGAAGAGACCATTTATATTCAGTTCAGCTCAGTTCAGTTCAATCGCTGAGTCCTGTCCGACTCTTTGCGACCCCATGAATTGCAGCACGTCAGGCCTCCCTGTCCATCACCAACTCCTAGAGTTCACTCAGACTCACATCCATCGAGTCGGTGATGCCATCCAGCCATCTCATCCTCTGTCGTCCCCTTCTCCTTCTGCCCCAATCCCTCCCAGCATCAGAGTCTTTTCCAATGAGTCAACTCTTCACATGAGGTGGCCAAAGTACTGAAATTTCAGCTTTAGCATCATTCCTTCCAAAGAACACCCAGGACGGATCTCCTTTAGGATGGACTGGTTGGATCTCCTTGCAGTCCAAGGGACTCTCAAGAGTCTTCTCCAATATCACAGTTCAAAAGCATCAATTCTTCGGCACTCAGCTTTCTTCACAGTCCAACTCTCACATCCATACACGACCACTGGAAAAACCATACCCTTGACTAGACGAACCTTTGTTGGCAAAGTAATGTCTCTGCTTTTCAATATGCTATCTAGGTTGGTTGTAACTTTCTTTCCAAGGAGTAAGCATCTTTTAATTTCATGGCTGCAATCACCATCTGCAGTGATTTTGGAGCCCAGAAAAATAAAGTTTGACCCTGTTTCCCCATCTATTGCCAATGAAGTGATGGGACCAGATACCATGATCTTTGTTTTCTGAATGTTGAGCTTTAAGCCAACGTTTTCACTTTCCTCTTTCACTTTCATCAAGAGGCTTTTTAGTTCCTCTTCACTTTCTGCCATAAGGGTGGTGTCATCTGCATATCTGAGGTTATTGATATTTCTCCCAGAAATCTTGATTCCAGCTTGTGCTTCTTCCAGCCCAGCGTTTCTTATGATATACCCTGCATAGAAGTTGAATAAGCAGGGTGACAATATACAGCCTTGACGTACTCTTTTTCCTATTTGGAACCAGTCTGTTGTTCCATGTCCAGTTCTAACTGTTGCTTCCTCACCTGCATATAGGTTTCTCAAGAGGCAGGTCAGATGGCCTGGTATTCCCATCTCTTTCAGAATTTCCCACAGTTTATTGTGATCCACACAGTCAAAGGTTTTGGCATAGTCAATAAAGCAGAAATAGGTGCTTTCCTGGAACTCTCTTGCCTTTTCGATGATCCAGCAGATGTTGGCAATTTGATCTCTGGTTCCTCTGCCTTTTCTAAAACCAGCTTAAACATCAGGAAGTTCATGGTTCACGTATTGCTAAAACCTGGTTTGGAGAATTTTGAGCATTACTTTACTAGTGTGTGGGATGAGTGCAATTGTGCAGTAGTTTGAGCATTCTTTGGCATTGCCTTTCTTTGGGATTGGAATGAAAACTGACCTTTTCAAGTCCTGTGGCCACTGCTGAGTTTTCCCAATTTGCTGGCATACTGAGTGCAGCACTTTCACAGCATCATCTTTCAGCATTTGAAATAGCTCAACTGGAATTCCATCACCTCCACTAGCTTTGTTCGTAGTGATGCTTTCTAAGGCCCACTTGACTTCACATTCCAGGATGTCTGGCTCTAGGTGAGTGATCACACCATCGTGATTATCTGGGTCATGAAGATCTTTTTTGTACAGTTCTTCTGTGTATTCTTGCCATCTCTTCTTAATATCTTCTGCTTCTGTTAGGTCCATCCCATTTCTGTCCTTTATTGAGCCCATCTTTGTATGAAATGTTCCCTTGGTATCTCTAATTTTCTTGAAAAGATCTCTAGTCTTTCCCATTCTGCTGTTTTCCTCTATTTCTTTGCATTGATCACTGAGGAAGGTTTTCTTATCTCTTCTTGCTATTCTTTGGAACTCTGCATTCAGATGCTTATATCTTTCCTTTTCTCCTTTGCTTTTCGCTTCTCTTCTTTTCATAGCTATTTGTAATGCCTCCCCAGACAGCCATTTTGCTTTTTTGCATTTCTTTTCCATGGGGATGGTCTTGCTCCCTGTCTCCTGTACAATGTCACGAACCTCCGTCCATAGTTAATCAGGCACTCTATCTATCAGATCTAGGCCCTTAAATCTATTTCTCGCTTCCACTGTATAATCATAAGGGATTTGATTTAAGTCGTACCTGAATGGTCCAGTGGTTTTCCCTACTTTCTTCAATTTAAGTCTGAATTTGGCAATAAGAATCTCATGATCTGAGCCACAGTCATCTCGTTTATATTAGTCCTTTGCAAATATGTGGTCTACACATATTGCTTCAGTGTCTATATTTTTCCTTTTCATACTCTTAACAGGGTCTTTTCCAAAACAAAAGTTTTAAATTTTGATCAGTTTATCAATATTTTCCAATTCATCAATATTTTCTTTTATGGATTGTGCTTTTTGGTGTCAATTTTAAGAAGTCTGTCTATCCCCAGATACAAAATTGTTTCTTTTATTTTTTTAAAAAAATTTTAAAAT
This sequence comes from Bos mutus, assembly GCF_027580195.1. Lineage (NCBI taxonomy): Eukaryota > Metazoa > Chordata > Mammalia > Artiodactyla > Bovidae > Bos > Bos mutus. Next base: position 53,999,954 of record NC_091646.1, read on the forward strand.
TTACATTTTACATTTAAGTCCATGATGTTTTTTGAGTTAAATGTTTAATAAGATGTTAGACTTAAGTTAAGGGTTTTTTTTTTGTTTGTTGTGTCGTGTTGTGTTGTTTTCTATGGATGTTCAAGTGTTCCAATATCATTTGTTGATTTTTATCATTTTCTCCATTTAATTGGTTTTGGATCTCTGTCAAACATCAGTTGTGCATATTTATATGGGTCTATCTCTTAGTTCTCTATTCTGTCCCATTGATCTATGCATCCATCCCTCAACCAATACTACCTAACTTTAACTATGATAGCTATACAATGTCTTAAAATTGGGTAGACTGCTATGGTTGATTCTTGATGTATGACAGAAAACCACAAAATTCTGTCAATTAAATTTACTTCAGTCAAAAAAATAAAGTGGCCAAAAAATTGGGTAGACTGAGTTTTCTCACTTTATTTTCTTTTCAAAATTGTTTTAGTTAATCTAGTTCCTTTCCTTTCCCATATGTTTAAATAATCATATCTACATCTGTAAAAAAATCTTACTAGAATTTTGAAAAGAATCAAGTTCAATTTGAATATTAATTTGGAAAGAACTGACAGCTTTATATATTGTCTTTCAATCCATGAAAAAGGTATGTCTCTCTATTTATTTAGATCTTTTATTTCTTTCACTGTTTTTTTTTTTGGGGGGGTCAACATATAGGGAAGATCCCTTGGAGAAGGAAATGGCAATCCACTCCAGTACTATTGCCTATAAAATCCCATGGACAGAGGAGCCTGGTAGGCTACAGTCTATGGGGTCGCAAAGAGTCAGACATGACTGAATAACTTCACTTTCACTTACAACATATAAGTGCTATATATGTTTTGTTAAATTTCAGTCAATTTTTGAGCAATTGTAAAAGTTAGATTTTTAATTTGGTTTCCTTGTGTTTGTTGCTAGTATATAGGAATACAAATTAATTTATCTTGTGTCCTTAGACTTTCCTGACCAGGTTTATTAATTCTAGGTTTTTGGATTCCCGAAATTTTCAACATAGACAAATGTCATCTTCAACTAGGGAAAGTTTTATTTATTTATTTCTTGTCTATATGATTTTTATTTCCTTGCAATACAACTTATTATATTGGCTATAATTTCTAGAACAATGTTGAATAAGCATGGTGAGAGTTACCATTCTAGATTTGTTTCTAATCTTAGAATACAAGCATTCAGTCTTTCAGCATTAAGTATAATGTTAGCTGTAGGATTTTTGTAGATGCTCTTCATAAAGCTGAGAAAGTGCTTCTTTGTTTCTATTTTTCTGAAAGCTTTTATCATGAATAGGTGTGGATTTTATCAAAAGCTTTTCCTTTGTCTTTTGAGATGATCATGTTGTTTTATCCTTTATTCTATTAATATAGTTCATTATATTGATTGTTTTCATAGATTGAACAAACTTGCATTCTTGGGATGATATTCATTTGGTCATGGTGTATAGTCTTTTTCATATGTTGCTGGGTTTAGTTGCTAGTATTTTGTTGAGGATTTTTGCATCTATATTCATTGGGATATTGGTCTCTGATTTTCTTTACTTGTAATGTCTTTGTCAAGTTTGGTATCAGGGAAATACTAACCTCATAGCATGAATGGGAAGTGTTCTGTCCTCTGCTTTCTGGAAAGGATGATGTAGAATTGGTCTTATTTCTTTAAATATTTAATAAAATTCTCCAGTAAAAGCATCTAGAGGATTTTGTTTTCTATTCTCTTCTTTCATGAATGAACTATCTTTAAAGGTTGTAGGACAATTTATTTTATCTTGGTTGGGATTTCTAGCTTGTGGTTTTCAAGGAATGAATCTATTTTCTAACTTGTCAAATTTATGAGTAAGCACATGATAGCACTCTCTTATTGTTCATAGCACTCTCTTATTATCCTTTGAATGATGTTGTGTATATGGTGGGGTAGAAGGGAGTCCTCTAGTATGAGCTCCTTCTGGAAAACCAAATGATTCATTCCAAAAGGTACTGTACCCAGGTAGACCAACTGAAAACATCACTTGACAATAAGCATCTGGAATTAGTTCAACAGAAAATGCATAATCTTCCATCAGAATAATGCAAAACCACATGTTTCTTTGATGACCAGGCAAAAACTGTTACAGCTTGGCTGGGAAGCTTTGATTCATCCACTGTATTCACCAGACATTGCACCTTTGGATTTCCATTTATTTCAGTCTTACAAAATTCTCTTGATGGAAAAATATTTCAATTCCCTGGAAGACTGTAAAAGGCACCTAGAACAGTTTTTTGCTCAAAAAGATAAAAAAAGTTTTGGGAAGATGGAATTATGAAGTTCCCTGAAAAATAGCAGATGGTATGGAACAAAATGGTGAAATGTTGTTCAATAAAGTTCTTGGTGAAAATGAATTATGTGTGTTTTATTTTTACTTAAAAACCAAAGTAATTTTTTTTGGCAAATCTTATATACAAACAGCTCACACAATGCAATATCAAAAAATCTAATCAAAAAGTGGGCAGAAGATCTAAATAGACTTTTCCCAAAAGAAGACATACAAATAGTCAATAGGTGCACGGAAAGATGCTCAACATCACTAATTATTATAGAATGCAAGTCAAAACTACAATGAGGTATACCTGACACCAGTCAGAGTCATAATGGTCACATCAAAAGGTCAAAAAACAATAAATGTTGGAGAGAGTGTGGAGAAAAGGGAATATTTATATTCCCACCTCTTATATTGTTGGTGGGAATATAAATAGATACAGCCACTATGGAAGTTCCTTAAAAAACTAAAACTAGAACTACCATGTGACCTAATAATCCTACTACTGGGCATATACACAGAGAAAATTATAATTCAAAAAGGCATGTGCACACCAATGCTCACAGGAGCACTATTTACAATAACCAGGACACAGAAGCAACTTAAATGTAGATCAACAGAGGAATGGATAAAAAATAATGTGGTATATATATACAATGGAATATTACTCAGCCATAAAAGGAACAATATTGGGTCATTTATAGAGGTGTGGTTGGACCTAGAGACTGTCATATACAGTGGAATACCATATATTAACACATGTATGTGATATCTAGAAAAATAGTATAGATGAACCTATTTGCAAAGCAGAAATAGAAACACAGACATAGAGAACAAATGTATGGATCCCAAGAGGGGAAGCAGGGATGGGATGTATTGGGAGATTGGGACTGACATATGTACACTACTATGCATAAAACAAATAACTAATGAGAACCTACTGTATAGCACAGGGAGATAAAAAAAGGTGTAATCTGTTTGTAGGACACATATTAGCTAACATTAAAAATGCATTACAATTTAAAAAAGAACTTACTTTTAAAAATGAATAGGTTAAATTAACTTTAAAATTAGAGTTTATCTTTAAAATATCAGGAACTGTTTAATTTCTATTATTTGTTTTCAAGGTTTTTCAAGATAGTGGGTGAAGGAAATCTACTACTAGAGAAAGCAGTGCTACAGAAATATTGTCAAAGACGCAGAAAGCCATATGTCCAAGGTTGTCATGTATACATTGCCATAAAATTCAACAAAAATGAGGAATAATCTAATTTTCCATTAATAAAGGATTGATTAAATAGTTCATGGCACATTTATGGTTGATATTTAGCCAGCATGCACAAATGCAGATATAATGCTTGGTAAAATATATCCAGAACAACTTGTTAAAAGTGTCTACCTTGACTCCCATGCCAAAGTACACCTCTCCAGCACTCTGGCCATCCTGGTCCTTTCCCCCAGACACCTTGAAGCTCCAAACAATCTAACAACTAAAAGGTTAACACTTGCATAACAGGGAACTTTAGTGCCATGCTTTAACACTATGACTGATGCCTATTCTGACTGGTTTTGTGTCATGTGGTGCTGGAGAAGACTCGAGAGTCCCTTGAACAGCAAGGAGATCAAACCAGTCAATCCTAAAGGAAATCAACCCTGAAAATTTATCAGAAGGACTGATGCTGAAGCTCAGATACTTTGGCCACCTGATGCGAAAAGCTGATTCATTGGAAAAGACTCTGATGCTGGGAAAGATTGAAAGCCGGAAAAGGGGGTGACAGATGATGAGATGGTTGGATGGCATCACCGACTCAATGGACGTGAGTTTGAGCAAACTCTGCAAGATAGTGAAGGACAGGGAAGCCTGGTGTGCTGCAGTCCATGGGAATGCAAAGAGTCAGATACAACTTAATGACTGAACAACATTTTCTATCAGATATTCAATATTTTTTCTGTTACTCTTTGGTCCATCCATATCACAGAATACCATACAGCTATTAAAAGTGAATAAGGGGAATTCCAGGTAAGCATGACAGATTCAATGAATACATTTATCTTCACTCACTTTGAAACCTCACTAAAATGACAGCAAAGAATTTTTAAAGTCATAAAACCCAAAAGGACAAAGGGAACACAAGAGGAGATGACAGCAGAAGAGAAATGTCAACACAAGTTTTGTAAGCTGGAAAGCAGATGGACAGGTGGTAACTGACTTAGCAGAGTAGATAATATTGAAACCTAAGCCCGAAACTGGGGAGAAGCCAAAAAGCAAAACAAAACAGGGCAATCCATGCTCAGAAAGTTTTAAGAATTTGGAGGTACCAAGGACCTCTAGAGGCAGAGATGTGGGTAAGGCTGCAAAAAGAAAGACAGTTTAACACTTGGTATAAGGAGTACAGAGCCCCTCCTGCTAAATTCACTCATGCATTCCATGGAGTAATTTCCTTTGACAATGCATGCAGAAGACTGGAGGTATTTTTCTTGCCAGAAAAGTTTATATGGCTAAAAATTCGAATGAGTTGTCATGCTGAAAGTAAGGATCTAAATTCTGCATATTAAATAGTACAACCTTCAGTCTCCATCCACTCCTTTTGTATATCCCATAACAGCAACAGCCAGGCTTATAACACCTAATAGGAAACTGGAATATTCCTCTCTGCAGAAACTAAATCGTCCAATATAAAACACCTAAAACTACTGACATTTTGGAGAACCCTAGTGAAAAAGCTTAATTGTAGCCTTTTCAACATAAAGAGAAATGTACCACATAACAATGGCCATTCATATACAAAGAACTTCCAATCAGCTTCTTAGTCTCTTGCTATTGTATGTAAATAAGCCATCAAGAACCAGACTTATAGAGAGATAGAAACAATGCATCAAAAATGTGACCTTGTAGGAAAACAAAGCAGGGAACAGGGAATGGAAGAAAAATTTTTGAATACTTATCTTTCAGAGAGATTAGAATACACAGCATTCATTAACAATTCACTATTTAAAAAAGAACATTCAGAGAACAATGAAAATGTTTTGGAAATTAAAAATAAGGTAAAATATATGTGTTGAAATATAAATTGGAGAAAATCTCCTGGAAGCTAGGGATTAAGAAAATAGGGAGAAGAAATTATTTGGGGATCAATGTAGGTTGTCCAACATATGGATAACATTTACAGAAAGAATAGAGAAATGAAAAATGAAATTACCTAAGAAATCACAAGGAGATCAGTTCTGAGTGTTTGTTGGAAGGACTGATGTTGAAGCTGAAACTCCAATACTTTGGCCACCTGATGTGAAGAGCTGACTCATTTGAAAAGACCCTGATACTGGGAAAGATTGAAGGCGGGAGGAGAAGGGGACGACAGAGGATGAGATGGTTGGATGGCATCACCAACTCAAGGGACATGAGTTTGGGTAAACTCTGGGAGCTGGTGATGGACAGGGAGGCCTGGCGTGCTGCAGTCCATGGGGTCGCAAAGAGTCAGACACGACTGAGTGACTGAACTGAACTGAACTAAAGAAATCATAGAAGCTTTTTGAAAACTGAAGCATCTAAGTTTCATGACTGAAAGGGCCCATCAAGTACCTAATATAATGAATAAAAATAGATCACACAAGGGTACATCATAGTGAAATTTCAGAACACCATGGAATGAAAGTAGTAATGTTGACTCAAGACCAGTACTGGAATCTGTAAGGCAATGAACCAACACTATCAAAAGTTGGTGAGAAAATTATTTGCAACCTGGAACTGAATACCCTGCCACACTTAATGGTAGAATTAAGGAATTTTCAGACATGAAAATTCTTAATGAACAATTTCTTTCTCAAATAGTCTTGCCAAGAAAGTTTTTGGAGGTTGTGTTCAATTAAAATAAAGGAGTAAACCAAAAAAAGAGGGAGAATGTGTAGAAAATAGTATTGAGAAGGATTTTCAGGGCTTTCCCCCAAGAATCTGTAGAACCTGTACAATGCTCCCCCAGCCCACCCCCCGCCAGTGGTTTAACAGGTAAAAACTATTTTTGTAAACTTTTTGTTTTATACTGGGACAGGGAAGCCTGGCGTGCTGCAGTCCATGGGGTTGTGAAGAGTCAGACATGACTTGGTGACTGAACAACAACAGCAAATAGCTGGTTAACAATGTTGTGGTAGTTTCCGGTGGATAGCAAAGGGACTTAGCCATAGAGTGACTACCGCTCACTCATTCTTCCCCAAACCCCTCTCCCATCCAAGCTACCACGTAACACTGAGCAGAGTTCCCTGTGTTATACAGTAGGTCCTTATTGGTTATCCATTTAAAATATTGGGCCTCCCTGAGAGCTCAATTGGTAAAGAATCCACCTGCAATGCAGGAGACGCCAGTTCGATTCCTGGGAGAAGATCCACTGGAGAAGGGATAGGCTAACCACTCCAATATTCTTGGGCTTCCCTTGTGGCTCAGCTAGTAAAGAATCTGCCTGCAATGCAGGAGACCTGGGTTCAATCCCTGGGTTGGGAAGATCCACTGGAGAAGGGAAAGGCTACCCACTCCAGTAGTCTGGCCTGGAGAATTCCATGGACTCTATAGTCCACGGGGTCCCAAAGCATTGGACACGACTTAGAGACTTTCTCTTCACTTCATTTTAAATATAGCAATGTGTACATGTCCATCCCAAACTCCCTAAATGTCCCTCTCACTATCCTTCCCCGCTGGCAACCATAATTTCGTTCCCTAAATCTGTGAATCAACAGGTAAAAAACTATTTTAAAGAGAGCATTTGGTGGGAAAGTTTGAATAGGTTAAAGTTTGAATAGGTTTTACCCTTGGTTAAAGGGTAAAGCATCAACAGTAAGTTTTTCAAGGAAAGCTTCTCCCAAAATGGCAAGAAGATACCTAAGGAAGTTGTAAAAGGAGGAAGATGCTACAGAATTGCATTTTTGCCACCCGCATAGAAAATACCCTATCCAATGCAGTCTTGAAAGTTACGCTCGTAGATGAATGGCAGAGTGGCAACCAAGCAGTCTAACCTAATCTAGAACTCACAGGTAAAGTTTGGCTTTCAGGAAAATGGGGAATCAACTAAATTTGATGTAAGCATTCTGCTATTTCTCTTTTCTGCCTGTACTCAGATGCCTTATGCCACCATGCTTCCTTTGTCTGGCTAAAACCATTACTCTAAGCAGACTTGCCTCCCACTTAAACCAACATCACATGTTGTTGACCTGCCAATCCTTTACCAATATCAAATCTTGGTCTTGCTGGTCCCTTTCAGCTAATTATCAAAATCTGCTGAATAAATCTGTGCTAAGTTGTTAACGACAGATAATAGATTCACAGGCTATACAGCCAGAGGTATTTACATTTCAATAGACTACTTTTAAAGTCCAAAGACCTTCTAATTTCAAATGATCTATCAAGGGGAGTATTTTTTAAAGGTAGGAGTCCTCAAATCTCACAACATACACAACTACCTGATTAACCTATCTGTAAAACTAGCTGGAAATCTGTGTCTGAGATGATGTCAATGTATTTTCTGGGTCCTAGTTTCTGACATAGTCATGATGAGCCATAAATTGCCCTCTAAAATAATAAATCGATCAAAAATGTGCAATTGTTTTTCAGATTATCACATGATTGTTCTGGCTTGGGGTAAAGGGAGCTTTGAAATAATTATAAACATGATCCAAGAGATGTTAGAGGGTAATGAATTTGCCACTAATACACAATCCAAATTTCAAATCTGATGTGTTTAAGATTAAACCACTGAAAGATGATCAAGTCCACTTAAAATTGCCTATGTCAAGATGCTATATTGTAGTCTGAGACAATAAAATGTCTGAAAAGAAATATAATGTTATCATAATAGAAGATACCAAGAAATTATATGCAATCAACTCATTTATATCAGTAACCCAAATCACATTAAAACATGTACACCAAGGTAACTGGCCACAGCATCATTCCCAGAATAACACTTGAGTCACATCAGGTCATTCTGAGCAAACATACTGGACAATTCCATAACTTTGAAATCTAAGGAAAGTGATAGGGGACTGAGGGATTTCAGTAAATACAGCAAGTACATATCTCATGTTTAGAGCTATCAAATTCACATTGTGAACTTTAGCACAAATCTCACTGCATCTCAGGAGGCATGTTCTAATTCTGGTAATAGCATTTACCAAAGTGTCCTAAGGACTTCGGCTAAACTGTATCTAAGTCAAAGTATAAAATCTAACTTAGGGCATAAGTAAGAACATGAATACCAAAACAGTTGGATATATAAGGTAGGGATATTATTTAAGTATTTTGCAACATATAATGAGGCCAGGAACTCACTTTGGTATGCTGGGTACAGTGGCAAGAGCCAAAAGCCCATGCCACATTCTCTAGGGGCAGGAGGCAACGATGCCATAACATTCCAGAAATGTCCTTTCACACGGTAAAAATATTTCTGACAGTCACTCTGCCCAAACCTTCCTGTTCATAACACTGTCAGCTGGCATGCCACTCAGAGTGACAGGAAAGGAGAAGGAAAGATGATGGTGAAGATGGTAGCAGTTAAATCAATGCACGGTGAACAAGCAAGATGCACCTGCACTGCTCAGTCCTGCAGATGGCAAACACGTTCCTGATTCAAATGGTGAAAATATTTCACTTACCTCAAGGAGATCAGGGGCCCCCAGGTGGCTCAGTAGTAAAGAGTCCTCCTAAAATTCAGGAGACACAGGAGAGGCGCATTTGATCCCTGAGTGGGGAAGATCCCCTGGAGGAGGAAATGGCAACCCGCTACAGTATCCTTGCTCAGAAAATCCCCATGGACAGAGGAGCCTGGCAGGCCTCCTTGAGGCCACAAAGAGTCGGACATGACAGCAACTGAGCACGCATGCACACAGGGAAATCAGTGGTCCCAATAGTCAATGATTGCAATTTAAAAGAAAGACATGAAATCCAGTTGTATTAGAGTATCAACAAAACGGTAAATCCTAAAGGGGTACTTCATCCAGTGATTTCTTTTTCTTTTGGCCATGGTAGTCTTCAAACTGAACTTACACAGAAGTTCAACATGTTAAACAAATCAAAAAGACCTCTTTTGATTATGGGGGTGGTTTAGAACTCCCCTCTGGTTCCCCATAACCACTGCAGTGATCATTGTGACATCCTTAAGAGATTCCAGGACTCTTCACCCTACCCTTGGATAATGACATCTCCAAGCCCCAAATTATACTGCCTAAGATCTCCTATAGTGAGTTAGCATTAATCCAGATTTTCCCCAAGTATCCTGACTTCCAAGCCTATGCAAAATTCCCAGCAATACATCACCTGCCTCGTGTGGGCCTGTCAGTTTCTTTGAATGAGCACTTGGCATTGCTATTTCTATTCACTGAGGAGCTTTAGCAGATCAGAAACGTTTTACTATAATGAAATATTTAAGAATATAGATTATAAAGAAATGTAAGTGATGTTTATTTCTTTTTTATTTGCAGTATAATTAATTTACAATGATGTGTGTTAGTACAGCAGAGTGATTCAGATATATATATATATATATATATACACACACACACACACATACACACACACACACACACACATATACACATACATATATGTATACATGGGCTTCCCTGGTGGCTCAGATGGTAAAGAATTCACCTGCAATGCAGGAGACCTGGGTTGGATCCTTGCGTTGGGAAGATCCCCTGGAGGAGGGCATGGCAACCCACTCCAGTATTTTTGCCTGGAGCATCCCCATGGACAGAGGAGCCTGGCGGGATACAGCCCATGGGGTCGCAAAGAGTCGGACACGACTAAGCAACTAAGTATAGCGCCGCAAAGCATGTATATATATTGGGGCTTCCCTGGTAGCTCAATTGGTAAAGAATCCACTTGCAATGCAGGAGACCCCAGTTCAATTCCTTGGTCAGGAAGATCCCCTGCAGAAAGGATAAGTTATCCACTCCAGTATTCTTGGGCTTCCCTGGTGGCTCATATGGTAGAAGAATCCGCCTGTAATGCGGGAGACCTGGATTCCATTTGGGAGAAGGAAATGGCAACCCACTCCAGTATTCTTGCTTGGAGAATCCTGTGGACAGAAGAGTCTGGAGGGCTGCTGTCTATAGGGTCGCACAGAGTCAGATGCAACTGAAGCGATTTAGCATGCATACATACATGGGTTCCATCCATGGGTTGGAAAGATCCGCTGGAGGAAGGCATTGCAACCCACTCCAGTATTCTTGCCTGGAGAATCTTCATGGGCAGAGGAGCCTGGCAGGCTGCAGTCCATGGGACTGCAAAGAGTCAGACACAACTGAGCGACTAAACACAACCCATATATATTGCAGAAGGAAATGGCAACCCACTACAGTATTCTTGCCTGGGAAATCCCATGGACAGAAGAGCCTGGTGGGCTACAGTTCATTGGGTCGCAAAGAGTCAGAAATGACTGAATGACTGAGCACAGCAAATGTGTGTGTGTGCATATGTGTGTGTGTATTCTTTTTAAGACATTTTTTCATTATAGGTTATTACAAGATATTAAGCATAGTGATATTTATTCAAAAGATGTGTTCACAGTGATAGAAGCCAACTATAGTGAGTGTTAACTATAAGGCATTTGCTACAGTATTTGTTTTTAAATCCTGGCTAAATTGGCTACCTGACTCAATGCAAGTTCTCAAAAAAAAAAAAAAAATGTTTTTCCTTTTTTCTGATTAGCATGTAAGTTGACATTCTGTGCCATTTTTAGAAACTATCCATGATGTGAAAAGTGAAACATTGTTTTTTGGGGATGTGTATGAAATAGATGTTTTTTAGGAATTTGTCTTCATAGGAAAAATTTTATCAAAATATTTGTTGCATATTTGGTCATACTAAGCTCTGAACCATGTAAAAATATAAGTGTGACTGTAAAATTTATAGGTTTTATTTACAGCAAACCCCAGAGTCTTGCATTTAAGTACCTTTGTTTCAGGAGAAAAAAGAATTGAATAGGGTTGCCTTAGGGCATCTTAATGACCAAAACAATCTCATTGTTTTATTTCAGACTCTGTTCGGAAAAGGTGGCAATAGATCAAATCCAGAGGGATTTTTTTTTTCCTTGCCATGACCATATAATAACGGTCTCTTAAGTCACAGAATCAATTTGACTGATTTTGCCTTTGTTTCTACTCTCATGCGTTCCTTCTGAATGACACTTGTTTGGCCTGTGGTCTGAAGTTTCACAGCCACAGGAATTCCTTTTTTCTGGAAGCTAACCTATGTTTTCTTGAGATCTGTTTTTAAGCAGCCCAAGGGAAGTTTGTGTCCCTTCTGCTCTAGGTTCTTTTCTTTCATTTTTTTGAAGCAGCCTTGATTTTCTGCTTTAGGTTTGTTTGCTTTTAAACCAAGATGACAAAATGATCCCAGAGTTGTTGGAGAGTTTTTGTTAGTTCTATGATCTCCATCTATCCCAGCTCCACTACTTCATTCTGGGTGGCTACTGCTACTTGTATAGGCCATGGTGGGTGCTGAGTTCTCTTCCTATCTATCCTCCTGATGTTTGGAAAATTCTTTCACTTTGATTCAGTCAAGATAAAGTTGACTCATTGTAACCAGAGCCTTTATAGGGAAAACTGAATGAAAATAGAGTAAGAAATTATATCTCAGAGCAAACTTGTTATTGTGACTTAAGTCCACTTCAGCTTAGTTTGGCTAGTGCAATGACAAAAAAATAAAATCTCTCTTTCCTTCACTCACACTGGGAAAAAAAAGTCTGCTGGAATAACCTATTCAGACTTTTAATCTGGAGTAGAGTTGACACCACTGTCAGATGAGTAGGATTCTTGGTTTCTCTTAGAACTTATACCACATTCCTTTCTGTACAGTGGTTCTTCAAATCCACTCTGACCCTTGCTCATGCTAGACTTCCACTTCGCAGATGTCTGAACTCTCTTGAGACCTACCTCACTCAGGCCTTACTTAGTTCTTGGTGCTCTTCAAAGGAAAGTAAATTCATATTAGGTCTCAAAGATTTCTTCTTCAGCTGCACGTTGTCAATCACTGATCTTTCAGTGACCTCTTTCACAGATGTCCGTAGAGATCTGACTATAGTTTTCTGACTCATTTCTCTCATTGTTCACTTCATTTAAGACAGAGTCATCAATCATTTGACTTCCTCTCTTAATGATGTAGTTGTGGTACCTCCTTCAAATTATTGGAGACTATTTGCCCTCTTTTTTTCTTTTTTTGGTGAAGCTCTGTGCTCTTTTCAGGGATACCCACCAAGTTCCATTTGTCTTCAACTCATTTGCAGAGTAGAGATCACTGGGATGCCCTTGGCACAGTGGATGGTCAGGACATTTCAGGTTACCTGGTTTCTCCATGTCACCAGGGGACAATTTTTCAAAAACTGTGACCATAATTTTATGATGCCAAAAATTCTTTACATACTCATTAAGTATCACAATTTCTAACAAAACTAGTGTTTCTCCATGACTACTTTTTTCATTCTGTTGAAATTGTAAGAAGTTACCTAACCATTTGTTCATTCAAACTGTTTTGTTAACACATAAATGGCTGTATTGCAAAAAGAAGCTGGTGGAGAAAATCCACCAAGAGACAGTTGATTACTATGATTGGGGATCACAGAAATTTCTTCTAAACTCTGATTCATCCTCTCCTTGAATAAGCTCTACAGAACTGAATCCAGAGTCAATTGGTTAGTAAAGAAAAAAAAGAACTTATTTACAAATATGTAAAACCAAAATATTAATAGTATGTGAACTTAGCCTTCAGAAGAGAAGTTATATAGTTAAGAAATACAACTTTCAGTAGATTATTATGTTTAACATATTTTATCAGCAAAAATAAGAAGCATGTTGTCACAGTTTATTAGCTTATGTAATACTATAAAAAACATATACACAAATCCTTTAAAGAGAACAACTATGGCTATAGTGCAGGTACAACAAAACAAGGTTTTTGAGACTTTTTTTTTTTTTTTTTGCCTTTCAAGGATTAATTTGGTTACTTGGGCACACCTCTCAGCCAGAAATTATCAGCCAACTTCTCTCAACTTCCATTCTTCCCTAAATCCATCCATTGTTCACACTAAAGTCAAAATGGTCATTTAAAAATGTAAATCTATGGGCTTCCCTGATGGCTCAGTGGTAAAGTATCCACCTGCTAATGCAGGAGACACTGGTTTGACCCCTGGTCCAAGAAGATACCATATGTTGTGGAGCAACTAAGCCTGTGCACCACAACTATTGAGCCTGTGTTCTTGAGCCTGGGAACCACAACTACTGAGCTCATGTCCTGCAACTATTGAAGGCCACTCGCCCTAGAAACCATGCTCTGAAACAGGAAAAGCCACTGCACTAAGAAGCTTGCACATCACAACTAGAGAGTAGCCCCTGCTTGCTGCAACTAGAGAAAAGCCCGCACAGCAATGAAGACTCAGCACAGTCAAAAATAAAATTATTTAAACAATTAAAATGTAAATCTGATCATATTACTCCTCTGAAAACTTTCAATGGCTTTCTTTTGCATTTACAATAAAATGAAAGCTTTTTGCTATAGCCCTACACAATCTGGTCCCTGCCTACCATTCCCACCTCATCTTGTGCTACTGTCCTGTTATCTCTCCAAGCTTCAGCCACACTGACCTTTCAGTTACTTCAGCATGCTTTACACCTTCAAAGAGATGTTCTTTCCTCATAGAGTATTTCCACCCATCTACTCCGTGTCTGGGTCCTTCTCATTCCTCAGATATCAGCTTAAATATTGCCTTCCCCTTATGCTCAAACTAAATAACAGAATTAAAGTATGTAATTTCAGCTATTTTCTCTCTTTGTATACTCTGTTTCTGTCATAGAAGTTATTAACATTTGTAATCATATATCTATATGGCTATTTAAATGTCTACTCTCTGTCTTCCATAGACTGAAAACTTCATGGGGGCAGAGAATGGGTCTATTTTGTTGTGAAAATGTAATACGTTGTATAAAACCTGGCAAATGGCAGCAACCAATAAATATTTCTCCATTAAATAATTGATAACCAGATAATTTGTTGCCAAGTTTACAGTTTTCTTTACATAGGGTAAACCAGACGAAATTATCCAGCATAAATTAAGGAACTGACCCATCCATAGTTATAAACTTGAATGTAGCTGTAGAATGTTTTTGAAAAAAACAAATATACTTTTAGATAGCATCAACTTTAAATAGTTCTTGATACCTTCGATTTACAAAAGGAAATATAATGCAAGGCTTTTTAAAATGCTTTCTCTTCAATTTAATGCTTGTTGATTGGGAATAATTGCCTTTTCTTACACAGACATAATTTCATATATTCTCAATCAATTTTTTTCAATGGCACATATTTGGTTCTACACACATTGCAGATTAAAGCAAGGTATCTGTAATTGTGACCCATTTGTGTACTTTACTTTTTAATTGAAGTGTAGCTGATTTACAGTGTCATGAGTACTTTACCTTTAAAATGACACTTACCAAAAGATGACTATGGTACTACATTGTGCTAATTGGTATAACTAACCCAAGGAAATGGAATCTTAAAGTTACATTTTAAAAGAGTACTTAGATCAGAGGATAGGAATGTGAATACTTCTTTTTTAACCTGTAATCCTTGACCATGAAAATTATGCCCACTAACTTTACCTAAGAGTTTACAGGCTGTCAAGAACTCTGACCTTCTGGCAGTGTTCATTTCAAAATGAACCCATCATTTCAAAAGGAGCCCAGCATGAAAGCAACAGCTCCCACAACACAAATCCTTTTATCACTGTGCTAACACAGGTCCAAAATGGTACATTCCTGAACTTGTGGTGAAACATACTGAACTTTATTTCACTCTTTTGGGGCTCTATAGTCTGTTACATTTTTTGGTTTTGTTTTTTTTCTTTTGTTTTGTTTTGAATCCATGTCCCAAGACCATACTGTTTTAGTTATTGTAGTTTTTCAACCAGTTCTATTATTTGTTAGAGCAAGTCCTCCTCATTAGACTTCTTTTTCAGACTATACAACTGACCCTTGAACAAGAGGGCATTGGGGACACCCATTCTCTCCATAGTCAAAACTCATGAATAATTTATAGTCACCCCTCTATATCCTGGGTTCCTCTGTATTCACTGTTTGGCCTTCTCATATTCAACCAACCATGGATCATGTAGTACTGAAGTATGTACTATTGAAAAAAAATTCACTTATAAGTTAACTTTTGTGGTTCAAACCTGTGTTGTTCAAAAGTCAAACTGTACATGTTATCCTTGACTATATATTCTTTAGGATGGAATTTAGAGGTCACTTCATCAAGACATGAAAATAATCTCTGGGATTTTTTATTGTAAATTTATCAAATCTATGCATTAATTTGAAGAACTTAACTTAAAAATTTCTGTATTCTCATTCATTTTCAGGTGGGTTTTTTTTTTGTTAAATTTTGTAATTTTTTCCATATAGGTGCTGTACAGTTATTGTTGAGATTCTGTCTAGGTGTTTTCTAGTTCTGGTGTTACAGCAAATGGACTCTCCATTGTTTTATAACTAGTTAATGAAATGTTTGGGCTCCCCTGGTAGCTCAGCTGGTAAAGAATCTTCCTGTAATTCAGGAGACCCCAGTTCAATTCCTGGGTCAGGAAGATCCCCTGGAGAAGGGAGAGGCTACCCACTCCAGTATTCTTGGGCTTCCCTGGTGGCTCAGCTGGTAAAGAATCTACCTGCAACGCAGGAGACTTGGGTTTGATCCCTGAGTTGGGAAAATCCCCTGGAGAAGGGAACGGCTACCCACTCCAGTATTCTGGCCTGGAGAATTCCATGGACTATTCCATGGGGTCACAAAGAGTTGGACATGAATGAAATGTTTAGGAAAACTGGTAACTGTTAAACTATCATTCTTAATGTATTTTATTTAGATTCTCTTTGGCTAGGGAATAATCTCATTCACAGATATGAATTGTATCTCCTAGTTCCATTATTGATATCTCTTATTTCTGTTTCCTGCTTTATTGCAATGGCCAGGAAATTAAAATTTAATCGTAATGGTGATAGCAGTTATTTTTATCTTATCTCTGATTTTAATAGAAGTATATTTATGGTTTTACCATTGTATATGATGCAAGCTGTTGATTTAGGATAGATATTTACTATCCCAGTAAGGAAAATATATGATATCCTTTGTGAATTGACATGTCATCCTTCCTCTTCTAATCTTCTCCATATTTTTCCAAATTTAGCACATGTGCTACAGAAGAGAGAACTGTTTTACTCTTTAAATAAATCTGGCCTGTCATATTTAAATGTCTTTAAAAACATTTTGAGGGGAAAAATCAAAGCATGATTTAAAAGCAGTCTGCATTAAATGTAAAGCTAGTGAAGGCCTATAGTAGATTGGGAAATATTAAACCTGAAGTATTATGATAACGAACCCTCTTTTTTATGGACATAAGCCATTCATCTAGAAGAAGGGGAAGTCAATTGAGTGACTTTGGTAACTTGGTTTCCACAAGGAGCTTTTCCCTGATTGGCAAGACATTTAGGAGGAAAATAAACACAAATGGGAGAGAACCAGAAAATCTTTGTTGCCGTGAATATTAAAGAAAAGAAGGCAAAGAACTGCCGTTGCACTCCAAATCTAATTAGCAGCACTAAAAAAGTGAATTGTTTCCAGAAAGGATAGAAAAGAGAGTTGTTAGCTTTTGACACCTGTAAGAGAGTGAGGCAGAGCTTGGAGATTTGACCATTGTTAGTTTGAAGATTGTTGGAATACTAGCTTCAGAAAACTGCCAATCCATGTCAGGATGCTGTGAAAATACAGAGTGCTTGACCTTTTCAGTGCCTGGAAACACTGTAGCTGAGGACTGTGATTGTTTCCTTGAACGTGGACAGAAACACCAAGCTTTATTTAATAGCAATTGAGCTTGGTGAAAAAAGAAGCCATCCCAAGTAGTAGGAACACTTCTTTTTATTTCATACTTATTATATTTTAGGTTTATACATACTTGATATGAGTGTTGAATGTTTGCCCTGCTTTTTTCCCCCTTCTTGTGTACATGATTTTTATTCATTCTAACTTAAGATACAATGTTTCCATAAAATATTGTGGTGTTTAGAAGCATTCTCTCACTCTATGTATAAACTGTTGTCACTTGTAAAAGAAATAGGCTTTCAAAGGTATTTAACTTTAAAAGTTTAAGAACATTTATTAACCTTGCCTACACTTTTGTACTATTTGAATGATCATGTGGATATTATTTTTCAATTAAAAATGGGCTCATTTTAAAATATATCTTTAAATAATATATATTTATTGTGACAAATTCAAAAGTAGAAGTGTATAAAGCGAAATTTAAAAGCAGCTACCACTCCACCTAACTATCCCCAGGTGGCCACTGTTAAGGGTTTGCTGTGAATTCTTTTTCCTATGCGTTTGCAAACATACAAACAGAAGAATTTTTTATTTTTAATGTAACCATACTATACAGGTTTTCTGAAAATTGCTTCCCCCCTACATAATTGGTATCTTTCCATATCTACACAATAATTTTAGAAACCTTCATGGTTTTATGGAAAAAGCAAAGGAACCTAAATTCCTATATTTTTCCTGTTTTAAGTTAATTCTTTCTGTGTAAACTTCAGAACTGTACCAAACCTGTAAACCTAATCTACCATCATCACAGCTACTGGAATAATTAGCTAAAATCTTAAAGTAATGATTCTCAAATTTTAGTATGCGTCAGGGGTATACTACATAATTGTCTTCCCACTCAGTCCTGGGAGGAAGATTTATAAGTTTCTTTAGAGCAGGGCTGTGAAACTGAGAGAACAGACTCTTTCTCTACTGAAGTTTGCTGTGTCTACTAATTACACACTACAAATTGTCTATTTGTTCACTGAAACAATATAGTTGTTCTTGTAAACAGATTAGGGAGAGACATATAAACAGACATATAAACCCTGTCCCAAGGATATCTCACACCAGTGGTTCTTAAGCAGTTCGGTTCAGTTCAGTCACTCAGTCGTGTCCAACTCTTTCCAACCCCATGAATCACAGCACACCAGGCCTCCCTGTCCATCACCAGCTCCCAGAGTTCACCCAAACTCATGTGCATTGAGTTGGTGATGCCATCCAGCCATCTCATAATGAGCATCAAAAGTCACCTGGAGGGCTTATTAAAAGACTGCTGGACTCCACACCCAGAGTCTTTGATTCTCAGACTGAAGCCCAATAATTTGCACACATAACAAGTTCCCAGATGATGCTGCCCTTCCTCATTCCAGGATCACATTTTGAAAACCACTGTCTCAAAGGAAATAATCAACTTCTGTAATGAGCATCCATTTCCTAGCATATTTAACTTAAGACAAACAGGTTTCACAGAACAAAATTCATCCAAAATCGGAAAAGTAGACTCATACTAGTATTTCCTTATAAAATGCTCCACACTCTCCAGTTGTTAAAACCTAGCTTCAGTAAAAGATGATGAAGCCCTCATCTCTATTCACTGGGGTGGAAATACAGCCTTTTTTTCCCCCAGATCTTCTTACTTCTAACTTAGCTAGGTTCTGCAGTTAAGGATGAACATATTCCATCTGAGAGCAATCACTTTTTTGAAATCTATTAAAATCCTAGAGTGAACAATTTGAGCCTAAGAATGGTTGTGGGAAAAAACTGAAAGTGTTAGTTGCTCAGTCATGTCTGACTCTGCGACACTATGGACGTAGCCCGCCAGGCTCCTTTATTCATGGAATTCTCCAGGCAGGAATACTAGAGTGGGTAGTCATTCCCTCCTCCAGGGGATCTTTCTGACCCAGGGATAAAACCTGAGTTTCCTGTATTGCAGGTGGATGGTTATTAGCATATTTCTGTTCAAAGTAGAAGATCCTGGTAAGAAATTTGAGTTTTTCAAAGGAAGCCCTGCTTCACTGCCAACATTAACCTAGTTCTTCTTCTGTCCAATTGCTGAACATTCACCTAAGGAAGTGTAATGAGTGAGGGGTAAAGAGTACTGGGCCCCAGTTTCAGCTTCATACTTCTTCCCTGTGTCATGTGACCTCTCTCTTCAGCTTTCTCATCTAGGAAATGGACATAATAACACCTACTTAAAAGATTGTAAGGACAATATATGTAAATCACTTAGCCTAGTACCCGGCACATAACAAATGTTCAATAAATAGATGTTACTATTAATACTGCTATTTCATAGTAAATAATTGGAATAGAGAATTGGCTTCCTGACTGTATCTCTTTCTTTTAACAAAAACATAGCTTACAATGTCCCATTGAAATTCCTCAGTTTCACAGCACTATTTACAACAGCCAAGACACAGAAACAACCTAAAAGCCCATCAACAGATGAATGGATAAAGAAGATGTGGTGTATACACAAACACACATACACACACACACACTGGAATATTACTCAGCCATTAAAAAGAATGAAACAATGCCATTTGCAGCAACATGGATGAACCTAGACATTATCATATTAATCAGAGTAAATCAGAAAAGAAAAAGACAAATACCATTAGATATCGCCCATATGTGGAATCTAAAACACGACACAAGTGATCATATCTACTAAACGAAAACAGACTCACAGACATAGAGAACAGATTGGCTGTTGCCAAGGAGAAGTGGATGAGAGGGACAGAAGTATTGGGAGTTTGGGATTAGCAGATGCAAGCTATTTTATATATCGGATGGATAAACAACAGGGTCCTACTGTATAGCACAGGAAACTACATTCAATATCCTGTGATAAACCATAATGGAAAAGAATATATATAAGTGAATCATTTTGCTATACAGTAAAAATTAATACAACATTGTAAATCAACTATACTTCAATAAAGTTTTTTTAAAAAGAAAATATTCTTTCAGCTTCAGTGTTACATGATCAAATATACTTGTTGAATGATCTAATATCATTGTATTCAGAACTAAATTTCAACATTTGAATTTTGGGTGAAAAAGTATTCAGTCTTTAGCCCCAGACATTCTGAATTTTTTTATCGTACTTGTAAATAGGCCTTAAAATAAATGATATTCCAATTTCAAGAGCATGCTATTCTTTATTCACACTATTACTGAGAGAACAATAGTTTGGCCAAGGATGTGTCCACATAAGACATCAATATCCACAAGAAAATAGAGTCATCACCAATTTCAGCATTCAAGAAAGACAAAATGAAGCATCACTTAAAAGTAAATATCCAAAACTTCCCTGTGGTCCAGCAGTTAAGATTCTGTACTTCTACTGCAGGGGGCACAGGTTCAATCCTTGGGTGGGGAACTAAGATCCCACATACCACACAACATTGCCAAAAAATAAAATAAAAAATAAGTAAAATAAATAATTATTGAAAAAAGTTAATAACCTACAATACCATGAAAAACTCAACATTCATCATGTGTAGGTTCTCCAACACTTTTTCTGAAGTAGAAGTACTTTTTGTTCATTTTTTGCTTTGCTTTGTTATTTTGTTAATAGGTATCCAGTGGGTTGCCATTTCCTTTTCCAGGGGATCTTCCCAACCCAGGGATTGAACCCCGGTCTCCCACATTGCAGGCAGACTCTTTACCGACTGAGCCACCAGGGAAGACCTAATAGGTAACCTGCTAAAGCTTTTTCACTGTTGGGCAGGTCATGCATGAAAAGTTTCAAACCCAGATTTCAGGTGCCTTGAAATAATGGGGACTATTGAGCAGGAACCCTTTGTAAACTGAAAAATTTTGACTACTTCTGAATGGCCCATTTGGACTGGTAGAAGACCCAACAACTTTTACATCTGAGTGCTTATAGAAACTTTCACTTTTGATTCTTTCAGGTGCTTAGTTTCCATTAAATGGGCGATGCCAAGTGAGATGACTGCTTTAGAGGCAGTTCCAGAAAATAAGTAACCCTCCATGTCATTCTACCGTCATCCCCAGAACTGCTTCTGATGTATCACAGCAGACATGTTTCCCCCCGCCCCGCCGCCGCCCCCGCTGATGGGAGCACTTCCTTTTGAGCCAGATGCTGCATTATTAATTTGTTGGAAGTAATAATAGTCTTACTATTATTAGCAAGACTGGCCTTACATACACAGAGATGGGGTAGGCAGCCTCTTAATGTTATTTCAGGGACAACAGGAAGGTGTCCTTTGCCAAAAATATCTCTCCAGTCTGTTTTCTGAGGCTTAAAATCATTTAATGAGAACTTTGCATTCTCTTTCAGAATTAGAGATAAAGATGATAAATCAGATACTCTTGGGAAAGAGAACTGGGCTCCCACAGCATTTGGCTCATATCTTGGTAATAGCACTTAACTATGTTACTTTATAACTCATCTGTTTGTATGTCTGTCTACGCCCACAGGCATTGTGAATTCCTTGAAGGCAGTAAATATGCCTCCCAGATCTCTGACCCCTCAGGGTTTTTACAGGGTCTGACAGAAAGCAAACACTCAGGAAACAAAATGACAAAGGAGTGAATTAATGAATGAGCAATTTTACATTTACCATTCAGTCTAAAGGACTGAAAAGAAATGTTTCCTGGGAATAGGGATGGAGGAGAAAACAAAAACACAATCAGGGCCCCTAAAGAGGTGGAGGGAGAAAATAATGAGTCATGACTATAGAATGCCCATTGTTAAAAGAGACTCTTATCTTTTCCTAATTCAGGGTTGCTTCATCCATTTATTTTTCAAGGCTCCGCATCTGTGCTGTGCAATTTAAGTTAAACCATTGTCTGTTTCATTTCTCAAGAAGCCAGAAAGACCTAGCTGAGTTTGCTCCCAAGGACTGAGTTTTGCTGCTCCTATAGAAAATTAGCTCTCACTGCGGGAAGTGATTTGTGAGCAGTTTGAGAGAAGACTAATATTAATGTCAAACCCTGTATGAAATGAAAGCTTGTCCAAAGTACAGGCTTGTATTGGGAAAATTAAAAAACCCAGCCTTGCTGGTTCATTTTTACATTCTGTCTTTAGAACAAGATGTATGCAGTTCAAATGATCCAAGTGCAAAAATCAGGTAGGTTCATGATATTTTTATAAACTAAAAAAGAATCCTAACCACTAAATATTCACCTCTCCAAAATTACCAAATTCATTCATTTTGCACATATTTATTGAGCACCTGCCACCTGAAAGGTTTTGTTCTAAGAGTTGGATGGACATATACTAGTGAACAAGACTGATAAGCTGTGTCTGGCACCAGACCATCTTGCTACACTTCTGACTCCCAGTCCATGTGTAAGTTTGATCCCTCCTGAGCCTGGGTGAGAAATATGAAGTGGTGAATGGAATACGTGCCAGGTCTGTCTGTGTCATACATTGCTTGCTAAAAAAAAAAAAAAAAACAACCAGTGTTTTTAACCCTGTTCCTTTGTCAAAACAGCTGCCACAAATTAGCTGTGTCATTAGAATCAGCCTTGGTCAGGAAGAGCATATTGGTCTTTGAGAGACTCTTTAATCCAAGCAGAAGAATCTCTGGCTCTGTGCTGGAGGCCTAGATTCCAGCCCTGGCTCTACCATAACCTTCCTGGCAGGTTTAAGGCAAACCAATTAAACTCAATGTACTCATTTCTTCAAGGCAGGATAGGATCATCTTCACTGCTATTTCTGCACCATAAATAATTTTGATGATAATATTTACATTAATAAATGACAATACTAATAGTGAATGTTTGGGCCAACTTAGCATGTGCTAGATAAGTGCTAAATGCTTTGATACAGTCTCATTTAATGCTTTAGATTCTATGAGCTTTCTTGTTACTATTGGGCTGACTAAAAAGTTCGTTCAGGTTTTTTACACTATCTGATGGAAAAATCTGAACGAACTTTTTGGCAAACCCAATATTTTCAATTAGTTTACAGGTGCCTAACTGGCCCAAAGAGGCTACAGAAGGTGGTAACAATCACACACTAAGTAAGAGATGGGATTCAAGTTCAAATCTGTCTGATTCCAGAGTCTGTCTAGATGGGAAAGTCTATATACATGACTAGGCTGTTTAACACAGTAGATTGGAGTTAGATATTAACATCTTAGTATGAAGTAATTTATTATATCCTGAGCTCTGGAACCTGAAGGAAGAAACTGAGTTAATTATATTCTCTTTGGTGTTCTAGACCTATATCTCATCCTCCAGCTCACTCTAAGTCATCATGGGAAAAAATTTGATCACATAATTTGCACTGAGATATGGCTGTCTAATAGTTTCTAAGGATCACCTAATTATAACAGGAGAAATGAGCCACACAAATTGTGAAGAAGGTATTTTTAGTCATGGGAGCTCCTTTCCAAACTCCATGTATTACAATCTTAAGTGATCATTTAGCCTATACATATAAACAACATTGCAAAGCTTCACTCTAATTATGTCTATAAGCTGGGACAAAAACTACAGATCAGAATCTAGGAGCATGGTCATAGTCCTGCTCTTCTAGCCATGCCTGATTTATTTATATAGGAAACATTTCTTAAGCATCTACTATGTACGAGGCATTTTTTCCATCAGCATTTCATTTAATGCCCATAGCTATCCTGTAAGATAGGTATTACTATGCCCAATTTTGCAGATGCATTAACTGAGAATTAGAAAGGCTAGCTAATTTTTCCAAGGTTGTATAGCTAATAAATATACAAATCAAAATCATAAAAACTGTGCTATATGAAGTTGGTTTCCTAGCCAAGAGTAATTTCTCATTCTTTCTCTCCTAATAGATCCCCAGTATTGTTCTGGCAGCAATATGTCCAAATCTAGGGGCTGAATTCTAAATGATCTAAACCAATAATTGAAATTGCAGTGCCCTTTGCCAATGACAAAAAAATTGTCTGGGGCTTCTGAAAAATGCATAGAAGGAGGGGTCTCTTTTGGTGTCACTGTTCCCCTCTTGCATCCTGCTTTAGACACTGTAATATAATGATGTAATGCTTGGATCTACAGCTGCCATTTTTAAACCATGAGAGAAAACAGCACTGACTCACTGACGAAAGCAGAATAGAAGGATCAAAGCAGCTTGGCTCCTAAATAACAACATTGCTAAGATGCCAGATCAACTCTAGGGCCACCTTCTTCCTGACTGCTTGTGGTTCAGCTTCTAATAACTAGGTAGTATTTGCAGCCCAAAGCATTTTAACAATTACTACAGGGTATATGATAAGAGTCAAATGAATAATGTATCAATTAAATGCTAATTGAGAGCAAGAAGAGGTCCTGTGACTGAGTTTATCAGAGAGAGGTACATATAATAGGAGGACTTGGAGCTGGGTCTTGATGAATGGTGGATATTTTTAAAGATAAATAGGGGGGAAAAGTATTTCAAGCCAGGATCATATTTGTCTTATTCACCACCATAATTCCAATTCCTAGCACAGTTCACAGCACATAGCAGGTGTTCAATAAATGTTTGTGAAATGACTTAATTAATGAGCAAAGACACAGGGGTAAGAAAGCGTGGAACATTTACATAGATATGGGACAAAGAAAAAAGAATATGAGATGGGAATGCTAAAAGTTAATGTGTTAATGTAGGTTCCAGGCAGAGGATGGAGGGTTGAGGCCCTGTCTTCAGAGATTTGGCTCTTCCCTTATCCATCCCTTATCTTCTCAATCTTACAATCATAACAAAATCAAGTAGGAAACTTGACATGGTGACCTACAGTATATCAAGTGTACACTTGGGTGACAAAACAAACAAATGGCATGGGTCAGAAACAAATGTCATGGGTCATTGCTGGGTGGCCTGAGAAAGCCAAATATCACAGACAGCATTAAAATAATGTATCCAGCACCTGAAAAGGTAACAAATTCTGCCTCTCAGCCTAGATATCATGCCCTAAGCCTCCACCCCAACAACTTTTCCTGGAGACAAAATATGCCAGCCTTGAGAAAGTCTCTCTTTCTGTTGAGTGATTGCTTCTCTTCTGATAGCAATTTCTTGGAAAATGGAGCTCTGACACCCTTAACAGTATTCTTTGGCAGTTGCCATATCAAGCTCTCTGTTCTAGGAGACAAAATAATTTTACTAGGAGCTGTTACTTACATGAATATTATAACTAGGATATTAAGAATATTTTCTTCTCAGTTCAGTCAAGAACATTTTATAATGTAAAATGACATACAGATGTAGTATAATAAACATTATTTGGGATGAGATTTGTCCAAACTGCTGAAAAGGAAAAGTTAAGATTGAATTGGAATGCCATGAGACAGATCTAATCCTCAGAAAGTAAAATTTTGTCCCTCATCATTTTATTTTTTAAATTATGAAAGTATGATGACACATTTACAGGAGACTTGGTATATACACAACAAGGTTACATATAGTTCCACTATATATTACAATTATTTTTGAAGTAAATAAATTAAGATTTTTCAGTTGGAGTTTCAATATCAAACTCTGAAAAATTAATAGATTGAACAGACAGAAAATTAGAAGGATATAGTAGACCTGAAAAGCACTATGAACCAATTCAACATAATTACGATTTATACAATTTTCACACAACAGCAGGGTACAAATTCTATTCACGGTCCCATAAACTATAATCCAGGAGACACTGGAACATAACCAGTGTCCGTCACCATTTTCTAACCCCCAACTCTACTTCCCACCCTGCACTGTCCTACTCAATCCCTAGAATCCTACCTCAGGAAAGAGTGTGAAACCTGCCCATGGCAAGAAATCAATGACTGATAAAAATAACATTTATGAGTGATGTTCATGGGCTAGGAACAATTTTAAGTGCTTTGTAAAAATTATCTTATTTAATATTCTACAAGATAGGTGTAATTATTATCTCACATTCTACAGTTGAGAAAGATAGGGTGAGACAAAGCAATTTAGCCAGTGTCACTCAGTAAGTGGCAGGGATTATATTTGAACATAGGCATTCCCATTGGACACCTATTAGTTCACCCACCATCCTATGCTACCTCACTCCTACATTTGTTTTGTGTTTTAACGTCAGAAATAAAACTTTAGAATAAAGAAATAAAATCCTTTAGGTTGAATTTCCAGTATCAGGTGTTGGGGAGGGTATAACTGACTTGGTGTTCTAGCACCTTTTAGCTCCTGCTGAGTATGCATTAACTTTAAATCAACCACATTAATTTGGTTGGTATTGCTGTGAACCATCTTCTCACACAAAATATCAAATCACGTATGTGTTGACTGGGTTTGACGGTATCCTGATTTAACAGGTGATTTTCATTATCCGAGTCTCCTTTATCCATGTCCCCAAAGTTAAGAGGATACAAATGAAAGTCAAATGCAAATTATTCACTAATGAACTGACTTCCTATAAAATTAGTCTGTACTCAAGTATCTCTTCTTGCTTAGTATGAGACTATGTTGATCCGCACAGTCGGACACGACTGAGCAACTGAACTGAACTGAACTGATGTTGATCTGAAGCTAACTCAGTCTAAAGCAGGAACTCCTAAGAAGAGAATACTTCCTCAGATCTCAGTGATGCTTTATTGCGACTGTGCTGCTAAGTACGATTATCATCTTGATTTTACACTTTTTTGGAGAAGGAAATGGCAACCCACTCCAGTAGTCTTGCCTGGAGAATCCCATGGACAAAGGAGCCTGGTGGGCTACAGTCCATGGGGTCTCAAAGAGTCGGACACAACTGAGAGACTAACACAACACACATGTTGATCTTTATGTGGTAGATTATCTGATATTGTCAGACAATACAATGGAAACCAATTTTAAAGTGAAATTGCAAATCTTGCAAAATGTTCAGTATTGCAAGCAGTTGATAAAATTGATGCTGAAGAACTACTCTGATCACATGCAGCACCGCAACTGAACATCTGATAGAGTAAGACCAGTGAACAAATAAAACTGAGGAGGTTAATGCCAAGGTTTTACCAAAAGAAAATGATTTGAATATTAAAGGTTTAAGAGAAGTCCTTGGAAAATTTGTCCTGGACTATTTCAGCCTTTTAAGATTTTTGCTCTAAAAACAGTGCAAAATTACAAGATTTGCCCAACTCAGTCCATTTTGGTGAAAATAAACTATCTGCATATTTTTGTTTCTATTTCATGAAAATTGGAATATGTTGTCACTATTAAGTTTGACTTGTATAGCCCTCATTACTAGTCAAACAGAATAGTCCTTTATTCTGCTTGGAAAACTAGCCAAACACATTGCATCTTCTGAGTCATTTTGGGAAAGAATGGTTGCACTTTGGAGGCTTCTCTATATATTTCAGTTTGCAAATATTCTGGCCATTTGCAGGTGCCAAATAGCTGGACTCTAAATAAGCTGGGTTGCGTTGTATTTCACTTATCTGCCTTTCCAGATGCAGTACCTGGCATAACACTGAACATTTAGTCAGCACTCAAAAAAAATCCCAAAAAACAAAAAGATTAACTTAATTTGAGCCCTTTCCCTGAAGATTCATAATCAAGAAAGTTTAGCCATTTTGATTTCCCAAGCTTGAAAAACAAGTCCCAAAGCACTTACAACTGGATACGTGTTTAATAAAGAATAGTTAGGCTCTCAAGATGCAGCCTTTCTGAGGATTTTGGTGGATGCTATAATCTATAAAGATGGAATGAGTGATTCCTGAACAATATTAATGTTTGAGTATGTAAATAGGGTACCTTTTAATTTCCTCAGATAGATTCATCAAGGACCAAAGTATTTAACTTGTTAATTAAGATTGTTGTTGTTCAATCACTCAGTTGTGTCCATCTCTTTGTGACCCTTGGACTGCAGCATGCCAGGCTTCCCTGTCCTTCACCATCTTCTGGAGTTTGCTCAAACTCATGTCCATTGAGTCGATGATGCCATCCAACCATCTCATCCTCTGCCACCCTCTACTCCTCCTGTCCTCAATCTTTTCCAGCATCAGGGTCTTTTTCCAATACGTTGGCTCTTTGAAACAGGTGGCCAAAGTATTGGAGCTTCAGCTTCAGCATCAGTCCTTCTAATGAATAGTCAGGGTTAATTTCCTTAGGATTGACTAGTTTGATCTCCTTGTGTCCAAGGGACTCTCAAGAGTCTTCTCCAACACAACAGTTCAAAAGCACCAGTTCTTCAGTGCTTTCTGCTTTCTTTATGGTCCAACTCTCACATCCATACATGACTGCTAGAAAAACCAAAGCTTGGACTATACAGACCTTTCTCAGCAAAATGATGTCTCTGCTTGTTAATATGCTGTCTAGGTTTGTCATAGCTTTTTTCCAAGGAGCAAGCATCTTTTAATTTCATGGCTTCAGTCACCATCTGCAGTGATTTTGGAGCCCAAAAAACTGAAGATTAATTAAGATTAACACTTTGCTAACATGATCTGAATTGAAAAGAACCAAAGGAAAGAACTTCCTTTCTGTCTTTCCAGAACAGTCACGTTTTTACAGATACATGGTATTTAGATGTACCATTACTAAATTATTTCGTTTCATTGGTTAAGTACAAAAAAGTATTAATGTGACTTTACAAATGAAACATGTCTAATAAATTTATTTTACTACTCTGGATGAAATATCTGAAAGGATATTTTTTATCAGCAAACTTAGCACAAAGATTTGTGATTATCATATTTACTTTAAAAATTCCCCCTTTGAGGATACATCTTATACATGGTAGAGAAGACCACGAAGGAGATTGTGAAACCACTGCTACTCCTAGAAATATAATTTGCTTCATAGGTAAGTCTTTAGAAGCATGATTAAGGCAATTAAAGAGGTTTAAACAATTATTATCTTCATTTTACATTCAGCCAAGTTGTTTATACCTTCTCAACTGCTCTGACCAAACCTTCAGTGGTACCTCCCCAGGATGGAAACCAGACAAAATAATTCACTTAATTTTTTAAATTTTTATTTTATTTTTAAACTTTATAATATTGTATTGGTTTTGCCAAATATCGAAATGAATCTGCCACAGGTATACATGTGCTCCCCATCCTGAACCGTCCTCCCTCCTCCCTCCCCATACCATCCCTCTGGGTCGTCCCAGTAGGAAGAGAATTTATGAGGGAAGAGAATTTTATAAGAAAAGGAAATAGGATCAAAATTGCTTCTACCTTCAATAAACAATTGATGACTCCCTTAGTTAAAGATAAGGAGTATTCAGGGATGTCAACATGTATGACAGAAAGTTCTGTTATATATTGTTGTTGTTTGGTCGCTACATCATGTCCAACTCTTTTGTGAGCCCATGGACTATAGCCCGCCAGGCTCTTCTGTCCATAGGATTTCTCAGGCAAGAATATTGGAGTGGGTTGCCATTTCCTTCTCCAGGGGACCTTCCTGATCCAGGGATCAAACCTGCATCTCCTGCATTGGCAGGCAGATTCTTTACCAGTGAGCCACCAGGGAAGCCTCAGTTAAATTTAGCGGTTCTAAAATTTTCTCACTATTCAAGAAAAACAAGCAAAACAATTCCTCAAGTGAAAACAAAGTAGCAGTATCCATACCCACACCATGTGCTTTTTGCATCCCCTTCAATCCATCTATATTATCCACTCATTCAGCCAGCACCATTTCATAAGCTGCTTACTATTAACCTGCCACTTTAAGCTTGGATCTCAAGATAGTATAAAGTTAAGTCAACGTCCAAAATCTTTCATGTGGTCTAAGACATACAAAACTATTCTGATATCCAGGAAGTTCTTAGAGGTATTTCTTTCACAGGAGTTTCCTGATGCCTGATACTTTAGTTCATGTTTTACTTACTCAGAAGATTCCAAAGTAAATGATAATTTGAAAAAAAAAAAAAAAAAAAAAAGCATTAGACTCATATCTCTTTTTGGCTTTGCTATAAAAATATAATCCTGAGAGGAATATGTACTCAGTGTACTACATGTTGAAGAAAAGGAAAATTCATCAAGTTGATTTCCTGCAGAGCAAATCCTCCCACACCATTCAGTCCAGCCACAACATCTGGATAATTGGCCGCAGCCTAGTGGGAGCCCCAAACACAGGATTTTTGTATAATTTTTGATCATTAGGCATGCAAACTCTCCTCAGTGCTTACCTTGAATGTCTTTTCTCCCTTCTGTCTCATCTAATGTCTGTAGTTTCAGCTGTTCACCAACTATCAAATCATCTGAAAAAATTTAGGATAGTGCTGCTTGACGTATGTTCTCCTTAAGAAAAATACTAAATCCAGCAGTGATATGAAAGTTCCTTTTCCTTATGGTGATACAAATGATATTCTCTCTTCTTTCTAGGCATTACTCTTAAGGGTTTAGTTAAGTCTTTTTGTATAGCTCTTTGGGACTCTAGAAAGGAGAAGAAAATACTAAATTCTTCTCCTACTGATCTTGTTAAAAGGAAAATTTGATGCTTATTACTTTTATATTGTGCAAATCAGTAGGATTGGAGTTCCCTATCAGCCCAGAGTATTTAACTCTCTAGATTTAAGAGGAAATTTAAGATAGTTTCCAGCCCTCATATAATTACAGGACTAGCTTGTAAATGCCTTAGCTCACAGGTCTTATTATAACACAGTGTGTGGCAATAGTAGGCTTGCAAAAAATATGTATTGAATGAATGACTTTAAGTTTGAAAAAATCTTTAGGATTCTTCTGATAGAAATGTTACAGCCAAAGCTGATGTTTAGCTGATATGCACAGTTACAGCCTTAAAAGTTTTCAGGTCTTGCAAGGTCACCTTTAATTGTTGGTACTCATTGTGTTCTGGTTGCTAAATATTTTGATTATCTCGCTTAGCAACAGAATGCCATAGCACAAAGAATTATATACATATTTTTTTAACTCAAACATGTTTGCATAGAGTGTTTAGGACCCAGGCCCTTGCTTCTGAGTTACAGGGATTGGGTTTATTGGAGTTTGGAAATAGTCATGGATCTAGTGAAGAGATGAAACCAGGAAGGAAAAAATGGGCAGGCGGTGGGGGTGAAATTATTGTATCATGCCTGGGTATTAAAAATGGAGATTAAAAGGCAGTGTTATAGTTTTCCAGAGGTGTAATTATTAGGGACACAGGAACTCAGATTACTATTTATAGGTCATGAACAGGGAGGGCAAGTATCCCTTTGAAATCTTGTTTTCATTTCCTTTAGGTATATACCCAGAAGCAAAATTGCTGGATCGTATTGTCGATCTATTTTTAATTATTTGAGAAAACTCCATATTGTTTTCTATGGTGGTTGGGCCAAGTTACATTCCCACCAACAGTGTATAAGGGTCCCCTCTTCTCCACAGCCTCACCTGCACCTGTTGTCTCCTGTCTTCTTGGTGACAGCCATTCTGACAGGTGTGAGGTGATATCTCACGGTAGTTTTGAGTTTCATTTCCTGATAATTAGTGATATTGAGCATCTTTTCAAGAACCTGTTGGACATTTTGATGTCCTTTTTGGAAAAATTTCTACTTATTTCTTCCCATTTAAAAAAAGTCAAGTTATTGTATGTCCATAAACTGATGAATGGATGAAAAAGATGTGAATATACACAGTGGCATATTATTAAGCCATAATAAAGGAGGATATCCTGCCATTTGCGACAACTGGATGGATCTTGAGCACATTATACTAATACAGAAAGACAAGTGCTATATAATATCACTTACATGTGAAATCTAAAATTTAAACCTGTAAGAAACAGAATATAATGGTGGTTTCCAGGGAATGGAGAGTGGTTGGCAATAAGGTGATGATGTTTAAGGGTAGACACTTGCAATGAATAGTAAATAAGCCATAGACATCTAATACACAGCATAATGAATACAGACAATATTGAACTATAATTATGTAACGTAATATCACAATTGCAATCATATTAAATATGATTTATATATTACAATATATAAATGTATCAAAGTAACCTGTTCTACACTTTCAGTTTACACAGTTATATGTCAAACTTAATAAAAAAAAAAACTAGAGAGGTCAGAAGTACTGGTTAAAACTGTCCCCAGTAGAAAGCTCAACTATGCCAATATCCAGGACCCACTCTTCATGAGCCTAAGTCAATTTAACTGCTTGTTGGGCCATCAGCCTAATTCTCCACTTGAGCCTTACTAGCATCTCAAATCTAGACTGCCAGATAAATAGAAAGATTCAGCTTGTACCCCTCAAGGGCTACTAAATTTTCCTCTTTCAGGAAACAAGTTGATGTATCACAATGTGTGTGTTGTGGGGAAGAGATGGCACTCTGGTTGGTATTGTTTCTTTTTACACTCAGTGAAGTCAAGTGTGTCAAGATATTCTATTTTACCATGAAGCAGAGGTTTGAAATGCTTGGCAAACTCATGCAGTGTCCTTGACCATTAGTAGACTGCAAACATGCCATTTTAATATCTTTCACCTTACTAACTTTACCTGAGATCAGTATATTGTGTAAAATTCTCAAAGTACTAAGGAAGCATATTTCCACCCTGAGTTCAGAAGTGTATAAATCAAAATCCTAATCAACAGCTCTCAGTATTTACAATTCCAAGTTGCACCATCAGATTCAATATTGCTTGGTAATTTCTTAAATGATATTCTGTGGAACCACCTTGTATATTGAGGACATGGTGAAACTTTTGACTGGATTCAATTTGACATTTGTAATGGCCCAGAAAAAGGATCAAGCAGTGAAACAACATTGCTAAGTGTCTTCTAAATCAAAAAGGCAGTTACCAATATTAATCCTGCTCAAAATATGCAGAGAGTTCTGACCAACTGAGTCAACAGAACACAAGTGGCAGCTGCTCCCAAAATCTACAAGTGATTTCAAATATACCAACCTTTGTTCTGTCTCTGGAGAATAATATTAATACTGTGTTCACTGACTCGAGGTTGTAGAGTGTAGATTCTCAAAGACGATGTACCACTTTTGGAGTTTGCTATTCAAAATTCATTTTCAAAATGTCCTAGCAGGGACTTCCCTGGTGTTCCAGTGGTTAAGACTCCATTCTCCCAATGCAGAGGGCATGGGTTTGATCCCTGGTTCAGGGAACTAAGGTCCCATATGCTGCACAGTGTGGCTCACCCCTCCCTCAAACTAAAGATTTAAACTGTCCTGGCAATATCACATAATCTCACATTATCTTACTCCAGGTAAGCATTTATGGTTCAAGGTGACAAAAGACAGAAGTTGGAGCAAATTCAGAGTTGACTGCCAGACACCTCTGAATACTGTGATACTTGCAGCAGCCTTGAATGTAGGATGGTGTAGCCCTACCTTGTTAAAACACTTTCTACAACTTGGTTTCAAATGACCAGTCTTCAAGGCTATTGCTGTTCAGGGGCAAAATAATAATAGAGTCAAGGTGCCTGGAAGTTTCCCCAGATATATGTAGTGTGGCTGCTCCAGAGAGATGCTGCACCTATAACTATCAGGGGATGGTACAGATACCTCTTCAGTTCAGTTCAGTTCAGCTCAGTCTCTCAGTCATGTCCAACTCTTTGTGAACCCATGAACTGCAGCACACCAGGCAGCCCTGTCCATCACCAACTCCTGGAGTTTACCCAAACTCATGTCCATAGAGTCGGTGATGCCATCCAACCATCTCATCCTTTGTCATCTGCTTCTCCTCCTACCTTCAATCTTTCCCAGCATCACGGTCTTTTCAAATGAGTCACTTCTTTGCATTAGGTGGCCAAATTACTGGAGTTTCAGCCACAATCAACATCAGTCCTTCCAATGAACACAGAGGACTGGTCTCCTTTAGGATGGACTGGTTGGATCTCCTTGCAGTCCAAGGGACTCTCAAGAGTCTTCTCCAACACCACACTTCAAAAGAATCAATTCTTCAGCACTCAGGTTTCTTTATAGTCCAACTCTCACATCCATACATGACCACTGGAAAAACCATAGCTTTGACTAGACAGACTCTTGTTGGCACAGTAATGTCTCTGCTTTTTAATATGCTGTCTAGGTTGGTCATAACTTTCCTTCCAAGGAGTAAGCGTCATTTAATTTCATGGCTGCAATCACCATCTGCAGTGATTTTGGAGCCCCAAAAAATAAAGTCTGATACAGTTTCTACTGTTTCCCCATCTATTTGCCATGAAGTAATGGGACCGGATGTCATGATCTTAGTTTTCTGAATGTTGAGCTTTAAGTCAAATTTTTCACTCTCCTCTTTCACTTTCATCAAGAGGCTCTTTAGAACTTCTTCAATTTCTGCCATAAGGGTGGTGTCATCTGCATATCTGAAGTTATTGATATTTCTCCCAGCAATCTTGATTCCAACTTGTGCTTCTTCCAGCCCAGCATTTCTCATGACGTACTCAGCACATAAGTTAAATAAGCAGCGTGACAATATACAGCCTTGACGTACTCCTTTTCCTATTTGGAACCAGTCTGTTGCTCCATATCCAGTTCTAACTGTTGCTTCCTGACCTGCATATAGGTTTCTCAAGAGGCAGGTCAGGTTGTCTGGTATTCCCATCTCTTTCAGAATTGTCCACAGTTTATTGTGATCCACACAGTCTTTGGCATAGTCAATAAAGCAGAAATAGATGTTTTTCTGGAACTCTTGCTTTTTCAATGATCCAGCAGATGTTGGCAATTTGACCTCTCGTTCCTCTGCCTTTTCTAAAACCAGCTTGAACATCTGGAAGTTCACGATTCACGTACTGCTGAGGTCTGGCTTGGAGACTTTTGAGCATTACTTTACTGGCATGTGAGATGAGTGCAATTGTGTGGTAGTTTGAGCATTCTTTGGCATTGCCTTTCTTTGGGATTGGAATGAAAACTGACCTTTTCCAGTCCTGTGGCCACTGCTGAGTTTTCCAAATTTGCTGGTATAGTGAGTGCAGCACTTTCACAGCACCATCTTTTAAGATTTGAAATAGTTCAACTGGAATTCCATCACCTCCACTAGCTTTGTTCATAGTGATGCTTTCTAAGGCCCACTTGACTTCACATTCCTGGATGTCTGGCTCTAGGTGAGTGATCACACCATCGTGATTATCTGGGTCATGAAGACCTTTTTTTGTACAGTTCTGTGTATTCATGCCACCTCTTCTTAATATCTTCTGCTTCTGTTAGGTCCATACCACTTCTGTCCTTTATTGAGCCCATCTTTGCATGAAATGTTCCCTTGGGAATCTCTAATTTTCTTGAAGAGATCTCTAGTCTTTTCCATTCTATTTTTTTCTCTATTTCTTTGCACTGATCACTGAGGAAAGCTTTCTTATCTCTCCTTGCTCTTCTTTGGAACTCAACATTCAAATGGGTATATCTTTGCCTTTCTCCTTTGCTTTTCACTTCTCTTCTTTTCATAGCTATTTGTAAGGCCTCCTCAGACAGCCATTTTGCTTTTTTGCATTTCTTTTTCTTGGGGATGGTCTTGATCCCTGTTTCCTGTACAGTGTCACGAACATCTGTTCATAGTTCAGAAACCTCTTATGAAGTAAGAAAACATTCATACCCTTAGAAGTGTTGGTTATAGGAGGTGATAACAAATTTCTTAATGTGTCCTCAGAAAACTGGAAGGTTACAGGAAATCCATGCTATAGAGACCATTTATATGTATTTACTTATCACTCACCTCCTTCTGCCAAGGATGTGAAGTCATAAGCATGTATAAAAGAAGGAGAAAAAACACAGAAAGTTTAAAGAAACAAGGAAAATTGAAAATAATAAAAACCAAGGGGGAAGATCAGCCACCAGAAACATAGACTTATGGCCACATGAAGTTACTGAAAATGAGCTTCAGGTTTGGTTGTAAGCTACCTACTGGCTAAAGTAAAGAAGGAAACTTGGTCAGTTATAAAACTCACAGGATATAACTGGCAGATTGTAGCCTTTGCATCCATGTGACTGAAAGTTAAAATGGTATCTTTATACAAATAAAAGGTGGTAGCATCCAAGCCTCAGAAATTCATACCCAAAGGGTTACAATAATAATGTCTATACTACGTACTGAAAACAAAGGACAAGTATGTCATAAAGTAATTTAAAATTCACGAAAAATAAGCTTGATAGCTGATGAATGAATGTTCAAAAATCAAAACATCTTGCCTTAAAAAAACAAAAAGCAAACACCTTGAAAATTTCAGCAATCAAAGTTCAGATTTTAAACCACACATTGAAGTTTTAAAGATTCCTACTGCTAACCCTGTATACAAGACAGCAAAAGAGACACTGAGGTATAGAACAGTCTTTTGGACTCTGTGGGAGAGGGAGGGGGGGATAATTTGGGAGAATGGCATTGAAACATGTAAAATATCATATATGAAATGAGTCGCCAGTCCAGGTTCAATGCATGAAACTGGATGCTTGGGGCTGGTGCCCTGGGATGACCCAGAGGGATGGTACGGGGAGGGAGGAGGGAGGAGGGTTCAGGATGGGGAACACGTGTATACCTGTGGCGGATTCATGTTGATATATGGCAAAACCAATACAATATTGTAAAGTTAAAAAATAAAATAAAAATTGGGAAAAAAAATAAAGATTCCTACTGCTGCCAACGGAGAAGGCAATGGCACCCCACTCCAGTACTCTTGCCTGGAAAATCCCATGGATGGAGGAGCCTGGAAGGCTGCAGTCCATAGGGTCGCTGAGGGTCGGATACGACTGAGCACCTTCACTTTCACTTTTCACTTTCATGCATTGGAGAAGGAAATGGCAACCCACTCCAGTGTTCTTGCCTGGAGAATCCCAGGGACAGGAAGCCTGTTGGGCTGCCGTCTGTGGGGTCACACAGAGTCGGACACGACTGAAGCGACTTAGCAGTAGCACTGCTGCCAAATAACTGAATGTTAGGGGGAAATCGTAAGGAACTGCATGGAAAATAATTAGCTTTTGTTATAAACCGACCAATACAAAAGCTACACGCTAACCCAGAATGGAAAGAGGAACCAACTATTAAATTTGATCCAGACCTAAATGGCAGAACTGACAAAAATCTCTCCAAAGGAAAGAGAAGCAAAAGGAAAGAGATCCTAAGGATGAAATCTAAATGTTAAAAGCCACTGACCTCTCTAGAACACTTCCTGAAAATCCACTGGAGTCAAAAAGAAAACAAAGTCATATTTCTCATATCACTATACAGTTGCAGAAGTAAAAACACATAGAGATTCTAAGCAACCTCTGGTAACAAACATCTCCATCCATCCTTAGACTCCTCCTCACCCTGCCCACACACACTCTTGCTGCTTATAATAGTGTTGTTGGGGTGGATTGAGTGTTGGATATTTTAGAAGCCTAAGTATAATTTCTTTGTGTGCTAGAGGAGATGGGGACTAGGTGATTGAAAGGTCCTTATCTGTAGTAGAGTTCAATTACTGAAATCAGCTCACCTTCCTCCTATTATGAAAATCCCAAAACTCTAAGGAAAATGGACCAAATCAAGTTGAAATTTTTGGCTCAGATTCAGTCCTGTTGTTCCCATGCAGACATATAGTAAATCATTCTCTTCTGAAAAACAAATGATGGGACAAAAAAGTGAAAGCACAGAAACAAAACAAAAACTTACCAAAAAAACTCTTTAACAAAGGCTGATTACGTTTATCTCTGGACTACAGATGTGATAGTGACATTTGCAAGGTGTGTGACTGTAAAACAGTAATTTACATATTTGAATTACCGTCATGAAAACACTAAACTATCTTTTTGCTAGATTTAAAATTGTCTTATTGTCTTAGCATTGAAAGAGTACATAAAATAAAATTAATTACCCTCTGCCAAGTGGCTATTGATAATAATGGAATTTTTAGAACCTGACATGATGGTATACCATTTTTTTTAAAAAAGTGCTACTTGGTTCTTAAAATACTTATCTACACTTCCTCCAGCTTTAGCATTAGTGACAAACTAAATTCTTAGAAGTATACAAAATTTCTTAGGAAATAATGTTGAAACCCAAGGAATACATGAGACCAAAGGCTAAGTCAAATGGCCTATTCCTCCACCCCATAGATGAATGATGAAATGTTCTGTGCTGTTCTCAGTCTTTCCTGTTCAAATCCCTAGCCCCACCCATCTTCTGGCACCAAGGATACTTAAACCACCTAAAGTGATCTCTCTCATGTCCTCTCTTTTCTGTTTCTAAACTTCATCTTTGCCACACTTTCCTTTCCTAAATAACAATATTTGTATATGGCCACTCATCCTTTCTCCCTCCCACTCAGAGGATAAGGTGTCTCACTCTTTTCTTTCATCTTATTTTTCCATCCATCTTTGTTCCATCATTCACCCCTTCTCCTCAGGCTGATTCAATCTTTTTCTCATTTCTCTGCCTGAAAACATTCCCTGTTCCCCCATCACCTCCACATTTAAAAAAAAAAAAAAAACCTCTTTTGTTTACCCTGTGACTTCTTTCAGTGACCATCCTAATCTCCCACCTGTGTTTTAACCTTTTTCTCAATTGGCACCTCTCATTTCCTCATCATTCAATTTACTCTTTGCTGCTGCTGCTAAGTCGCTTCAGTCGTGTCCGACTCTGTGCGACCCCATAGATGGCAGCCCACCAGGCTCCCCCGTCCCTGGGATTCTCCAGGCAAGAACATTGGAGTGGGTTGCCATTTCCTTCTCCAATGCATGGAAGTGAAAAGTGAAAGCGAAGTCGCTCAGTTGTGTCCAACTCTTCGCAACCCCATGGACTGCAGCCTACCAGGCTCCTTCGCCCATGGGATTTTCCAGGCAAGAGTACTGGAGTGGGGTGCCACTGTCTTCTCCGTAATTTACTCTTTACCTTTTGCAATCTGACTTCTGTCATGAAAACTCCATGGCAATTCCTCTTTTGGATGTCCTTTTCACTCACTCATTTAGCAAGTATACACTGACCACCTACCATGAGCCAGGCAGTTTGCTGCGGAAATGGATAAATATTGTCAAAATTCAATTCTTGCTATCAAAAACCAATCTAACAAAAGTGAATAGAAGTCTCAACCTAATCATCCTTGATTTCTCTGCAAAGTATTTGAAACCCTTGACTATCCCTTCTAAACGGTAACTTTTCTCTTGAGTTTTGTGGAGGTATTCTAGCTCTGTTTTTATTGGCTTTGCTGTCTCCTTCTCTGACTCCATAAATGTGAATTTTCTCCAAAGCTGAAGCCTGAGGTCCTTTTCTCTTTCTACACTTTCTCTCAAGGTATTCTTTTTCCTCTTTTAGCTTCAGTTCTTACCTCCATAAAGCTTTCTCCTTAGTCTGTTTCTCAACAATTCAATTACTAGCCTAAGACACTACTTGGAGAAGGCAATGGCACCCCACTCCAGTACTCTTGCCTGGAAAATCCCATGGATGGAGGAGCCTGGTAGGCTGTAGTCCAAGGGGATCGCTAAGAGTCGGACATGACTGAGCGACTTCACTTTCACTTCTCACTTTGGAGAAGGAAATGGCAACCCACTCCAGTGTTCTTGCCTGGAGAATTCCAGGGACGGGGGAGCCTCGTGGGCTGCCGTCTATGGAGTCGCACAGAGTCAGACATGACTGAAGTGACTTTGCAGCAGCAGCAAGACACCACTGTCTGTTTAACAAATTGCTTGATGGCGCTACAGAATATTTTACCAGCACATTAAATTCAATCTGCCAAAAACAGACCCACATCTTTCCTGACAAATCAGCAGCTCTTCTTTGAGACATCCATCTATCTGCTGACAAAAATCTTTAAAATGATAATAATGGAAAAACAATAACAGAAAACATGTATTGAGCATTTTCTGTGTGCCAAGAACTGTAATAAAATCTTTTTACATTTAACATCAGAATACCTCATAATAACCCTACAGAATAGATACTGTTATCATTATTTTACAGAGAGGGAAACTGAGAGATTAGAAATTAAATGACTTGCACAAAGTTAATAGAAAGTAATAGGGAGAGGCTGACTACCAGCTCAAACACAGGCTAAATGATTAAGGACCAGTAATCCAAGCAGCAGGAATTCGGACTTTTTTTTAAATTAATGCTCTGAAATAATTCATTTTTCAAACAGTCCATTTTACTGAATGCCAAGGACATCATGACCCAGCAGCTGGGGTTATAAGAAGTTGATTGGAGAAAGGAAGGTTATGATACTGTTTTCTTTCTTTAATGTGTACTAGTGAGACATTCCAGAGAAGGTGATGGCACCCCACTCCAGTACTCTTGCCTGGCAAATCCCATGGATGGAGGAGCCTGGTAGGCTGAAGTCCATGGGGTCGCTAAGAGTTGGACACGACTGAGCAACTTCCCTTTCACTTTTCACTTTCATGCACTGGAGAAGCAAATGGCAACCCACTCCAGTGTTTATGCCTGGAGAATCCCAGGGACGGGGAAGCCTGGTGGGCTGCCGTCTATGGGGCCACACAGAGTCAGACACTACT
The DNA here is from genome assembly GCF_027580195.1 of Bos mutus. Taxonomy (NCBI): domain Eukaryota; kingdom Metazoa; phylum Chordata; class Mammalia; order Artiodactyla; family Bovidae; genus Bos; species Bos mutus. Next base: position 54,040,460 of record NC_091646.1, read on the forward strand.
GAAGTGACTTAGCAGCAGCAGCAGCAACAGTGAGACATTCAAACATCTCCTTTATTGTACAATATAATTGCCTCTGAGTTCATTTGTTCATTCATTTATTTACTACACATTCATTAAGTAGCTCAGAGGAGCCTAAAATAAGCTAGAATTTAAAGTTAATTTGCAATTTGCTGTGAAAGCACGGAGAAACAAACAATTGAGGGGGTGGAAGACTTCTTTTATGAAGAGGGTGCTTTTGAATTTTCATGACCAATAAATACTTTGGCATGGTAACTCAGTGACTCTGCTTGTACCCTTTGATCATAAGAGCATTAAAGACTCCCTTTCTATGTCAATACAAGTAGTGACATATGAGCCTAAGAAGAAATGTCTTCATTTTAGCCCTTTTCATACAGGGAGGAGAAGAAATATGTTGAGATTTATTTATCCCACACGCATTCTGTACTCACAAAAGCCCCAAGGGAATGGATCAGAAAAAACAAACATATCTTGACTCAACTAAGGTGCACAATGATGATAATAATTTATATTTACATTGACACTCCAAACTTCAAAGTATGCTCACAAAGGGACATCATCTTATTTTATATAAAATAAAATACAAAGGTTGCCTTCAGCAAAATAACAAGCTCTACTCAGTCTATCTTTCAGGCATCTGTCCAGGCCCCCCAAGTTACACCCTCAAACTCTACCCCCATACCCTTCTGCCATGTTCTTCACATTCTACATATACTTTGGATTTGTTTTCTGTCCCAGTGGGAATCACCCAATCCAGAAGAATAGGTTTTTAAGAGAGAATCTAGTTCAATAATTCATTCCTTCAACAAACATTTATCAAATTCCTACTTTGTGCCAGGCACTATGCTGGACATTAGAAATAAAACTGTTTGCAGAAACATACAGTGCCTTCCTTACTTGGGGCTTGCTCTGCCACCAACACAGAACACTATAAATTGGCCAGGCTCCACTTCTTTGGTTCTTATCAGATTTGTCCCTTCCAACTCCGGCTCCTGTTTGCTTTTGTTCGGACTTGGAGACACAGTTTCTTGACATGGTTATCAGAGTTTGGCTCATCAATAACTCTACTTTTACACTACAGCCTGTCTTGGTATCCTGTTTATAATATTCATGGTATCTGCCAGTCTGGCTTTGCTCTTTCTACCTGGCAATAACAGTTCAACTGGTCTGCAAGTCAATTATTGAAACTAAGATACAATCCATCCCTCCTTTCTTTAAATTCCTCCTCCTTTTGTTTTATTATCCTGTCATCCATACTGGTTTTGTTTTCCCCTTCCATCTCTCTTGCCTCACCCTCTTTGTCCTTTAAAACCCTGGTAATCTTTCAAGTCACTCTATGAAAAGGCCTGGACACCCATAACACATTTCTTAATGGACTGTGTATATTTTTCAGACCTCCTGGATCCCAAGGCTAAGATAACTATGATGGACTCCAGCTTGCCCAACCAAAGACACCTCGTTTAGTAAAGTTGTCAGAATCTCTCAAAGCCAAGTGATCTTCTCTGGAATGTGGGGATCATCTTCCGTAACCAGCTTTTCTACAAACATCATCATTTGGGTCATTTGCTCTTCATGGTCACCACTATCATTGGGCAAATATCCAAGCATCCAAAATTGGTAGAAGTAAGGCTTTGGAATTTGGTCCTCTCCAAGAGGTTGTAAACAACTACCTCTCAAATTTCATGGCATTAAGAAGATGCCCTTATTGCCTCTATGAACATTTAGAGTCTCTAATACTTAAACATCCCCTGGAAACAATGTAATGTAGTGAAATGAATACAGATTGGATGGCCGGAAATCTGGGTTCTCCTCCCAGCTACACCACTGGTTTGCTTAGAGACTTTGGACAAGTCCTTCACTGCAGGCTTCTGGTAATTCACACACAGAATGTAGAGGCCATTTGAGGTCATATTATGGTTGTTTTCAAATCATCATGTCCACAAATCTATTTCTGTAGTCTCTGTAAACAATAAGAAGAATTTCTGTAGCCATTTTATTCTGTTTGAAAAGCCACATAATGATTATGGTTTCGTAGACCATTGTGACTGTGCTAGGTAGAGATACATTAAAAACAAACAAATAAATAAAAACACAGGATAAAACACGGGCTGCAGGTGCTTCTGTTTTACATTCAGACACAACTTAATTCCAGAATAGCAGAGTTCACAGTGGTCAGTGTCATGGAAACCACCATTTAGGAGTGTCAAAAAAAGCACCAGTAAACTGAAAGCATCTTTGCTGGTTGATGAGCTAGAAGTGGAGAGGCCTCTGTGCAGATGACTTTCTTCTTTTAATTGACCCACTCCCACTGCAGTAGCAGGAACCAAACTGCAACTCCCTCAAACATTTAAATGACGTTCATATTTTAGCCCTTGAACATCAGCTCTGTGAATACCTAAAATGGGGCTAAATGAAAATTGGATAACCATTTGCCTGACATTGTCCTTGGCCTTTCTCTAATGTCAAAGATGGATTTGCATAATTATGCTGAAAGCTAGGAAACTGCACACAGCAGGAGGCTTCCTGGCTGGTGTTAGGTTTTAGTCATGCTCCAGCTGTGACTCTAAAGATGAAGAAAAGTCTCCTTTCAGAAATGAACAGAGCGCACACTTTCTAAGACAGTATAGTAATAGCCTAACGACAATTTAACTTGCATATTGATTTCCAAGGTATAGTTAAGATAGGCCTGATAAGCAACTGATCAACTGAAAAAAATTTCCTAATTAGCCTCCAATTAAAATAAATAATTTTTTTTAAAAAGGGCTTCAGAGAGGAGAGTCCACGCAATGTTACCTCATAAACCTTGTCTTGATTGAAATTCTTTCAAGTTGGCCAGATGTCTGATAGAAGCAAACTTCTAAAGACTGTGCCATTGTAACAGGTGTGTGTAATTGCACAATCCTGTCTTTCTAAGGTCACAGCAACCATAAAAGGTCTCTTTTGAATATGTCTACAAGGGGAAAATATTGATGCTGAAATAGGTGAGGCTTCCCAAATTTCACCCCTTCCATGAGTGAAATTGCCTCAGGCTCTCTTTCCCCAAATGCTTTTTCATGATCCAACCTTGCTCTCATGAAAGGGTTTACAGACCCTTAGACTAGAGGATCATGTCTCTTCACTTAAACTGTCAGGAGATCATCTTTTTCACTTTCAGTTGTAAATATCAATTCCATTTTCTATAATCTTGAATAAGACACAAGTACTTGGAATACATTAATAAGAAAAGTTTATTGTGTGTGTGTGTACTCAGTCTCTCAGTTGTGTTCGAGTCTTTGAGAACCCCACGGACTATAGCCCACAGGTTCCTCTGTCTATGGGATTTCCCAGGCAAGAATACTGGAGTGGGTTGCCATTTCCTTCTCCAGGGGATCTTCCCGACCCAGGGATTGACGAGTATTAATAAAATTCTTAAGATCCTAGAATGAAGCTTCAACTAAAAGGGAACATCCACACTTGTGTTAACTAGGGGAGAGAAACATTTCTGAGGGCAGCAAGCTCACTTGGCAACCTGGGAAATCATAACATCTGGCTAAACAATAAGATCAGCTTTCCAAAGGAATAATTTCATGCAGACCTAACAATACGTTGCAAGTTGAGATTTCATGGGTTGCAGAGTCTTAAGTGCTTTTTGGGCTTCCTTTGTGGTTCAGCTAGTAAAGAATCCACCTGCAATGCAGGAGACCTGGGTTCGATCCCTGGGTTGGGAAGATTCCCTGGAGAAGGTTTATAACACAATCTATATTTGTCATTATCCCATTGAATAACAGGATTTCTGTGATGTGATTTTCATTATGGAATTGATAAAGACCTAGGATTATTTCATGAGGAAAAGCAAAGGTGACAAGTAACCCTTTTTCATTCACTGGAACTACTTATTAGGTTCAAAACATGATTTGCTTCTTTGGTTATTATGCTTATGTGGCACATTGAGTAGAATCTACATATGAAGTTCTGCTCTACCCACATTATCCTATCCTGTATAGAAAGAAATTTTACCAGACTTCAAATGTCACAGAGTACACCTTCCAGCTTATTTCTGGTTTGAACTGGTGGTTGCAGCTTATGCAATTTGCTAAACAGCAATTCACCTTGGAACAACCTCATAAACACAGAGTAGGCAGATGGATTGCTTCAGAATTTCTGATTTTTGAAAGGGCAAGAGGGCAAATATCTAGCTTCTCTAGGCAAAAAGGCCACAGCAGAAACAAAAGCCACCACCATTTTTTAACAGATTATTATTATTAAAACATTGCACTTTTACAACACTGTACAATTTGCAAAGCCTTTTTATGACCATTATCTCACTTGATAGGCACACCAACCCTGTGGAACAGGTGTTCATTAATACAGGCATTTGACAGAGGAAGAAATTCAGGCACACAGAGGTTAAGTGACTTACCTAACCAAGGTTGCTCTGTGAGTTGGTATGCATAAGAATCAGTTGCCTTTTGTGCGAGGTAAATGAGGAATGGAGGTATGTGAAGAACTCATAGTTCTACTCCCTATGAGCCTTGATTGTGAAGAAAATCTTACCACAATGTGTGGCATGCTCATCTTTATTTCAACTAGGATTTTCAGTATGTTAAACGCTGTGCAGAAGCAGCAGACAGGCAGGTGGCTCAGTGAAATTGGCATGATGCAGGTGTGAGAGCTAATGCTCAGTAATGAGCTGGGGCTCCACATCACGTGCCAAATAATCAATGTGCAGTGTGACCTAAACTCCACAAAATACCCTGATTAAAGTGGGACTTTGTTTGGATTTCACGATTGTTTAGTTCCTGATACTTGGTAAAGTAAAATCTACCCCTCAAGCAAGTCAGGGAGTAATTTTCTTTATGGCTTTAATTTTATTAACTATCAGCCAACCCACATAACAAATGTCAAACATTAGCCTGTTGTTGAATATTCAGTGTGAGAGACTCATGTCACAACAGAGAGAGCCTGTGAGCACTTTGGTGATTAATGTCCAGCATCTAAAATAGTCACGCTCCCCAATCTCTCCAGAGTCTCGCACTAAATGCCAATTAATGAAAATGTGAGGCGACTTCCTGCTCCTCATCCGGCTGAATTTTTTTCCAAAAAAAAAAAAAAAAAAAAGGAGATTCTAGCATATTCTATGAAGGCAGACTTTCAAAAATAAGAAATAGGAAGTTTGCCGTATTTGTAGCAAACCACTTTCCTTAGAGATGTTTCTAAGGTAACTTGGTATTCTGTATTTTAAAGGCTATTTCTACAGAGACAATGAGGTTTATTTACCAAATTTTAGTTTTGAAAAATAACTACTAAACCTGCCAGCTGAAATGTGTTTATGTGAAAAGCTGCGCTTGGAAGAAGGTAATTACTACTTTAATGTTTCCATTGCCACTGCTCAATTCTCATTTTCATAGATTAAAGAGAAAAACAGGTTTAAATAATGCAATGCTTATTAATGTATGAATATGGACCTAATTGTCCCCTTTTGACTCTCAGAAGTAATTGGCAATGTCTTCTATGTAAGTGGGTTAAGGAATGTGCTACATATGCAATTATAACTAAAAACTTTCATTTGGAAAATTGCAACCTTATCTTTATTGTCTTTTATTAATAGTAGCACAATAGCTGCCTGTCACTCTGCACTTTCCTTAGAAGATCTGTTATTAGAATATGTGCAGAACTGTAAAAATGAGTAGACCCAGTGTATTGAATTATAGCAGAAACAATCAGTGCCTGTGGCACGGCATAATACCTCACATACTCAGGTTGCATCAAACAAAGCCAAAAGGATAGTTGAAAAATAAAAGCAAAATGCTTATTTGGGATGAAGTAGACCCTGAGATAACCCCCAGTTTTGTTTTGTTTCATTTCTTTTGGGTTCAGTTTCCTTTTCAACTGGACATACTGATTCAGGAAGTAGCACAGCCTGAATGTTCTAGAAGATTCTCAGAAATCTTTTCAGTGACCTTTTCTAAGACTCAGCGAAAAACATTTCCGCCTAACCTTGCAAGTTTCTCTTTCCTGCCAGGTTAGAAAATACCTGTCATATTTCAACACATGTGCTAGAGATTGAGGAAATTTCAGTTAAATTTGCTTGAGGATTATAAACACACATTTTAAAAACATTAAGCTTATTTTCTATATATGATTGCTCAACGTGTAAAAATGGGAAAGTCTCTCAACTAAATTTTTTTGGTTACATATTGCCAAATATTAGTTCAGCTAATTATGTTTGGTTGGTTGGTTGGATTTTTATCCAGAATGACTAATCACAAGTGTAATTTTATAGACCCCATATACATGAATTTCAAAGTATCTTTGCTATGCATACTTTATACTCCATGAACCACTTTTCAGTATATTTGTTTTATGTTATACTGACATCTATGGACTTCATAAAAGAAATTCAGCTTTTTAGAAAAATTCTGTTGGCTGCTTACAAGCAACTTAAAATGTGATTCAATTATGTAGAATAAGGGTCTTCACATCCACTGAGAGTAAGCCACGGGTTGATCATTGTAACTTATCATTTAGATCAAAATCATTACAAATTTCCACCCTCCTATAGTCAAAACTTAGGGAGAAGCATTGAGTATTAGTCAAGAATTAGCAACTCCTCTTTCATTAAGAGTGATTCTTATTAGTGAGACAATAAGGAGGAATGCTGTCAGTACATATACACTTGTTTATTATATTCTTATATTCTTACAATATACCCATTATTGTAATTATTAACCCTGCACTAAATACTGGGGATACAATAATGAATAAATAGACACCAGCCCTGACCTCAAGGAACTTACAGTTTTAATGGTGGAGAGAGAGAAATAAAACAGGTAATTTATAATAGTATATGATAAGTACAATGATAGGATGAATTTGTCAGGATAGGCTAAATACTGTAACAAACCTCAAGATATCGGTGGCTTAACTCAGTAAAGTTTTTTTTTTTTTTTTTTTCATTCAAGTCAAAATCCAATGTGATCAGGAGGAAGCAGATGAGCCTCTATCCTAACCAACATTTCAGGGACCCACACTCTTTCAATCTTACACCACCAACATCTTTAACACATGGTCTGTACGATCATCATGGAGAGGAAAGAAAGAGTGTGGAGAAAACACATCCACTAGCTTTACTGACTATGCCAAAGCCTTTGACTGTGTGGATCACAATAAACTGTGGAAAATTCTGAAAGAGATGGGAATACCAGACCACCTGAACTGCCTCTTGAGAAATCTGTATGCAGGTCAGGAAGCAAGAGTTAGAATGGGACATGGAACAACAGACTGGTTCCAAATAGGAAAAGGAGTGTGTCAAGGCTGTATATTGTCACCCTGCTTATTTAACTTATATGCAGAGTACATCATGAGAAACGCTGGGCTGGAAGAAACACAAGCTGGAATCAAGATTGCCAGGAGAAATATCAATAACCTCAGATATGCAGATGACACCACCCTTATGGCAGAAAGTGAAGAGGAACTAAAAAGCCTCTTGATGAAAGTGAAAGAGGAGAGTGAAAAAGTTGGCTTAAAGCTCAACATTCAGAAAACAAAGATCATAGCATCCGGTCCCATCACTTCATGGGAAATAGATGGGGAAACAGTGGAAACAGTGTCAGACTTTATTTTTGGGGGCTCCAAAATCACTGCAGATAGTGACTGCAGCCATGAAATTAAAAGACGCTTACTCCTTGGAAGGAAAGTTATGACCAACCTAGATAGCATATTCAAAAGCAGAGACGTTACTTTGCCAACAAAGGTCTGTCTAGTCAAGGCTATGGTTTTTCCTGTGGTCATGTATGGATGTGAGAGTTTGACTGTGAAGAAGGCTGAGCGCCAAAGAATTGATTCTTTTGAACTGTGGTGTTGGAGATGACTCTTGAGAGTCCCTTGGACTGCAAGGAGAGTCCCTTGGACTGCAAGGAGATCCAACCAGTCCATTCTGAAGGAGATCAGCCCTGGGATTTCTTTGGAAGGAATGATGCTAAAGCTGAAACTCCAGTACTTTGGCCACCTCATGTGAAGAGTTGACTCATTGGAAAAGACTCTGATGCTGGAAGGGATTGGGGGCAGGAGGAGAAGGGGACGACAGAGGATGAGATGGCTGGATGGCATCACTGATTCGATGGACATGAGTCTGAGTGAACTCCGGGAGTTGGTGATGGACAGGGAGGCCTGGTGTGCTGCGATTCATGGGGTCGCAAAGAGTCGGACATGACTGAGCGACTGAACTTAACTGAGCTACCTGCTTCTGCTCAGAAGAAACACATCACTTCTGCTTACATTGCCTAGGGAAGAACCAGTCAGGTGGCTCCACTTATACAAAAGAAGACTGGAAAAGATAGTTCGTGTCCTAAGAAAAGTAAACAAGCTTGGTGAACAAATATTGATAAGTAGATACAGTCAGTGGCAACTTGGTAACTTGTTAGCTAGAGGTAACTAGAGATAATTAGATGAAGCCAAGAAACTAAGGAGAAAAACCCTCTCAAATCTAATTTCTTATTTCTTGTTAGAATAAGTGAGAACTATTTAAAACTAGAAAAAAAGAGGAGAAAGTTAGCCAGTAACTAACTAACTAGGTAAGTAGAATAACTGGGAGTAATATAACAGGCTCAGAATGATACTTTATTCTCTCAACTCTAAATTCTCATTCTTGCTGGAATAACTGTTGGTAACTAGATGTAATTAGGGTTCATTAGCAATAACTAGAGTAAACCAAGAAGCCAAAAAAACTCATTCCTCTTCATTCTTTTTGTTTATTAGAACGAGTGAAAACTTTAAAAAACTAGAGACAGAAGCATTATATAATTAGTCAACGAGTAACAAGTTAACTAATAGCTATATACTACAGACAACTAGAACAACTAGAGTGAGCCAGAGTATCAGAAATACACATCCCACTCAATTCTAATGTCACCATTCTCATTTGAATAACTATGGGTTACTAGGTTCAACTAGAGTAAGTAGGTAAATAGTTAAAGCTGGGATAACTAGAGGACATAAAATAACCTAAAAACCGTGTTTCTCTCAACATTAACTTCTTATCTTTGTGTTTTGAGTATTGCCCATCTCTGAATTTCCTCATTATTCTAATATGTTCCCTATTAGGATGACCCATTGTTTCATCATAAACACTATTTGCTTCTACTTCACACTACCCTGATCTTAAAAAGCAATTTATTGACTAGGTGGCTACTTCCAAAATGTCTGCTCAGTTACCAGTGGAGACTAATACTGCTGGATTGGTACCCAGTGGCAGAGCCAGATACAGTCTGGCGTCCTGTTTACACAAAAGGAGAAAGACTTGCTGGAACACAGAATATATCTGAAGTGTGGAGAGAGCCAGGCAATCAGATAGACAATGGGAATTATGCAAAAGTATGTTTGCAAATGACATAACTCCAAATCAAAGTCACTTGAAGAGAAAAAGAGAATTATTGGCTCATAAACCTGGGAAATCTTAGGTAGATCTAGAATATCTGGACCATACACTCAAATGACAAATCTGGGATATCTCTATCTTTTGCTTCTCTTTATTTGTTGGCCTCATTCTCCTCTAATGAGGGAAGTTTTTAACCTCATGACAAGGATGATAATGGCTCATAGCTTCCTTCTTTCTTCTAGATTTATGACCTAAAACGCAAAACCACTTTTGTCTGGCTCAAAATTGAAAACCTCAAGGAAAGACTAAAATTGGCTAAGCTTGGTCACATGCTCAACTCAAAACAGTTGGTGTGGTGAGAGGAATGGAGCTTTGTTTGGAAGGGCCTGGATCAGAAGCCAGTGAGATAGCCTACCTAGCAACTCCCTCACAAGAAGCACATAATCACATGATTAGAGAGCAAGAGGAGCAATTTCTCAAAGGAAGTGTGAGTGCAAGATAGAAAAACCAAGATGTAACATTACTGTGTCCAGGCACTTATAATCTAATTTTCTGAGTCCAGATTCAGACCTCTATTCAGATGCTCTTCAGGAATTTGACACAAATTGAAACTGTTTATTCTAGAATGTTACTTGCTGAAGAACATTTGTGCTGTTACAATATTTGTCATGTAGTCATGTCTAAAGAAGATAGCAGTGGGCATAGTTGGAATTGAAAGATACAAAGGTGAAAACCAATCTGGTGCAGAATGGAATATTCTTGATACAGATGTAATCTGTGAAATATATATCTCATGAGAACTCCAATGAAGGTTGTAAGGAAACCTTACTACCTAGTATATTTTGCTATAACATGATTAGAAATAGAATCATTTCTCAAAGATCTGGTGATAATGAACAGAAGTGTGATGTCATGAGTAAGGTGTCAAAGATGAGCCCTCCAGATCCAGGATATGGACTTGGATTGCAACTGGAGGTTTAATAGTCAAGGAAAGATAGGGAGTAGGACATTTGCCTAAGGGTGCATATATGTGTGTGTATTTTTAAGAGAATCCAGTTTCAAGACAATAAATGGCATCACAACTCCAAAGTTGTGATACATCCATGTTCACACCCAGAGTTATGAAGGATCATGAACAAAATGGTGTTAGATATATTAATTTGTATAATGAATATAAAGTACTTAGTACAATGAACCCATATTAAGTGTTCAGTTAACGGTTCTATCATTATTATTATTACTATGCACATGGTGTTATGCCAGGTGTTTTTATATACATTATGTGGCATTAACCCTATTGAGATAGGTATTGCTACTCTATCTAAAATAATTGGCTAAGATATCAGAAGCATTCATTTTCAGAGTTGGAATTTAAATCTACTTTATCCAGCTTCAAGGTTTGTGTTCTTACTATTATGCCACAGACTTCCCAAGGAATGCTGGTGATATACCATGAAACCTGAAAAGAACAGACAATTTGTGGTATATTTTTGATGCTTAGAGTATAATATAGACCTTGGTAATTAGTATCTTCATTCATTATAGGATGAGAAGCCTGATGTTAGAAGTTTGAATTGACATTTCCAGAGTTTTTTTTTTTTTTTTTAAATAGAATTGATGCTGTCATTAAGTCTATCCAGAATGAGGTGTTCCAGTCACTCAAGCAAGAGCACTGGGGTACATCACATTTTTGCTAAAGTAGACTGATAATCCCATGCTACTACAGTCTCTGATTAAATTCAATGTTCACAGATCTCTGGGAGACCTCAGGGCTATTTCATGGAGAAAAGTGAAATTGTATTCACATTGACTGTACTCAGTTGGAAAGTGGTTTTCTCCTCATCTTCCTTCAAAATTCATATCAATTTGTATGCTTTTCAGAGATCTAAGTAAGAGAAAATGTAGCCTAGAAAGCTGTGCCTTATTGAAGCTTCAGCAATAGTTACGGAACTGGAGTCGGAAGTAGGAAGTGGTAAGCTGGCACTGTGTAAGCAGTTTAAAGAACTTATGGATTTGCAATCAATGTGATACACCACATGAACAAGTTGAAAGATAAAAACCATATGATTATCTCAATACATGCAGAGAAAGCCTTTGACAAAAATTCAACATCCCTTTATGACAAAAACCCTCCAGAAAGCAGGCATAGAAGGAACATACCTCAACATAATAAAAGCCATATATGATAAACCCACAGCAAACAGTATCCTCAATGGTGAAAAATTGAAAGCATTTCCCTAAAGTCAGGAACAAGACAAGGGTGCCCACTCTCACCACTACTATTCAACACAGTTTTGGAAGTTTTAGCCACAGCAATTAGAGAAGAAAAAGAAATAAAAGGAATACAGATTGGAAAAGAAGAAGTAAAACTCTGACTGTTTGCAGATGACATGATCCTCTACATAGAAAACCCTAAAGACTCCACCAGAAAATTACTAGAGCTAATCAATGAATATGGTAAAGTTGCAGGATATAAAATTAACACACAGAAATCCCTTGCATTCCTATACACTAATAATGAGAAAACAGAAAGAGAAATTAAGGAAACAATTTCATTCACCATTGTGGCAAAAAAATAAAATACTTAGGAATAAATCTACCTAAAGAAACAAAAGACCTATATATAGAAAACTATAAAACACTGATGAAAGAAATCAAAGAGGACACAAATAGATGGAGAAATATACCATGTTCATGGATTGTAAGACTCAATATAGTGAAAATGAGCATACTACCCAAAGCAATCTATAGATTCAATGCAATCCCTATCAAGCTACCAATGGTATTTTTTCACAGAACTAGACCAAATAATTGCATAATTTGTATGGAAATACAAAAACCCTCAAATAGCCAAAGCAATTTTGAGAAAGAAGAATGGAACTGGAGGAATCAACCTGACTGACTTCAGACTATACTACAAGGCTACAATCATCAAGACAGTATGGTACTGGCACAAAGACAGAAATATAGATCAATGGAACAAAATAGAAAGCCCAGAGACAAATCCACACACCTATGGACACCATATCTTTGACAAAGGAGGCAAGAATATACAATGGAGAAAAGACAATCTCTTTAACAAGTGGTGCTGGGAAAACTGGTCAACCACTTGTAAAAGAATGAAACTAGGACACTTTCTAACACCATACACAAAAATAAACTCAAAATGGATTAAAGATCTAAATGTAAGACCAGAAACTATAAAACTCCTAAAGGAAAACATAGGCAAAACACTCTCTGACATAAATCATAGCAGGATCCTCTATGACCCACCTCCCAGAGTAATGGAAATAAAAGCAAAAATAAACAAACGGGACCTAGTTAAACTTTAAAGCTTTTGCACAATGAAGGAAACAATAAGCAAGGTGAAAAGACAGCCTTCAGAATGGGAGAAAATAATAGCAAATGAAGCAACAGACAAAGAATTAATCTCAAAAATATACAAGCAGCTCCTGCAGCTCAATACCAGAAAAATAAACGACCCAATCAAAAAAATGGGCCAAAGAACTAAACAGACATTTCTCCAAAGAAGACATACAGATTGCTAACAAACACAAGAAAAGATGCTCAACATCACTCATTATCAGAGAAATGCAAATCAAAACCACAATGAGGTACCATCTCACACCAGTCAGAATGGCTGTTATCAAAAAGTCTACAAGTAATAAATGCTGGAGAGGGTGTGGAGAAAAGGGAACCCTCTTACACTGATGGTGGGAATGCAAACTAATACAGCCACTATGGAGAACAGTGTGGAGATTACTTTAAAAACTGGAAATAGAACTGCCATACCACCTAGCAATCCCACTGCTCAGCATACATACTGAGGAAACCAGAATTCAAAGAGACATGTGTACCCCAATATTCATCACAGCACTGTTGACAATAGCCAGGACATGGAAGCAACCTAGATATCCACCGGCAGATGAATAGCTAAGAAAGCTATGGTACATATACACAATGGAATATTACTCAGCCATTAAAAAGAATGCATTTGAGTCAGTTCTAATGAGGTAGATGAAACTGGAGCCTATTATACAGAGTGAAGTAAGTCAGAAAGAAAAAGACCAATACAGTATATTAACACACACACACACACATATATATATATATATATATATATATATATATATAATTTAGAAAGATGGTAACGATGACCCTATATGCAAGACAGCAAAAGAGATACAGATATAAAGAACAGACTTTTGGACTCTGCGGGAGAAGACGAGGGTAGGATGATTTGAGAGAATAGCATTGAAACATGTATGTTACCATATGTGAAACAGATCGCCAGTCCAAGTTTGATGCATGAAACAGGGCACTCAAAGCCGGTGCACTGGGACAACCCTGAAGGATGGCATGGGGAGGGAGGTGGGAGGAGGGTTCAGGACAGGGAGATACATGTACACCCATGGCTGATTCGTGTCAATGTATGGCAAAAACCACTACAATATTGTAATTCAGTTCAGTTCAGTTCAGTTCAGTCGCTCAGTCATGTCTGACTCTTTGCAACCCCATGAATCACAGCACGCCAGGCCTCCCTGTCCATCACCAACTCCCGGAGTTCACTCAAACTCACATCTATTGAATCGGTGATGCCATCCAGCCATCTCATCCTCTGTCATCCCCTTCTCCTCCTGCCCCCAATCCCTCCCAGCATCAGAGTCTTTTCCAATGAGTCAACTCTTCGCATGAAGTGGCCAAAGTACTGGAGTTTCAGCTTCAGCATCAGTCCTTCCAATGAACACCCAGGACTGATCTCCTTCAGAATGGACTGGTTGGATCTCCTTGGAGTCCAAAGGACTCCCAAGAGCCCTCTCCAACACCACAGTTCAAAAGCATCAATTCTTCAGTGCTCAGTTGTCTTCACAGTCCAACTCTCACATCCATACACGACTACTGGAAAAACCATAGCCTTGACTAGACGGACCTTTGTTGGCAAAGTAATGTCTCTGCTTTTGAATACGCTATCTAGGTTGGTCATAACTTTCCTTCCAAGGAGTAAGTGTCTTTTAATTTCATGGCTGCAGTCACCATCTGCAGTGATTTTGGAGCTCAAAAAAAAATAAAGTCTGACACTGTTTCCACTGTTTCCCCATCTACTTCCCATGAAGTGATGGGACCAGATGTGCTTCTACAGTGGGGGGGCTCGGCTTCCATCCCTGGAAGTTCCACAGTGCCTCACCACAGCCCAAACAAATCAAAACAAATGAAAAACCATCAACCTCACCATGGATCATGTCTGACCTGTTAAGTCTTTAAAACTCAAGAATCAGTGTGTCTGAGAAGGATCCTGTGAACTCCAGGCCCACCTGGGCAAACAATTCTTCCCCTGCCTTGCTCTGCCATATTCATTGTTGAAGGCTGGGCTTCCTTGGTTCCCACTATGTATTCCAGTGCTCTCACCAGCATAGAAGCTCTTCTCTTCTCTATATGCTAGTCCATATGGCACTCACCCTGACTGCTTCCCTAGTTCTTGTCCGACCCCTCTCCCTAGGTACTGAAGATGATGAAATGATAAAGTATGACAAATAAATGAAATCACATATGTTTTACGGAGCAACTTACATTACACATGTAAAGCATTCAACACAGTGTCATATGTCATACACTTAGCAAATGTTAGTTCCCAAATGAGCATTGAAAATCTCCTTAACAAAATCTACCAGCCATTTCATCCTTTTACTTTGCATTTTTCAGATTTTGATATTATTTGGAATTTTTTGAAACCACAGACAAGCATCTCCCTTTCTTTGAAATGAAAATAACTAAATAAGCCAGTTACCAAAGGACCAATATTCTATGATTCCACTTAAGTGAGGTCCCTAGAGTAGTCAAATTCATGGACAGAAAGCAGAATCGTGATTGTCAGGGGATAGGAAAAGAAGGTGAATGAGGAGTTGTTATTTAATGGGTAAGGAGTTTCAGTTCAGGAAGACAAAAATTTCTAGAAATCACGTGGTGTTGACAGTTGCACCATCATGTAAATGTACTTAATGTCACTGAATTGTACACTTAAAAATGGTTAAGAGGGTCGATTTTGTATTATATGTATTTTACCACAGTTCAAAAAAATTTTAATTAAAATTTGAAAGATTAAAAATAAGTAAATGAGGGACTTCCCTGTTGGTCTAGTGATGAAGACTCCATGCTTCCAATACAGGGGGAGTGGGTTTGATCCCTGGTTGGGGAACTAACATCCCACAAGCCCCAACGAGCAGTCAAATATTCAAAAAATAACTAAACTAAAATGTTTCTCACCCTTCTTCTTGTCCTTCTTAAAAGGCCTCTGCCTCCCTTTGTCTCCCATGCAATCTTGTTTTTCACATTGTCATTCGAATGGTGTATCTGATCACAACACCCCCCATTAACCACTGTAGGATACAATGCAGTTTTCAGCCTGACATGCAAGGCTCTTCACCTAAAGCTCTTTTCTAGTCCCATCTCCAAACACTGCCCTATGTTTTATCTCTGGCCAAATCATACCAAGTTGTTCTTAGTTTTTCAGACATGGGGTATTTCATGACTTGTCTCTGCCTAAAATGCCTTCCCAGAGTCTCTTATCTCCCTGACCAACACCTCATCCTTCAAGACTAGCCTCAGTGTCTGCCCTGTGGAGTCTTCTTTGACAACCTCCCCCGCCCTCAAACCAAGCAGAACACTGCCCCTTTTGTCCCACCACTTTACCAAGTCTAGCCCACGATCGTTGCAGGTAGCATGCTGCATGGCAATAGTTTGTGTCTCTGTATTCCTCGTTAGAATAGGGTAGGGGATCAAGGGCTCATTCATGTTTGTATCCTCAGGGTTTAGACTGAACTGGAATACTACTTAGGAACTGATTAATGCATTGTTGAGTGAGTGAATGAATGTAGAGAAAGAGAAGCACAGATTTGTTCATTTGTATCCCTGTTGCCACCACTAAGTTCCAGAAAAACATCTATTTCTGCTTTATTGACTATGCCAAGGCCTTTGACTGTGTGGATCACAATCAACTGGAAAATTCTGAAAGAGATGGGACTACCAGACCACCTGAACTGCCTCTTGAGAAACCTATATGCAGGTCAGGAAGCAACAGTTAGAACTGGACATGGAACAACAGACTGGTTCTAAATAGGAAAAGAAGTACGTCAAGGCTGTATATTGTCACCCTGCTTATTTAACTTATATGCAGAGTACATCATGAGAAATGCTGGGCTGGAAGAAGCACAAGCTGGAATCAAGATTGCCAGGAGAAATATCAATAACCTCAGATATGCAGATGACACCACCCTTATGGCAGAAAGTGAAGAGGAACTAAAAAGGCTCTTGATGAAAGTGAAAGTGGAGAATGAAAAGGTTGGCTTAAAGCTCAACATTCAGAAAACGAAGATCATGGCATCTGGTCCCATCACTTCATGGGAAATAGATGGGGAAACAGTGGAAACAGTGTCAGACTTTACTTTTCTGGGCTCCAAAATCACTGCTGCAGATGGTGACTGCAGCCATGAAATTAAAAGACGCTTACTCCTTGGAAGGAAAGTTATGACCAACCTAGATAGCATATTCAAAAGCAGAGATATTACTTTGCCAACAAAGGTCCATCTAGTCAAGGCTATGGTTTTTCCAGTGGTCATGTATAGATGTGAAAGTTGGACTGTGAAGAAAGCTGAGCATTGAAGAATTGATGCTTTTGAATTGTGGTGTTGGAGAAGACTCTTGAGAGTCCCTTGGACTGCAAGGAGATCCAACCAGTCCATCCTAAAGGAGATCAGTCCTGGGTGTTCATTGGAAGGACTGATGCTGAAGCTGAAACTCCAATACTCTGGCCACGTCACATGAAGAGTTGATTCATTGGAAAAGACCCTGATGCTGGGAGGGACTGGGGGCAGGAGGAGAAGGGGACGACAGAGGATGAGATGGCTGGATGGCATCACCGACTCGATGCACATGAGTTTGAGTGAACTCCGGGAGTTGGTGATGGACAGGGAGGCCTGGCGTGCTGTGATTCATGGGGTCACAAGGAGTCGGACACGACTGAGCAACGGAACTGAACTGCCACTACTACTATCAATAAAAGTCCTAAAAGAAAAAATTCTTATAGAGACTGTTGTCAGGGCAGTAGGCAATCCAATACCTGATGATAGAGAAGAAAAGGGGTAGCAAACCTCCATTGCCTCCTCATACCTTCTTTTCTGCGCCTAAGGAAATCATATCAATCTTGGAGCCAACTGCCCTGACTGATAAGGGATTCAGAATTGGGATGGGGCAGCACTAGAGGGAGGGTCACTGAAGAAATGGGAAATATGTTCTGGTCTTCTCATGTTGGAACTGGACTTTTTTTTCATTGACATGTGATACACACACTACTTTACTGCAAGCACATTATGGGTTAAATAGCCTTGGGTAAACTAGTTTGGGAATATGCCCATAATTTATAACATTGTTTATAAGGGTAAATTGTTTCTGAGTTTAAAAAAACAAACTTTTGGAACTTAACTTGGGGACTTCCTGAATTCTTTTTGGAAGTACAGTGAGTGTATCAATGGGAATCTAGACATGTATGAAAATGAAGAGTTTTAATCAGGGAGAGGGGAGTGATCATGGCTATACTTAACTGTAACATTATAGGTATTATATTATACCAATCCTGTTCTGTAGTTCTCAAATGACCCATTACTGCAACTAGTATTATATTCTATAACAAAGTAATTGAAATAAAGTTGAAAAATGCAAGTTTCCATTTTAATCTGGTCTCATAAAGTTCCTCCATCCTATAGAACCTATGTGTGTCATACACAATGCCTGAAATTTTGCTTCAGGACACAAGCAAGCCCGTAAAAGCAACGTACCCTCTCTCAAGCATTTTTACAGCAAAATGTCAGACCATGAAAATGACTCACTGACTTACAGTTTGTCATCCGGGTAAAATATCCCCTGAAATAAAACAGTCTTCTGTAGGGACACTCTGTGCATAAAAAGATGCATTTGAAAGCCAATATGACCTAAATGGTTATTTCTGTCCATTCCCCTGCCCACATCCAAATGTTTGTGATATATTACCAAGCAGTTGAAGGTTGCAAGGCAATATGCATGATTTGAGAGGAAACAGTTCATTTACTGACACTACACAGAAAAGTTGAAGAAAGAGGCTTTCTTCTTATTTAAAAAAAAAAAAAAAAAGAAGAAGCAGGAATCTAAAACTGCTTTTAAAAATCACCATTTTCCTGTTAGAAAAAACAATCATGGATATCTGTCAAATATTAATGACAGTCTGTCAATCACACCCCAAGACCGCCCCTCCCTGTTTTCAAGAACTTGTCTTCTTATTGTAAAACTAGCTTTTAACTCTTTCCAAAGCAATAGAATTATATTGCTGTTATGTGTGACTGAAATGTGTGACAGGTTGTTTGGATTGCAATTCCAAGGCCCCAGTTATGACCCTACCAGTGAACACACTTTCCTCATTCAATAGAGCCTTGTGTCTACATAATGTCAAACAAATGGTAGGGCACTAAACAAATAATGAGCTGATTCAGTAACCTGGGGAGCGTCTCAGGTCGTGCCTACACTGTAGGCAACTTGAAATTATTCTGAGAGGCACAGTCAAGCCTGCCCCAAGGCAACCCTGTGAAGTGGAGGAATTGTCTGGGCCACCCTCCCACATCTTGTCTTGATACACCATCCTGAACACGTAGAACACATTCATGCACTAAATACTTAACGAATGAACCTTAAGGAAAAATTCAGGTCGTTCTGAAATGGACTAAAGTTGCCCATGCAGTATTTTAAGTATTTCCCCGAGGGACATCTTAAGCTAAGGCAAATTAAGCAGACTGCTCTGGTTGTCTACTGACTCAGGACACAGTGGGATTGAGAGGAAGTGATATATTAAGGGTGGGGCCTATGGAGGATAGAAGATGTAGGCAATGGGCTGAAGTGTTCAGGTAAGGTGACAGAGAAGATATTGGGTCTTGGATCCTGCTTTTTAAGAGGTAAACTTCTCCTGTCTACCTTTACTTTTATGAATTCACCTTTTCATCCTTCCTGCCAATCTCATAAATCCCACTACTGGGCATATACCCCGAGAAAACCATAATTCAAAAAGACATACGCACCCCAGTGTACACTGTGGCACTATTTACAATAGCCACCACATGGAAGCAACCTGCGAAATGTCCATCGTCAGATGAATGGATAAAGAAGATGTGAGATATATATATATATATATATATATATATATATACACATATACACACACACACACACAATGGAATATTAGCCATAAAAAGGAACAAAATTGGGTCATTTATGGAAATGTGGGTGGACCTAGAGTCTGTCACACAGAGTGAAGTAAGTCGAAAGAGAAAAACACATCTTGTACATTAATGTATATATGTGGAATCTAGAAAAATGATATAGATGATCTTATTTGTTGGGCAGGAACACAGATGCAGATGGAGAGAAAGGATGTGTGGACATGAGGAGGGAAAGGGAGGGTGGGATGAATTGGGAGACTGGGATTGACATATACATACTACATTTGTAAAATAGGTAGCTAGTGGGAATTCTGTATAGCACAGGGAGCTCAGCTCGGTGCTCTGTGATGAGTTAGATGGGTGGAATGAGGGGTAGGGTGGGAGGAAGGTCCAAGAGGGAGGGCATATATGTATACAAAAAGCTGATTCACTTCGTTGTACAACAGAAACAAGCACATCATTGTAAAGCAAATATACCTCTCCCCCCAGAAAAAGATGTGCACCCAATCATTGTTCAAGCTCCATCTTCCTGCCTTTCCTGTGATCATTTCAATCACATTTGGTAAAGGCAGCTCTACTGACTATACAACCAGCACTATGGCTTGTCTGTACAACTAGATTATAATCTACCTGAAGACAGGGACCTTGACTTCTACTTCTCAGGATAGCTATAGAAAGCTGGGCATCTCTTCTCTCCCTACTCTAGTTAGATGTTTTAACTTGCTCTTCTCCACTTACTTACATGCATAGGACCTTCTAACTGGTAAAAGCAATAATAAAAACTTGATTCTGCCTTCCTTAAGCTTTTATAACCAAATTGTTTCTCTTCTTACTCGATTCTTTTCCCTAGGTGATATCATCTCTCAGGATTTCAACTATCACTTATGATGCTGGCTTCTAAGTGGTAGTATCCAGCTCTGATTTTGCCTCAGAATCCTAGGCCAACCTCTCAAAAGTGACTGATAACTCACTGCCATCTCATACTTGGCTAAGGAACAAAATCCCCTCCATCCTCCCAAACTGACTTTTTCCTCCCTGATTTTTGATAAGGGAGCACAACTCTCCAAATTCTTCTATTAAGTTCAGTTTATTTCAACAAAATAGTAATGGGATGGTTACCAGGAAGAAGACATTGAGCCCAGAAATCATGCTGGCATTTTTAAATCTTCTCTCTTATTCTGTCTTCAGTCTATCCCAAAGCTCATTAAGTTCTTCCTTTGAAATGTCAGCCATATCCAAACCTCCCTATCTAGTCTCTTTTTCAAGGATTCCAGCAGTCCCAGAACTCATGGTCTTAAGCTTGCATTTTGGGCTTCTCTGGTGGCTCAGCTGGTAAAGAATCCATCTGCAATGTGAGAGACCTGGGTTTGATCCCTGGGTTGGGAAGATCCCCTGGAGAGGGGAACAGATACCCACTCCAGTATTCTGGCCTGGAGAATTCCATGGACTGTATAGTCCATGGGGTCATGAAGAGTAGGACACAACTGAGCTACTTTCACATAATAGCCTTCTAACTGATGTCCATGCCCCTATCTCTCCTTCCTCCATTACTGTGCTCTCAAACTCTGTTGCCTATTAGGAATACCTGGTGATCTTTTTAAAATCCTAAGGCCCAGGCTACATCCCACACCATTAAATCAGAATCTTGGGGTTAGCAACAAGGACATACTATATAGGACATGGAACTCTGCTCAATGTTATGTGGCAGCCTGGATGGGAGGGGGGTTTGGGGGAGAATGGATACATGTATATGTATGGCTGAGTCCATTCGCTGTTCACCCGAAACTATCACAACATTGTTTGTTAACTGGCTATACCCCTATACAAAATAGAAAGTTTTTTAAAAAGGGTGTTAGTTAAAAAAAAACACACACACACAAAATCTTGGGGTTAGGATGGAGGCATCCAACACTGTGAACCAATGCTTATTCTATTCTACTCACTACTGCCAGGACTTCTACAAGCACTGCTCTCATTATGTAACTTTCTGGTTCAAAACCTTTAATAAGCCTCCATTGAGCAACTTTAAGGCTCCTTAAAATCTGATCAATTCTATCTCATGAAACCTAGGCCCTCTCAACCTCATGACTATATGCTGGAATGTGTTTCTTCTGTCTATCCAAATCTTTCTCATTCTTCAAAGTCCAGTTCATCTAAGAAGCATCCCCCTAAGGAATTCAGACCATAGTGATTATTTACCTTTGGGGCACCTGTAGAACTTTTGGCCTATGTAGTCATAACCCAAGCATTGGCTTGTAGTAATATTTTCTGTTTCCATGTCTCATTTTCCTACTTAGTTTAAGCCCTGGGGACCTAGTCTATGTCTACCATATATCCCCACTGTACTGAGTTCAGTGCTATAAATATTGAAGGCATTCAATAAATATGTTGATTGGTTTATGTCCCTCCCATCATCAAGTATCCTTGCCTGGAAAATCTCATGGACAGAGGAGCCTGGTGGGCTGCAGTCCATAGGGTCACAGAGAGTCGGGCATGACTGAGTGACTAACACTTACTTACTTACTTACTTACTTACTTACATCATCAAGCATGTTTCAATCAACCTGTAACTAACTATGTATGTTTGTGCTGTGTGTAATATTGAAAATTAAGCAGTGTGTTTAATCTCTACTCTTGTCAGTACACAGACTGACAGAAAACAGGACAGCATTACTTTCAGGTGGGAGTACTTGTCTTGAATACCTCCTGGGTATAGTTAAGGCATGTAGATATTATGTGTGTGTGTGTGTGTGTGTGTGTGTGTGTGTGTGTGTGTGTGTGTAATAAACCCAAGGGAGGCTATTAACAATTCAACATTTCCTGTTCGTGTGGGAATGCTAATTCCATTTATCAAACCAGGACAGAAACATTGTTCCTTTAGACTGAGCCTCCCTTTTTGGCTCCTGGGGCTCAAGGCTATAATCACTAGCAGCCAGAGAAGGGAGAAAACCCTCCCACTGACCTTCTGACCACTGGATCTGAAAGTCAGGCTGATAACAGTTAAAGATGTCTATGTTCAAAAAAGTTGAAATGGGCCATATGTAATTGGAGGTAGCTGTAGCATAGTGTAAAAAGACTTAGTTCTGGGGTCAAAGAAGCCGAATTCCCATCCCAGCTCTGTCACACAATTGTCCTGAACTTTAAGCAAATCACCAGACCTCTATTGATATTGAGAAATATTGATATTCTTCATCAGTAAAATAGGATTAGAAATAAATAGCATAGTGTTTGGGGGAAACATTAAATAATTTTTTAACTCTTTGTAGTACGTAGTAGGCACTCAATAAATATTAGCATCTTTGAATAATGTTAGTCCATCAGTCATGTCTGACTATTTGCGACTCCATGGACTGTAGCCTGCCAGGCTCCTTTGTCCATGGGATTCTCCAGGCAAGAATACTGTAGTGAGTACCATTCCCTTCTCCAGGAGATCTTCCTGACCAAGGGATCGAACCTGTGTCTCCTGCATTGCAGGCAGATTCTTTACTATTTGAGCCACCAGGGAATATGTTACTTGCTTATTTAGCATAAAATGCAAATATTTTAACAAAGGGGAGCCATCCAGTTCCCCTGTAAATGTTCTATAAATTTTAAAAATGTATTTGGAGATAATTTCAAACTTAGAAAAGTTGGCAGAATAAAATGGCACAGAGAATTCCCTGGCGGTCCAGTGGTTAGGACTCAGCACTTTCCCTGCCATGACCAAGGTCTGATCCTTGGCTAGGAAGCTAAGATCCAACAAACCGTGCAGCACAGCCAAAAAAAAAAAAAAAGAGAGAGAGAGAGAGAGAGATAAGGCACAAAGAATACCCACATACCCTTTATCCAGATGCACTTTTTGTTTGCATTTTACCCCATCTACTTATCTCTTTAACCTAAGGACATTCCTGAATCGTGTGAGAGTAAGTTGCATGCATCATGACCCTCTGCTCCCAAATGCTTTGGTGTATGTTTCTTACGTACAAGAATATTCTCTTATGCACCACAGTACAGGTAACAACTTCAGTGATATTAACATTGATACAACGTTTTATCCAATCTACCATCTGTTTTCTAGTTTTGTCAAGTGGCCCAATAATGTCCTCTCTAGCATACTGTCTCAATCCCAAATACAGGACCTAGTCTAAGATGGGATATTTAAACTAGAAGTAATGTTTTTTTAGCCTCATTTAACCTGGAGTATTTTCACTGCTGTTCTTTATTTTTTATGATGTTGGATGCTCCACTTAGAATAGCACTGAGTACATGGTAAGTGCTCAATAATGTCAGATATATCAGTATTTCTAAAATTCCAATGTCAAATCAAATGTACAAAATTTTACCGAATACTTCTTACAAGCAAGGTATTTTACTAAGGCCAAGTAACATTTACTTCACCAGTTATAGAACCACAGAATGCTGGGCTTCAAAAAGCTTTAAGCATCATTGGTTCTTAAGCTTACTCTATATCACAGATATTTGAGAATCTGGTAAGCTAAAAAAAAGGGAGAGAGGAAGAATCTGGTAAATTCTTTGGAACTGTCCCAAGAAACAACAACACTTCAGTGGGTTGATGGTGGCTCCCTAAAAGATATGTTCATGTTCTAATCTCTAGAACCTGTGAATGTGACCTTATTTTGAAAAAGTGTCTTTGTAGATACAATTAAGGATTTTGAGATGAAAAAATTGCCCTGGATTAAAGAGGTGAGCCCTAAACCCAACGACAAGTGTTCTTATAAGACAGGCACAGAGGGGACTGCCCTGGTGATCCAGCGGTTAAGAATCTGCCTGTCAACGAAGGGGACACGGGTTTGATATCTGGTCCGGGAAGATCCTATATGTCACAGAGCAACTAAGACCATGAGCTACAACTACCCAAGCCCATGCACTCAAGAGCCTGAGATCCTCAACAAGAGAAGCCACAGCAATGAGAAGTCGAAACTAGAGAAACTAGAGGAAAGCCCTCATGCAGCAGTAAAGACCCAGAACAGACAAAAATGAATAAATAATTTTTAAAAAACAGAAACCTACACAAGAGACAGAAGATGGGAAGTGATGTGAAGATGGAGGCAGAAATGTGGCCAAAAGTCAGGGAATACTGGAAATCAGCAGAAACTGAAAGAGGCAAGTCACGGAATCTTACCCAGAAACTCTGGAGGAAGCAATGCAAGAGCATAAGAGATGCTGGTTCAATACCTGGGTGGGGAAGATCCCCTGGTGGAGGGCATGGCAACTCACTCCAGTGTTCTCACCTGGAAAATCCCATGGACAGAGAAGCCTGGAGGGCTACAGTCTCTAGGGTTGCAAACAGTCAGACACAACTGAGCATGCACCCGCACACACACGCATGCACACACGTGTGGCTTTCCAGACACAGTTATTTTGGATTTCTGACCTTCAGAATTGAGAGAGAATAAACTTCTGTTGTTTTTAAGTCACCAAGTTTGCGGAAATTTGTTACATTAGCCATAGGAAACTAATAGAAACATACATCTTCACATGTTGTAGATTTCAGTTAGTCTATGAACCTTGAATTGAGAAACCCTGTTCTTATCCTATTTTCTCATTTACTGATCAGGAACCAGGGACTCAGGCAGGCCCCAAAGCTAAATATTCAAGTAGGAGGAGGGACGGCTGATTACAGAAACCCAAAGGTCACGATATGGGATACAGAATATGGGCTTCCCTGGTGGCTCAGTGGTAAAGAATCCACCTGCTAATGCAGGAGATGCGGGTTCCATCCCTGCATCTGGGCGATCCCCTGGAGGAGGGCATGGCAACCCCTTCCAGTATTCTTGCCTGGAGAATTCCATGAAGAGAGGAGCCTGGAGGGCTACAGTCCATGAGGTCACAAAAGAGTCTGACACGACTTAGTGACTAAACAACATTCTTGCTTTAAGGCAAACTTGTTTTCTGTGATGGATTAGGAAATTTCCAGGGCCCCACAGATGCCTTTCCCTACCCTGTGACCTGGCAAACATTTTTGATCTTATTTGCTCATATACAGAGAGTATGTAGGTACTCTAAAGATTAGATTTCTCCTGGCATTTCTGACATTTCCATTTATCCAACGACACATGCACATAGCTCTCTGTCCCTCTGAGGTGGCCATGGAAGGAGAGTGGGGAAGGGTAAAATGGAAGGTTCCAGGACAGCTTTACATTTGGTTTCCTGCCCATATCTTTCCCAATGAATCCATATTCCCAATGATACATCTCCTACTCGAAAATGATGAGTTCCTCACACATTTTATGAAACACTATGCAAGGACCACACTGTGGCACTGTTTCATTCCCCAAATTTAATAAAATATACAGTTCAGTTCATTTCATGTAATACTATAAACCTTCACCCCAATGGTTTATGGTGTGGCGGAGAGAAGGGTGCAAATCTAAGGCCAATTAGATGTCACCCTCAGTAACAGAGCCCAGGCCAGATCCTGCTGCCACTATGGCAAGGCTTTGTCAAATTCAAGTCGGCAGTGTTTGTGTTTATTTCAGTCCCATATTCAAAGACCCTCATTAAAAAAATATTGATTTATTTATTCTTCATTGCTGTGCAGGCTTTTCTTTAGTTGTGATGAGCAGGGGCTAATCCTTAGTTGTGGTGCATGGGCTTCTCACTGTGGTGGCTTCTCTTGTTGTGGAGCACGGCCTCTAGAATGTTCAGACTTCACTAGTTGTGGCATGCAGGTTCAGTAGTCTCAGCTTGAAGGCACTGGAGTGGAGGCTCAGTAGCTGAGGCTCACAGGCTTGGTTGCCCCATGGCACGTGGAATTTTTCCAAACCAGGGATCAAATCCATGTCTACTGCATTGGCAGGTGTATTCTGTACCACTAAGCTACCAGGGAAGCCCCCCTATTTTTGTCATGTTCCACCCTCTCCCTTCTGCCTACCCCCAGGAAGGTGCCCTTACTTGTGTCCTTATCACAGTTCATGCTTTGTCTGGCTGTGGTAATTTTGCCCATGAAGGTACTAACTGATAACAAGGTATAATGTTGAAGTATGACCCCTTCAGAGAAATATTTTGTGTTTAACCAGGTCTGTCTTGGAAATCAAAGAGCACTCAGAACCAAAAAGAATATAGCTCTAATAATGGACTGACATGTGGCGGATGAATCCTTTGGGGTAGGTCTGTAACCTCTCATATTCATGTATTCAGTTCTGGCTGACATGTA
Organism: Bos mutus; assembly: GCF_027580195.1. Classification (NCBI taxonomy): domain Eukaryota; kingdom Metazoa; phylum Chordata; class Mammalia; order Artiodactyla; family Bovidae; genus Bos; species Bos mutus. The sequence continues at coordinate 54,067,224 of NC_091646.1, forward strand.
TCAAACACCTGTTCTTTCCCTGATCAGACCAGGCATTTTCTTTCACTCAGCTCATTGTCTTCTTAACAACCACCTTATGAAGTAGATATTTTGTTGTTGTTGTTTAGTCACAAAGTCATGTCCAACTCTTTTGTGACCCCATGGACTGTAGCCCACCAGGCTCCTCTATCCATGGGATTTCCCAGGCAAGAATACTGGAGTGAGTTGTCAGTAGATAACAACATCTCAATTTTAAAGAAAAAGAAACTGAGGGACAGAGGATTGAAGTGACTTTCATGGTCAGATAGCAAGAATGTGTAAAAGTTAATACTTCCCAATGTCTGTCTGACTCCCAGTCCAATGCTCTTTCTGCTAATACCCCACTGCCTCATTAAACATAATTTGAAAGAATACCTCCTTAGGTTCAAGGCTCTGTCTTGAGCCTTATGGGATGACACAGAAATGAGCATGCCCATGCCCTCTAAGAACTTAAAATCTATTTCCTTCAAAGCATATTATGATGGACTTCTGCATTGGCAGGTGTCATCCCTTGAATATCTTTCCTGGATTGTCTTACACAGGTCTAAGGAACTCTCATTTCAGAGAGTCACTCAGGGGTTGGGGGAAAGGAGGAGGTAGTTGGTGATGCATTCATTCAGATGCTTTCTTGTAACTAAAAATCTGAAACTCTTCTTCCTTCTATAAGCACTATCTATTTCTGCCTCCATCAGTAGTAGTCTCCTGTTTACCTCCAGCATCCTGGTGACTGCCTACCTCCCAGGAAGTCAGCTGGCTCTGCTAACTAGGCTGCACTCTTTCTCTGTTGTCACATAAATTCCTAGATTGCCAAGGCTTGTCCTCTCCAATGATGGGCAGTTTCTATGGAACATTCAGTATGATTTTTTTCCTCTGCTCATAGCATCCCCTAATACTCCATATATCAACATTCCTCTTATATTTTCAATCATCATGATTTCCCTGCTCTGTACCTCTCAAACCTGTTCTCCAGAGGGATCAGGTATTGAACCTTTACATAGCACCATGAATACATTCAAATTCATTTGTTCATCCATTCCAGTAACAAATACTTTGAAGGGTGTACTATTCAAAGACATTACTGATAGAAAAAAAAAAAATTCATGGACATTTTCCAAGAAACTCAGTTTCTGGTGGCAAAGACAGACTACTACAATAGAGTCAAATGTCATTATTTTATATTCAAAGTAAAACCATAGTACTGCAGAGGCTGCACAGGAACATCTAACCTACACTAAGAATTGAGGGAGGGCTTCTCAAGGAGGTAAGAATTTCTGGAGAGAGAGAGATTTTTGAGGTCTTTGGTGATTCTGGCTTGGGTAATTAGACAATAAGGTAGAGGGTGGTGTATTCGTAGAGATGGTAATAAATAAAAATAAGTCACGTCAGTCGTGTCCAACTCTGTGCGATCCTATAGACGGCAGCCCACCAGGCTCCCCCGTCCCTGGGATTCTCCAGGCAAGAATAATGGAGTGGGTTGCCATTTCCTTCTCCAGTGCAGGAAAGTGAAAAGTGAAAGTGAAGTCGCTCAGTTGTGTCCAACTCTTAGCGACCCCATGGACTACAGCCTACCAGGCTCCTCCGTCCATGGGATTTTCCAGGCAAGAGTACTGGAGTGGGGTGCCATTGCCTTCGAGGCAAATGAGAATTATGGGTTAGGATGGAGGCAGATGATACATTTGGCTTTACACATGTTAACTTTGAGATGCCTATGAAACATTTGGGGGATTCCAGCATGCAGTTTGATACCTGGATCTTATAAGAAATATGACAGGTGTATTGATTTTGAAATCACTCAACATGTCCCCTTGCTGTTTTGTGAGATCATGAAGCTTTGGCTTCTGACTCGTGAATAGCAGGTGGAAGAGACATTGTTAAGGTGGGAGAAACTTCCAGGTATCTTTGAAATATCTTGGCCACTGGTCGGCCTTGTGTACCCCCCAGCCCCCAACTCAGTCCAGCTGCTCTTGACCCAGGATAGAAGGACAGGTTTGTGGACTTTAGCTGTGAAATGTGATTAGCACAGTAGTTAATGTATTCTGCAAGGGGTGCAAAATGACCCAAGAAAATAAAACGTGGTATCTGTTGGTCTTGGTCCTTCACTAAATAGCATTTATGCATCAAAGAGAATTGGACAGAATAAACAAGAGGTTGTATGCTCCTGATTTGGGGCTTTTTTGTTCTTAAGGCTTTGTAAAGTCTTCCTTACCCCTGCTTATAGACCTTCTAAACCATTCTGTACCACCACCAAATTACTCTTCATAAAACACCACTTGCATCAGTCTCCCAAACCTCCAAAAGAGCAAGGCCCAGTTGTCATTCAAGTTCCTGAAAAATCTAGTCCCATCTTACATATCTGAAGTTTTCTTAGCCTCTACCAAACTATCACTCACATGTACTGAAAACAAACCAGAGTTTTTCAGATTGTTAACTCTTGCTAATGCAAGAGTTGAAGAGTTGTTCCATGAGCTTGAAATGCCAGGTACTAACGTCTTTACCTACAGTCATTCAAGGAATCTTTATTGAACAGATACCTGAGCATTCACACACATTCAAGGAATCTTTATTGAACACATACTACGTACTTTCTTTGTCAAAGTTCGTACAGCTCTCACCCTTATCTTCCATATTATATTGCAATCATGGTTACACTAACCATATATTCAGGATAAAATGAGAATTTGATAAATATATATGTGTTATGGGACAATCAGGAGAGATTATTTTAAATTGAGGCTATTCATACTCATCTGGATTATATCAGAGAACTCCGTATAGACTTATTTAGCATTTTGTTTTTATAGCTACACTGGAGATTTTGGAGGCTCAGTCCAAGTTTAGACTTCTTTGTACCCCACATGGCACCAACTACATGCTAGGTATCTAGTAGTTATTCAGTAAGAATTTGTGTTTTGACTAACTACTAATGTTCTTTGTTTGAGTCTGGCAACATTCTTTAGGTGTGACGCACCCTCAATTACTAGGAAGGTAGTGCACAAGGAAGATCAATGAGAGGAAGATTAAATTTGGCAGAAAATACAGTTTAACAGAGATTAGCCCTTCTGCTGAGTAAGCTGAGCCTTGGTAAACTGAGCCTGTCTTCTTCCTAAGAGCAATGGAAATAAATCACCTTGTGGGTGAAACCGAGTTAGTCTCCATTTGCAGGGGGATTTTAAGTGTCTCCATGGTTTAGTCCGCTCAGAAATCTCCCCATATTTAACATCTGCTCTGTCTTCAAATTACCTTGGACATTTTTCTGAGACCCTGTGAAAATGAGCAAGGAGCTCTCACTTTCCAAAATGTCCACCAAAGCCAAAGGAATATTAATTAGAGGTAGGAGGGGAGGGTCCCATCACTTCATGGGAAATAGATGGGGAAACAGTGGAAACAGTGTCAGACTTTATTTTTGGGGGCTCCAAAATCACTGCAGATGGGGATTGCAGCCATGAAATTAAAAGACACATACTCCTTGGAAGGAAAGTTATGACCAACCTAGATAGCATTATTCAAAAGCAGAGACATTACGTTGCCAACAAAGGTCTGTCTAGTCAAGGCTATGGTTTTTCCAGTGGTCATGTATGGATGTGAGAGTTGGACGTGAAGAAAGCTGCGGGCTGAAGAATTGATGCTTTTGAACTGTGGTGTTGGAGAAGACTCTTGAAAGTCCCTTGGACTACAAGGAGATCCAACCAGTCCATCCTAAAGGAGATCAGTCCTGGGTGTTCTTTGGAAGGAATGATGCTAAAGCTGAAACTCCAGTACTTTGGCCACCTCATGTGAAGAGTTGACTCATTGGAAAAGACTCTGATGCTGGGAGGGATTGGGGGCAGGAGGAGAAGGGGACGACAGAGGATGAGGTGGCTGGATGGCATCACTGACTCGATGGACGTGAGTTTGACTGAACTCCGGGAGTTGGTGATGGACAGGGAGGCCTCAGTTCAGTTCAGTCACTCAGTCGTGTCCAACTCTTTGCGACCCTATGAATTGCAGCACGCCAGGCCTCCCTGTCCATCACCAACTCCCGGAGTTCACTCAGACCCACAGCCATCTGGCGTGCTGCAATTTATGGGGTCGCAAGGAGTCAGACATGACTGAGCGACTGAACTGAACTGAACTGAGGAGGGGAGGGAAGAGGGAGCTAGTCTCACCAAAGGAAGTTCATTTATTCCCTGGGAAAAAAATGAAATGTGAGTTCAGGAGATAGAGGAGAAACCCTTTAAACTTTGCAGGACCAGAGTAGAAGTTGAATGACAGAGAGAGATGAGATGGTAAAATGTGGCAAAAAATTAGTCAGAAATTTCCTGTAGCCTTGGAAGACAAGGTGATGGGGTCAAAACTGCTTCAAACTCTGTTTTTGGATATTGAGGAAAACTCTACCAGTCAGCAAGCCTTTTTTTAAAGAGTCAGCTAGTAAATACATTTTAGGCTCTGCAATTGTACATTCTTCTTTGTTTCTTTTAACAACTCTGTAAAGACTTTTTAAAAGAATTCTTAGTAGCAGTTTGTCTGCCCTTGCTCTGGAAGGTGGTGTGTATGTGTAAATTTCAAGTCCATTTCAACTTGAGAAACACTTAATGATGAAGGGGATTCTCAAGGAGGAAAAGACTAAACTCCAAGCTAAATAACCAGTGATTCTCAGCCTGAAAACAGGACAACACTCCCAGCACCAAGAATTAGCTGGAGGAGAGAGCCAGATTTCAGTGTCTAACAGTCTGTGCAAAAGCTACTCAAAGTGGAAAAAATTTGTGAGTATGATTTGAGCAGGACACTGAGCATCTGGCCAAATTAAAGCTGGGGAACTCTCCCAGAAGCTTTCAGAGCAGACCCAAACACAGTCTGGAAGCTGAGGTCAAGGAGAGGCAAATGCTCAGGGTGTTTTTTTGACCACAAAGGCAGGGGAAGTCCTGGGCTTTGTAATTACCAAGCAGCTGGGACTGCACTTTGGGAATAAGTAAAATCTCTGCATCTGGTCCCATCACTTCAAGGAAATAGATGGGGAAATAGTGGAAACAGTGTCAGACTTTATTTTTGGGGGCTCCAAAATCACTGCAGATGGGGATTGCAGCCATGAAATTAAAAGACACATACTCCTTGGAAGGAAAGTTATGACCAACCTAGATAGCATATTCAAAAGCAGAAACATTACTTTGCCAACAAAGGTTCGTCTAGTCAAGGCTATGGTTTTTCCAGTGGTCATGTATGGATGTGAGAGTTGGACTGTGAAGAAGGCTGAGGGCCGAAGAATTGATGCTTTTGAACTGTGGTGTTGGAGAAGACTCTTGAGAGTCCCTTGGACTACAAGGAGATCCAACCAGTCCATCCTAAAGGAGATCAGTCCTGGGTGTTCTTTGGAAGGAATGATGCTAAAGCTGAAACTCCAGTACTTTGGCCACCTCATGTGAAGAGTTGACTCATTGGAAAAGACTCTGATGCTGGGAGGGATTGGGGGTAGGAGGAGAAGGGGACGACAGAGGATGAGGTGGCTGGATGGCATCACTGACTCGATGGACGTGAGTTTGACTGAACTCTGGGAGTTGGTGATGGACAGGAAGGCCTGGCATGCTGCAATTCATGGGGTCACAAAGAGTCAGACACTATTGAGTGACTGAACTGAACTGAAAATCTCTGCAAAATGTAACTTACCTGCCTGGGATCAGTCTAAAATACCTTATAGGGTAGACCGTGATGAATGTAAAGAAATTAGGCCTGAAAAATTGCAGTCTGGGGACCCTGGGAGTTCAGGTGCAGGAGAGGGGGAGGTTAGAAATATTCCCTCCCCCTTCCCCTACTGGAACCACTTTTCACTAGGGAGGACAAAGGGGGCCTAAAGGTAGAAAGTACTTAGTCTCTAAAGAACACCTGACAAACAGCTTTTGAGAAACCAAGGGAGGGGCTCCCCCCCAGATGTTGACTAAAAAGACCTGAGGGCAACAAGTCTTAAGCTGAGATCAACTTGTCAAGAAGATAGGAAGAACAATGCTTCCCCCACCCAAATGTAGCCTGGGGCCGGAGCATTTAAGACTAAATAAATGCTTGGTGCCTAATTGGGAGGAGGAAGGGTTAGTGTGGATTGGTGTGGGTTAGTGTGGGTGGTAACCACACTAACCACAGATGTCCTGAAAATAACCATATATTTCAGCCTCCAAGGTGTTTTCACCACCCTTGTTTGATCTGAAGCTCACAACAAGCCAGTGTGGTCCTAAAACATGACAGAGATTATTCTCCCAATTTTTATAGATGAGGAAATTGAAGCTCAAAAGGGTTGAGCTACTTGCCCAAGTTCTCACAGCTTGTAAATAGCAGTTACACACTCAAATCTCTCAAGAGTTCATACCTAAAGCTACTTTTACACTACTGCTGGTGTTCTTAGTGACAAAACACCAAGGTGGGAAATGGTTGGCAAAGAAGTACATCCATGGGGAGAGGTGACCCACTGGGGAGCTGGACAGGTGAAAACAGAAATGAAAAATGAGAAATGAGGATGGTAAAGCTGTGGGAAAAAGTTCAGGCTAGGAATCGAAAAAAACTTTTACATTAAAATAGTTGGGAATCCAGAGTCTTTGTTCCAAGGAAATGGGGAGGTGAGTTTTGAAAGTATTGAGAGCATCCCGGGAAAGCCACCAAGATGGGGTTGGAATGGCTTCAGGGGGGTTTTACCGAGGGCAGAGGGGTACACTGGAGAAATGACTTTGCCTGCTCAGTTGTCACAGGTGCTGAGAAAAATAGTTTTGATTTTGGTTTTAAACACAAAGTAAGATGGGGAATTGTTATGAAATATGTTTCCTTCACCCAACAAGTATTTCATAGGTACCCACTATGGGCCAGATACAGCACGTGCTAGGTTTTGGGGATATAGCACTGAATAAGAGATTGTCCGTCACCACGGGTGAACCTAAAGTCTAGCTGGGCATCCAGAGTATAAATAGCTACATGACAATGTGAAAAGTAATCTAATAAAGAGAGGAACTAGGAAAAGACCCGGAGCCTAGAGAAAGAGGGAGGGATCTAGGGCGGAGGTGTTGCTCACCCACAGCATACCCTGACTGGATGCCTGCCCCACTCCCAAGGAGAGTGTTATTGAAATGCTGGAAGTGGGATAGTACATGAAACATGACACCATGTGAAATGAACTACATATATTGTAAACATAAGTTGCAGTTCTGTTGTTCTGTAATGAGGCAAAAAATGCAATTTCTTCTTTTCAAGCTAGAAACCATGAACCATGAAAAACTATGAACAGCCTTCCCTTCTTTCCCACTCTGACACTATGCTTCTAGAAAGGATACTATGGGATGAGAGGGATGAGACATCGATCTCTGTTAAAAAGTTCAGTTGGTTAACGTCACCTGAGGAGGAGCATGACCAGAGTGGTTGGAGGGGAATGTTATCATCCCAGATTTATGCTCTTTGATCTCCTGGAGATAATGAAAGTTTATCCAAATGGAGGTTAAACCTATGGCTTCGGGACACCCTGGGTGAAAATTTGCCACAGAGGGAACTGCTACTGAATAGTTCAGTCGCTAAGTCGTGTCTGACTCTTTGCAACCCCATGGACTGCAGCATGCCAGGCTTCCCTGTCCTTCATCATCTCCCAGAGTTTGCTCAAACTCATGTAGGAAACTCAAATAGGAAGAAAATATTGCCACTTAGCATAAACTCATACAAGTCTCCTTTTACTACAAATTGCATGGATCTTAAGTACTTTGTTCAAGCCATCTATAATCTCTTACGTAGAAATTACCTGACTTCACTTGAGTTTTCTTCTTTCTTTTTAACAACGCTTTGTACAGACATTTGAATTTGTATAGAAACTACCTGCCTTCACAGGTGTTGATTGCTTTGCTAAAAATATAATAATAACAATAATATAATAACTACTACTTACTATTATTATTTACTGATACTATCATGTTTCAGGACTATGCGGACAACATCATGAATTTTCACAGATCTTTAAATATCTACTTACCATTTCCACATCCCTCCAAAATGTAAGCTCCGTAAGGGCAAGGATGTTGCCTGTTTTTTTCACCAAATCATCCCAAGTGGTTAGAACAGTGCTGAACACATAGTCGATACTCAATACATATCTGTCCAACCAACAAGTTATAATTCAGACTTGTGAGTTTAAGTGATTTTTCCAAAGTCACATAACTACTTGAATGTAGAAATCTTAACCTAGTTGGGACTGAATGAAAAACTGCTTTGTTTCCTGCACTATACTAGGCTGCCTTTGGGTGAAACTCTTCCTGGTTTATAGTTCTCATGGGAATACAGGAAGCAACACCATTCATAAGCCCATCAGGAACCATCTTCTTGCCATCAAAAGCCTTCAGCCAGTCAGTCACACTCTAATGAATTGACTTCCTATCTCTCATACCTATACTGTCTTCCCTCTGATCTCATAGCACTTATTTACTAGCCACCAAATAAATAAACCACCTTGTGCTTAAACAGTTCACACCCACATTTCCTTGCCATACTTCAGAACTCCCCGTTATACACCAAGATCAAGAAACTGGGAGGCAGGAGGATATGGATGACACTTCTGACATAGCTTCCCATGCCAGCATTAGGCAAACTTGTCAGCATCTGACAACCATCAGCAGTCAAGAGTTGCAAGGAACCCTAAAGATCATCTAGTTCAATGCATCTGCCTAGCACAGGAAGCATTCTAAAACAATGACTAACTCAGGTCAGTCCATGGGTATTCCTAAGGAAGTAAGCAAAAGGGTTCCAGGCCATACACAAAGCTATCTGATAAGCTTGAAGCTTCTTCCTGAATCAATGATTTTCTAGATTGGAAGACAAAATTAAATAATTTACCTATGAAATAATTTAAATATTATTTGTATACTAAAACCACTCGTGATATAGTTTATCACATAGAATATGCAATTCTCATGAATGTGTAAAGAAAAACAGGAGACTAGGGTAGAGGTTACTACTGTTTAGGGAATTTTTCCATGAAGAAGTGACATTTAAGTTGAGGCCTGAGAAATAAGACTGAGTCCACAAGGTGAAGACTGGAGCGAAGGGAGGTGTGTGTTTGTGTTCTTGGCAGAAAGAGTAGTATGGGCAAGAAATCTAAGGCAGGGACATGTGGGATTCAAAGAGCTGGGGGCCTTAGTGTTCTCAGCTCACACTCCACAACGAGAATATTCTATTATCTCAGGATCTCCTGAAATACCTCCTAGGAATTCTTCCTCTTTTGCTCATATCCTGTGAAAACACTGTGAAAATCTTTGTGGGGGTGCAGGGGTGGGGAGAAGTTCCAGTTGCCTTGAACTGAGATATTTGCAGCTACTCCAAAAGCACCCAAATTCCTTAGCCAAAACCCAGAAGCCAGAACACACCACTGTCATTTCTTAAGGATTTTCAACACTCTTGCTAAAACTAGTTAGGAAATGCTGGGTATAAAAGTAAACTCTAATCAGCCCATGGCATAGAATATTGCAAATAACCATCTCAGCTGTTGTAATATCTGCATATGGCTGACATTTCATCCTCATCATCCTCCCCCTCTCCCAATGAAATAGGTGTTATTATTATTATTAGTTATTTATTAGTGAAGGACAGGGAAGCCTGGCGTGCTGCAGTTAATGAGGTCGCAAGGAGTCGGACATGACTTAACAACTGAACAACAATTGCTCTTTCTAAAAATGAGGAAGATCAGATCACATCAGTCACTCAGTCGTGTCGGACTCGTTGCAACCCCATGAATCCCAGCATGCCAGGCCTCCCTGTCCATCACCAACTCCCGGAGATCACTCAGACTCATGTCCATCGAGTCGGTGATCCCATCCAGCCATCTCATCCTCTGTCGTCCCCTTCTACTCCTGCCCCCAGTCCCTTCCAGCATCAGAGTCTTTTCCAATGAGTCAACTCTTCGCATGAGGTGGCCAAAGTACTGGAGTTTCAGCTTTAGCATCATTCCTTCCAAAGAAATCCCAGAGCTGATCTACTTCAGAATGGACTGGTTGCATCTCCTTGCAGTCCAAGGGACTGTCAAGAGTCTTCACCAGCACCACAGTTCAAAAGCATCAATTCTTGGGTGCTCAGCCTTCTTCACAGTCAAACTCTCACATCCATACATGACCACAGGAAAAACCATAGCCTTGACTAGACGAACCTTTGTTGGCAAAGTAATGTCTCTGCTTTTGAATATGCTATCTAGGTTGGTCATAATTTTCATTCCAAGGAGTAAGCGTTTTGTAATTTCATGGCTGCAATCACCATCTGTAGTGATTTTGGAGCCCAGAAAAAAAAAAGTCTGACACTGTTTCCACTGTTTCCCCATCAATTTCCCATGAAGTGGTGGGACCAGATGCCATGATCTTCGTTTTCTGAATGTTGAGCTTTAAGCCAACTTTTTCACTCTCCACTTTCACTTTCATCAAGAGGCTTTTTAGTTCCTCTTCACTTTCTGCCATAAGGGTGGTGTCATCTGCATATCTGAGGTTATTGATATTTCTCCCGGCAATCTTGATTCCAGCTTGTGCTTCTTCCAGCCCAGCTTTTCTCATGATGTACTCTGCATATAAGTTAAATAGACAGGGTGGCAATATACAGCCTTGATGAACTCCTTTTCCTATTTGGAACCAGTCTGTTGTTCCATGTCCACTTCTAACTGTTGCTTCCTGACCTGCATACAAATTTCTCAAGAGGCAGATCAGGTGGTCTGGTATTCCCATCTCTTTCAGAATTTTCCACAGTTTATTGTGATCCACAGAGTCAAAGGCTTTGGCATAGTCAATAAAGCAGAAATAGATGTTTTTCTGGAACTCTCTTGCTTTTTCTATGATCCAGCGGATGTTGGCAATTTGATCTCTGGTTCCTCTGCCTTTTCTAAAACTAGATTGAACATCAGGAAGTTCACGGTTCACATATTGCTGAAGCCTGGCTTGGAGAATTTTGAGCATTACTTTACTAGCATTTGAGATGAGTGCAATTGTACGGTAGTTTGAGCATTCCTTGGCATTGCCTTTCTTTGGGATTGGAATGAAAACTGACCTTTTCAAGTCCTGTGGCCACTGCTGAGTTTTCCAAATGTGCTGGCATATTGAGTGCAACACTTTCACAGCATCATCTTTCAGGATTTGAAATAGCTCAACTGGAATTCCATCACCTCCCCTAGCTTTGTTTGTAGTGATGCTTTCTAAGGCCCACTTGACTTCACATTCCAGGATGTCTGGCTCTAGGTCAGTGATCACACCATCGTGATTATCTGGGTCGTGAAGATCTTTTTTGTCTAGTTCTTCTGTGTATTCTTGCCACCTCTTCTTAATATCTTCTGCTTCTGTTAGGTCCATGCCATTTCTGTCCTTTATCGAGCCCATCTTTGCATGAAATGTTCCTTTGGTATCTCTGATTTTCTTGAAGAGATCCCTAGTTTTTCCCATTCTGTTGTTTTCCTCTATTTCTTTGCATTGATCGCTGAAGAAGGGTTTCTTATCTCTTCTTGCTATTCTTTGGAACTCTGCATTCAGATGCATATATCTTTCCTTTTCTCCTTTGCTTTTCGCTTCTCTTCTTTTCACAGCTATTTGTAAGGCCTTCCCAGACAGCCATTTTGCTTTTTTGCATTTCTTTTCCATGGGGATGATCTTGATCCCTGTCTCCTGTACAATGTCACGAACCTCATTCCATAGTTCATCAGGCACTCTATCTATCAGATCTAGGCCCTTAAATCTATTTCTCATTTCCACTGTATAATCATAAGGGATTTGATTTAGGTCATACCTGAACGGTCTAGTGGTTTTCCCTACTTTCTTCAATTTAAGTCTGAATTTGGCAATAAAGAGTTCATGATCTGAGGCACAGTCAGCTCCTGGTCTTGTTTTTGCTGACTGTATAGAGCTTCTCCATCTTTGGCTGCAAAGAATATAATCAATCTGATTTCGGTGTTGACCATCTGGTGATGTCCATGTATAGAGTCTTCTCTTGTGTTGTTGAAAGAGGGTATTTGTTATGACCTGTGCATTTTCTTGGCAAAACTCTATTAGTCTTTGCCCTGCTTCATTCCGTATTCCAAGGCCAAATTTGCCTGTTACTCCAGGTGTTTCTTGACTTCCTACTTTTGCATTCCAGTCCCCTATGATGAAAAGGACATCTTTTTTGGGTGTTAGTTCTAAAAGGTCTTGTAGGTCTTCATAGAACCATTCAACTTCAGCTTCTTCAGCGTTACTGGTTGGGACATAGACTTGGATCACTGTGATATTGAAGGGTTTGCCTTGGAAACGAACAGAGATCATTCTGTCATTTTTGAGATTGCATCCAAGTACTGCATTTTGGACTCTTTTGTTGACCATGATGGCCACTCCATTTCTTCTGAGGCATTCCTGCCTGCAGTAGTAGATATCATGGTCATCTGAGTTAAATTCACGCATTCCAGTCCATTTTAGTTTGTTGATTCCTAGAATGTCGACATTCACTCTTGCCATCTCTTGTTTGACCACTTCCAATTTGCCTTGATTCATGGACCTGACATTCCAGGTTCCTATGCAATATTGCTCTTTACAGCATCAGACCTTGCTTCTATCACCAGTCACATCCACAGCTGGGTATTGTTTTTGCTTTGGCTCCATCACTTCATTCTTTCTGGAGTTATTTCTCCACTGATCTCCAGTAGCATATTGGGCACCTACTGACCTGGGGAGTTTCTCTTTCAGTATCCTATCATTTTGCCTTTTCATACTGTTCATGGGGTTCTCAAGGCAAGAATACTGAAGTGGTTTGCCATTCCCTTCTCCAGTGGACCACATTCTGTCAAATCTCTCCACCATGACCCGCCTGTCTTGGGTTGCCCCAAGGGCATGGCTTAGTTTCATTGAGTTACACAAGGCTGTGGTCCTAGTGTGATTAGATTGACTAGTTTTCTGTGAGTATGGTTTCAGTGTTTGCCGTCTGATGCCCTCTTGCAACACCTACCATCTTACTTGGGTTTCTCTTACCTTGGGCGTGGGGTATCTCTTCACGGCTGCTCCAGCAAACTGCAGCCATTGCTCCTTACCTTGGACGAGGGGTATCTCCTCACTGCCACCCTTCCTGACCTTCAATGAGGGAAAAATGAGGAAAACAGGCTCCAAATGGGCCCAAAGTCACATAGCTAGTGAGTGACAGAACAAAGACTCTGATACTCGGTCCTTGGTGCTGAAGCCCATATGCTTAGTACCACACTGCCTGGCTGAGCAGGGTTAGGACGAAAGAGTGATAACTAGAGTCTTAATCCTAGCAGGCCCCTAAGCAAACCCATTGTGCTAACCCCTGGAATTCCCTAAGAACATTGAACAGAGAGGCATAAAGAAAGAAACAGTGTTAAGTGACTACTAAAAGCCAGGCATGATGACAAGCCCTCTTAATGAGTTATTTCATGGAATACTAACAGTAACCCCCTCATGGTGGAGAAATTATTACCATCCCCCTGCCTTTACAGATGAGGGAGCTGTGGCCCAGCATTGTTAAATAATTACCTCATTGGTAAGTATTTGAGCTGGGACCGAAATCTGGGCTTGAGTGACTCCAAAAGTCTACACCCTTTCCATCACAGTACACCAAAGATGGCTTAATGTTTAACCCTTCACAGGTTACATATTTGCACTTTAACAAGGGTCTTTCTTGTGTGAATCTCACAGGACCATGGCGAACGTGAAGAGAAGGCTAATTGGGGGCTGCAAGGTGAGCGTGCCTTAAATCACACTGGAATGGCATTGACCTGCCCTCTCCCTGTAGTTCCTGAGGTGGGGCAGCATGCCAACAAAGATAAATCTCTATTCCAGTCACAGCCTTCTTCTCCAACTGGGATAACAACTCTAAGAAACTCTAGCAACTACAGAAACAGAGAAAGCTCTGAATCAATCAAGAGTTTATTTGTAAAGTGTAATGTCAGAGGATGAACTTCCTTTAAATCCTGCTAACTTCATACAGTTCAACAGCTCACTGGCTCAGGAATGTTATTTCTCTCTGACTTGCTTTCAGCGATTTGTTCTTTATCATTGACTAAATCGTCTTCTTCCTCTCATCCCACCACCTTTCAGAAGTGCAGACTTTGATGTGTGCCTCTTGGTCTCCCTACCTCCCTCTTGCACCATCTAACACAGGACTTTGCAAACAAACCCTACTGAGAAGTATGGACAGTCTGGGCCTTTCCAGAAACTCAAGCTGCTGAGGGAGATATGATATTTAGTTAAGCTAAAGTGAAGCCCTGCATAAATCATAAAGAGGTGAACCCAGGTTACTCAAACAGGACCCTAGGAGGTACTTGGGGAATAGACTTGCAGTCAGCTTTATTTTTCTACAGTCGTTTGACTTCCAAAATGCTGGGGCCCACAAGTACCCCAGGAGTAACTTGGCTCCCAAATGCTAGAGCAGGTCTTGGCCTTGGAGCACAGTTCTTGTGTTGTTTCCTGAATTCCCACATAGCTGTTTTCCACGCATAGATCAGGCTTCAAACTTCCTGTGTCTGGACCGTGTGTGTGTGGTGTGTGTGTGCACGCATGCACGCTCATGTGTTTGTGTGTGTGTGTGTGTTTATATGCTTGGGAAGGGTGGATAGGGAGAAAGAGGGGAACCTAAAAGGAAGAGAATTTAGCTCAATGCTTGTATGGCATATATATTCCTTTGATCCTTTCCTGTTCAGATAAAGCAGCTATTATCTATTCAGCTGGCTTCTGTATATGCAAGGGATAGTATCCTTGGGAATAAATGAGAGACTGACTTTAAGAGATGTCCTGGGGAAGGCTGCTTCTCAGTGTTTGTCAAATATATCTGAAGAGTGTGTGTGTGTGTGTGTTTTTTCCTGGAGTTGGGGCAGGAGCGAGAGTCATGTGGAGCCATAAATCCTTAGGATTTATTTTCCCTGGTGTATGTGCTTGCCTCTACTTTTGTTTCTAAATACCTTTAAATGATTGAGTTGTTCACCAGGCAATTAGAGGAAGATGTGCTCATTTCACACTCCCAGTTGACTTGATGGGTGGGGAGAATGTCATTTAATACAAGACACTATGGTTTTGTGGTCTTTCCTTCTGGAAGAAGCTAGCAAGGGATTGAGGAATACACTATAAACCACTATAAACCATATTCTCCTTCCTACTTTTCCCATACATTGGGGAAAATATTGTGTGCAAAGGGCAGATTTTTTTTTTATTAAAATATTTGGTAGTTGCCAAAATTAAAAACCAGGAGGCTTTACACTTAAACCTTTGACTTCTACTTTCTCTTGAAAAATCAGAAGTCCTGGCCAAATTGGGCCTGCTTTTCCCCTGGTGATGACCTAGCTGCCCCCTTTAGAGGTGTCCTGCCTTCTTCTTGCAGAGAAGGCAATGGCACCCCACTCCAGTACTCTTGCCTGGAAAATCCCATGGGTGGAGGAGCCTGGTAGGCTGCAGTCCATGGGGTCGCACAGAGTCAGACACGACTGAAGCAACTTAGCAGCAGGCAGCCTCCATCATTGGCTTTGTCTCCTGACACTGAGCCTGAGGGTTGGTATCTTAATTGTTTTTATCTTGGTAAAATATATACAACATAAAATTTACCATGTTAACTATTTTTTAAGTAAGTAACGGGAAAAGGCAATGGCATCCCACTCCAGTACTGTTGCCAGGAAAATCCCATGGATGGAGGAGCCTGGTAGGCTGCAGTCCATGGGGTCGCTAAGAGTCAGACACGACTGAGCAACTTCACTTTCATTTTCCACTTTCATGCATTGGAGAAGGAAATGGCAACCCACTCCAGTGTTCTTGCCTGGAGAATCCCATGGATGGCGAATCCTGGTAGGCTGCAGTCCATGGGGTCGCACAGAGTCGGACACCACTGAAGCAACTTAGCAGCAGCAGCAGCAAGTAAGTAGCATTAAATACATGCACAATGTTGTACAACCATCACCACTATCTTGTTCCAGAATTTTTTTTATCAGTCCAAAGATAAACTGTGCTCATTAAGCAATAACTCTCCATTTCTTCCTCCCCTCAGTCCCTGATAGCCACTCTGCTATTTTCTGTGTCTGTGAACAGTGCCTATCCTAGGTACCTCAGAAGAGCAGAATCACACAATATTTGTCCTTTTGTATCTGGCTTCTTTGGCTTAGCGTAATATTTTAAAGGGAGACCTTGATTTTTTAATTGCTTTTTTCTTGCACATGTGGCTGTTGCTCAGTTGCCAAGTCATGTCTCGCTCTTTGCAACCCCATGGACTGCAGCATGCCAGGCTTCCCTGTCCTTCACTATCTCCCGGAGTTTGCTCAAAACTCATGTCCATTGAGTCAGTGATGCTATCTAACCATCTCATCCTCTGCTGCCCTCTTCTCCTTTTGCCTTCAATCTTTCCCAGGATCAGGGTCTTTTCTAATGAGTTGTCTCTTCACATCAGGTGGCCAAAGTAGCACGTTGACATTGATTTTTACTGTGTTTGGAGGGGGCACTGCACCCCATGTCTTCCAGGATCTTAGTTCCATGACCAGGGATTGAACCCAGGCCACGGTGAGTCATAATCTCTAGACCACCAGTAAACTCCTGATTTTTATTGCATTTTAAAGTAAGATTTGCATTTTATTGAAAAAAAAAGTGTCAAATAGGACAGGTAGTTTGGGATGGAGATTCTTGACTTCTAAGCTTCAAATGTTCGTTACATCTATTATCAATATGTGGAGATTGTTCATGTACTCAGGCAAGCCCGTGTCTTTACACAGGTGTTCTACAGTTAGTGGTTAATTCTTGTGGTATCCCCCAGAGGCTTCTCTATATAGTCAGGATATGAAGACACAGGGATGCTCCAGGGATTAGTTAAACGTGTGTGGCAAACTTGGCTGTATAAACTCGCTCTCTGGAACTAGTATTCACTCCCTGCTCTCAACTTCTACAGTTTTTACTGTCAATCCCACTCATTTAGCACTTATCATATGCTTGTTAGTTGTCTTTTTCTGTATATACCCTTGAAGGCAGGAGCCAATTCTTATCCCTCTTTGTTTTTTCAGTCTTGTCCATAATAGCGGCTCCATCAATGTTTGTTGATGTTTGCCCCCCTCCCCGCTTCCTTTTAAGTAGAGCAGGCAAAGCATAGCTTTACACTGAAACTCAGTTTAAACAAACTGAAGGGTTTTCAGGGTAAAAACAGAAGGAAGTCTTGCATGGCAGGACAGAAGAACACCTAAGATGCTTAGAAGACTTGGGCGAAGAGGAGGTAGTAAAAAACCTGTTATTAGCCACAGGCTAAGAAAGTGACTCACACAGGGCCTGATCCACCATGAGATTCAGAGCTGTGCTCTGTTTTACCACATCAAAATTCAAAATCAGAGGAGATCAGTAATGCCCAAGGTAGGATTTGAGATGGGGAGTGTTAAAGGAAATAAGTGTTTGAGGAGTTTCCACTGTATGAAGGCCCCAGTAGCTGTGAGGAAGGCAGGTTTGAAAAAATCTTTGAAGGACAACTTCAAGCCTGGGGTCAGGCATTCTGCAAACAGTCACCAGGCCTTTGCTACCAGGGTTTGTTTTCCAGTATTTTCCATAACGGCCTAAACCACCTCTCAAGAGAGGCATGAGTAAAAGAATTTTGGCACATCTATGCAATGGAACACTGAACAGTCATTAAAAAGAATGAGGTAAAGGAAGTTACCTTGATATGGAAGGATATTTAAGAGACATTACTGAGTAAAGAAATGTAAAATGTGTGTGTGTGCAAATAATATATTTTGAAGATTATACCTAGGTATGGAGAGAAAGAGACTAATGAGAACAGAGCTAGAGAGGAACCCTTTATGGTCCTGCTTTCAGCACTGTTTTCATTTTACCATGTGCATATTTTACTTTTCCCACTTTAACAGCATTGTTAATTTTAGCAAGTATCCCATTACCATTATGATCAGCAGTCATCTGCAGCATATACCCACCCTATCCAGCTCTGTTGTCCACCCCTCCAAGCAAGGCTGGAATAATCTTCCTTTGCTTCACAAACTAGGTGTCTCCACGTCTTGAACACTCAAAATCTCACCTTTCCCAGGAAAAAATCACCTAAATAACTTCACCACACACATAAACTGAATCACACCAAGAAACAATTGTTGCCCCTGGCTTGCTTCTGAATCTTTCAGCAGCTCTAGCAGAACTCTCTGCACATTGAGGATACCTCCCTACTTTTTCTGCAGCTGGTTACAGCCTGGGACCCTGTTCATGGTGAGATGGTATTTCCTTGGAGCACACTTTCTCTTGTATGTTGGTCCATGGCACCTCAGAAGGTTCCCATTAGGCAGGCTTGCATTGGGTGTCATTTTCTCATTGGCATGAGTTCTTTGTAATAGCTCTGCATTGTCAAGGCCTTACATTTAGACCAACTCCCTCCTTGTAGTATTTTCTAGGAAATATGGATCTGTAGAGAATGGTGGTTTCCATGGTAAATGTTCCCCCACATTTGTTTTCTTAAGTGCTCTTCAGAGATACACAGTATGATTTCCTCTTTTAGTACCAGCACCACAATAGACTTTAGGTCGTGGCGCCACTGCAGAACTGTTTAAAAAAGAAATCTCACCTACCCTGGTTAGATTAAGTAGTAGTTTGTTATGCTAACTGCAGGGAGTCACTTTCATATCCACCCTGAAAACTGTAGGAAAAGAGCTGACTTTCAAAAAAAATAAAGCCACAGGGAGGTGATATATGTATACTTATGGCTGATCTGCATTGTTGTATGGCAGAAACCAACAAAACATTGTAAAGCAATTTTACCATTAAAAATAAATTTAAAGGAAGAAAAAGAAAAAAAAATAAAGCCACAAAACCTACACACCTTGGCTATAAATGCTTAAAGCATTATGAGCTGAATATTTGATTCCCAAACACATGTGGAGAATCTCCACGTGTGACAGAAACAAGTAGGAACATATACACGTGTGGAGTGCCTTGTGATTTACAGTTTTCACACACAATTCGTTTTATATTTCATATACCAGTGCCATTAGGTTAACAGGACATGTCTCATAGCCTTTATTTACAGATAGGAAAATAAAGGCTCAGAGAAATTAAGGAATTTAACCGAAGTCGTCGCACAACTAGCTAATGAGTGCTTGAGTCTGAAGGAGTTCTTCCTTTAGTTCCGAATTCCATCTTTCCTGCTATTTCTTTGTGCTTTCGTTTCCCGGCTTAAAATGGTTGATTTTCAGTGTCCCAGGAAGCTGTTCTCAACCAGGCTGTATTTTTCAAGCAATACCAATTTTTTCGCAGCCGGGAAATGTGACCACCACATTGACACTTCTCATACTTTTTTTCCCCCTTTGGGCCTAATGAATTAAGGGGGAAGAAAAGTTACCTATTCCCGGAGGGCCGGGAAGGTGTACCGGATCCAGCCGACACCCTGTCGTACTCTCTTAGGAGACGGAAAAACCAAGCGTCTCATCTTTCTTTTCTCGGCAGTAGCTGTGAGAGAACCGAGAGCAGGACAATAGCCTCTTGTTTAGTTTTATTAATTTTGAGGGCGGGTGGGACCAAAGAATCCGAGCGACGACGCACGTGACCAATCATAAGAGAACCTTGGGCCAGGATTCGCCAACCGGTAGCCGTCAAAGACTCGTGGGCGGAATTTACTCCTCTAGGCCGGCCCCGCCCAGACCCGCCCTCTCAGCCCGCCCAAGAGGCGGAGACTCGGAAGAGCCCCGCCCACGCCACCCCTGTTGCCAGCGCGGCCTGCCGCCGGGAGAGGGGCGGGAACGCAGGGTGGCGCGGAGGAGGAAAGGGGTGGCTAGGGGGAGTGGAGGAAGAAAGGAGGGTGTCTCGCGGAGCTGTGACCTGGGTGGGGGCCTCCTGGTCATAGGAAGCAAGAGGGGAAGGAAAACTAAGGATCGCTGCTCCTTCCTGAATTATTTTAAGCAAGCTTCTCGAGAAGCTGCTTTTCAGCATTTCTGTTATTTGTTTTTCTTCCCCCCGCTATGGGGCGGGGAGTGGCACTAGCTCTCCCACGCGACTCCGCTCCGCTGTTGCCGCACACTATTTTTGGAGTCTTTGCACAAGTCTTTCCTTCCTCCCAGCCAGTCCTTGCGTAGACTCGGGGCTACTATAACCGAACCGTGCCACGTTCGTGGGCTTCCAGAGTGAGCGTCCCCGCTTTCGTCGGAGCTATCGGACCCGGGCCTTCAATTGTTTGAACTTCCCCGCCCCTAGCCCCGCCCCTAGCCCCGCCCCTCTTCCGCCCCCCGCCCCTCTTCCGCCCCCCTCCTCCCCCGCCCGGGGTCCTGGCCGACTCCCCCACTTCTTTCCCCGCCCTCTTCTCCGCCCCACTGCCTAGTCCACCCCGCTCCCCGCCCCACCCCCCGGCTCCTGGGCGGTCCTAGCCGCTCACCGCAAGAAGAAAAGCCACCCGTTCGTCCCCCTCCCTTAGCTCCCAGCTCCTTTGCCTAGGAGCTGCCTTCATCGCAGTCACGCCCCTTCCTTCCGAGGAGCTTTCTAGCTGCCTAAGCTGGTAGACCCCCTGATTTATTCCTCCATCTCCGCTCCCTTTCGCCTCATCTTCTCTTAGTTTTCAGCGCCCCCTCCACCCCCACCTCCAGTCTGTCTCGCCTCCGACCATCCGCTGCTCCACCCTCCGGCCCGGTATCCTGCCTGTCCACTGCCACCAAGGAGAGACCGGACGGAGCGGTGAGGAGGGGAGCAGCCGGGAGCTGGGGCTTCCCTCCTGCCTACCCCTGGCCTCTGGCCCGGGACCGAAGCCACTTGCGCCAGCAGAGTCGTCACCTTGTCTTCGTTTCCTTCAGGGGTAGGAGACGCGTGGTTACTTTTCGCGGGGAATTGGGGCAGGAATCCATGGTGGCATGAACTTGATCATAACCTCAGCGTGAGTGAGTCGATCTAGATTTGCGTGGGGATGCCTGTGTTCTACTTTCTTTGCAGCTGGCCACAAGTTTTCCGGGATGTGCAGTAAGTTAAATAGGTTAAAGAGTGTGCGCTCTTTTCCCCGTCCTACGGAGATGCGAATGGGTACCACTATTTGATGGCACTTTTACTTTCTTGCCTCCTGGGGTCCTTGTAGGTCTCTAGGTAATTAAGCACAAAAGGAACTAAAGAGCAGAGGGAACTTGAAGTCTACGTTTAGATCATCTGGAATGTCTGGGTTTATCTCAGATTGCTAGATACATTTTTCCTAAATGCTTGGGGTTGAGGTGGGAGCTCACACTCCTCTTCCCCGGGGCTGTAAATTCTTGAAATCTTAGCCTGGAGGAGTAATCTACAGTGCTATACTCTTTTAGGTATAGGTTCTTTTAGGTATAGGTGTGTGTGTGGTCATGAAGAAAGGGTTGCCCCTTATTTGCGTTATGGATGTTAGTAATTAGTTTTGCCTGATCATGCAGGTGTCTTGAGGGTCCCAAGGCTGGGTCGCTGTACACAGATGCTTCAGCAGCAGAATGGCTTTATCAGGGTAAGCCAATGAAGAGAAGAAAATTGAGAGACAAAGTGACAGTGTTTGTAGACTGAGCAATCCCTGGTTAATTGCTGCTAGTAATAATATAATAGTAATTTGCAGCAAAGGACTAAATACGATTAAATGAGAGAGGAAAGGACAGTTTGTGAGAAATGGCATTTCCAATCTCTGACATGTATTTTAGAAGGGATTTTCTGACACCTTGGAGTATCTGATTTAGTTTTACTTCCTCTTCCTTGTCCTCCCCCACCCCCATGAAGAGTGGAAGTTGGGAGGCAGATTAAAGCTTTAAAAAATATAACCCTCTTCTCCCATTCAGAGAGGAAGATAATTAGTCACCATAATCTTCCATAATGTGGGGCTAAGGGTATTTAAGTCTCCTTGAACTAGGCTTTGTGAAAAGTCCTTTCTCAGAACAGCCTTTGTGAAGCTTTCTGAGTTAGACCTTTCAGCACCCTCATTTAGTAGCTAAGAATAGTTTGAAATACCATTTTGGATGCTAGATAAATCTTCACCCATCTCCCACCTAACCTCCAATCTAGCAAGCATGGCAAACTTATAAGAATGGTGGTGTTCAAAGACCAATTACCAAGATGTCTGCAACATATTGCTTATTGGGGAACAAATTATTTTCTTATATTTTTACCTGATTTCATTAGTTGATTTCAGTGGGGGAAAAGAAAGCAGGAAGGAGAGAAGGAATGCTACAGGGTGACAATTTTAAAGGCTATCATATTTCAGATCAACTGAGAAGGAAAAGTTGGCCTGACGAAACTACATTTTATAACTGGCCTGGGACATTTTAATAGCCAGGTGGTTGTAGAGTAGTTGCATCTATTTACAGATGATAACTCAGGTTCCAGCTATTCTGTATGGGTTTATCCAGTGTCATTTACAGACACTTTCTGGCACTACATCATACTTCATTTTAAGATACTTCTTTCTTTGGAAAAGTCTGTGGCTCTGTAAAATTGAAAGCACTTTTTCTTACTTCATAGTCTAGATATGAAGTAAATCTCTAACCATGCTTATATGTAAAGTAACTTTTGCTTGAAAGTTGCGGATCTGTTTACCTATGTAAAAGATTTTAGGGAATTTAAAAATTCACATTCAATACTGTTTTGGATTTGGAAATTGAAATCTCATTTCTGGTTTATGAAGTAGGATTTATTAGACTAATGTATTACCAAGGCGTTTTGTGGAGTTGCTTTTTATGAAGTTTTGTAAAGACCGAATCAGTCTCTTTCTAGAATGCCTTAGGAACAGTCTATTCAGAAAGCAGAGGGATGGATGCTATGACCTTGAGGTTCCATTGAGTGCCAGAATTCTAAGTGGGTACATCTGCTTCTGTGCCTCTCCTAAGAGCCCTCTCCCAGGGCCTGTGCCTTCTTTAAAAGGGTGTCTTTGTAATTAAGCAGCCCTTCTCCCCCATCCCCCTTTTCTTCCTTTGATCAGCTTTTTTAAGGCCTTTTTTCCATTTTGGAGACAAGAGTTGTTTCTCACACTCTCCTACTCCCTTCTTAAGGTTTCTTTTCCTTTCTCCCCACCAAAGTGCCCCAAAGTTCTCAGGATGGCTAGAAATTGTTTTGTTTTGTTGGGCTGGGGGTGTTACCAATGAGGAGGTATTGACGATATAGTCCCTCTTGAGAAATGTTTGTGACCAGGTAGCCTCTTCCATGGAGACTGAGCATTTGGAATGCATGAGAACAGTTTATTCTTAGGGGCTGTCTGGAAGAAATTGTCCTTTGCACCCATTAAGCCCAGCTTAAACCCACTGAAAGGAGTGGAGAGAGGTGTGTGTGGTCGTAGCTGAGCCTTTTAGGATGGTAAATGGGTAAATGTTCCCAAATCTCCTATTACATCACCTCTTTCCCCCATGGATTCAGGGGGTTTGGAGATCTGCTTGACAAGTTAATTAGCTTGGGACTAAACCAATTTGTTTAGAATTGTGCTCCATTGATTTCCTGTCCCCAGGAATTTTTGTTGCTGGTTTGCTATGACGTGTTGTCTTTAGTCTTGCTTACTTCTTCGTTCTTTGCTTCCTTTTGTGGACTTTGGTCCAAAATCTAGGGTCCCACCCCTAAGTCAAAGGTTAGAATTTGGTCCCAGGAACTAAGGGGGGCATTAAACAAGCTGCCCATATGGCATTACTCTTCTCCATGGTGGGTTTCTGACCCCTTTTAAAACAGAGAAAGGAGTGCTGTCTTCCCTTCCATACACGAAATCTGAACTAGGAAAGAAAAAAGGATAAAGAAGGAAAATAGGAGGTCATTTGTTTTGTAAAAGAATCCACTACAGTTTTCTTTGAAAGAACTAGCTTTCCTAGTTAGTGCCTTTGAACTATGACTTGATATGTAAAAATTCACTCTAACTGAGACTGCTCAAAAACACATTTATTGTATAAAGGTTTTAGAATTTTGTTGTAATGATTATTGCTTGAATAAGTGAGGCCATTATTTGGTCTTGGAAATCTTTTTGTTACATGGGATGGAGTTAATTGTCTAAATCATCCTGGCTTGTAATAATGCTGGCCACGTTCAGCCTCACCGTACATCCACTCATAGAAGAAAGCTAGTATGACTTTCTGAAACAATATCAGATTTCATGGATTTTGAGAAGTCTAAATGGGCCTCTATTCCATATAGGTAGAAGATTTAAATTCCAGTTGTTGTATTTTCTGGTAGTCTGTTCATGTATCTAGTAAGGCTGACAAAAATAATAGCAACTGATGCCATCTTAAATAAAAAAATGCACAATAAGTTTTCCTTGTGAGCCTGTTGGTGAGTGGGGCTTGGTTCTGAGCCCAACTCTTAAGTTTGCCACCCTTAGCAAGTTTCCTTCTCTGTAAATTGTGGGGGATCAGACAGGATGATTTTGAGAACCAGTTATCAAAAGTTTAGGGTTCTCTACTTACGCCTCGATTTCTGATGTGAATGTGAATGATTCCTACTAAATGAGGTGCAGCAGTTGTTAGAAATACAATCATGTAGTCACATGGATATATTAAGAAAAACACTCTAAGGATATATCAATAATCAATATATTGATATAAATGCATTGTGTTTTGTATATTAGCAACATATCAAATTAAAAAGCTAAGACCCTACCCAAAACTTCATCAAGAATCCCATCATTCTAACAGATCACCTGCTTTAATTTTTTGTAGTTTCTTTCAAGTCCTTGTTTCTGTACTAATAGAGTTTTACAGAATGAGAGTCCTAGAAATGTACACTGTTGCTTTTAAATTTTGAAAAAGAGCCCACCTAAGACTTAGCTTCAGAGAAGGTGATGGCACCCCACTCCAGTACTCTTGCCTGGAAAATCCCATGGATGGAGGAGCCTAGTAGGCTGAAGTCCATGGGGTCCCTCAGAGTCAGACAGGACTGAGCGACTTCACTTTCACTTTTCACCTTCATGCATTGGAGAAGGAAATGGCAACCCACTCCAGTATTCTTGCCTGGAGAATCCCAGGGACAGGGGAGCCTGGTGGGCTGCTGCCTATGGGGTCGCACAGAGTCGGACACGACTGAAGCGACTTAGCAGCAGCAGCAGCAGCAAGACTTAGCTTTGTAAACCCATGTGGAGGAATGAAGTCAGAATCTGAGTATATGTGAGGAATCAAATGCCAGGAGAAACTAACAGATTTAATAAGTAATCCCTAATCCATTTCTGTAATTTAGGGTGTTCTTGTATCTAGTAAGGCTTTTAAGTGTACTCCCTTGACCTCCTAGTACCCTTCTCCCATTCTTTTTAAGCAAAAGGAAAACTAGAATTCACTGTTTACTTTGTCTAAATCATTAGCAATGATTCTTAAATCACTGTATCATGATATACCTTCAGGAGAGTACAAATATGGGTATACTATGAAATCTCCCAAACAAGAAAGAAA
This sequence comes from Bos mutus, assembly GCF_027580195.1. Lineage (NCBI taxonomy): Eukaryota > Metazoa > Chordata > Mammalia > Artiodactyla > Bovidae > Bos > Bos mutus. The sequence continues at coordinate 54,092,521 of NC_091646.1, forward strand.
AAGCAAGAGAACACAAATTTTTTAATAGCTTTGAAAACAATATTAAACTAGAATAAATAATAGTAAGGAAACTAAGGGCTTTAGATAATTAAATAAAAGACATAGGTAGTAAGCAGAATGACCCACACATAAGAGGTTCTTCGTTTGAGGCTTTACTATACAGTGACAGTTCAGTTACATGGTCCTTCAATTTTCCTTTGATAGGCTCTTCATAAATTAGATTAAATTTCATTTAACCAGAATAGGAAAGTGAAGTATGGGTTTTTAGTACTCAGAAAGTACCAAGTCAAATATAGGAACTTTTTTAATGATATGTGTTCATGGGGAAAATGCAGATGGATATATCTGCTAACATCTCCTAAGGTGATTTTTGAAGATCTGCTTAAAAAAACAACTCTGTAGGCTGCCCTTGACATTTGTTAATTCACTTTCACTATTGCCCCAACTCATGAAATATCATTAGACTGCATGACTTGAAGCCAGGCTCTGGGTTTCTCTGCCCAACCCTTTGACTTGCCATGTGACCAAGGGTAAATGAATTAGCTGGTCTGAGCTTCAGTTACCCTTCTGGGAAGCAAGGATATTAATATTTCACAGAGGTGTTTAGGCATGCTTCATATTGGGCACATGCTTTGAGGTCATTGGATGAAAGGTGTCTGCATGATGGCCGAGCAGGCTTATTATAGGGTCCTGAGCAGGTGTTCACTTTTAATGAGCTTTTTCTCTTTCATAACATCCAGAGCCCTTTGGTGCCTCAATTGCCATACTGACTATAATTGATTGTCCCAACATTTGTATTATTGGTCCTCTTTTATAAAAAAAATTACAACACTGTCATTTATATGATAAGTTGATGTTCTAATCAGAGGACTCCAGCATCCGCCGGGGTGGTGAAAAATAGCTTCAAAAAGAGACATTAGTTGGAATGTGCCATGGAGATCATTGAGTTCTTCAAAGTTCTTACAAAAAATTAAAAAGAGTAAAGAAAATTTCTGCATGTATCTCTGTGTGTGGATGTGTGTGTGTGTGTTTTAAGGGAGAAAGTTTTGAGTAATATTTGCTTGTGACACATACTGATGATAGCCAGTAACTGAAACCCAGCCATTGTAGTGTTTTATACACAGCTGGTTTTTATTAATGATGGAATATTTATGCTTGCTGCACAATTCGTGGCTCATTTCCATGTGTATGTCAGAACTTAAATACCCCCCAAAGCAACATTAAGATAACATTAAATATAAATGTGGCCAAGTTAGAAAGGGTGGATTGGGGGAGTCCTCTTTATCCTTATTGATGTTGCTTCAGATCACAATAACTGCCTCCCAACCTTAGGCATTGATGCTGATCTTTATTTTTTCCCTTTATATATCCTGTAGCATGCTTCAAATTTTGATCCTTTTGATATGGACAAATGACTGCTCCCCCCCATAATGCAGATGAAACTGATGTATGTGTTTTTTAAGAGCATATTTTCCCTGCACATGCTTCTCATTATCCGAGAGGCCTGGACTCAATCAGTAAAGGAGCAGAGAAACCACATAATTGAAAGGAGAATGACGGTGGTGCATACTTGGAATATTTGTGGGAAGGAGATTGCTGACATCAGAAAATGTAGTGGCCTGAGTGTTAACAGCATTGAAGAGAAATAAGCTTTCTGTGTTTCTGTGCATTGAGAATTATTTTTAAGGGGATAAAAATATGGGCCAGGTTTGACATCCTTTTATGAAGTTGCCCTGGAAACTTTGATGAAGGTTGTTATAGAATGGTTCAATTAAAACCTTCCCCATTAGGAAGCTAATTAGTACATCACTTACTCATTTCGGTTGTTTTCAAGGGGCATGGATTTGCATTGAATTAATGACATTCTTTTCCATGTGATAGCAAAGTAAGATAAAAATCACAGATGGGGAAAATTATTTAGATTGCCTATTTTGAAGAAATCGAATTTCCTCTTTATTACATTTAGGTTTTCAGTTCAGATTTTTCTTTCACTCTGTTTATATACAGTGATCACATTTTAGTTTAGTAGCCAGTTTTACTTTGTGGATCATGGGCTGTAAACCAAAGCTTATTAGTTTGAGTTTCCCATATGAATTGGAGAAATACGACAAATGACAATAAACCATTTTATTAAGGTAACATTTGTGTTCTTTTCTCCTACAATTAGTTTCTCTTTGCCGTGTGTGTGTGTGTGTGTGTGTGTGTGTGTGTGTGTGTGTGTGTGTTTGGTGGAGGCAAATTGCTTTCTTAGGAAAAAAAAATGATGGAGCTAAGAAAATTTGATGACCGCCCCCCTTACTCCCTAGAACATTTTGTCTGCCTCAGGCTCTCAGCTTGGCTTCCATTAGGACACTGTGATGATTTTTCCGACCTAGTACTTTTTGTGAGTATGCTAACTGGTTCTCCCATGGCAGCCTGAAGTAGAGCGGTTATGATGGGAATTGGAGCGCAGAATTTCTAGTATGTTCTTTCTACTGTACTCCATCTTATTTAGGGAAATGAATCCTTGCTTCTGAGGGTTGAAGGCCATTTGCAATAGAATAAGTGTCCTGTAGTTAAATAAATATGTAATATGGATCTGCTGTGGTCCTCCTTTCCTTCGTAACTAGTAGGGGACAGTCATTCTGTACATATATTCCCTGATGCTGTATGCCTGTGACCTGTGCCTGCACCAGTTTCGGAGAGTAAGTGGGGACATTGGCTGGGTTATCTGATTTGTAGTTTAATTGATTCCACCTTAGCCCTTCCTGAGAAATCAGGGTCTAGATTTTGTTTTTCAGTAGCAACTCGGTGAAGACAGGTTCCTGGGGCTTGTAAATCAGAGGGAGAAGCGGCTGCCTTTGGGGAGTGACTCGGGCCCTTTGGTATGAAGATACGAAATGCTGGCTTCTGTCCATGCACCTGCTGGATGCCACACCTGTAGTCAGCACCTGAGCCCCACTCAGACAGAAAAAACAGACTGAAGGCAAATGGAGCTCCCTTCAAAAGGGGTTCAACAGAACGGAGAGCTCCTGATTATGTTAGCAGAGCACCACTGTGAATGATTGCATTGAGCCATTGCAGTGTTGGTATGGGGAAACGTCTTAGATATTTTCTTATAGGTGCAGTGCACTGGCTTGCTCAAGAGACTGTTGAAGTCCCAGAGGAATTTGCTTTCCTGATGAATTTTTCCTGGGAACTGTTGTCTTAATCAGAGAGTCAGTTCTGTAGAAGTTTGTGTCTAGTCACACAGCACGGGGCAGGAAGTCACAAGACCTGGGTTCTGATCCTGGCCCCACGAGTAAGTCAGAGTGGAACCTTGGTCAAATTAATTATCAAAAATTATCTGTCCTGGACTTAAGCTTCTCCTGTTAATAAAATGGAATTAATTACATCAGGCTTTATTTCCTCACAGAGCTGCAGAGAAGGACGAATAAGATAACAGAAGTGAAAGCTTCTGTCTCCTTAGAAGAAAGGCTGAGAAACTTAAGGTAAGAGTATTATTGTTATTGCTATTCTGTGTCTTTCATTCATTTTCTTCTCTTTCTGTTGCCTCTAGCAGAGTGTTTGGAAAGTTATTTACTCAATAGGCAGTTATTAAGCACCTAATGTTTTAGGTGTTGGGATGGGAAGTATACAGAGGAAATCATGCACTCAGCCCATGCCCTCTAAGATCACAATTTCCATTTCTGGCTTAGCCTATCATAATGATTTCTATTGGGGCTTCCCTGATGGCTCAGGTGATAAAGAATCTGCAGTGCAAGTGAACCGGGTTCCATCTCTGGGTTGGGAAGATCCGTGGAGTAGGGAATACCCACTCTAGTATTCTTGGCTGGAGAATTCCATGGACAGAGGAGCCTGGTGGGATACAGTCCATGGGGTCGCAAAGAGTCAGACATGACTGAGGGTAACATTTTCACTTCACTTCAACCTGGATACTTAGAAACATAAAAGAATAAAAATGAACTTTCTTCTCTCTGCATTGCAAGTGGGGACTTCTGACCCTGGAGCAGTGTACTACAAGGTCTCGATTAAAGGTATGTGGGGGAAAAGCCATTCAGTACATAAGGGAATTTCTCTCTCACTCCCACATTTGCAAAGCACCTGACTCTTTAATGATCACTTTTTTGAGGAGTCTATCGTTAGCTTCATCCTTGTTCTGTTCTGCTTCTATTCTGTATGATCCAGCCCACTCTTTGACCTTAGATTTTACCATATGCTAATGACTCTGAAAGATATATCTCAACCTATCTTTGACTCCTCCCTTTTCAACTTCCCCAACATTGGTTATCAGATTCCACCTCTCCTACTCAGCTCATGGGATTTTTCCCTGTAGGAAGTTTTGCTCAGGTGGCCCAGAGTTTTTATTTTTGCAGCATCCTCTGCATTGCCTGAGCTATTTGCTCATATCTCTGGTTTCCCGTTGAATTGAGCCCCCTCTGCTTGTCTGGGAACTCCTTGAGGACTAGACTCTGTATTACTTTTTTTTTTTTTTTTTTTTTTAATCCATTCTAGGGCCTGTTCTGGAGAAGGCAATGGCAACTCACTCCAGTACTCTTGCCTGGGAAATCCCATGGACGGAGGAGCCTTGTAGGCTGCAGTCCGTGGAGTCACAAAGAGTCGGACACAACTGAGCAACTTCACTTACACTTTTCACTTTCATGTACTGGAGAAGGAAATGGCAACCCACTCCATTATTCTTGCCTGGAGAATCCCAGGGACGGGAGCCTGGTGGGCTGCCTTCTATGGGGTTGCACAGAGTTGGAAACGACTGACGTGACTTAGCAGCAGCAGGGCCTATTCAGTGCCTGGCTATAGTAAAGTGAAAGAAAGTGAAGTTGCTCAGTCGTGTCCCACTCTTTGCGACTCCATGGACTATACAGTCCATGGAATTCCCCAGGCCGTAATACTGGAGTGGGTAACTCTTCCCTTCTCCAAGGGATCTTCCCAACCCAGGGATCAAACCCAGGTCTCCCGCATTGCAGGTAGATTCTTTACCAGCTGAGCCAGGAGGGAAACTGGCTATAGTAAGTGCTTAATAAATGTTTGTGGAAAATATGGTGCGATAAGTATTGTAATAGAGATGTGTCCAAAGTCCAGTGGGGAGACTGAGAAGAGAGAATTAATTTTCCGCATTTAGCAGAATTGGGGGGCAAGGGGAAGATGGAGATGGATTGGGAAAATTCTTCAAGGAGAAGATGGAAAGAGCAACTGCCATCTTCTGAAAGCTCTGACTGAGCAGCCCAGAAAGAAATGCTTGTTGTGTCTGCTTTTGCTAAGCCAGGGGCATCTCTGCCCTGCTGCCTCCTCTGTCTTAAGACTGGATGACTTTTATGGTTGAATCTGCAAATAAACCTCTGTCTATAACACATTGACCATGTAAGACAGGTGCCACTTAGTCATATAATATTAAACAAGACTGACCTTAAATGTGCCTCTTTAACTGTGGTTGAAAATAGAGGTACACACAGGCTCATTTGGTCATGTGCACTTATTTCTATATAGCAAAATAGCCTTTAAAATATATTGAAGATTGGTTCTGAAAATTACCAGATTTATTTCTCAGAATGTACCATGTTGGGTCACTGGAACTGAATGTTTTTGAGCTGTCAGATCTTTCCAAGGGCAAAAATGAAACATGATATAAGCCATTACAGGCCATGAACCTGTTCTCACCCACCTGATGCTTTTACTAATTAGCTTCTTGGCTGAGTGGCAATTTGGGGCAAGTGCGTGCAAGCTGGATTCACAGGGGAACCTACATTCCACTCTGCCATTTCGCAAGCCACTAGGATACTACACTGGCTTCTTTCCCTCCCAGGAGTCCTGCTCTGCCCTGGTGGAAAAATGGGAGCAGAAGAACTTTTCATTAAATAAAGGAGAGATTTCATGGGGCTTTGGTGTTTTGTTAGTTTTATTTATTTTTTTTAGTGAGTTGTCTGAAAACATTCATGTTCCTTGACCCATTAATTTTACTTCTGGGACTCTATTATTAGGGAACAATCCAAAATATTGAAAAAAGGCTAAATCACAAAGATGATCTTGTCACATTATTTAGATTAGCAGAAAGTGAAAAAGCAATTTAAATCTTTTAATAATTGGAGAATAGATTAGGGAATCTTGATGCATTCATTTAATGGACATAGAATTGTTTGTTAAGAAGTCTACGTCACAACATAGAAAAAGTGCTTATGATTAAGTGAAATGGAGGAGCCAAAATGATATGTATGTTAATATTTCATTGCTTTGTGAAAAATACAAAACCACATAGAAATAAACTACAGATAATATTTTATAATGCTAACAATGCTTGGGCTGAGGTGTTGGGATTATGAGTGGTTTTTTTTTTCTCTTTGTTATCAGTATTTGCATATTGTACTTACATTATTATACTTGTAAAATAAAAATGGGTAGTATGCCACTGAAAACAGAAGATTGGTAAAGCTGGCAAGTTTCAGGTATATTCTTAACCTTTTCTCAGTTTATGCTCAATCTGATTCCATGGACTGCTTATACTTTTTCTGAGGCAAGAAGAAATGGGATGTGATGGTGTGATCTATTCCTCCCTTGGAATGAGTGTTTGTGGAGGGGAGTGGAGGATGGTAGCATCAGGATTCTCCTTGTTAGTGTTTCACTGCTCATGTACTCTTTAGGGTTAATCACCTTTGTTGACTATTACCTTATTCAAGTTGATTGTTTTAGAATCCAGAAGAGTAAAACTGCTACCAAATTGACCATGCCTTGCGTTACCATTTGAGAAACAGATAACTGACACTGATCCTAAGATTTGGAAATGCCAAGGACCTGCTGTGATTCTTAAAATAATTTTCCAACCTAATCTAGATAGAAGTAGAGATAGGAGCAAAGAGGTGGGACCAACTCATAACCTGTTCTTAAACTAGTGCTAGACTTGAACCATAGTAAGTGCCAAGTTGGTATGATGTTGACAAGATCTGGAACAGAGGCCTGGAAATATTGATCAGTGGAGGTTCCTATTACTCTCCAACCTACCTGCATATCATGGCCTAAAGAGGAGAGGTTTTGCCGGGTCCTTCTGCCATACCTCTGGCTAAACATATCCCTCTTATGTCTTTGAATTTTCCCTCCTCCCATTAACATTTTACTTCCAGTGGAATTGGAAAATTGATGGTAGCATTAAGCCAGATTTATAATCTCTTAAAATCAGAGTCAATTCAATTTAATGAATATTTGTTAAGCATCTTCAATGTACAAGCTAATATACTACATAATATATTGTAGTGCGAATGTGCATGCTAAGTCGCTTCAGTCATGTCCAACTCTTTGTGACCCTATGGACTATAGCCCACCAGGCTCCTCTGTCCAAGGGATTCTCTGGGCAAGAATCCTGGAGTGGGTTGCCATTTCCTTCTCCAGGGGATCTTCCTGACCCAGGGATCAAACCTCTCTTATGTCTCCTACATTGGCAGGCGGGTTCTTTACCACTAGTGCCGCCTGGGAAGCCCATATATTGTAGTGGAAGTGCTGTTACCCTAGGAATAATAAAACCTGCATTCTGGCCCTGGCTCTGATCACTTTTAAGCTCTGACATCTTCATCTTTAGAAAGAGAGGGTTAGACTACCAGATGGTCTTCCAAGAGTCTTTCTAGTTCTGGCCTTCACTTATTTAAGGATGGGGGCATAGAAGATTTGAGTTGCAAATAAAAGGTTTAAAAAAAAAAACTTTCTTCATAAAATAACTGTACTATGCTAGAAAAAGACCACTTTGAAATAGTAGTAGTAATAGCTAACTTTTATTGAGCCTTTACAATGTACTGGGCTCTGAGCTTAGCACTTTACATAGACTACTTCCCTTAATCTTTATAACAACCATATGAGGTATGAACACCGTTAGCCCTATTTTGCAGATGATGAAATTGAGACTTGGGGAGACTGAGAGACATGGGTGAGGTCAGTTAGTAAACCATAGATCCAGGATTTGGATTTGGGCAGTGTGATTCTGGACCCAGGCTTGTAATCATGATATTTATACTGCCTGCCCATTACCCACTGAAAGTTTTAGGGATAACCTGCAAAGGGACCATTGTTTCTTACCTCCCAAAGGAAGCAAATTAGTAGCTTGCATTTCAAGACTCTTGGGAAAGGCGTTCTCTAGGACACTTCAGGCCACAATATGGACCAACGTGAGAGGACATGAGAGAATTCAATGGCCTGTTTGGCATCTTTATGTGGGAAGTTGTGTGTCTGTGCGTGTGTTATGCACAAATACATGCACACAGATATAGGGAAAACTTTGAACTGGCTTCCTTCCATTTAGCTGGAAGTAAAATGGTATGAAACAAGTTGACCAAGATTTAGCAGAGAAACAGGTTCCCTAGACTCAGATTCTTCATCCTGGTTGGTAGAGTGAGGGGTGAGGGCAGAATCGGAGGAGGAGGTAGAAGGGATAGAAAGAAGATCTTATAGGCAGATTTCAAAATTTACGTGAAGGGTTGGAATTTGGTGTGTCCCGGCCATGTTGATTCTCTGGGACTTAGCTTGGGAAACACCTTGGTTGTTTCATTTTGGCTCACCCTCTCAGGTACACTGGGAGTGGCCGATGACTGCAAATGCAGTGAGAACTTAGCTTGGCCTTGCTGCCCTGTTGTTGTCACAAAAGAGTTGAATATATAGATTCAAATTGCATTTTTAAAGAGAGAACCACAGAAATCCTTTCCTCCCCTATCAAATATCCTCAGGGACAGTCTGTTTGTACAGGAGAAACAGGTTATTTTATTGATTGAAGATGATGTCAGACCCCTGGAAGTGGCATGATTAAAGCTGTGGCCAGATAAAAGTTTGCAGAGTTCACACTATTTTAGTTCTTGTGCATGAGACAAGACTTGCATTTTATTTTTCTCTAATAAAAAAATGGAGTAGTGTTTTCCTTCTTATGTGACTCTGAACATGTAGATGAACGTAAGTATTGTAGGAGAAAAAAATCGGTAAACTGGAAAGGAATCAGTAAAGCTTTTTTCTTAGACTGATTTCTTTTCCTCTTTTAAACAGAAACAAAAAGGCCAGGGGGCGGTGTCCTGGGAAGGGACAGTCAGTCTGGTTGACACAAAGTGATTTGGGTTTTGAAAAGGATATGGAGGAGAGGGGACAAAATTGAAGGAAGAGAGCAAGATGTTGGATAAGTTTTCTTGGTGAGGAACTGGGTATTAGGAGCAAGCCAGTCAAAATCAGCATGAAGAATCTAAGTAGTCCTGGAAAAGAGTCATGGTGGTTTCTCACCAGGGGCTCAAGTTTAAAACCCTGTTTTCTGTGTGTTTCATTTTAAAAAAAAAGACAACCATTTTGTTCAAAATTGGGCAATAGAAACACAGCAGTTATTTACCATAGCTCTGTTAGCAGCCCAGCTTTGATTCCAATTAGAAGTTGTTCCTCTGCTTTTGAAATTAGGGGAGACAGCCTAAAACAATTATCTTGCATACTGGAGATGATTTTGCTTTTTGATTGTCATTGTATATTGGACCGAGACAAGATGGAAAGACAAATATCCGTGTTTGTTCACTCTGTATCTGTTCACTTTATTTTTGGCAACATTGCAAGGAAATAATGTTAAATTAATCACCGTGCAGTTTTGTAGATTTTTTTTGTAACTTGGATGTTTTGGACAAGCTCCCAAAGCACGGGGACGCGGGTGTGCTTCCTTTGCATTGCTTTGCTCCTCAAATGGCGTCCCTGGTGCAGATTAAAGGCTTTCCTTTAAGTGATATGAGTGAGTCATGGCTAGTCCAGGGCAGAAAATAGGAATGTAGATCATGTGCCTCTCACCTCAACCCCTCAGTTTCATAACCATTTTGGTTGGAACTGCAGGGCTTTTTGCTGAGGGTCAAAGGAGTCATTCAAAGTGAGGACTATCTCAAATCCATATCTGGTGGGCATTTGCATCTAGTCTCTATAATGTGAGTCTAGTAGTTTCCTTGCGTGGAGATACTGGGGCAGTGGAAGCACTGAGAAAACAAGTGGAGCCATCTTCTCAGAGAAGAGTTGCTGCTGTGTGGAGAAGGGCCATCACTTTTGCTACTCTAGTAAGAATGGATGGACTGTTGATCAGATTGTAAGCTCTGTGAGGGCAGGAACTATATATTGTGTGTCATTTCTATCCCTCATTGTGTCTAGCGTGAGGCTGGCAAATATCTGGAATAGCCAGGATGCAATAAATACTTAATGGCTTGGTTGACAAGAAGTTGGGATTTTCTTCTGGCCCTCTGAGGCTGTAGCCGTTAATCAGGAGCTTCACCAAGCGTTCTTTTTTTTTTACTAAAATCTACCTTCTGATGACTGCTTTCCCTTCTGGGATGTGGGCCAGTGAGCCTCACTCACTTACCCTGCTATTGATAGCAGTTTAAAGGTTGCACTCTCAAGGTGATGGTAGTTACAGCTTTTGTCATCACCTACCATTCCAACTCTGTGGTAGCTCAGCTGGTAAAGAATCTGCCTGCAATACAGGAGACCTGGGTTGGGAAGATCCCCTGGAGAAGGAAATGGCAACCCACTCCAGTATTCTTGCCTGGAAAATCTTATGGATAGAGAAGCCTGATGGGCTACAGTCCATGGTGTCGCAAGAGTCAGACATGACTTAGTGATTAAACTACCATTCCAACTCAGAATGGGAGCAACAGCTCCTGAGGGCTGTGAGGCTATGACAGAGCCATCTTGCACATTTCTATCTCCAGGAGACTGGCTGGCCTCCTGAATACAGCCACCAGAGTGAGATTGCCTTTTGTCCTTGTGGAAACGGACTCTGCCATTCACAAAAAAAAAAAAAAAAAAAAAACGGGAGGAGAAGTCATCCCCTTGGAAGAACTGGTTTGGTTAACTGTTGGCCATTGGTGGCAAAATAGAAACGACATTTTTGTTTCTCCCCCTCCCCCTCCTGACCATTTCAGAGTGACCAGTGGTTGGACTCTTGGCGACGCTTACCCTGAACCTGAGTGTTAGGGCAGAGGGAATCTACTGTTGCGGTTTCTGGAGCTGCTCATAAGCAAGAATTCCCTATCCTGAGCAAGGCTTTAAGCCTAAAAGAAAGCAGAAATAGGTATGGACCATCACTGTGCATGGGTGCCGGTGTGTGTGTGTGAACCTGTGTGTGTCCGGGGTCGGGTGGCTGTGGGGTGGGAGAGGGTGGTGTGCTCTTTAGAGTCTGGGGCAGCTCACTGTCTGGATCTCCCTGCCTTGCATTAGGGGTTTCTGAGTGGTGGTGTTTTAACCATACACACTCCCATTTCTATTTTTCTTTTGACAGAGGAGAAGTAATTTGGTAATCATCTTTCCAGTTTAAGGCACCAAGAGAGATTTGTTATACTTGTCAGCCTAATAGAAAATCTCAGTCTGACAGTTGAAATACAGGAATCCCTGAGGGTCATTGGCAGGGAGGGAAAGGGGACTTAAGGGCAGGTTTCTCAGCCCCTTGGTATATGCTTCCCCAAGAATCTGATGAATGGGATTTAAAGGGGGCCTCTGGAAGGTTAACTGTGGAGTCAAACTGCTCAATAGAACAATTAGAAACCAGGTAGCAGTAATCAGAAAAGTAGAAAAGGAAGGGTGACGACCTTTCTCCAGCTACCACACACATCTTCTGGGTCAGTCCCTGTAAGACTGAAGGCAAAGGGGATCATGTTTCCAGAGACACTGGAAACTATTTCATATCATAGAAATCAGGACCTGGAAGCCAGGAGTCCAAAGTTCTCCTCTAGGAACCTGAGGCTGATTGGGTTGACCTAACTGTGACTTGGTGTGACATCATGTCCATTCTCCAACACTACTTAAGATCCTTGAGGTGAAAATTTTCACTACTGAAGCTTAGTATCAAATTGCAGGACTTAACATGACAGACAGATTCTGTCCAAAGATTTAATGAGTTTCTAATGAATTTGTGGATACTATACTACTATCAGAGGCACACTTCAAATGAAAGAGGGCTTCCCCTTTAAACTCCTCGTACCCAACAACAACAACAAATGCTCAATGACTATTCCTGGATGGCTGAAAGAGAAACTTTGTCAATAACAGTTATCCCAAGCTCTTCTCTTATTAAGCCAAGGAGCATCCAAAATGGACAATACAAAAAGGATTAAAAAAAAAAAAAAAGATATGTTTCAGAGTTTTATGAGGTCAGAGAAAAAGATTTGCATCAAGCAGAGATCATTTCTATCTGGTACAACCAAGCTCTCTCATCACTTTTTATTTATCTTAGTTATCATTTGACATTTTGTAGCTCTCCCCACATGCTGAACTGTTTTACAGATCCTGCCTATGGGGTAATTTCCTGCCCCCACTGCCACAACCTTAAGAGTTGAATTTTTCATTTTGATAGAATACAGAGAGATGAACTTGATAAGTGCCTAGGAAAATTGCACTCTCTGACAACCTCACTTGACTGCTTCAGGTTTCCCCAGTCCTTTTAGGAGTTAAGAGTGAATACTTAACCCAGGCTAAAAGTAAAAGAGAAAACGGAGGGCTAGTATGCCTCCAAGTTCCTCCTCATGTCAATGCTAGAGCCAGAAGTGGTCAACAATTAACTGATTAAGTCTAGATTCAGTTCTCTACTTGATCTCTGCAGAGAAATCCTCACCCCGCCCCCAATACTCATTTTCTCCCCCTTTAGAGGACTGATTTATCCATCAACTGGGTGTTAAGCTTCCTGTTTCCCCTTCCCAGGTCAAGGGCAGCCCAGGTGCCCAATTTCTCTCTCTCTTCACAAGGCACCACCAGCAATAGAGATGAGAAATTCTGATGAACAGCCAAGTGGAGGAACCACGGTGTTGCAGCGTCTGCTACAAGAGCAGCTTCGCTATGGCAATCCCAATGAGAATCGCAACCTGCTTGCCATACACCAGCAAGCCACAGGGAACGGCCCTCCTTTCCCCAGTGGCAGTGGGAACCCAGGCCCTCAGAATGATGTGTTGAGTCCTCAAGACCACCACCAACAGCTTGTGGCTCATGCTGCCCGACAGGAACCTCAGGGGCAGGAAATCCAGTCAGAAAACATCATCATGGAGAAACAGCTGTCTCCTCGGATGCAGAATAATGAAGAACTCCCGACCTATGAGGAAGCCAAGGTCCAGTCCCAGTATTTTCGGGGCCAACAGCATGCCAGTGTCGGAGCTGCCTTCTATGTCACTGGCGTGACCAACCAGAAGATGAGGACTGAGGGACGCCCATCAGTTCAACGGCTCAATCCTGGAAAGATGCACCAGGATGAAGGACTCAGAGATCTTAAGCAAGGACATGTTCGCTCCCTGAGTGAACGACTCATGCAGATGTCACTGGCTACCAGCGGAGTTAAGGCCCATCCACCTGTTACCAGCGCTCCTCTCTCCCCACCACAACCCAGTGACCTGTACAAGAATCCCACAAGTTCCAGTGATTTCTACAAGGCCCAAGGGCCACCTCCCAGCCAGCATAGCCTGAAGGGCATGGAACATCGAGGCCCCCCACCAGAGTATCCCTTCAAGGGCATGCCACCCCAATCCGTAGTGTGCAAGCCCCAAGAGCCAGGGCACTACTATAGTGAGCATCGTCTGAACCAGCCAGGGAGAACAGAGGGGCAACTGATGAGGTATCAGCATCCCCCTGAGTATGGAGCAGCCAGGTAAGACAGTTCCCTTTCTGTCATTCCCTGACCTCATCCCCAACCAGCTTCTGCTGTGTGTCGGGAACCTTAAGGGAAGTAATGGGCAGGCATTTGGTGTAACAAACTCTGCAATGCATGGCTGGCCCTCGGCTTAGTAAATGTCCTGCCAACCTGAACTTGTACCCTTCTTCAGACATCATTAGTCCTGTAATTAACATATCCTTGACTTTATAGGTTGAGCATGGCCTCAACTGCTTAGTGGCTGAACGGGAGCACAAGTCTTGATTTCAGTAGCATTTCACTGTCCAGTCTCCTGGGAGATTGAAGGAAGAGTCAGTGTTCCTTTTCTTGTGTGTTATTAAGCCTTCCTTTGAGGGCAAGTAAATTATCTTGCACTTGAGTCTGGAATATCCTATCACTTTCATTTATTCTCTTCCAAAAAATTCTTTTCACTAATTTCTGCAAACAAATCTTTCTGCAGAATTACCATGATTCGCTCAGACACTAAACAAACATCTGGATATTATTGTTGGGAGAACTCTATATGTGCAGGTTCAGCATGTGACTAGCCTTGTACTTGCTTGCAGTTCACGAAGTCTGGGCTGCTTAATCTTTCTTATGTAGTGAGTTTAGTAGTTGCCCGTGACGTTTTTAAACATCTAAGTTAAATTCACCTCATATTGTATAGAAGTTTTGGTCAAATGCTAAAATGCAGAAGAAAAAAATATTCCCATGGCTTCTGTACAACTTGCCATTAGTTTAGGAGGACTGTTTTGAATATTCATTAATCCCTAAATATAGTTCTGAATTATTCAGAGGCCTGTTGACTTATTGCTGTATCAACTAGACCTTATGATTCCTTGATTCTGTTCATTGTTCCTATTGGGGCTATGTCTCCAGTCAGGAGTATTTCAGCGTATGGGACAGAGGGAAGGTTTCAGGGTTGGACAAAAACGATGAAAGTTATATGTGGTATTCCTGCCTGATTACCATGGGTAATTATGGGTGGCTTTTTTCCATAGGCAGCCCCCAGACCAGGCCTATGATCTCTTTTTTTGTCTAACTTTTTGTCTCCTGTCCCCTCTTACTCATTTGGGAAAGAGTCTCTTGGCTTGAAGTATAGTGGGTGACTCAGGAGAGAAAGAAGGCAGTCAAGGGGTGGAGTAGGGTGAAGGTAGGAGAATGCACCTGGCATTTCCTGGTATTTTACTTTTTTCACCTTCAGGTCCTGTTTTTTAGCCAGAGGCAATTCACTTTGGGCTCCACTCCTAACTTTGCTAGTTTAGGATTTTTTTTCCTTAACTCAGGTTGATTTCCTAACCCTTTTCAACCTCTGCTGTGCAGCTTTCAAAGGGCAGGAGCCTAACTTCTGATAAGTGGCTTGGAACAGGAAATGGGGTAAGGGACAGGGCCCTTCCGGTTTAAATGAGCAAGAATCCGATTCCCATCTGCCCAGTAAAAGACCCGGGGAGGGGTTGGTCCATTGGACTGCTTAGCTTAGTGCAGACCCATGCAAGCCAGCAACATGTCAGTGAAGCTGGGGGGGTTTGTTTTTCTCTTCTCATCAGCATGGAAGAGTCTGGGGGGACTCCCTCCTGTATGTGGATGGGATGTGTGTGTATTGCCTTGTGGGAGGGGAATGTGTTGGCTGGGGTGTGGAGCAGAATCCAAGCCCCGCTTAGCACATGGCCCGCCTTCCCAGGAAAGCTATTTTCAGAACTCATTCAGGAGTATTGTTTGCGATCTGAAATGACTCCCACAGTGTTTGAAGCTAGATGGAAAAGCCCTTTGATCTGCCTAAATAAATACTAAGGAGCCCAAAGAGGTTTTTTGTTTTTTTTTCTTTCCATACTGATTAAACCACCAGAGAAACTTAGTTGCATATATTTAACCATAAGAGATTTGAATTTTCTCCTCCCTCCTATGTTATCTATGGGTCTCTTGCTCTGCTTCCCAAAGCAGTAGAGCCCACACTGATTATCGTCTCTTGAGCAGTATTTTAACACACAGGTTTGTGGAAATAGCTTTGTTTTTTTTCTCTATGGGAGAGAAATGATGTTTTTTTTTCCCCCCTCTATGGGAGAGAAATAGGGTGCTTGATATGCTCAATGAATGTGCCTGCATGCTCAGTTGTGTCGAGCTCTTTGCAGTCCCATGGACTGTAGCCCGCCAGGCTCCTCTGTCCATGGAATTCTCCAGCCAAGAATACTGGGGGGTTGTCATTTCCTTCTCCAGAGGATCTCCCTTACCCAGGAATCGAACCTGTACCTCCTGCATTGCAGGCAGATTCCTTACCACTGAGCTACCTGGAAAGCCCATGCTCAATGAAAAGCCAAGCCTAAAACAATCCTAATCAGAAGATGCTCTTTGTGAGTTTTGGGTCTGCAGCAGACAAACTGGCAATAAAATTTTTGCAGAGCCTGGGGTGAGGGTGTGGCACATGTTGATGAATGCCTGCCAAAGGGAGGACCTTGAATGGCTTTCCATAAGTGTACCATTTTAGGTGGAGGCACGTTTTTCCTCCTTTATTTCTTTTAAACCAACTAGCTAGACAGTTTGTGAGTACCTTTCCAAGTAACTGCTGCTAGTACCAAACAATTAGAAGACAAAATACTTAGTTCTTAATCCACAAATTACAGATCAAGATTCAGAGCAAGCTCTTTGAGCAAATTGTTGTCCAAAAAAACCTTTGTTGACCTTCAGAAGTGAAGTGAAGACGTTCAGTTGTGTCCGACTCTTTGTGACCCCATGGACTGTAGCCCACCAGGCTCCTCCATCCATGGGATTTTTCCAGGCAAGAGTACTGGAGTGGGGTGCCATTTTCTTCTTCAGAGGTGCTGTGAAATGCTAGAGATTTGCTGTTAAGATGAACACAGTGTTATAAACAGTCTTTTTTATTACTTTATTTTCCCTATCCCCTCCTCCCCACTTAAAAAATAAATATCCTGAATGCCCTGAACTCCAGATGGGAAACAAGGCCAAGCCATCTGAAGAATTAAAAGTTTGTTGAATCTTTGTCTAAGTGCTGAGCCTTTTCTGCAGCCGGGGTTTATGCATTTATCAACTGCTTTTAAAAATCAAATCCTTTCTGTTTGTAAAGCAGCCACCTCCTTTCAGTTGTTGATATCGTGCCCAGATCTGAGGTTTCTTGAAATCCTTGTTTAGTGGAATCTAAGGGTGACCTAACTCTGTAGCTCAGAGCAGAGTTGGTTGTGCAAGAGAAACAATCAGGAATTTGCAGCCCTCTCCAGGCTTCAGAGAGTGACCATCACAGAGCCTGAGAAAGGCAGTTTCTGTGGGGAGAATAAATTGGGTTCCAGGCTGTTGGCACCTGATCTGGTGAGAGGGTGTATGGGGGAGCTTGCGTACGTGTAGGCTAGGACTGTCTTGCGTGCATTGGGGGGCTGGGATGGGGGGTTGGGGTGACATGTGTCTGGGAAGAGTGGGGGCTCTGGTCAGCGAGGGGGCAGGGTATAAGTTGCAGTGTCAGCTTGATTGCTTTCCATTTGTGTCCTCACAAGCTGTCTCTGAGTGGGGATCTTCCCTGGCTTCAGGGAGATGCTGATTTTGGTCCCTGGCCTCTGTCCCATGTGTCTGTCAGGTCTCCTTTTCCAAGAGAACCGGAGGCCCAGGTTGTCTTAGGAAGGAGAAGGACAAAGGGAGGGAAGGGGCAGGGAGGCAGGTCAGGGCTTCCATGGGATCATGTGATTCTGTTGTTTGCATGCGCCTTGTTGTTCTGGTTAATATGTCAGTGGAAGGAGCTGGGGAGAGTGTCACTCATCCAGCTGACACCCTTATTACCATTATTACAGTTACTCTATCTTGAGTGTAGGTTTGCTTCCTCTGACATTCCCCCAGCTCTCTCCCACACCCGTCATTCCTCAGTCCCCTTCTCTCAGGGGGAAATTCACACAAGCATTAGTACTGTCCTGCTTTTTCATGGTGGGCGGATGCTGAGATCCAGATGGAGTTCGTTGGCTGGAGGGCTTTCTCTTCTTTTACAACTGCCCAAACCTTGCTTCGTGTTTGCAAACCTGCCAGGGTCGGACTGCCTCAGTTTTCCCAACAGCACGGTGCATAGAAATCTGCTTCCTTTTCCAGTCTGGGAAATGTGAAAGGCAGCTGCCTCTTCTCCATTTATCTCTGGCAGAACCCACAGTCGTGCCCATGGTCACTGCCATCCTGGGCTTATCCAACTCTGGAGCCTCCTTCCAAGCACCTTGTGGTCACCCCTTCCATGAGGCCCCTGGGAGGCCATGTTCTGTCCAGGGCATGGGGAGGCCTTTTGGTCTACAGGTGGGAGAGAGGTCAGTGGCTATTCTGTTTGAGAGAGAGGTCTAGGTTGCTGGTAGGACCCAGGGAGCTGAGGGGAGGAAGCCCACTTCACAGCTGGGCGTTCAGTCTTTAAAAGAGAACACCTACCAGGCCTTGGGTTTACACATCCTGGCAATGAGGATGAACGTTAGTATGGTCATTTTCTCCTTAAAATTTGAGGACTGGATTAGAGAACATGAAATTTCAACCCCTCTTTTCTGCCTGAGACATAAGCCCTAACAGACCCCAGGCTGCCATATTTTAACTCGGGTTGGCCAAAAAGTTCATTCAGGCTTTTCTGTAAGATGTTTTGAAAAACTCAAATGAACTTTTTGGTCAACCCAATTTATAATAGCTCTTACTCAAAGTGGAAGGAGAGTACATAGACCATTTAACCTTTGAGGAAACTAAAGATCCACAGTATGAAAAATGGAGACAGACTCCCCCCACATAAGTTTATAAACAGCTCCCATGCTTCTGATTGCATGAGTGCTTTGAACTCTCAGACATAAGGGTTATGTAGGGTAGCAACTTTCCAGTTGTCATCATGAAAACCATGTAAATTATTCTGTCCACAAGTAGTAGTTTGCCCACTTTAGTATTCAGTAATTATTTATACTGACAGATATGTGAAATTGGAAGAATGTGGGTATACCAGAAGCACTGATGGGGCTGAGCAACAACCTTCAACTTGAATAGGTTTGAGGGCTCTGGTGAACATCTGGGTTATTGGGTATGTGTGAGCAAGTGTTTGGAATGGTTTTGTAGCGGTAAAAATCCGTCATAGTAAGGATCTCTTATAGCGACAGATAAATTAACAGTAATGATAATTGGAGTATGTGTGGGAGGGAATGTGCTTTAGCATCAGGAATGCCAGTTAAAAGTTAATTGCTCCTGGTGATTTGTCCCAGTTTCACCACAAATTTTATGCAATTTAGTGCAAAGATTAAGTGGATATCCCATAAGTAAAATCACTAACAGGGTCAACCATTCTCATTGGGAGGTAGATATGAGACTGTTTGTAATTCAACACTGAGAAGAGCCCAGTATTTTAGTAATTCATTTGTGACCTCGGAAACAAAATAGGCTCATGCAGATGAAGTAACTTGAGCAAGGTTACACAGCTAGTAAGCAGTAGGAAAGGTCTCCAAACTCTGTTGGGATCCAAATCCTGTGCTCTTAGCCATCTGTCTTCCCTGGATTGAGAAATACCAACTGTAGGACAGGCATCCAGTGGATGTGGGAGTATATTAGGTTAACTGGGTAGGGGCAGGGAGGTGAACATTATTTGTGTGTGTTTGGTGTATACTGACGGATATTCTTCCTGGTTGTGGCAATGGTGGAAATGATCCATTTGCATACACTGTTTCCATTAATGGCTCATAGTCCAGTATTAGGTACCAAAATGGAAAAGTCACATTAAACCATGTGCCAAAGTTCTCTATCTGGAACTTTCTGTAAGTAATAGGTTGGGAATCTGAACATCACTACAAATCAGTGCATTTTATTTAATAGTAGTAGAAAGAACCTGAAAATGGCTCTTAGGTTCTACCCTGGCACTGCTTCTAACTCACTCTGTAATATTTGGCAGAATACTTCCCCTCTCTGGACCTCAGTTTCCCCCTCTGTCCACTGACAGAGTTGGACTAAATGATTTATTTAAGGCCTTTCCAGTCCTTACATTTTGTGATTCAGTACATCACAAATTGTATGATAGTGTTACTTGTAATCCCTTCCAACTCTTGGAATTATTGCTGCTAAAAAGCATCATTCAGTTATTAACAACTGTCATCAACAATAATTATTTGGTGTCTCTAATGTAGTAAGTACCTGTATATCCTCAGGTAGTTTTTTCTGACTATATGAATTATCCAAGAGAGTTGCAGATAACAAGATGAGGGGCAGATTTGATGATGGTTTGCTCTTTCCTTCTGGGCAAGTGGAACAAACTTTCTGTGACCCTTTCTGTGTGCAGGGCCACATACAGTATGCCAGAAAAAGCTTAGTTTAAAATCATGAGGTGACAATTACGTTGTCAAAGACGCATTTGAAATGCTTAGACTTGAGAAACAAGTGTATAAGGATGCATTACTTTGATTTTCACAAAGCAACCTTTGAGATCATCTGATCTGTCCTCCATAGGATCACACCTCTGTGGGTCAGGTATTGAGAGGAGGCCAGGCGTGGAAGGGACTGGAGAGGTCTCAGCAGAGACCTTGTAGTCCAACCCTGCCTGCTCCTCATTTTGCACCTGTGTGGGGGAGCCTGGGAGACTCCACATCTCCCTTTCTTGTGCCTTCAAGTGGGAGCTTAACCTGAGTACACCCTCCATGTTTTCCAGGCCAACACAGGACATCTCATTGCCTTTGTCAGCCCGGAACTCTCAGCCTCACAGCCCTACTTCTTCCCTCACATCTGGGGGTTCCTTGCCCTTGCTGCAGTCTCCACCATCTACTAGATTGTCTCCTGCCCAACACCCCTTGGTCCCCAACCAAGGAGACCACTCGGCTCACCTGCCTAGGCCACAGCAGCATTTCCTTCCTAACCAGGCTCACCAGGGGGATCATTACCGTCTCCCCCAGCCTGGCCTGAGTCAACAGCAGCCACAGCAGCCACAGCCACACCATCACCACCATCACCAGCAGCAGCAGCAGCCAGGAGAAGGCTATTCCGCTATGCCACGAGCTCAGCAGTCGTCTGCTTCATATCAGCCAATGCCAGCCGACCCTTTTGCCATTGTTTCCAGAGCCCAGCAGATGGTTGAGATTCTCTCAGATGAGAACCGGAACTTGCGGCAGGAGTTGGAAGGATGCTATGAGAAGGTGGCGAGACTGCAGAAGGTGAGATCTCCGTATGGGGCTATTTGAGTCTTTTTGAAATCTTATTTGTTTAATATTGATATAAAAGTGTCCACTTGTGCGTCCCTGTATGACTTATGGGCGAGTCTTCAGGATTCTTATATCTGAAGGTTAGATGGAGCAAACTTTAAAAAAACCTTCTGCCTCTCTATCTAGAAGTAACATTTCACAGAAACCGTAGCCCCCAAGAAAGCTTAACTGAGTGTTTGAGAATTACGAAAGGCAGGGAAACTGCTTCAGAAGGTCAAGAACACTGGAGAGGGCTGTGTAGGAGAAGTACCTGCCAGCATAAAGACTTTTCCTTTTGATTATATTTTACCAAATACAAAATACTGAATTTGAATCTTAACTATAAATCCATAGTTCCCAGAAAAATCTCATCATTGAAGTTAGATCCTGACCTGCCTTGTTCTGGAAAGGGCCTAGAGTTTTCCAAGTGGTAGTTTTCATTGTAACTCTTTTTCAATCCCCTTTCCTTTCCCCCCTTCTTGCGTTGGTCCTTCCTTGCAGCTCAAATGAAACATCTGCTCTCCTCTGGTGTGTGTGGGGGGCAGGAGGGGTTTAGCACACCACAGATGGGTGACAGGTGACAGCCCGAGGCTAAGGAAGTAGCAAAAGGAGTGTATGTCCCAAGTTCACATTCTTCCCTGGGCCCCTCCTGAGTCTTTTGCAGCTGGGACTTTAGGTCTTGAATGCCCTAAGCTAGGAACCTTAGCTCTTGGCTTCCTGTGGCTGGTGGTGAATAGGGTTCTGCCTTTGACAGCCTCTTTGCAACTTCTGTCATTGTGGAGCTCCTTTGGTTTGATCTCCCAGACAATGCAGACTGCTCAGGGATGTGAGGATGAAGGTGGAGGAGGGAAGGGAGGTTGCCTGATATTGTTCAGTAACTCTATCCTCAGGAGACACCCAACAGTGGAAATTTCAGGGGCCTGAATTAAGCTGCTGCTGCTGCTAAGTCGCTTCAGTCGTGTCCGACTCTGTACGACCCCATAGACGGCAGCCCACCAGGCTCTCCCATCTGGGATTCTCCAGGCAAGAACACTGGAGTGGGTTGCCATTTCCTTCTCCAATGCATGAAAGTGAAAAGTAAAAGTGAAGTCGCTCAGTCATGTCCGACTCTTAGCGACACCGTGGACTGCAACCTAACAGGCTCCTCCGTCCATGGGATTTTCCAGGCAAGAGTACTGGAGGGGTGCCATTGCCTATGTAAACACCAGATCTGAGTCCTAAAGGAGAGGAGGGCTTATTATCAGCTAAGTATTTTTACGGAACAAAAAAATGCCTTTACTGCACCTAATGTTTCCAAGTCTGGATGGATGCGGGTTGTTGAGTGAGAAATGTTTCTTCCTGGCTTTGCCCCCAATTTAAAATTTTCCCTCTTCTCTCATACCTGCCCCTGTTCCATCCCATTGGTACTCACACACTATAAGCAGACGGGTCCAGTTTGGCTGATTAGGTTTAACAGTAGATACTGCTCCCTAAACTCTTATTTGTGGTGGCCCTGGCCCCATCTTTGATGTAGTAAATGAAGGGTGAACCCAGATCTTCTACAGACTCTCTTTTCTAGAGGATAGTGAATTTTTTTTTTTTTTGAGGGGGAAGATGGGTGGCAGGGAAGTGCAGCAGAACAGAGTCTGGGTTGTTGTTTTGTTCTCCATTATGGGGAAAGATGCCTCAACCAAGTGCAATTGGGACAGCTTGAGTGCTGGGAGAAGTGAAACCTGACCCGATGCTGCAGTGGGTTAGAGGCACAGGTGGGTTAGAAGAGGACAAATGAGGGGAATAAGGTAGATGTCAGCTTGTGCTGGAAAAAATAAGAAGGCCTGAGGCTCATGAGGGGAATAAGTAGATAGAATCAACCTGGAAACCCACTACCATCCTCTCTCTCCCCTCACCTCCCACCACAGACCAAACGGATGGATATGCCCTTCTGACTCCTTTTCCTGTTGACAGATGTACAACTTGCCCTTTTATTGGGGGCAGTATCTACAAACGGTATAGGGAAAGGATTGGTACAATGTCTTGAAATAGTACTCTGAACAACTTGAGTAAAGGGACTGCCTTCCATGAGGATGCGGAATAAAAGGAACCCTTATACACTGCCAGTAGGAAGGTAAATTGATGTAGCCACTATGGAAAAGAGTATGGAGGTTTCCCAAAAAACTAAAAATAGAACTATCATATGACTCAGCAGTTCCACTGCTGGATGTACATCTGAAAAAAACAAACAAACAAACAAACAAACACTAATTCAAGAAGATGCATGCACCCCAGTGTTCATAGCAGCATTGTGTACGATAGCCAAGATATGGAAGCAACCTAAGTGTCCATCAACAGATGAATGAATAAAGAATAATGAATAATGAATAATGAATATATACACACACACACACACAATGGAATACTGCTCAGGCATAAAGAGAATGAAATTCTGCCATTTGCAACAACATGGATGGACCTGGAGGGTATTATGATAAGTGAAATAAGTCAGAAAAAAAATACTGTATGATATCACTTATATGAAGAGTCTAAAAAATACATCAAACTAGTGAATATAACAAAAAAGAAGCAGACTCAGAGATACAGAGAACAAACTAGTGATACCCAGTGGGGAGAGGGAAGGAGGGAGGAGCAACATAAGGGGAGGGGAATAAGAGGCACAAACTATTAGGTATAAAATAGGCTACAAGAATATATTACACAACGCCAGCTTCCCTGGTAGCTCACCTGGTAAATAATCCACCTGCAATGCAGGAGACCCTTGGGTTCAATTCCTGGGTTGGGAAGATCCACTGGAGAAGGGTTAGGCTACCCACTCTAGTATTCTTGGGCTTCCCTGATGGCTCAGATGGTTAATAATCCACCTTCAATGTGGGAGATCTGGGTTCGATCCCTGGGTTGGGAAGATTCCCTGGAGGAGGGAATGTCTACCCACTCCGGTATTCTGGCCTGGAGAATTCCATGGACTGTATAGTCCAGGGGGTCGCAAAGAATCAGACACGACTGAGCAACTTTCACTGCATGAGTAATATAGCCCAAATTTTATATAACTATAAATAGAGTACAACCTTTAAAAATAGGGACTCACTATATTGTACACCTATAACTTCTACAATATTGTACGTCAAATATACTTCCATAAAAACATAAACAAAGGGGACTGCCTTCCAGGTGTGGCATTCTATGGGGCACTAGAAAACCTTGTACTCTGAAGACAGCCCAGAACAGACCAGCACCAAGCCTGCTCTTTCAAATAGAAATGTTTATTTTCTCTACCAAGCACTTGAATTTCATGCAAAAGCTTTATTGGGCTCAGGCCTTGCAGATCTTGTCTCTAAATGCCATTCACCAGTTTTCACCTTCTGTGCTGCTATCTTGGTACCATCTGCAAGGAAAAAAACACTCTCAAGTCTGCTCTTTTCTGTGGTGTAAGCTTCATTTGTTTGCAGGCAGTCCCGCCTCAGGCATCATGCTGGAGCTGGGGCAGGTGCAGTCAGAGTTGTTTGGTAACCCCACCTTTCCCTGAGTCTCCCATGGGGTGGGGGTGGTGCTAATATTTCTCCCCCTAAAGTAGCCTGAGCTTTGTTAAGGAGGATAGTGAAAAGCTGAGAAGGAATGCAGAATGGTTGCAGGAGTCAGATTTAACTTGAAAATTACTTAATAGGCAATGGGGTTTACTTGTCTTATACAAATCATATGCAAATATCTCTGTGGTTGTGATATGTACAGTGAAGCTCTACTGGTTCCAGAGAGACTCTGGAGTCAGATTTCTTATTTTCTTCCCAATTCGGGCTGATTCAGGGCGGGATCCTTTCTCTTTGAGGTTGTGTGTGTGTTTACCTTTTACAAGATTTGCTGGAGTGTCATAAAACACAATTCTAATCATGAATTTCTGTTAAAAAATCTGTTACGGTGTCCCACTAACTATGGGATAAAGTCCAAATGCCTGGCATTAAAGCCCTTTTATGATCTGACTCCAATCTATCTTTGCAGCCAGATCTTACCAGCTTCTCCCTGTGTACCCCACAGTGTCCAGCCAAATGAGACTACTGGTCATTCTGGGAATGCATTCGCTCACTTAGAATAGAATACCCTTCCCCTCACCTCTGATCGTTGAAATTTAACCCAGCTTTCAGGATCTGACTGTAAATGCCACCTCCTCCCTGAAATTCTCCTCTCCCTTCACCCCCAAACAGGAACAACCTCTTTCTCCCCTACAATTTATAACACTACTCCAGCCTTTCTTAATAACATATCTTTCCCGGTATTCTTTTACTTGATTAGATTGAAAGCTTCTTGAGGGCAGTTGTAATGTCCTTATTCATATTTACACACCCCACAGTGCTTTAAAGAGTTCCTCTAATATTTGGCCCCTGGTAAATGTTTGTTAAATTGAACTGAACTAACTAATGAGGCTGAGTCTTAGGGTTTTTAGTTTTGATCTCTGCCTCTGCCTTCTAGTAAAAGGCCATCTCAGTCTTCTCTTTCCTAAAATGGGGGAGAGGTACTCTTGTGTAGGCCAATATCAGCCCAGATCAAAATAAACATATAAAAACCCTTTAAATGCTTTGCAGTAACTATATACATTATTATTATTTTCTAAATTAAGAAAGGAAAGGAAAATCATTTGTAACTATACTTATGAAATTTATCCTCTCCTACAACCTTCTCTGAAGACAGATAAACATATTTGTTTTTAACCTAAGGAAATCTTGGGGACTGGTAAGTTAATTACTGAGCTTGAGGTTGAACTTAGAAATTTATCCTGAAAACTTTTCTTTTTTTTTTTATTTTATTTTTAAACTTTACAATATTTTATTAGTTTTGCCAAATATCGAAATGAATCCGCCACAGGTATACCTGTGTTCCCCATCCTGAACCCTCCTCCCTGCTCCCTCTGACTGTGTTATGATTGCCTCCTGGCTATCCATGAATCCCTGGGAGAAGTTATCATTAAGGATTTGCATATATGTTTTCAGATCTTCTTCCCCCATCCACTTCCTACCATCATCACTGTCTTTCATTTTTGTTGTTGTTCAGGTGGAGACAGAAATCCAGCGAGTCTCAGAGGCATATGAGAACCTTGTCAAGTCATCCTCCAAAAGAGAGGCCCTGGAGAAAGCAATGAGAAACAAGCTTGAGGGCGAGATTCGGAGAATGCATGACTTCAACAGGGATCTGAGAGGTGAGAGAATCACTGAAAGGCATCAGTCAAGACATTAAAGGGAACGAGGTCCTACTGTAAACAACAAGGTCCTACTGTAAACAACAAGGTCCTACTGTATAGCACAGAGAACTATATTCAATATTCTATGATAGAAAGGGAGGTCAGAGCCTACCAGTACCTCTAGCAGTCAATAAAAAAAAAAAATCCCTTTGATAAACTTCAGTGAAAAGAATATAAAAAAGAATGTGTATATAGATATATCTCAGAATCACTTTGCTGTATAGCAGAAATTAACACAATTAAATCAACTATACTTCAATTTTAAAAAAGGGTGGTAAAGGGAAGGGCTAAGCTAAGGAACACATGGTAAGGCTTCTAGGTCTTGTCCAGCGCACTGGGATAGTCAGCAAATTGCAGAGCATAGACGGGCTAGGTTTTTGTGACTATAGTCATGTCTATTCCTAAGCTTTCTTAATCAAAGGGGGATGAACTGATGTGTAAATCAGACGGTATTCCTCTCAGGTCTCTTGGACTCAGTTGGCCTGCCCCCATAGTCTATGCTACTTGTCTTCCTTTCCAGCTTTAAAGATTTTATAAACATTTAAATTTAAACATTTTATAGTAACTCTGGTGCTCTTTTTTCCCAGTGAATGAAAAATATCATATATTCAGGGACAGATTTCTTGGATGGAATCTAGGAATTTGGACTTAGGTTTTGTCAGTGAGGAGTGAAAGTGTTAAAGTACTTGCCTCCTACTTTCCCTTCATGGTCTAGTGTTGTTTTGGGATCCACGTTTGCAAACCTTTGTCTCTGTCACCCCTTCTTGTGTAATAAGAAGAGACAGGCTTGTTTTGCTCAAGATCAGTATTTAGAGGGCAAATAGCTTGTGCTTGGAAGTTTGTCCTCAGGGCCCTGTTGATTGTCTCCAAATTCCACAGAGCGTCTGGAGACGGCCAACAAGCAGCTTGCAGAGAAGGAATATGAGGGGTCAGAAGATACCAGAAAAACCATCTCTCAGCTCTTTGCAAAAAGTAAGTCTGAAAGCTTCAGCAGCAGGTATTCATGTACGAGTGGGAGTGAGGTGTATGAAAAGGTTATGCAGTTCTATATAGCCCCCTAAAACAGCCAGGGAAGAGTGAATGTCATTTAAGGATTCTTTTTCCTGTTCAGGCATCAAGTTGGGAGATTGTGTTTTTTTCCTTCTGGTCACGAAGGCTGCTTGCCACAACATCAAGTCACATCAACATAACTCCTTCTGTATTAAAACAGAGAAGCCCCTTGGAATTCTGGCTTTTTGTCATAGCTAGCTGAAAAGGACTTCGGTAAACTTGGGATCCCTTCATATTGAAGGCACTTATCATTGAAGGCTGCATCTGCTGGTTCTGGAAGACATGAGATTACCACGTAGGACTGAGACTAGTGCTTAGAATACCTAACCTGTACCTGGGGCTCCAGTCAACACCCTTTTTATATCATATGATTCCATATTGGAGGATTGCAAGGGGAACTAGAGGGAGACCACGGCTAAGGCCTCAACTAGTGACTCTAGTGTGGAGTTGGAGGTTGTGCGGGAGGGCAGAGCTATGTCTTCCTCCTAATAGTGTTTCCTTTGTCTGGAAATACTCCTAGGACCAGGACAATGAATTAATCTTTTTCTTTATCGGGTCCCTAATGGACTCCACCCAGCTAGACAATGCTTCATTCTTTCCAACTGCCGCAGTAAAAGCAGCAGTAAAAAACTACACAGTGGATTGAGTCCATAGGGAGAGACAAGTCCGGAGGAAATAGATTATCTCCTCTGACTTCTGCAGATGCCCAAGGCCTGGTGGCTGCTACCCTCGGCCTCCACCAGTGTGGTTCTCAGCTGGAGAAGTACTTCGTGGGGATCCATCAGGCCGCATCTTTGTTGGGCCTCCACGTGACCCTTTCAAGTCATTCCATGCAGCTTCCAGTCAGCTTTTACAAGTTTGTTTGATCTTCACTTACAATATCCCCCTCCCTTCCTGGGTTGCTCTCTTGTGCTTTGGCTTCAGAACTGGGGCTTTTTTTTTTTTTCCTTCCTCATTTCCCTGAGCTTCCTGTTCTTTTGTCAGTTTGCCTTAGAGGAAGGAATGTTGCTTTTCTGGTGTCATCAGTGCTTAGTGTAAGTTGTTGTGAAGTTGCTTTTGTGGTGTCCTTTGGAAGCTACTTTGCTGGTGGAGATGGTGGTGGCTTCCCAGTTTAAAACACAGAGAATGTATGGGTTCTTGGCCCTGGATCTCTGACTTCACACTTCTCCCTGTGTGGAGATGGTATTTCAGGTGTCCTGAGAGTTCTGCTGCTGGTTTCTCATGTGGTCATTTAGTAGATCAAACTGTATTAGCAGCAGGGTCCAAGACTGTCAAATGGTCCTGGAAGGAGCCTAGTAGGTAGGGAAGAGGGCATGACTTGTGTGCCTCTGTCATTTCTTTTGCCTTTGGGCATCCGCAGGGTGCTACATGGTTGAAAGTGTGGCAGGAGCCAAGAAAACACTCTTGAAAAGCCCCCCTAGACAGGCCAGACCAACCTAATCCTAGGAGAAGGCAGTCTGGTACAGTACAAAGAGCTCAGAACAACTTGGCCTTAAGGGTGTGGGACATGGTACAAATTACTCAAGCTCTCAGAGATTCTGTTTTCTCATATGCACAATGGAGAAGAGAATAATACAACACCTGCTGTGTATGGTTGTTCTGAGGATTAAGTTAGTACAATACTTGGTATGCAATAAGTATTCAACAAATATTTATTTCTTCCCAAGGTACATCTGAATAGGTATGTAAAGTCAAGATGAGAAGGAAGGTAGGTTGCCCAGTTAAAGTCTCTCCTACAGGGACTTTCCTGGCAGTCCAGTGGTTAAGACTCTGAGCTTCCAAGGCAGGGAACGCAGGTTTGATCCCTGGTCAGGGAACTAAGAGCCCACATGCCATGCCTGTGGTGTAGCCAAATAAAGTCTCTCCTAAAGACTTAAGTATCCATGTCTTGAGAGGAAGGGCACTCTTCCTGCCACTGAGAATCAAAACTGCTCATTTGAGTTTTTGTGTGAGGTCTGTCAGAGTTAAAAGCGGAGGGACCTAGAAAGGCATGGGACATAACTCCGTGTGTCATGGTCATGTGTACCTACAGTGTGATCTCAGATTGACCTCAGTTTGAAAATTATGTTAGTGAATAAAGGGTGACATTGCCAGTTTTATGCATTTTTATGAAATACCATTTTTTCTGATCGATTTAATATCGATTTTTAAATTGATTTAATAGACTATCTATTGAGGAAATGATGGGGAAAATTTGTGGAGGCTCAATGGCTCATTGGCCAATACAAGACTGTTTGAAAAAATAAAATGGAGGAGACAAGCCTACCTGTTCTTCTGATATATGTGTGTCTGTATGTGTTTTTGTGTTCACCTTTGTATAATATTTTTCACAATACTTTTGACATCTGTTTCCTCATTGCTTCTGCACAAACCACCACCATTGTTAAGTGACTTCTAAATTGACACAGCAATTTAGTGGTAGAACCAGTGGTAAGAGTCCAGATCTCCGTGTCCTGCTTCTTGTCGCTGGGTGTTAGAACACTAAAATGTCCAGGAATGGGTGTGACTATCAGTTTTGCTCAGGTAAGGTTTTGAGCCAGCTCTGGAATGGCAGTATTAATATTTCATGTCCTGATAGATAAGGAGAGCCAGCGTGAGAAGGAGAAACTGGAAGCGGAGCTGGCCACTGCCCGTTCTACCAATGAGGACCAAAGGCGACACATCGAAATCCGAGACCAGGCCCTGAGCAATGCCCAAGCCAAGGTGGTAAAGCTGGAAGAAGAGGTATGTGTAGTTTCCTCAGGTGGCATGTGAGCCTGAGGGTAGAAGAGCTAGAAACTGATGGCACTGGGTTGGGGGGGTCTTCCATTTTGGCAAAGTGGCAGCTGCATCATCCCCTGACAGGAAGGTGCTGTCTGCTACTTCTAGTTACAACTGATGTGACTGGACTTGGAGTTTTTGTCTCTTCTCTTCAAGTTCCTTCCTTTTGCTTCAGAATTGAAAGTTACCAAGGTCAAGGAGTGATTTTCATTTGCTCATTTATATAATAAGCTAACTACCCTCCCTCTCCAAATTCTATGTATTGATAGCTAATCTTGCCTTAAATTAAGCTAATGACAGATTTTGTGTATATATTTGTATCTATAGATATAGATAGATATACATATATATCTATATGTGTGTGTATATGTTTACATATTTGTATTTTGTGTATATATACACACACATATATGTGTATGTGTGTGTATATATACACAAAATACATACACAAATATATGTATGTATATATATATATATCTCACTGATTGTCTATTCTGAAATTGGAATTAGTAGGAAAAAAATAGCCTCCGTTATAAGAAGTTGGGATCTTTACAAACTTGAGATTAAAAAAGAAAGTGTTCAGTTACAAAGCCTTACCCATTCTGGCTATTATAGGTGAGATGCCTCTCCTACTTTCATTCATTGACTGCTTCCTCTCCCTCAGTAAGAATGTTCTAGTTCTTAAAGATCTTCTGACTTATAAATACCCTTTGAATTCTTTTATGGGTATTAACATGCTTGTTCGAGCTGCATTGTGGGCTCGTAACTTTTCTAATAGATGGTGCCATCTAACCTATGATGTCCTTTAACCTGAATTGTTTAATCGTTAAACTTCAAGTTGCATCAAGTCAGGCTAATATTCTGCTTCATCAGTTGTCTAGATCAGAAATACTGCCAAGTTTCTTTATTGAAAATGAAGGATACTTGTACGTGCCTGGTGTCCAGGTCTTAGGAGCTTAGCACTCCCTCTAGCTAGCCCTTCACCACACTCATATATTCCCTTCCATTCCCTTTTTGCAAGGAGATCACAGAGTAAATTACAGGACAGGGTTAAGACTGTGTTCTTTTAGAGAAGGGAAAACTGAGAGACCCACTGAGAAGTAGCTTGCTGGTAGTCACATGGCAACTCTTAACAGAGCCAGGAATAAAACTGGAATCTCATGACTCTTCATTCCCTAGACCCTGCTGCCTGTCTCCCCATCTGAATCATCCCTTGGTTCCACTCCCAAAAAGAAAATGTGGGCGCTTGTTCAGATTTAGTAAACCTCTGCATCTTTTAATTAAAAAAAATAATTGCTTTACTCATTGGGCCACTCTTTTTCAACAGACTATGGGAAGCTTGTCCAGACTGCTTTGAGATTAGGGTATATATACAGCCCACTGCCTCTCCAGGAAGGATGCCCATCTAGTTGGAGATAAACTGGTGATAAAGACTCTGCAGCCATCTTGGTTTTCAGTGTCTGAGGGCTCAGTGGTAACTGGCTTTTAATCATGGAAATAACATACATGTATGGAGACGATGTTAATCTGTAGTTCCCACTGGGAAGCCCTCACTGAAACAGTTGCCTGAAATATATTTCTGGCTTCAGACTTCTGAGGCTTTTCTGGGCATTTGTTCCAGAGATTTTTTGTCATTTTCCAGGGCCCCACTCCAAAATATGTGGATTTACAATTTAAAGAAGAAGCTCTGAATATTGGGCTAGAATTGAATGATGGCATCTAGTAGTCAGAGATATCTCACATAAGCTCATCAATTATAGTTAATTTTTTAGTCTTCATCCAACTGGTTGTCTCACACACAGTCTAGTTATTGGGAAATTCTGAGTTGCTGTGGCTAAAGGAGGCAGGACGTGTGACAGCAAGCATAACCTGGGAGCCTTGTACCTGGCAGAATTGCAGAGGTAGAGGCCATGTAATGTCTTCCAGAATCTCAGGCTAGATCACCTCTAGCACATGTCAGGGCTTAAAACCACATCTCAGGGAAAAAAATCCATGGATTCCTGTTTACCTTTTCATTTAAGTACCCCATAAGGGCTAAGTTTGCTCCTGGGTGATGTTTGACGTATCTCCTCCACTGTATTCAAAGGAAAACATTCCTTTTCCTTATCTTCAAAGACAGGAATTGATAACTGAAGTTTCGCTTGTTTTTGCTGTGACTCAGCCCCCACGAGGTCTCATTTTTCCTGGGGTAAAAATTTTAAGTAGAACATTAGGGAGGTATTTAAGATGTAAGTAGCCTTGGAACTAATCTAGTAAGGGTTCTTGATTGTGATTCTTCACAAAAATAGTGGACATTTCTAAATGAAGAAGAGTATTCCCAAACAGAAAATATATATCTATCTGTTGGAGGTGGCTGAAGTCAGGTCATGTTGTAAGGCAGAGGGATATGGCAGATGCCTGTCTATGGCTCATAGAAACAGATAATTTAGTCATGGCTTAAAAATGGCACCATGAATTTTCCTTAGAAGTTCTTTCAGAGAAAACCTCTCTAGTCTACTTTGTAAATGAGAATTAGGGAAATTTTCCCAAATTAAGCTTTTTTTTTTTTTTTCCCTAGGGAATATTTTCTTAGCCTACTAAGTGCAAGTTCACTCAAGTTTACCTATTCAGCATTGCATCAAGATGGTCAGGTTGACACATATTATATATTGAATCATAATGTTGTACACCTGAAATACATGTAATGTTACAAATCAATTATATCTCAATGGTATCACCTGCTTTACAGATGTGAAAATAGAAGTGTAGATAAGTTAAGTGACAGGAAGCCCTGTGAGCCCACTGACAGATGGCTCAGTGGTAAAGAACCCGCCTGCCAGTACAGGAGACATGGGTTTGATCCATGTTCCAGGAAGACCCCGTGGAGAAGGAAATGGCAACCCACTCCAGTATTCTTGCCTGGAGAACCCCAAGGCGAGAGGAGCCTGGCAGGGTCGCAAAGAATCGGACATGACTTATCACCTCAACAACAACAAATAAAAATAAAGATGGTTAGGGAACAATGATGACTACTTTGATGGTCTGAAGACCCTTGCATCTATTTATGTCTTTCTCTTTTACAACATCCTCATTTAGGTATTTTCCCTGAAATCCTTTCCATCTTTCTAATCCTATTAAGTCTCTTGCCCATGACACTCAGCATTCACTGTGCTCTAAGCTCTATACAGAAAGGGTGCCTTGGCCTTACAGGGAACTTTCTTGTGCAATCACAGTCTCCTTCCTCTTCCAAGTTCAGCACAGATTTTCTCACGAACCCTGCTCTGCTGACATCGAGGGATATGGTATCTTGCTAGGAAGGGGATATCATTCTAAAGAGCAGACCTGTTTTTTGGTGATTGACTATAATCCTGCTTGCTTACGCAGCATGCAGCTGGCTGAGGTAAATGGGGTCTTTCCATCCCTGCCCTTATCTTTCACGACACATAGGTCCTATTGAAGTGGAGTCTTATTAAGCTCCAAGTCAAAAGAACTCTGTGTCCTACAGCAACCATGGTATTCTCACATTCAAAGAGACTTCCCTCTGCCCACCACTAATTTGACCTCACTGGAGAGTCGACAGATGCTTGGCATATCCACTCACAAGGCTCAAGGCAGCCCAGGCTTCTGGCTGGCTACTGTCTTATGATGATCCACAGCGGAGCTACTGCTTGGGTAATTGTTTCAGGGATGGTGGGGAAAAGGCCCTGGCAAGATCAAAGAGGGAAGATGCTGCGGGTGGGCTGCTTACTGAGCAGAATGCACAGGAAGGGATAGAGTAGAATGTGGGAGGGCTGGCAGAAAGAGCCAGTGAGCCTTGTTCTTTGGCTTTAGGCTAGATTGACAGCCACAGAGATTCAGGGGCAAAAAGGGCCCAAGTGTTAACCTTTTCTCAGCTGCAATGTCTGGTACAGATATTTAGACACTGCAGTGAAAACCCTTAGCGGTGGTGTATTTTCCAGAGTCCTTGTGCCACTCCTCTCAGTTCTCCAGCACTAAATCCATATTGTTTCATTTCATTTCCACCACCATTCTTCGTGGCTCATATTTTCTCATTTCTCGATCCCCTGCCACTTATTTGACTTGTCTTTGACTTTAGAGAGACATAATTTTCGCTATCACACATATCCACAGGGCATCTTAATTGTCTCCTTCTTGCCCAATATTAGAGGAAGATGTCCTAGGGATAGACATTTATATGTCTCATCCAAAATAATCCTCAAACAATAGGATTTTGCTGTGATAGGTAAAATTCATACGGTGGTTATAATGGATTATAAATCTGAGGTGTGCATTGAGAGTATAGATAGGAATTCAGATAAAATATGTATATAGCAAGAAATCTTCTTGAGTGCTCTGCTGATGAATTGTTGACTCATTTGAAGGGTGTTTCATTTAAAGAGGACTTTTTTCCATATTTATGGGCAGCATGTTTTCTTTAAAGTAGGTATAGCTGCACTCAATATGAGAAATTATGTCCCTGCTCCCAACATAGGTAAAGTTACTTCTCAGAGTTTGATATTCTGTTTTTCTCCTGATTTTGGCATTTGAAATTCCCAAACTAATAGCCTTGTGTATTTTTCTTTAGTCTCCTTAACAGAATGAACTCCATTCCCTTGGTAGCAAGTTTCTAGACGTGGTTTTATTTTTTACTCCGCAGTTCTTTTAATATCTACCAGTGGACCACAGCTTCTTGGCAATGGACACAGGCAACTTGCTAATACCAGGGTAATGTTACCAAATTGCTTCAGAGGGAACTCTTACTTGGAGCCATGTGCTCCTGTGTAAGACTAAATCAGATCAAATCACTGGAGGCTCATGGAGCAACATGCAACATATAACTTAGTTGTATGAAGGAGAGGAACAAAGAAAGTACATTTCAGTTGTGACATTTGTGGTACTGTGAGTGTTCGGAGTTCTGGGAGGTAGAAGGGAAGATGAAAATCAAGACATAACGAAGGATGACCTCTGTGACACTGGACTTAGTGCTGTATTATTATGTCTGAATGTTCTTTAGTCATTGGGTGTGTGTATATGTTGGTGTTCATCTAGCTCATAATAGTCTACCCCCTCTACTTATCCATATTATATATTTTTTATTATTTATTAAGACTTTACTTTTTTTAGGGCAGTTTTATGTTCACAGAAAAATAGAAGGACAGGTACAGAGATTTCATCATATACTCACTGGTTACACACATGCACAGCCCGCGCCTCCCCCACCCCATTATCAACGTTCCCCACCAGAGTGGTACATTTGTCACAACTCATGAACCTACATTGACACATCATAATCACCCGAAGTACATAGTTTACATTAGGGTTCACTCTTGGTAGTATATATTCTGTGGGTTTGGTAAACATATGTAATTACACATATCCATCATTATGGTATCATATAGAATATTTTCACTGCCCTAAAAATCCTGTGTTCTGCCTGTTCACCCCTACCCCCATGTATTTTTTTTAACCTTTTTTAAGTATTTCCAAATACTTAGTATATCCCCACTGTGAACCTTGAAAGTTTCAATAGATTAGGAAATTAAAGTGCAGACAGATTATATAGTTGGTAATACATCTAGAAGAAAACTCAGATCTCTTAACTCCAAAATATCCCATATTATGCCTTGTCTACCAGTGAATAAATGGAGAAGGTTGATGATGAAATCAGTTTCTTACAAATGACTGAGACAAATGGGTAGCTTTTGGGGCCCTAGATGTAATTTTGTAAAATTAGCCATCCTTGAAAAAATAAATTTGAAAGACATCTGCAGTTGTTGGAAAGAGGGAATAGATGCCATCACGTGGTATTCATTTGCAGGGATCAGATTTTCCTGAGTCAGAAGGGGGTTAAGAGATCTGCCAAATGCTTGGGAATGGGTTCAAATTATTGTAGAAGTGCGATGAAAAAACATGATTGATTGAGCTCAAGAGTATTTGCCCTATTCTTCAGTAGGTTGCCTTCCTGCAATTCTTCCCCCCAGTTTTATGATTCCCCTCTAAAAACTTAACTCTTAATAGAAATGATTTGAAGCCCTTATCTTGACTTTCCAAGCAAAGTAAATACATCTATGAATGTGTTTATTGTTTTTATATCCCAGCATTATAGCTAAGCTATGCTATGCTCATTTTTGTTCCTGTATTTGACAGTTATTTAATATTAACTGGTCACCAACAGTATAGTAAAAAATGAACTATAATTAGAACCTAAGAGAGATATGAAGGAAATCTCCAGTAGTGCTGAAGTGGAGAGCAAGGTTTCTCAACTTCAGCATTATTGACATTTGGGGCCAGATCATTCTTTGGTGATTGTGATGGGGGAGGCTGTCCTGTGCACTGTGAGGTGTTGAGCAGTATCCCTGGATTCCACTAACAAGTTGCCAATAGCAACCTACCTCCAGATCTAACAATCAAAAATGTCTCCACACTTAATGTTCCCTGGGGACAAAACCACCCCCAGTTAAGAATCATTAGTATAGAGGTAAAAGAGTAAACTACCATAGATTGGACCTTTGAGGTACAGCAGGAAGTAACAAATTGGAAGAGAAGGTGGGTCTAAAAGATCAAGGCAGAAAGTAAGAATGATTTAAGGAACCCCATGAGGAGATCATAGGATTAGGGAAAGAAAGGGAAGACCCAGCACAGCCAAAAATAAATAAAAGACGAGCCACTTGCTACAACTCACCAATTGCAGGTGGCTTCTGAAGCACTCCTTAGAATGCTAGGACTCTGGAACAGTTTGAAAATCACTCTGGGGGTAGGCACCTTATCTGTAAAGGGCCAGAGAGTACATATTTTCAGTTTTGTGAACCATATAGTTTCTTTTGCAACTGCAGCTGCTCAACTGTGCCATTACAGCAGGAAGACGGCCCTAGCCAATATGTAAATGAGTGAGCATGGCTGAATTTGGCCCACTGCTGACCATTTTGGTTTGCTGGCTCCCAAAACCTCTGGAGAAATATCAATAACCTCAGATATGCAGATGACACCACCCTTATGGCAGAAAGTGAAGAAGAACTAAAGAGCCTGTTGATGAAAGTGAAAGAAGAGAGTGAAAAAGTTGGCTTAAAGCTCAACATTCAGAAAACTAAGATCATGGCATCAGGTCTCATCACTTCATGGCAAATAGATGGGAAAACAGTGGAAACAGTGGCTGACTTTATTTTTGGGGGCTTCAGAATCACTGCAGATGGTGATTGCAGCCATGAAATTAAAAGACAATTACTCCTTGGAAGGAAAGTTATGACCAAGCTAGTCAGCATATTAAAAAGCAGAGACACTACTTTGCCAACAAAGGTCCATCTAGTCAAGGCTATGGTTTTTCCAGTGGTCATGTATGGATGTGAGAGTTAGACTATAAAGAAAGCTGAGCACCAAAGAATTGATGCTTTTGAACTGTGGTGTTGGAGAAGACTCTTGAGAGTCCCTTGGACTGCAAGGAGATCCAACCAGTCCATCCTAAAGGAGACCAGTCCTGGGTGTTCACTGGAAGGACTGATGTTGAAGCTGAAACTCCAATACTTTGGCCACCTGATGCGAAGAGCTGACTCATTGGAAAAGACCCTGATGCTGGGAAAGATTGAAGGTGGGAGGAGAAGGGGACAACAGAGGATGAGATGGTTGGATGGCAACACTGACTCAATGGACATGGGTTTGGGTAGACTCCGGGAGTTGGTGATGGACAGGGAGGCCTGGCGTGCTGTGGTTCATGGGGTCGCAAAGAGTCAGACACGACTGAGCAATTGAACTGAACTGAACTGAAAACCTCTTTCATTTTTTACAAATGGGAGAACAGGGAAGGAAATTACCATTAAGAGTGGAGGTGGGACTAGAACCCAAGTCTCCTGATTGCCACCTTTACCTTTCAATTTACTGTCAAATGGAAATTTCTGATGTGTGTGTACAAATGTGTGTGGTGGGGCAGGGAATGATGTCTGCCTAAGTGTCTTTATTTAAACAGTACCTTTGACTATAGGTAAAGTATTTCTCAGACTTTCCTGGTGACACAGTGGTAAAGAATCTGCCTGCCAATGCAGGAAACTCAGGTTCAATCCCTGGATTGGGAAGATCCCCTGGAGAAGGAAATGGCAACCCACTCCAGTATTCTTGTCTGGAAAATCCCATGGACAGAGGAGCCTGGTGGGCTATAGTCCATAGGGTCACAAAGAGTCAGACACGATTTAGTGACTAAGCAACAACAAAAATATTTCTCATAAAGCAGAAGTGCCCTCCAAATTGTATCATTTTGAGAGAATACAGCTTCTAATTGTATCTCCAATGAAAGGCCTTGCCCTCTAAAGATATGTGAAGCTCTGTTGCACAAGGGGTTTGAGGCCTCTTTGTTATATGCCTTCCTGGGGCAAAATGGCTATGTTTTTAATGCCTTAATTGATGTGATAATTAGACTTATTGAAATAATGAGAACTATGTCAAGGCTATCTGGAGTGAATGTTCCAAGTTGAGAGGACTAGAGGATGTGCGATTTGGCATTAACTTTTTCTTTAAAACAGAAAAACAACTCTGAGTACTTTTTGTACCAGACACTCTACTAAGCACTTCATTTTTATCTCATTTGTTCCTTCTAGAGGTATATCAAATTATCATCATCTCTATGCTACTGATGAATGAGTAAATGGAAGTTTAGGGACATTAAGTAGCTTTCTTCAGATTTCATACAATTAGTAAGCGGGAGAGCCAAGATTTGGACTTGGGTAGCCTGAGGCCAGAGCCCATGACCTTAACCACTTTCCTCTATGGGCTCTTTCTTTACCTGGAAGGAACCACTGACATTTCTCATGGCATTGAAACGTGAAGTTGAGGACTCAGGATGTCCTAATTACCAAGCTAACATTTGAGGAGCTTAGCATATGAGATAGTTTTACAGAAGAGAGGCAGAAAATAAAAGGGGGTTTACCATGATGAAGGTAAAAATGAAGCATATAAAGTCTAGGATAATAGAGGAGTTAATAAGCCTAATAGACCTGTGGTATTTTCTGTGTATAGATGAGACCTAGAAAACATAGAATATATAACCTTGAAGATTGCTGACTTCATTGAGTGCATCTTTATAGGGTCTTACACTGGTAGTATCCACTGGTAGTATGTAACAGTTGTCCTTTTGTATCCTAAATTATCTAGGGGTTAAGCATTTACTAGGTGATCTTGGTATTTAATAGGGCTTCCCTGATGGCTCAGATGGTAAAGAATCTGCCCGAAATGCAGGAGACATGGGTTCAATCCCCCGGTCAGGAAGATCCTCTGGAGAAGGGAATGGCAACCCACTCCAGTATTCTTGCCTGGAGAATTCCATGGATAGAGGAGCCTGATGGGCTACAGTCCATAGGGTTACAAAGAGTTGGACACGACTGAGCAACTAACACTTTCACTTTCTTGGTGTTTATGTTTGAGCTGCACTGTTTCTTCTTTAAAGAAAGTAGAAGAGTTATGCCAACCACAGAGGTCCTGGTACCTTGTGGAAAACCATCCCAGTGGCAAAGCATAATGGGATTTTTCTTAGCCTGCTTGTGGAAGTTGTCTGACTTGTGTAACTGTCTTCAGCCAACTCAGAAAACTCTAGGCCTTTATTGCTTTTCCCTTCCAGATGGTTAGCTCAGTGACTTCTACTGCTGGGGATTCCTTAGCTAAGACATTGAGGGTACCTTTCTGAAGAAAGACAGGGCATGGAGAAAGACACCTAGCCCTGGACTGATTGTTTTTCAGTTCTCTGACCTTACATTGCAGTACTTTACCATCAAGGCAAGAACTGCATGCTATCTAACTTTAATTGCCTTTAAGTATAACTGCTGTAAGCCTCAGTAATTATAGTTGACATTCTCTGCATTAACATTGCATGGCTCCCCTAGGGTTTTCAGAGTGATTCACAAATAAATGCATTCAGCTTTAAATAGCTCATCAGGACTATGGAACCCAAAAGGTGAAGGATAGAGGATATTTTCTGCTCTCCAATTATTCAAAGCTTAGCAAATAAGAAGGCAGGGGTGTCCATGGCTTAAAGGTCTCGATTGCCCTAGTCCATGTTATTACAAATAGTCACATATCCCAGGAAAGAAAGGTTTAAGCTTATTAAGAGAAAGAGAATGGCAATTTTTGTTTCTTTTATTTCCTAGGTGAAGGTCTAATGGATAGAAGCATTTAGACTTATAACTTGCCTCAGCTGGTTTACAAGGCTAGATTGAACTAGGCCTTGGAATGAAAGGAAATGTCAAGACATGTAGTGCAAATTTTTTAGGTTTTCCCAGTCACCTAGGCAAAGCATAACACAAATCTGGTAGGAAAATAGAAGTTTTCTTCTACCTAGAGAAAGTTCAGCGACTCTAATTTGGAGAGAGAGCAGGTAAAAGACAAGGAGAGGTTCCCAGTTGGCATGTACCATCGTTGTCTAACTGGACATTCTAGAGAGCAGTTGATTTGGACACATTTCCTTGAATCTGTTTCCTGGTTTCTGCGATGAGGGAGTCAGGTTGGTTCTGCTGGCTTTGCTCCAGCTAAATGGATGGGGGCAATGCTGGTAAAGTGGGTAACCTCTTACATTGCAACTGTCTACCTAGGTATCTCAAGGGCTTGGGAATTTGTTGGAAAGTTAGAGTTGAGCTGAATTCTTGAATTTCCTTTGGACCATGTTATCAATAATATCTTCACATTTAAGTCTTTGCAGTGAGATTTCAGGAAAATAATAATAACAGATGTGACCAGCTGGGAAGAATTTCTGCTATAGAAAGAGTCCATGAGTTGATTTATTAGCAAGAGAGGCACTCCCACAATCATTTTAAGTATTAAGGAGCATCATCTGCTCATTCCTAACAATTTGGGAAAGTTGTACTTTCCCCTGTCTTCTTAGATGTTGAGAGTAAATATGTTGTTGTTGTTGGTAGTGTGGTCACTAATTTGTGTCTGACTCTTCTGCAACCCCATGGACTGTAACCCACCAGGCTCCTCTGTCCATGGGATTTTCCAGGCAAGAATACTGGAGTAGGTAGCCATTCCCTTCTCCAGAGGATCTCCCTGACCCAGGGATCAAACCCGCATCTCCTGCATTGGCAGGCAGATTCTTTACCATTGAGCCCCCCAGGGTGTGTATGCCTTCTTTTAAAAGCTCTGGAATTCTCTTCATTCCTTCCTTCCAATGGAATCAGGGATTTGCCATGGTGGAATTTGCCTTGGAAGTTACAAGGGTACAAAGAACTCAAACTCTTAGTCCCAGCCTGCTTCAGCTTTTGTTTTTGGTTATGGTTCATAGACTTGCAAAGAGAAAGAATTATTATATGTGATCTCATTTAGTCTTAGATTTGATTCATTATTTGGCATCTTTAGATACCCTAAAGGTCCCAGAGTGAAAGTTAAGAGATTACAGTCCAATGTTATCAACTCAGGCTCAAGAGTGAGGCAGAAGTCGCAAATGACCTGTGTTCTTTTAATATAGAACTGGTGGAGAAATGTCTATTTAGTTCTTTGGCCCATTTTTTGATTGGGTCATTTATTTTTCTGGAGTTGAGCTGTAGGAGTTGCTTGTATATTTTTGAGATTAGTTGTTTGTCAGTTGCTTCATTTGCTATTATTTTCTCCCATTCTGAAGGCTGTCTTTTCACCTTGCTTATAGTTTCCTTTGATGTGAAGAAGCTTTTAAGGTTAATTAGGTCCCATTTGTTTATTTTTGCTTTTATTTCCAATATTCTGGGAGGTGGGTCATAGAGGATCCTGCTGTGATGTATGTCAGAGAGTGTTTTGCCTATGTTCTCCTCTAGGAGTTTTATAGTTTCTGGTCTTACGTTTAGATCTTTAATCCATTTTGAGTTTATTTTTGTGTATGGTGTTAGAAAGTGTTCTAGTTTCATTCTTTTACAAGTGGTTGACCAGATTTCCCAGCACCACTTGTATAAGAGATTGTCTTTAATCCATTGTATATTCTTGCCTCCTTTGTCAAAGATAAGGTGTCCATATGTGTGTGGATTTATCTCTGGGCTGTCTATTTTGTTCCATTGATCTATATTTCTGTCTTTGTGCCAGTACCATACTGTCTTGATAACTGTGGCTTTGTAGTAGAGCCTGAAGTCAGGTAGGTTGATTCCTCCAGTTCCATTCTTCTTTCTCAAG
This sequence comes from Bos mutus, assembly GCF_027580195.1. Classification (NCBI taxonomy): domain Eukaryota; kingdom Metazoa; phylum Chordata; class Mammalia; order Artiodactyla; family Bovidae; genus Bos; species Bos mutus. The sequence goes on from NC_091646.1 coordinate 54,134,399, forward strand.
ATCGCTTTGGCTATTCGAGGTTTTTTGTATTTCCATACAAATTGTGAAATTATTTGTTCTAGTTCTGTGAAGAATACTGTTGGTAGCTTGATAGGGATTGCATTGAATCTATAAATTGCTTTGGGTAGTATACTCATTTTCACTATATTGATTCTTCCAATCCATGAACATGGTATATTTTTCCATCTATTAGTGTCCTCTTTGATTTCTTTCACCAGTGTTTTATAGTTTTCAAGAAGACATACAGATGGCTAACAAACACATGAAAAGATGCTCAACATCACTCATTATCAGAGAAATGCAAATCAAAACCACTGTGAGGTACCATTTCACACCAGTCAGAATGGCTGCGATCCAAAAGTCTACAAATAATAAATTCTGGAGAGGGTGTGGAGAAAAGGGAACCCTCTTACACTGTTGGTGGGAATGCAAACTAGTACAGCCACTATGGAGAACAGTGTGGAGATTCCTTAAAAAACTGGAAATAGAACTGCCTTATGATCCAGCAATCCCACTGCTGGGCATACACACTGAGGAAACCAGAAGGGAAAGAGACACGTGTACCCCAATGTTCATCGCAGCACTGTTTATAATAGCCAGGACATGGAAGCAACCTAGATGCCCATCAGCAGATGAATGGATAAGAAAGCTGTGGTACATATACACAATGGAGTATTACTCAGCTATTAAAAAGAATACATTTGAATCAGTTCTAATGAGGTGGATGAAACTGGAGCCTATTATACAGAGTGAAGTAAGCCAGAAGGAAAAACACCAATACAGTATACTAATGCATATATATGGAATTTAGAAAGATGGTAACAATAACCCTGTGTACAAGACAGCAAAAGAGACAGTGATGTATAGAATGGTCTTATGGACTCTGTGGGAGAGGGAGAGGGTGGGAAGATTTAGGAGAATGGCATTGAAACATGTAAAATATCATGTATGGAATGAGATGCCAGTCCAGGTTTGATGCACGATACTGGATGCTTGGGGCTAGTGCACTGGGATGACCCAGAGAGATGGTATGGGGAGGGAGGAGGGAGGAGGGTTCAGGATGGGGAACACATATATACCTGTGGCGGATTCATTTTGATATTTGGCAAAACTAATACAATTATGTAAAGTTTACAAATAAAATAAAATTAAAAAAAAAAAAAAAGAACTGGTGGGACAGTGCTGGTCAATGAAGAGACTAAAGACTTTTGAACCATTGCATGGCACCTTCACTTTTGAGGGGCAGAAATGTTCCAGGAGCACAGCAGTGATGACACTGAGTAATTACTAGGACTGTAGAGTTCAGAAAGACAATTCTGGCCTCCTTGTTGACCACCCTTTTTCTCTTACTTAAAGGGGAGACTGCTATATAAAGGGACTTCCTTTCCATTCCAAATTAAACTCTTCTCCCTGGGGATCCCCCTTTCATTCTTTAGCATTCCCCCCAATATAAGGACCAAAATAAGATATTCCTCCCCCAGAATATTGCAGTTTAAAGAAGGGAAGAGGTGAGGACATCTATAGATGGGAATCTTAGGAGCTTGCTAGCAAAGACTCTCTTGATAGAAATAGACTTGGGGGGAAACATAGATAGAGGGAGAGATAAAAAAGGAGTTCCTAATTCCTAACTGCTGAGACATTCTGTGTACGGTCAACACAAGGCAGCCTGCTACTCATGAAGGATCTTCTTGCTATTCATTCTTTCCTGGAACTGGACAGGAAGAGATGTAAACACAGGGCTGGATTTGGGGGGCTCTATATAACTGACCCTGTTGTTCTCTTTCCTTCCATCTTGCAATTCACCCAACCTGGATTTTCAGCTAAAGAAGAAGCAAGTGTATGTAGATAAGGTGGAAAAGATGCAGCAGGCTCTTGTACAGCTCCAGGCAGCATGTGAAAAGCGAGAGCAGCTGGAGCACCGTCTCCGGACACGACTGGAAAGAGAACTGGAATCCCTCCGAATCCAGCAGGTATGGACAATTTCCAGAAAGTGGGATGGCTCCTGATCGCCCATTTGTCAGATAGTGTCTGACATGAGAACGAAAAATACACTCTTGCCCTACCTGGTCTTACTCCAGAGCGGCTCCCAGTTGTAAAGACATAGTCGGCTTCCTTAGCTTCCTAGCGCAGCACAATCCTTAATGCCTTATAAGAGGTAAAAATGCTATACAAACAGACTTTGGGACATTTTAGGATTGGAAATGGTCGTAAGAGTCATTTAGCCATACATCTCACTTTTTTTTTTTTTGGCCCCATGGTTGGCATCTTAGAACTTAGTTTCCTGACCAGGGATTGAACCCATACCTCCTGTAGTGGAAAGCATGGAGTTTTAACCACTGGACTGCCAGAGAAGTGCCCCAGTCTCCTCAATTTCAGATGAGAGAAAATCAAGACCCAGGAAAGGTTGCATGATTCATTTAAGATCACACAAGTTTAGAGGAAAGGTAGAGATGAAATCCCAGATTTTTAATTTCTGTTTCTATGATCCACTTTCTGAGCAGCATGACAATTTGATATGGCAGGCTCCTTTTGTGGTTCAGAGTCACATACTCAAGCCTAAGGTAGAAAGTCCTAGGAATTTCCCTAGCTTCTGAATTGGAGTCCAAACTGAAGTGGCTTGGGCAGTAATCCTGTCCAAAATTAAGGACTCTTCAAATGGGACTCGGCCCACCATGGTCCTAACTCACTAACGTCAGAGGTCTTGGCATCTCCCCCAACAGCGCCAGGGCAACTCTCAGCCCACCAACGTTTCAGAATACAATGCCGCTGCACTGATGGAAATCCTTCGTGAGAAGGAAGAAAGGATCCTGGCCCTGGAAGCTGACATGACTAAGTGGGAGCAGAAGTACTTGGAGGAGAATGTGATGAGACATTTTGCTCTGGATGCTGCGGCCACTGTAGCTGCTCAGAGGTAAGTAGTTGGCTGGTAAAATCTCGGCATGAAGGGCAGGGGTGGTGGGGAGAACAGAAAAGTGACTGAGTGATAGTTTTTCCAGTGTTTCCTCCCCCCATCATGTTGTGTTTCTTTTTTCTCGGTTTCTGCTTAAGTGTGGTTTTTAGTTTTCTTTAATCTGGTTAATGCAGAGACTGGGCCTTCCCTGGTACCTCAGCTGGTAAAGAATCCACCTACAATGCAGGATACCCTGGTTTGATTCCTGGGTTGGGAAGATCCCCTGGAGAAGGGATGGACTACCCACTCCAGTATTCTGGGGCTTCCCTGGTGGCTCAGATGGTAAAGAATCCACCTGCAATGTGGGAGATCTGGGTTCGATCCCTGGTTTGGGAAGATCCCCTGGAGGAGGGCATGGCCACTCACTCCAGTACTCTTGTCTGGAGAATCCCCATGGACAAAGGATTCTGGTGGGCTACAGTTCATGGGGTCACAAAGAGTCAGACACGACTGGGCAACTAGCACTGCACAGCACATGCAGAGACTGAATGACTGTAGGGGCTGAGGGTACGGGATTGGAAAATTCAAGTTACTGATGAACTTTCTAGACTCATAGTTCAGCTTTCCTCAGGAGCCTAAACAATTGCAGACCGGATCAAGTTGTGTACATCTCTTTCCCCAGGGCCTCAGGTTTTTTGAGCCACATGTGTAGGTTTCTTTGTTTAGCCCCAGGACTAGAATAAAAGCTTCTCCAGAGAAATGCCACTCCAAAACTAAATGTCACTCAGGAGTGGCTACTGCCATTTGATAGCTCTGGCTCCTCCAAGGTATGCCGAAGGTTGTACTGAACCCGAATCTGTCTGTGCCCTTTGAGAAGGTCTATATTTGAAGCCCGCATTCTCAGTGTCCCTGAGTTCATCACATGTAAGCAGTCACATTCCATTTGGTAAAGGAGAGAAAGTGGCAGGAGGCTTTTTCTTTTTTCTTTTTTTGCCTTTTATGTGTTTCCCCTCTTCTCGTTATAAACATTTATTATTGGTCTTTGGAGGACACTGTGCTCTTATCCAGTTTGTCTGTCTTGCTGCTGTTTGTAATCATCCATTGGGAAAGAAACAAAAACTAAATTTGAATCAGGAGATGGTGCATGTTGGAGATAGAAACAGAGCCATGGTCTGGAGTTGGGTAGCTAAGGCAGGCTATAGCATATTGCACCCAGATAGGTCTCTACACAGAAAGTTATTAAAAATCCTGGTGTTGTTTTAGCATTCTTCTAAATGTGGTAAGCCAGCAGAGTCTGGCAGTGGTTGCCAGACTTGGGCTGGAATATGTGTAGAGGGGGCGGTGGATACATTTATTTTTGAGTCCTTCTCTTGCCAAATCAGAGGGAGGTCAGTGCTTAAAAGCTGGACTGGTGGTTTGTAAATCTATTCCCAGTGCTTCAGGAAGATGGCTTACATTTCTCTAATGTGATCTGTCTGTTTTCACATACCCCCTATAAACCTTAAACAAATTGCCTGTGTCTTGATTTTGAGGTCTTCATGGGCTTAAGCTTACCTGTCTTTTTTCTTTCTTCTTCTGAGAACAGTATGCTCAGTACCTGCCAGTGTAGTAATAGAGTGCATAGAAGCCCCAGCTATGCTGGAAGATGGTCACGAGGTTTGTAGGTAGCTTTGAAGCAGAATGAAGTATAATTTTAGCTGCTGGTTCCCAAGAAAACACCTGTGCTCACTCTTTGTTCAGAGGTTGTTCAGGAAACCCTAACGATGAGAGGGAGATGAGGGCATTTTTGTCATCTTTGGGCAGAAACTTAGAAAGCTAGAGCTCATGAAGGTGTGCTGTGTGAGAAAATGTTGGTGCTGGGAAGTTTGCTATTGAAACTGACTTCAGAATAGACTCCAGGTCAAAATTCAGGAATGGTAGGAGGTTGTCATTTGGGGCCTTATATAAAGAAACTACCCCTTTCCTGCCTCCCTGGAAAGTTTAGAATATGGGGAGAATCCCCTTTCAGATGGATTTCTTTCCAGAGTCTGTTGGCTCCCGTAAAAGAGATTTAATTTAAATTGAATTCCTTTAAATTACCAGGTAGAAAGTTTCCATGTAATCACTATTTTCAGTAAAATGGGCATGCTTATCATTTAATGATAAAAAGCAGCCAGTTCCCACCTAGTAGGAACACTTTGTAATAGTTCCCTGGATAAACATTCCATATCTGGACTGTGTACCTTTTGCATGCCTATTAATACAACCCACATGAGAGATTGAGAGATTATATTTGAATTCCTGTAAAATGAGAGAATTGGACTAGGTGATTCCTCCAGACCCTTCTATTGCTAAGATTATACTATTTTCCAAATATTTGCATCTTATGCTCTGCCATGGAGATTGGTCTCCTTTTCCTCCTTTCTTTCTTTATGAGATTTCAGATTTGGAAACTGGCATTCAGAAAACTTTATTTCAGAACCTGTGTGCTTTTCTGCCTTCCCTTTCAACTTCTCTTGCCATTTATTTTCTCTCCAATGATTTCACTTTCCCTCCTCCCAATCCTTAATGTATTGACCAAGGTTCTGCTCTTTGCCCCTTTCTGTAGTAAAGCCTTTATATATTATTTTCTTTCAGAATAATTTTTAAGTGCCTAGGCTATTGGCTGCAGATAGAAAGTGCTCAACATACGTTTGAGTGATAAAGGAAAGAAAGAAAGGACAAAAAATGAAAGAAGGAGAAAAGAAATGAAAGAAGGACAAATTATTTATCACTACAATTTAAATCCTTAAATCTAGTGTCACGTTGTAATGGCCTACTTGGTTTCTTCTGTGTATTCTGCTAGTATCCCAAACTTAATATATTCCTAAAATAATAGCTCATAGGTAAATAACAGGTTTCATGATTAGGAAATGTTGCTTTGGTGGTGTCAATGGTAGTTGCAGAATTTTTTTCAATTGAAGTATAAGCTACATATTTAAAAACTACTCATTTTAAGTGTCTGGTTTGGTGAATGTTGGTAATAATATACAATAATGTAAGATATTATTGTATATGTATCCACTATCAAAATAGAGGACACATTCTAAAGTGTCCTTATGCCCCTTTAACTCGAACCCCTCCTCCTATGCCTGACCCCAGACAACATCTGTTCTTTGTCATTGTAAGTTTGCCTTTTCCGTTGGCAAACTTGCAACATTGCCCAACATTGGGTTGGCCAAAAAGTTTGTTTGTTTTTGCAAAAAAATCCTAAATGTCATATTTTTTAAAAGGCCATATAGTATGTACTCTTTTTTTAAATTTCTTTCACTCAGCATGATTACTCTGAGCTTCCTCTAAATTAATGTGTATATTAATAGTCTGCTCCTTTTTTATTGCTGAGTAGTGTTCCATCACATGGATGTACCACACTTTATGCATTCATTTGATTATGGATTTTGAGATTGTTTCCAGTGTTTGGCCACTGTGAATAATAAAATACAGATTTTTAATACAAAAATAGACATCTATCTTTTCTCAGGTGAGAAGACATTAGGTTTTCTGTTTATACTCATTGTGGCACTTTGATTCTATGAAACATCTCTTGTCAAAGGGAAAGCTGTCAATGCAAGAAATTACATGTAGTGTTTACTATAAGATGCTCTTCTAAGTGCTTTACAATTATTGCTTATCTTAATGATAATCCTTTGAGCAAAGTACTAGTTTTCATTCTATAGACAAGGAAATTGAAGCACAGACAGATGAAATACTTCCCCCAAGATGATACAACTATTAAAAAACAGAAGAACCAGGACTTAAATCTGCATTTTTGACAACTTAACTGCTATATTCTGCTGTGCCCCATATAGGATGATTTCAAAGGTGATGAAATAGGGATTATCCCCATTTGAGAGTTGGTATTTGAGGTTTATTTAATTTCTTAGACTATTATAAATAATCTCAATAACATAGCCTATATTATAACTTCATATTATTGTGTTCCTAAAGATTCCCCTCTAGATGCCTAATGTAGATGAGGGAAATTACTAGCAAGTAGGAGTTCATCTAAGAAGAACAAATTTGGCAATGCAGATTTTTAGTTTCAGCTCACAAATGGTGATCTATTTCTAAATAGCAGCAAAAAGACAAAAAGATAACACACCTGACCAACCATGTAACTTATTTCTTTGCACTTACTAAATCAGGTTGTTACTGTTCTCCAAATGTGCAGTGTTTCACTTTTATTTGGGACCAAGTACATCTGGGAAAGAGGGAAGTAAAGAAATAGATAGCAGAGGGTAGAAGCTGGTCACACTTCTTATGCATGTCTATCTAATCTTGCACTGTGGAGACCTTTCTCCAGTTCCTTTCTCAGTTTTTCCTCTCATTCTACCTTCTGTCTTAGTTATCTTGCTCTCTACTCTAGCTTCACAACTGGGTATTGCTTTTGCTTTGGCTCCATCCCTTCATTCTTTCTGGAGTTATTTCTCCACTGATCTCCAGTAGCATATTGGGCACCTACTGACCTGGGGAGTTCCTCTTTCAGTATCCTATCATTTTGCCTTTTCATACTGTTCATGGGGTTCTCAAGGCAAGAATACTGAAGTGGTTTGCCATTCCCTTCTCCAGTGGACCACATTCTGTCAGACCTCTCCACCATGACCCTCCTGTCTTGGGTGGCCCCACATGGCTTAGTTTCATTGAGGTAGACAAGGCTGTGGTCCATGTGATTAGATTGACTAGATTTCTGTGATTATGGTTTGTGTGTCTGCCCTCTGATGCCTTTCACGACACCTACTGTCTTGCTTGGTTTTCTCTTACCTTGGACGTGGGATATCTCTTCACAGCTGCTCCAGCAAAGTGCAGCTGCTGCTCCTTACCTTAGACGAGGGGTATCCCCTCACAGCCGCCCCTCCTGGCCTTGAATGTGGAATAGCTCCTCTCCACCCTCCTGTACCCACGCAGCCACTGCCCCTTGGACATTGGGTTGCTCCTCTTGGCCGCTGCCCTTGACGTCGGGCATGGGGTAGCTCCTCCTGGCTGCCACCCCTGACCTGGTGATAGAAGCAAGGTCTGATGCTGTAAAGAGCAATGTTGCATAGGAACCTGGAAAGTTACGTCCATGAATCAAGGCAAATTGGAAGTAGTCAAATAGGAAATGGCAAGAGTGAATGTAGACATCCTAGGAATCAGCAAACTAAAATGATCTGGAATGGGTGAATTTAACTCATATAACCATGATATCTACTACTGCGGGCAGGAATCCCTTAGAAGAAATGGAGTAGCCATCATGGTCAACAAAAGACTCCGAAATGCAGTACTTGGATGCAATCTCAAAAATGCCAGAATGATCTCTGTTCGTTTCCAAGGTAAACCATTCAATATCACAATAATCCAAGTCTATGCCCTAACCAGTAATGCTGAAGAAGCTGAAGTTGAATGGTTCTATGAAGACCTACAAGACCTTTTAGAACTAACACACAAAGAAGATGTCCTTTTAATTATAGGGAACTGGAATGCAAAAGTAGGAAGTTAAGAAACACCTGGAATAACAGGCAAATTTGGCCTTGGAATATGGAATGAAGCAGGGCAAAGGCTAATAGAGTTTTGCCAAGAGAACGCACTGGTCATAGCAAACACCCTCTTCCAACAACACAAGAGAAGACTCTATACATGGACATCACCAGATGGTCAACACCAAAATCAGATTGATTATATTCTTTGCAGCCAAAGATGGAGAAGCTCTATACAGTCAGCAAAAACAAGACCAGGAGCTGACTGTGCCTCAGATCATGAACTCTTTATTGCCAAATTCAAACTTAAATTGAAGAAAGTAGGGAAAACCACTAGACCATTCAGGTAGGACCTAAATCAAATTCCTTATGATTATACAGTGGAAGTGAGAACTAGATTTAAGGGACTAGATCTGATACATAGAGTGCCTGATGAACTATGGACGGAGCTTCATGACATTGTACAGGAGATGGGGATCAAGACCATCCCCGTGGAAAAGAAATGCAAAAAAGCAAAATGGTTGTCTGAGGAGGCCTTACAAATAGCTGTGAAAAGAAGAGAAGTGAAAAGCAAAGGAGAAAAGGAAAGATATAAGCATCTGAATGCAGAGTTCCAAAGAATAGCAAGGAGAGATAAGAAAGCCTTCTTCAGCAATGAGTACAAAGAAATAGAGGAAAACAACAGAATGGGAAAGACTAGGGAGCTCTTCAAGAAAATTAGAGATACCAAGGGAACATTTCATGCAAAGATGTACTTGATAAAGGACAGAAATGGTATGGAACTAACAGAAGCAGAAGATATTAAGAAGAGGTGGCAAGAATACACAGAAGAACTATACAAAAAGGATCTTCATGACGAATATAATCACAGTAGTGTGATCACTCACCTAGAGCCAGAGATCCTGGAATGTGAAGTCAAGTGGGCCTTAGAAAGCATCACTACGAACAAAGCTAGTAGAGGTGATGGAATTCCAGTTGAGCTATTTCAAATCCTGAAAGATGATGCTGTGAAAGTGCTACACTCAATATGCCAGCAAATTGGGAAAACTCGGCAGTGGCCACAGGACTGGAAAAGGTCAGTTTTCATTCCAATCCCAAAGAAAGGCAATGCCAAAGAATACTCAAACTACCGCCCAGTTGCACTCATCTCACACGCTAGTAAAGTAATGCTCAAAATTCTCCAAGCCAGGCTTCAGCAATATGTGAACCATGAACTTTCAGACATTCAAGATGGTTTTAGAAAAGGCAGAGGAACCAGAGATCAAATTGCCGACATCTGCTGGATCATTGAAAAAGCAAGAGAGTTCCAGAAAAAACATCTATTTCTGCTTTATTGACTATGCCAAAGCCCTTGACTGTGTGGATCACAATCAACTGGAAAATTCTGAAAGAGATGGGAATACCAGACCACCTGACCTGCACCTTGAGAAATTTGTATGCAGGTCGGCAAGCAACAGTTAGAACTGGACATGGAACAACAGAATGGTTCCAAATAGGGAAAGGAGTACGTCAAGGCTGCATACTGTCACCCTGCTTATTTAACTTATATGCAGAGTACATCATGAGAAACGCTGGGCTGGAAGAAGCACAAGCTGGAATCAAGATTGCCGGGAGAAATATCAATAACCTCAGATATGCAGATGACACCACCCTTATGGCAGAAAGTGAAGAGGAACTAAAAAGCCTCTTGATGAAAGTGAAAGAGGAGAGTGAAAAAGTTGGCTTAAAGCTCAACATTCAGAAAACGAAGATCATGGCATCTGGTCCCATCACTTCATGGGAAATAGATGGGGAAACAGTGTCAGACTTTATTTTGGGGGGCTCCAAAATCACTGCAGATGGTGATTGTAGCCATGAAATTAAAAGACGCTTACTCCTTGGAAGGAAAGTTATGACCAACCTAGATAGCATTTTTAAAAGCAGAGATATTACTTTGTCAACAAAGGTCCGTCTAGTCAAGGCTATGGTTTTTCCTGTGGTCATGTATGGATGTGAGAGTTGGACTGTGAAGAAAGCTGAGCACCGAAGAATTGATGCTTTTGAACTGTGGTGTTGGAGAAGACTCTTGAGAGTCCCTTGGACTGCAAGGAGATCCAACCAGTCCATTGTAAAGGAGATTAGCCCTTGGATTTCTTTGGAAGGACTGATGCTAAAGCTGAAATTCCAGTACTTTGGCCACCTCATGCGAAGAGTTGACTCATTGGAAAAGACTCTGATGCTGGAAGGGATTGGGGGCAGGAGGAGAAGGGTATGATGGAGGATGAGATGGCTGGATGGCATCACCAACTGGATTGACATGAGTTTGGGTGAACTCTGGGAGTTGGTGATGGACAGGGAGGCCTGGCGTGCTGCAGTTCATGGGGTTACAAAGAATTAGACACGACTGAGCCACTGAACTGAACTGACTACTCTAGCTTCAAATCTGACATCTCTAAGATTAAAGTTAGAATTTTCAACAACTTGTTGTGTATTGTCATGGCTATTCAATAAGATACTTTAACTCCACTGTAACTAAAATCAAAACTCATAGCGTTTTCCAAGAAAGAAAGAGAGAGAAAAGTTCTTGGTTTCCTATCACAGAAATAGAGCAGTATGCCATCTTTTCTAGTCATTTGAATTAGAAACAACAAAGTCCTCATTCATTCTTCCATCTCCCTAACACCCACATTTAAATAGTCTCCAAGTTCTAGCAATTCTGCCTCCTGTAGCCTGTTTCTATTTCCTGTGCCACTTCACTGGGTCCCATTTTCAAAATCTGTTGCTGGGATTATAACCTTTCTGACTGGCCTGCCTGATTCTAGTGTTATGGTTCCTTTCATCTCTCCATCACATTTCGGCAGAGATAAAGCTGTCTTCCTAAAACACAGCCTGGATTATTTCATTCCCTTGAAAAGCTCTAATAATCTTCAGTGCCTATTGGAATTAAGTCCAAACTCATTTCTGTAGTAGGTAATTCTTTACTTTTTTCCCCCTCCCCTTGCATGTTCCCTGCACTCAGGGACTAGTCTTATCCATGTCCAGTCACTCTCCAGCCTCCCAGGAACTTCAAACACAGTGCTCCACTCATGGTTGAGTTCCCATGTTAAATAAACAAAAGGCTGCTACTGATAGGAAAAGATGGCCTGGAAGTTTAAAAGGCCGCTAGATGTTTTAATTAGGAGGTCATGGGTGATATTCTAGAAAGCAATGTAAGTAATGTGACAGGGATAACTTTGTCAGACAGAGGAAGGAGAGAGAAGATGATTGGAACGATAGTTGCCAGAAACAGTTTACTTAAGAATTTGAGATGCAGGATAGTAAATTCAGGTATCTGGGTTTGGGGTCTGTAGGTTGTCATTTCAAGTCCAGTATCTCTCTGCTGGGTATGGTCAGAGTATTGGAAGTTAGCAGGTCAAGTTGCTCCCTCCAGCACTGTGCCCACTTGCTTTGGCTTAAGCCACTGGCCTGGTAGCCCTGGTCTAGAAGGAAGATTGATGTTGAAGGCCATCCTGGCAGCTCTGTAGGAATTCACTAAGTGCCCCACATTTTCAGGCTCCATTCCTGAGGAGTTCACAGTGTCCATATCAATTAGCTGGCAGGGCTGTGTGTCCCCAAAATGGTCTTTTATGCAATGAAAGTGGCAGGAAGCCAGCACTGGCTCCCCCAGTGACAGAGCCAGGCCATCACATGGGAACTCTGCACTGCGGGGAACTCTGCACTGCGGGGAACTCCTCCAGGGTCATACCTAGAGCTGGAATTCATTCAACTCATACTCTCTTGTAGGCAATTCTCTTTCTACCTATACTTTTCTCTCTTAATAATGGATAGTTTTATTGAGGGATTTTCCTGTGCCTGGCACTGCATGTCTTACATGCATACTTTCATTTTATCCCTCCCCTCCCCATCCCATGAGATATGGGTATAATTATTATCTCAGTTTTGCATACAGAGAGACTGAGGCTTAGGGCAGTTAACCAGTTCCTGAGCTCTTAGAGTTTGTTAGTGGCAGAGGACTTGGGAAAGTGGAACTTGACCCTCACCGGGTCTACAGTCAGGGTCTGTGCTCTCAACACTACACAACGCTGGTTTCTTTTGCATACTTTGGGACACAGAAGCCATTCAAAGTAGGATTACAAGCAAGTGAACTGCAGTAGGGCAAATGTAGAATTCTGCTGCTACTGCTGCTAAGTCGTGTCAGTCGTGTCCAACTCTGTGCGACTCCATAGACGGCAGCCCAACAGGCTCCTCTGTCCCTGGGATTCTCCAGTCAAGAATACTGGAGTGGGTTGCCATTTCCTTCTCCAATGCATGAAAGTAAGAAGTGAAACTGAAGTTGCTCAGTCGTGTCCGACTCTTAGTGACCCCATGGACTGTAGCCTACCAGGCTCCTCTGTCCATGGGATTCTTCAGGCAAGAATACTGGAGTGGGTTGCCATTGCCTTCTCCGAATTCTGAGATGCTAAAATATTTTTAATTTAGCAAATGATGAAAGCCACTGTGGTCCTTTCCCTTCTTGTTCTCCTATTACTTCACAATTCAGGTACATTGTTTCCCACCTCATGTATAAGGGGCAAGCATTTGGGGGAACTGTTAATTTTGCAGAAGCTCTCCAAAGTATCCCAACTTTAATATCTACTTTCTGCCTCTTCCTTCCCGTGCCCCTTCACTGCCATCTGCACTGGTCACAGTCTCTAAGCTCACAGGACGTAACTAGCTGCCAGCACAAAAGCTGCCTGGAGTTCTCCTGCAGATTCTCATTCTCAGAGGAAGTATCGCACAGCAGTGCCGGTCACTGTTTTCTCAGCCCATTGTCTGGTTTTCTTTAAAACCAATGTTATTATAACATTCTTCCTAATCCCTTTTTCTTTCCCTCCAAGTTACTCAAGTAAGATCCAGTTTTCTTTCTTCTCTTCTCTACCACTAGTTCTAAATGAACTAAAGAAAGATGCATGATATCACTTATCAGGAGGATATAGGATTCCCATGTGTCTTTGACTTGTGCTGTTTAAACATCAGCCTTGTCTATGGGTTACATCCTTTCCCTTCCTCTCCATGTCTCTCCCCCACCCCTCACCTCTCTCACATACACATACACACACATACTTTTCTCCTTGTTAGTTACTCTTTGAGTTAATGGCCTGAGACACTTTCAGATGGAACATGATGGTCCCTCAGGCAGTTGGGACGCTGGCAGGAGACTAGTCAGTTGAGGGGGACTCACTGATTTGGCACGAGAATGTTTCATATGTAGCTTCAGTAGGAATCAAGTGGCACTGACTCAAAGACTCTGCTTCTCACTCAGTTCCCATGCCCTACCTGAACTGGTCTGTTGACATGTCTAGAGTTCATTTTTAGCAAACACTCAGGTAGAGTTACTGCTGTTGAATGTAGCAACAGCAATTTGGTACATTCTCTGACTTCCTTCAAAGTCTAGTTTTTTCCTCTCCATGACTGTCATGAGAATAAAATGGGCATTTCGCATATGTAATATAAATACTATAAAGTTAAAAAATAAATGTCTTCCTATTGCCTGGCCATGATCTAAAAACTTGAAGGTACTTTCTGCCAGAGGTTTTGGCAGAACTATGTAGTTCTGAAGGCAAGCCTCTGCACCTCTCATAGAATCCATCACTGATTCTTACCAGTAAGTCACCCAGAAAGCCACCATTCCTGATAAGTTTGATTTTAGTTTAGGACTTTCTGACAATACGTTTGACTTAGGAGGGAGATAGGGTTCATCAGTTTTGTTGCCCTCCCATCATCATCACTGCCATTTTCCTTCCCAGGGACACAACAGTCATCAGTCACTCTCCTAATACCAGCTATGACACGGCTCTAGAAGCTCGCATCCAGAAGGAGGAAGAAGAAATCTTGATGGCTAACAAGCGTTGCCTTGACATGGAGGGCAGGTAAAATGCTGATCTGGACTCTGGTGGATCTGAGAGTTGGTGCAGAGACACCAGATAGGTCAGTAGGGAAGAGCAAGCATCTTCATTCACCGCAGGGACACCTGATAAGGCAACCTCCTCCACCCCTTTCCCCGCTCCCAGCCTGTTATTTAGGATTTGAGATGGAATGACCTTTACCTTGATTATTCTAACTCTGGAATTCCAAGTAATACTGCTTTCCTCATTGTCCTTGGTAATTGCTTTCCATAGGCCCTCTGCCAGAACTGAATTGTTAGTATTTGCACTCTGGGGTATTCTTTCTAGGATTGCACCTCAACTCTGTGGTACAGTAAAGTGCTTGGCAAAAGAGCATCCACTCAAACTGGGAGATAGGGTATCTGATGTCTCTCATAAGCTCATGGTCACTTACTTATTAGCCCAAGTTGTAGCCCATTCGTAGAAGTTCTCATTGACTGACTCATCATTTCCATTGACTCAGATTCTTATCTGTGGTACCCACTGCATCAGTTTACTCTCTGACATACAGCCTTTCTTTTCACAGATACTTTTTCTTTGGCTTCCTAAGGTTTAAGCAATAACTCCTGGATGATCTGCTGTGCCCATTTGGGTGTGCATTAAAAATTGTTGCAAGACACTGTCTCTTGTCTTACAACTCAGAAATAAGTAGACCACCCCTTAGTTGAAAAGATAATGGGGAACCTCCCTGGCTGTCCAGTGGTTAGAACTGCGCTTCCACTGCAGGGGCCACAGATTCAATCCCTGGTTGGGGAACTAAGATCCCCAAACCATGGCAGCATGGCCTGCCAAAAAGATTTTTTAGAAAAAGAAAACAGAAGCTCAAGTCCACGCATGTAGTGAGATCAGAACCTAGAGGTGGCAGCAATGTTTTATACATTTTTTGTCTTTGGCTCTTAGGATTAAGACCCTCCATGCCCAGATTATTGAGAAGGATGCCATGATCAAAGTACTCCAGCAGCGTTCCCGGAAGGAGCCGAGTAAGACAGAGCAGCTGTCATCCATGCGGCCAGCAAAGTCGCTGATGTCCATTTCCAATGCTGGATCAGGCTTGCTCTCCCATTCTTCAACCCTGACTGGCACCCCCATCATGGAAGAGAAGCGGGATGACAAGAGCTGGAAGGGGAGCCTAGGTAATGACAGTAAACACAGCAGATTAAAGTGACATGTTTAGAGAGAACCCTGACTGGGATACATGCCCACATGGCAATGAGAAGGAGTGATGGTCCTGATTTTAGAGAGGAAGATACACCAGGTTCAGTTTTGTCATCCTGAGAGGCTGACTACATATTTAGCGGAAAGTGTGAAGTCTCACTGAGAGAACACTGGTTGAAGCCACAGGCTGATAAGAATCCCAAGTTCTCTTTGGGAAGGAAGATAACGTCAATTTCCTCTTAAAAATCCTCAGCTTTGGCTTTTGCCACGTGGAACCTTTTGTCTTTGTCCAAAGCCCATGTGGCTTTCGTATCATTCACCATTTCAAAATTCCAGCTTTTTCTGTGTTCTTTTCTCCCATATAATAGGAGGACGCAGAGTTCTAGTTAACCTAAGTGGAGCTGGGTGGCAGGTTTTTGTTACCAGAATGTTCTGAGAACAGAATGTACTTTTTCATTCCATTCCTGTCCATTCCTTCCCCTCTAATCAAAACCCCAGAACTTTTGTGGATACCACGAGGCACATTTTTTAGAGCCTGAGGAAACAAGCTCGCTCTTTATATTTTTTTATTTTAGCTCTTTTTGTTGATTCTAATACCTCTCTTGGTCCTCTGACACTTGCACTGTCCTTTGGTTAGAGTAGGTATTTGGGGGACCATGGTCAGGATGAGAGCCTTAGATCACACAATTACCATCACACCCATCTGCGACCACAGAATCCTTGCTTCAGTCCTTTTCAGCTGTCTGCTAATAGCTAGTGTTGGTTACAAGTGGAACCAAGCAGAAGCATTCTGACAGCTTGTTGGAAATCAATCACCATTGAAAAAATAAATCAAAACAGATACCCAGGACACTTAAAGGTTTAATATGGTGTGCTGGGGGTTAGAGAATGAGAACCAGAAGGGATCTGCCCCGTCTGAAAGAAACTTTGAGCCAGCCCTGGTGGGGGGTGCCTGACAAACTAATCCCTGGGTTCCCTGGAGGCACAAGGAAAGAATTTGAAACTGTTCCTATTTCCTCCTGAACCTCCTGCAAGGAAGAAGAGGTCATCAGGTGTCTGTTGGAATAGCCTGTAGTTTTCTAAGTTCTCTCCTTCTTTCTTTGGTAGGTATCCTCCTGGGTGGAGACTACCGTGCTGAGTCAGTTCCTTCCACCCCTTCACCTGTGCCGCCCTCAACTCCCCTGCTGTCAGCTCACTCCAAGACAGGCAGCCGGGACTGCAGCACCCAAACGGAACGGGGAGTAGAATCCAACAAAACCAACGTTGTAGCTCCCATCTCTGTTCCTGCTCCAGTTGCTGCTGCCACTGCTGCTGCCACCATCACTGCCGCCGCTGCCACCAACACCACCACCATGGTAGCTGCTGCTCCAGTGGCTGTTGCTGCTGCCACTGCTCCGGCCACTGCTGCCGCCACCACCCCGTCTCCAGCAACTGCTGCTGCTACTCTGGCTGCTGCTGTTTCTCCAGCTGCCACCGCAGCTCCAGTTCCAGCTACTGCCTCTGCTGTCACTGCCACTGTTGTTGCTCCTGTTGCTGCCACCGCCATTCAGGTTGCTCCAGCTGTTCCGGCTCCAGTTCCAGCTCCAGCTCCGACTCCAGTTCCAGCTCCAGTAGCGGCTCAGGCTTCTGCTCCGGCTCAGACTCAGGCACCAACTCCAGCTCCGGCTGCGGCTGCTCCTCCAGCTCCAACTCCAGCTCCAGCTTTGGCTCAGTCTGAGGCTCCTGCAAGTCCAGCCACCGGTTCTGGACCACGTCGTTTGTCTACACCAAGCCTGAGCTGCAATCCGGATAAGCCAGGTAAGGATTCTCTGGGTCAGGTAGCTCGGGGTTTTGCCCTCAATTATGGATTGGTGGGTTGGCCTGATGTGTAGGCACAGTTGGTCATGTGGGCCGGACTTTTCAAGTGCTAAAGCAGATTCATCAGAAGAGATGAGGGCAGAGAGTCTGTCGAGGACTTCTCCAGGACAGGAATGGGGATGAGGCAAGGTCATTTTCCAAGTAACAGTAAATGCTTGGGTGAGCAAGATGCAGAGGGTAGTGGGCCAGTCTTACTTTGCCATAGGCTTAAATATGGGCTCTAAAGCCATTTCTCAAATTTTGAATGTTTCTGAGCTGCCAATGCAGGGGGTGTGAGTTTGATCCCTGGTAGAGGAACTAAGATCCCACATGCTGCACAGTGTGGCCAAAACCTTTTTTTTTTTTTTTTTTTAAAGAAATGAGGATATATATCTATGGCTGATGCATGTTGATGGATGGCCGAAACCAACACAATATTGTGAAGCAACTACCCTTCAATTAAAAATAAATAAAATAATTTTTTAAATGAGAATAAAATGTGAGTTTTCACCTTGTCACTAAGTGTTTTCTAAACCTTTATTTCCATTTAGATGGCTCTGTTTTCCACTCCAACACTCTGGAAAGAAAAACTCCCATTCAGATCCTGGGACAAGAGCCTGATACAGAGATGGTGGAATATCTCATCTAAACGGTCGAATCAAGAACTGCAGTGTATCAGCAAGAATGCTTTTAATCATTCTTCCCTTTTGTTTGTTCTTATTTTGAGGGTGAGGACAAGGGTTGGGGGAGGGGATTTTTTTAAAGGAACTTTTTATTGAATCAACATAGTACTTAGGTAATACCATACGAACTCCAGTCTGTTCTGGTACCCTTAGGGAGTACCTCTAAAGCCAGATCCATTTGAATGTGCTCTAAAGTTTATTGTTTGGATTTATACAACTACTAGGACTGTTAATAGCTGGATATACATCAGTGTTCTCAACGTGCTGAAATTTGTTTCGCATTTCCATATTCCAGATCATTCTTTTATAGAAGAGCACAGTATGTTTGGAAGACCGTGTGTAACATGTAGTTCAGAAGTGGGAAGCCAGAGAGGATTGAGGTGTGTGCTGTTTTGTATGGTTACCACCTAGGCAGCATCCAGAGAGACCTCTTGCTTTGGGCTCATGAAAGGGAATAGTTTTAGAAGCTGTGTAAACTGGAGAAAAGGTAGGGAGTATTGGGGTGCGGAAGGGTGCTGGAGTTAATTTCCCCCTCCCAATTTCCCAGCTACCCTGGGCCAGGAGATTGTGTTTATCTTTATTTCAGTGGTGCTTTGGAAGTGGGTTCTTTTGATTCCCCTCGTGGAGGTTCATACATTCATATATATACTCTGGAGTAATTTATGCATTTGGATAATTAATATATTGCTTTCAGATGCTAGGAGAGTAAATTAGCTGAGTGATGCACAACTTCTCTCTTAGGGAGTTAGACCACCTGAGGCCTTGACGGGCAGTTGCATGAGGTGCTGTATACAGACTTGTGTAGTCTGTGTGGAGCCAGGAACACAGCTTGCTTGCCTTTCCTGAGACCAAGCTGCTCAGTGTTTATTTCTTCTCCAGCACAAATTCACTGGCTGTGTCACCAGTCTCAAACTGCTAATCATTAGCAAAATGACGAAGCATTTTTGTTGACAGGTTGAAGGCTTTGAATTTCTGGTGACTGCGTTGAAATGACTCGTGTTGTTTTCCCAAATTCTTCACATACGTCTTAAAAGACAAATTTGGCTATCACCTCCGATGGAATAGCATCAGAAGCCCAAAGTACTATGCTGCAGTCGGGGAGAGGGTGCTGCAGCACTATTCTCAGCTACCTCTTCACACTGCCAGTGACTTCATCTTGGAACACCTTTGGAGAGCAGCAGGAAGCACACGTGTGGGCAGGGACCAATGAGGCCATAGCCCCAAGCTTTGCCTTTGGGCTGCCTCTAGGGACACAGAAGGGCTGTCTGTTGCCACAGGTCTCTGCTCTGTCACCTCTCTGCCCTTCATTAAGGTGACAGATCCACAGACAATGTCATTAAGATCAGTTTTCAGGGGTATCGGGTGGGGGGTGAGGGAAGAAAGGGAGGTGTTAGATAAGGGTGGGGGGCATAGGGGTTTGGGGATGTGTTAGATAGAAACCAGATTAATAGAAGAGTAGGCCTGATATATCACATTGTGAGGCATAGTGGCTGGAAGAACTTTAGCTATATAGCCCTACCCCCTCATTTTAGTAATGAGGAATCTGAGACCTGGAGAGGTTAAGTGACTTTTTCAAGACCACACTACAGCTTTCCACTCTGCCAGTTACCATGCTGATTTTGGGAAACATTTTTTCTATACAAAATGCTCCCGTTTAAGAAGAGACACCAACATAGTCCAGGGCACATGCGTTTTGGACAGTGTCCCTGGTTTGAGTAATTTGTCCAACGTTTTGAATTCCTTGTTTCTCATGCAGTGCCTTTTGCAAGGTTTTTGCTTTCCTGATCCTTATTTCAAAAGAGTCACGTGAAACATCCCCCTAAGAAATCAACCTCACTTCTTCTCTTGCTATGGGTTTGGGTATCAGATCATTTTACAGGATTCCTCTGCTAATGTAGGAATGGCATATTTAACAATATTTTTGTATTGTTCCTGAAAGGAATTGTTTTGTCTGTGGTGAGGGGGAGACAGGAGGGAAGGTGATGTAACTTTTAAGCCAGTCATGACTGAAATTTTCAAAAATGAATGATCATCCTACACAAGTCCTCAGTCATCAACTGAATCCCAAATAGAAATTAAAAGTGCAGTTGTGTTAATACTCACTTATACTACCCTTTAGTCATGGGGGGAAACCCTCACATAATAGAACCAACAAGTAGCAAACCTCAGGACTGCTACTTTCTATTCAGATAAATAGAAAAGAAAAAGAAGAAACCAACATTTCATCTACTCCTTTCATGATTATGACACATTGCCAAGTTTTTGCTAGCTCTGGGAGCCATCCTTTTAATCACATTTTGTAAGGTGACAAATGTCATACATTCCACACTGTGTGGCAGCCATCTCTTTAGACTCCTATTTTTGAGGAAAAGAAGAAGTTCTTGGCCAACTACTATTTTAAACTTTTCACAACTTCTCTGCCCCCTCACACCAGAGGGAGTCCCTTTTGGCTCAGTTTTTAATCCCAGGTAATTTGCTAAAGTAATACGGAACATCTAAGAGATGGAAGAAGTCCATGTCAGTGTTTTCTGTTTACTGGGAGGATAGATCCAGCCTTTTCAGAAAATCTCAATAGGTGTCATTTTAAAAATTCAGGTTTATGAGAGAAATCTCAAGTTAGCCACCTTTTCATGATTGTGTCGAAGTAATAACATTTTGGGGATTTTTCTGGACTCCCACTTATCTATGCATTTTACTGGCACCTCAGGACAGGAGGGTGACCTTGTTGTCTTAACTTGTACTGCCTGGTGGTCTCTGGGGACCTTCTGAGTCAGTTGTATACCAGTGTCCCATGTACAGAAAAACTTCATTAAAATAAACATTACTTGATATAAAACTCCTATCAACAATTTTTTATTAAATAAAACTAGCTTGAGCTGTATTTTAAGACCATGTATCTGATTATTATTTTAATGAAGGATTTATTCTCAGTGCTGCTTTTGAGCTTCAGGACGACAGGATAGTGGGAACCTAAAATATCTGATGTCATCTGCCATGGGAAACACACCAAGAGCCCAGTCGTGCATTCTTTTTCTTGTTACAGAGTGGGTGGGGACACCAGTTGAGAAATGAACAAACTGATTGTGCAGACTACTTTTTTATCAAGAGCCTAACCACTCATAATCCGGCAGCTTCAAGTGTATACATATGCACTAACTTTTATAAATGATATTCTCTTGTCTGTTAGCCATGCAATCTCATTATCTCAATTGCTCATTCACATTTGGAATGTGTTACTTAAAATGTGTGCAGTCTTGTTGAACATGTTTTCAAAGGAAGGCATCAGCTATGGGCTAATTGCCACCAATTTCAGCCCGCCATGATCCTTGGAAATATATCTTCCAAGTACCATCCATCATCAGTTAGACAACTGTTGGGAGTTTGTTTATTTTTCTCTGGTAGCAACTATGGGTTACATGGAGCCATCAGAACTCCTTCTGGCCTCCCTTGTGATTGATGGCATGTGTTTGTAGAATGGATAGCTGAGGTTGGCAGATGGCTGGACAGAAATCACCTTTGATTTAAAATGTATGTGGCCCCATAATGATGGAGACCCTGTTCTGTAATCAACTGAGCTAGTTCCAATAAAGTTAAGCAGGTTTGAATCCACTTTGTGCCTATCTTTTCACTGATAATAAAGTTAGCTATTTTAAAATGTAATACTGTGTGGAAAATGCTTTGGTGTTTACCCAGAAGAGGCTTTATTTATGCTGTATCAGTGATTACTTTCAATTCGGTATCCAGTGAAATTGCCTTTGAAGGGCAGCATGTGGCAGACTTTGCATTTGTTTAAAGTATGGAATGTGATTATAAAGTAGTAAGACAACATCACCATGGGCCACATGGTCTAACTGGTTCCTTTATATATTCAGGCAGCATATATTAAAAGCTTTGCATCTTTTTATCTCCTGGTTCCAAGGGATAAAGTGATGGCCACCCAAAGCAGAGAATTCATCCTTGGGTTAGCATTTTGGAAGGCCCCTTGATGTTCCTTTTGTACCCTTGTTCTTATGCCAATTCATCAGTTTTGGTTGAGGGAGCTTGTTATTAAAAGCAAATCAAACCCACAAACAAGTTGGCTCTTTTCACTGAAGATGTTAAAGCTGCCTTTACACTTCCCTCTCTGTGCCTCCTGTTTACCGTCGAGTCCCAGCCTGACCTGGGAGGATAAGATCCCCACAGGCTTTGAAATGGCAGTTTTCACAGTGACATTGGGCATCTTGAGTGGTGCAGAATGGATAGGGAGAAGGTATAGAATTAATTCCAATTCTAAATTTTATTTTTTTATTAAATTGGGCTGAATTCCCTCTATATTTATGATGAGTACTTTATTTTTTTAAATATAAATTTATTTACTTAATTGGAGGTTAATTACTTTACAATATTGTATTGGTTTTGCCATAGATCAACATGAATCCGCCACAGGTATACACGTGTTCCCCATCCTGAACCCCACTCCCTCCTCCCTCCCCATACCATCCCTCTGGGTCTTCCCAGTGCACCAGCTCCAAGCATCCAGTATCATGCATCGAACCTGGACTGGCGATTCGTTTCATATATGATATTATACAAGTTTCAATGCCATTCTCCCAAATCATCCCACCCTCTCCCTCTCCCACAGAGTCCAAAAGACTGTTCTATACATCTGTGTCTCTTTTGCTGTCTCACATACAGGGTTATCATTAACTGTATGTGTGAAAACCCACTCCTCTTTTTCAGGAAAAAGAAGATAGTATTAAAGTTAACCACACCTTCTTACAAAGCTTTGTGAAGCATTCCTTTCAGAAATATATTACATCTAGTTCTTAATGAGCAATCATTTGTGGACAGAAAAAGCAGGTGTTCCTTCAAAAGTGACTAAGATCACATTGTAGGAGCATGTATACATATCAGTATTTTTTTAATTGGAGAATAATTGATTTACAATGTTGTGTTAGTTTCTGCTGTACAAAAATGTGAAGCAGCTATAAGTATACATATATCCCCTCCCTCTTGAGCCTCCCTCCTAACCCTCGCATCCCACCCATTTAGGTCATCACAGAGCACCAAGCGGAGTTCCCTGTGCTACACAGCAGCTTTATTATCCAGTATTATAAAGTCCTCTTATCTGTGTGGTATTGCACCTTCCATCCTGTGGGCCGCCTCCACCACGATAAGCAATCCGCTCTATCTATATTAGTTACACACTGCAGGAAGAAAACACCTGCTTCTCACCTTGACCACCTCCATCTGATCCTACAGGTCGGCTTTTATTGGAGAAAAAAAAGTGTAAGTGACTGGATCTTGGAACAGTTTCTACATGGATTGGCAATCACTCTGATATTTAAATGAAGATCCCTGAATAACAGGACTTGGTTTCTAAAGAGAAAAATGCTCCCCACAGCACCACCATTTCATACCACATCCAAGTACTCACCCCTCAGATGCACAAACTGGCCAAGCCCAGGATATTTATTTTGGCTCCCATGTATCGTTCATTTGCCTATCGCCTCTACCACTGGTTTTAGGCATGTGGGAATTGCTAAATAACTACATATTCAGTTCAGTTCAGTCACTCAGTTGTGTCCAACTCTTTGTGACCCCATGGACCGCAGCACGCCAGGCCTCCCTGTCCATCACCAACTCCCAGAGTACACCCAAACCCATGTCCATTGAGTCGGTGATGCCATCCAACCATCTCATCCTCTGTTGTCCCCTTCTCCTCCTGCCTTCAGTCTTTCCCAGCATCAGAGTCTTTTCAAATGAGTCAGCTCTTCGCATCAGGTGGCCAAAGTATTGGAGTTTCAGCTTCAGCATCAGTCCTTCCAATGAACACCCAGGACTGATCTCCTTTAGGATGGACTGGTTGGATTTCCTTGCAGTCCAAGGGACTCTCAAGAGTCTTCTCCAACACCACAGTTCAAAAGCATCAATTCTTTGGTGCTCAGCTTTCTTTATAGACCAACTCTCACATCCATACATGACTACTGGAAAGACCATAGCCTTAACCAGACGGACCTTTGTTGGCAAAGTAATGTCTCTGCTTTTTAATATGCTATCTAGCTTGATCATAACTTTCCTTCCAAGGAGTAAGCGTCTTTTAACTTCATGGCTGCAATCACCATCTGCAGTGATTTTGAACCCCCCAAAATAAAGTTTCTCACTCTTTCCATTGTTTCCCCATCTATTTGCCATGAAGTGATGGGACCAGATGCCATGATCTTAGTTTTCTGAATGTTGAGCTTTAAGCCAAGTTTTTCACTCTCCTCTTTCACTTTCATCAAGAGGCTCTTTAGTTCTTTACTTTCTGCCATAAGGGTGGTGTCATCTGCATATCTGAGGTTATTGATATTTCTCCTGGAAATCTTGATTCCAGCTTGTGCTTCCTTCAGCCCAGCATTTCTCATGATGTACTCTACATATAAGTTAAAGCAGGGTGACAATATACAGCATTGACATACTCCTTTTCCTATTTGGAACCAGTCTGTTTTTCCATGTCCCATTCTAACTGTTGCTTCCTGAGCTGCATACAGATTTCTCAAGAGGCAGGTAAGGTGGTCTGGTATTCCTATCTCTTTCAGAATTTTCCAGTTTATGGTGATCCACACAGTCAAAGGCTTTGTTATAGTTAATAAAGCAAAAGTAGATGTTTTTCTGGAAGTCTTGCTTTTTCGATGATCCAGCAGATGTTGGCAATTTGATCTCTGGTCCCTCTGCCTTTTCTAAAACCAGCTTGAAGATCTGCAAGTTCATGGTTCACATATTCCTGAAGCCTGGCTTGGAGAATTTTGAGCATTACTTTACTAGTGTGTGAGATGAGTTAGATGTTGCCATTATGTACAAGGCCCTAAAGTTTCATAAAACACTGCCTGATTCTAGTTTATTAGAGAAAACCACACACACACACATTTACAATTCATTGTGATACATGAAATACAAAAACTGAACAAGATGCAAAATTGGTGCAAAGGAGGGAATGATTGTTGTAATGGAACAAAGAGTATATGTGTGGGGGAAGAAGTTGAGCTTTGAAGGATGTGCAGGTGTTAACCTGGTGAGCTAGAGGGTGGGAACAAACATTAAGCGCAAAAGAAATAGCATGTACAAAGGCAATCTCACTTTGTCAGACCTGCAACCAAGTGAAGACTATGTTTCCAAGATCCAAGTCCCTAGAGAACTCCTCTGAATTTTAACAATCTCTTAATGGAAATTTAAAAACTCACTTAATTAGGTGGTAGAACATACTAGTTCAGAAGTCAAAAGAACATGGAGTTCTAGTCCTAAATCTGCTGCTAAACAGATGTTTACCTTTGGATAAATCCCTTAACAGGATCAGAGAAGTTAAATGCAATAATTTATCAGTAAAATGCAGATCAATACTTGTCCCTGTGGGTCTCCTAGAGAGGGGATAAAAGCTTCACAAAGTGAGACTATAGGGAAAAGGTAAGGCAAAAGGATAGGCTGAATCTATAAAGATGAGGCAGCTTATTTAACTTTTATCAAAGACAAATTCAAACTCACACAAAAACAGAATAGTGGAAAGCACTTCCACATCACCATTACTGGGTTTCAGCAATTATCAACATGTGGCAAATCTTGCTTAATTTTTAACTCCCACCCATCCACCCTATATTATTTTGAAGCACATCCCAGACATCATAGCACTTTATCCCAAAATATTTTCATATGCATAAGATGAAATTTTTAATAATGAAAAATTTAAAGTTCTACTCCTGGAACCAAAGTGTATAACCCACCAAACAAACAAAGTGATACCACATTTCTTGTCTGTTTGATCCCATAATTCCTGCTTCAAACTGACACTTAAAAGTCTCAAAAGTAAGGGGTTCATTCTCCCACAACTCACATATCGCATGGGGGAGGGGTTTTTTGTACTTCTTAAACTTTTTATTTTGTATTGGGGTATAGCTGATTAACAATGTTGTGATAGTTTCAAGTGCACAGGGAAGATATTTTCTTTAAAGGCTCCCCAGTGCAGGTTCTAAGCTATTATTCCTCCTTCACTCATATAAAAATCTCCAGTTCTTTAAAGTCCTTGTCATCCAGCTATTCCTTGTTTACTCTCATCTACCAATTTGGTCACTATCCTAAGTGCGATGATGACTTTAGTCCCTGGATCACAGTTGTCCTTTCCAGCTCCACAGATCCCCACATCCATCCACTTGAGTCCACTGTGCCTACCGCTAACCCAGACCTCTTCCACTGTGGAAATCACATACACCAGGACCCCGCTCTCTGGCTACAGTCTCCCATCCTCCCAGTTCCCCTACTCCCACTCTATCTGCCCTTTGACTTCCAAGGGACCATAAAGTCTTTAGATGTCCCTATTTCCTCCTAGGCTTTTAGCCTTGACCTACTTTGACCTATCTGAACCTCATGCTCAATCACCTGAACCCTCAAATCATTCATATCCCCTTAAAATATCAATCATTCATCACAAGCTTGGAACTCACAAGTCATCCATGAGCCTCTCTCTCCTTCATAGTGCTAAGTCACTTCAGTCGTGTCCGACTCTGTGACCCCATGGACCGTAGCCCTCCAGGCTCCTCTGTACATGGGATTCTCCAGGCAAGAATACTGGAGTGGGTTGCCATGCCCTCCTCCAAGGGATCTTCCTGACCCAGGAGTTGAACCCACTTTCTTTAAGTCTCCTACATTGGCAGTGGGTTCTTTACCACTAGTGCCACGTGGGAAGCCTCTCTCCCTCAGAGCTGATAGCCAGTTCATCACTGATCCTCACAAATAACAAAACTCATTCACTATGCTCCAACTCTATTGTTAGCAACCTATTTCAAGCTATCATAATCCTTCATTATCATGCTATTTCAATAGCATAATTTATATATTTATTTTTAAATTATGAAAGTATGATAACACATTTACAGGAGACTTGGAAAATACAGAACAAAGTTAAATATAGTTCCTCTATATATTATGATTATTTTTTTAAAAGTTAAATATAGTTCCTCTATATATTATGATTATTTTTTTAAAGTAAAGTAAGATTTTTAGTTAGGGTTTCAATATCAAACTCTCAAAAATTAATAGAATGAATGGACAGAAAAGTAGGATATAGTAAACCCAAAAAGCACTATGAATCAATTCAGCATAATTAAGATTTATACAATTTTCACACAACAGCAGGATACAAATTCTACTAAAGTTCCCATAGACTATAAACCAGGAGACACTGGAATATATCAAAGAACATAAAACAAGGTACAAAAAATTTCATGGTCTAAAGGTTCAATAGCATACTTTTTGTGTGTGTTTTTAAAAAGTTTAGTTTTCATGCTTATTTTAGGGAATTACTTAAATTTCTTAATGAGATCTGTTGTTATTTTTATAGAGTGCAAATATCTCCTTAAAGTATATACTTCATTTTATTTTTTTATTAATTTTTGTTGGAGTATACTTGCCTTATAATGTTAACTGATCTGTCATGCTCATTCTTGTTTTACCCCTTTATTATATCTATTTAACATGAATATTTATATTTATTCAGCAACAAATATAACTTATATCATGTCATTCCCCTGCTAAAAATCTTTCAAAAACTTCCCTTTGCAAAGTGAATAAAATGAGATGGTAAGAATTAAACAACTAACCCCAAATTTTATTGTTGATAGATGTGAAACTAAAACTCAGATATCTTGGACATTTATTCCAGTAGAATCATTATCATGCCTTATTCTGAGTGTTTTCTTTTTCTTATAGGACACTACTGCTATCACATCATTATTTACTTTGATATTAATCTATTAATCTAGAAGAGTACTTCTTGAAGTCCTATCCAAACCATCTGTATCAGAATCAGTTCAGGCAGGCGTTTATTCAATGCACTCTCCCTGGCTTTGCCCCAGAGAACTTCTCTTGTAGTTTTAGGATAAGACCCAGGAATTTGCAATTTAACAAGCTTCCCAGGAGACTTTGATGTAGTTTGTTCTGAGACTACATACTTTGAGAAACATTGGCTGAGGATTTCCTGGCATTTATCTTACTTCCCTTCGCCTCTTCAGTTCCTCTGCTACATAATAGACTCTCAACTGCACACAGTTAAATAAGTCCAATTTGAACATGAGCTATCACACACACCCCTACTTCAGTAGGCAGTCATTTTCTTTTCCTAAACTTTTTATTTTGTATTGGAGTATAGCCAATTCACAATGTTGGGATAGTTTCAGGTGCACAGCAAAGGGACTCAGCCATACATATACATGTATCCATTCTCCCTCAAACTCCCCTCCTGTCCAAGCAGCCACATAACATTGAACAGAGTTCCATGTACTATACAGTAGGTCTTTATTGGTTATCCATTTTAAATATAGCAGACTGTACATGTCCATCCCAAACTCCCTAAATATTCCTTCCCCTCATCCTTCCCCCTGACAACCATAAGTTCTTTCTCTAAGTCTGTGAGTCTGTTTCTGTTTTGTAAGTAAGTTCATTTGTATCATTTCTTATTTTCTGCATGTAAGGGATGTCATACGATTTTTCTCCTCTGACTTACTTTACTCAGCATGGCAATCTCTAGGTCCTTCCATGTTACTGATAATAACATTATTTTGTTCTTTTTAAAGGCATTTTACTTTCTTCATTCACGTTTAGCACCTATGGTGAAATAGCTGCCCATTCTCCCCAGATAAAACTCTTAAGTGGTTGGAGTCATTGCTCTGATCAAACGAGACACGTTGGTTACTGTTGTTATTGGTTTACATGGTTTATGGTCCTTGAGGCCACTACCACCATATTTATGATCTTGGTCAGCTCTTTTAGCCTCAATGACTTCTATACTATGAAGTCACTGAATTTTGATCTCTGATGTCCCTTTTGATTCTTCTATCCCTTGATTCCATGAGATTAAATACTACCTTCCAGATGGTAAATTCTTTCACATGGATCCAAAATTGGCTATGTGGCATAGATAAAAGATTTTAAATATATTGAAAATATACTACAGGCCTAAGAATCTATTCATCAGACTTCAATAATCCCCTCTCGTTCTGCCTACACTTGACATTTTATTCCCCCATTTTGCCTATACCTACTTCATTCTCTTACTACACATATTATTTTCCAAAGAAGACATATCCAGAAAAATAAATTTCCTAGAAAAACCTGAGATCAAAACAGAGGGAAAGTAGGATTGTTTATATTACTTTCAAGCTATGCATCTAGGTAATTTGCATTTATCCAGTTGTTGGGGCTAAGTTGCACAAACAAGGGAGAGTAAAAGAAGAAGTAATCAAGGCACATGTCATGTTGTAGAAGATGGCCAAGAGAAGGATGGTATTAGCTAAGCCACCATGATACACCCATGGGACAAACTAGAGCTAGGAAAAGAAGAAAGAGAAATAAATTTCTTGTAACTTGTTGTTGTTTAGTTGCTAAGTTGTGTCTGACTCTTTGTGACCACGTGGACTGTAGACCTTTAGGCTCCTCTGTCTATGGGATTCTCCAGACAAGAATATTGGAGTGTGTTGCCATTTCCTTCTCCAGGGGATCTTCCTGACCCAGGGATACAACTTGTGTCTCCTGCCTGGCAGGCAGGTTCTTTACCGCTGAGCCACCAGGGCTTGGTGTTAAAAACTAGTTGTGTGACAAATACGTAACATATGTATTCTTCCCAACAACCAAAGCTAAAAGATCCAAGAAACAAAAAGTAATGTATCTTTTAGAACTTCCCTGGTGGTCCAGTGGTTGAGAGTCTGCCTACCAATGCAGGAAACATGGGTTCGATCCCCGGTCAGGGAAGATTCCACATGCTGCAGAGAAACTCTGCCTGTGTGCCCACCACCACTGAGCCCTGTGCACTCTAGAGCCTGTGCTCTGCAATAAGAAAAGCCTTTGCAACAAGAACCCCCCACACCACAACTAGAGAAAGTCCGTGGGCAGCACAGTCAATAAATAAATAAATTATATACAAAAAGAAGTTTAAATTAAAAAAAAAAGAACCTATCTTTTAGAACTCTTTTCTTTCACACCCAGAGGCAAATCCACATCATGTGCATTTTGAAACTTTAATTGGTGGAATAATTATAATATTGTGATGGTTTTTGCCATACATCAATATGAATTGGCCATGGGCATACATGTGTCCCCTCGATCCTGAACCCCCCTCCCACCTCTCTCCCCACCCCATCCCTGCAGGTTGTCACAGAGCACCGGCTTTGGGTGCACGCCTGCATCATACATCAAACTCGCACTGGCTATCTATTTTATATATGGTAATGTATGTGTTTCAATGCTATTCTTCATTGGCAGATAAATGGATGAGGAAGTTGTGCTACATATGCACAATGGAACGTTACTCAGCTATAAAAGGGAGCTCATTTGAGTCAGTTCTAATGAGGTGGGTGAACCGAGAGCCTATTATGCAGAGTGAAGTAAGTCAGAAAGAGAAAGGTCCTCTTTATGAAAAAGAATTTTTTTAATTATAAATGTACCAGCAGATATGAATATACTTATTTAGAATGAGAAATCACAACTACTAAGTTTTATAAGCTGACAAATACCATATACATAACAATAGAAAAGAAAAATAATACAGTGTATTATTTTTATGAATTAACTGTCTGACATGTCTATAATATTTTTTTCCCTACACTCTTGGCTTCATATTTTTGTTGGTTTCTTCATATGACAGTGGTTTTGTAATAACATTTCTTATCTAGAAAATAGGAAGATAATTTACTCTTTCCACTAGCATGGTTGATCAATATGTATCATTATGATTGATAGTTGGAATGCTAAAGCACACAACTTCACACGCTTGAAGCAGAACTGATGCTTGTAGAACTGATTCAGGTTTGTGTGCTATACACATGAGAATTCTGATAATTGGATTTTATGCAAATCCCATCACAGAATAAATAAAAGTAGTGTGCATACTTGTATACACTGTATTACTAAGTACATTTTTAACAGAACAAAACTTCCTCTGCTCTCAGGCATTAGTGAGAACTGAATGCCCTGCTAACTTTTTTGCACATCAGGGGACTGAAGAAAATTTCCTGATTAGCTTGTGAATCCTTACATGCAAACCTTACCTCAGTACTCACACACTTTCAGTGCCAAGTATCATAAGACACTTTCATACAGTGATAAGACCTCTGGCTTTGCCCCTTTGTATTACCATGCTGGATAGCTCAGCAGAAGGAACAGTGGAGGTATTTCTGGAAGTCATTCCTTTACCACAATGGTTTATCAGTGATTTATCTGTACACAGGACTGACTGCAAACCACATAAATATGTCACTGAACACAAACTAAGTATATCTGCCACCGAACTTCCCTTTGCTGGATCTCAAACATGAGAGAAAGTGTTAGGGAGGGAAATGAGAGTGTAATCAAGTTAGCAGTTATACTAGTTTGGGTTCTCCAGAAAAGCAAAATATAAGAGAGGGAGGAGAGGGAGGAAAGGAGACACAGAGAGAAAGATAGATACTAAGAAGTTATCAATTTTGAAATATTTGGACAGAACTGCTTTTACTCTGCAAAACCTCAGTCTTTGCTCTTAAGGCCTTCAACTGATTGATAAGAACTACCCATATTATGAAGGGTAATCTGTTGAAACAAAGTCTACTTATTTCAATGTTAATCACATCTAAAAATATCTTCACAGCAACTTCTAGATTGGTGTTTGACCAAACAACTGGCCACATTAGCCAAGTTGGCACATAAAGTTAATGATCATAGAAGTCTTTAACCAATGTTAACTAATAGGTTAAGCTCTCCTATTATATATTTGTTTCCTATTTGTCTCCTACAAATATAGAAACACACTACTATATGAACACATTGCTAGAAACTTTCTGAGGTCATTGGAATGGGCTCATGCAATTCATGTTCCCCATCTAACCCATCAGTGAATCCCATCAGTTCCATCTTCAAAATATATCCATAATCTGATCACTTCTCCTGAGTTCTGTTAGTTTCACTTTCTTATTATATCACTATCTCTTCTGGAATTTGTTAATCTCTGCTTTGTATTCTTCATTCACAGAGTTGGTTACCTCATTATTTTTTTAAGTAGTTGGAGGAATTTGGGGCAAAATTTTTCATCTACTAAGTGGTAAAACTATTTATGGCATTTTGTCTCTGTCGCACATTTCCACCTTTTAAAAGATAGTATACTTTTATCAATACTGTGTCAGTTCCTTTTTTATTAGCCATCCTTGAATGATTTGGATTATTCAGTCTCAGTTATTTGCAGGAGATTTCAGTGTTGGAAAGTGGACCAGGGTAGCCCTCCACATTTTACTCTCCCAGAGCTCTATCCCTTGCAGGTAAACAGATGGGTATCTTACAGCAGGTTCCTGGCCATGGATTGGCACTGATCCGTGACCTGTTAAGAACTAGGCTGCACAGCAAGAGGTGAACAGTGGGCAAGTGAGAAAGCTTCATCTGTGTTTACAGCCACTCCCCATTGTTCTGTCATCCCTAGATGGGACTGTCTTGCAGGAAACAAGCTCAGGGCTCCCACAGATTCTGCATTATGGTACCAAGTTGTTTCAGTCACGTCCAACTCTTTGTGACCCCATGGACAGTAGCCCACCAGGCTCCTCTCATGCGTCTGTGTGCGTGTTCAGTCACTAAGTTATGTCAGACTCTTTGTGACCCCATGGGCCATAGCTCACCAAGCTCCTCTGTTCATGGGATTATCCAGGCAAGAAATACTGGAGTGGGTTGCCATGCCCTCCTCTAGGGGATCTTCCCAACCCAGAGATGGAATCCAAATCTCTTACATTTCCTGCATTGGCAGGCGGGTTCTTTACCACTAGCACCACTGGGACTGTATTATGGTGAGTCGTATAATTATTTCATTATATATCACAGTATAATAATAATAGAAATAAAGCACACAACAAATGTAATGCACTTGAATCATCCTGAAACAATCCCTCCCCGCCCCCTCCCTGGTCTGTGGAAATTGTCTTCCAGGAAACTGGTCCCTGGTGCTGAAAAGGTTGGGGACCACTGTCTTACAGCAAATATAGCTCCTCTGTGAGGTTCTTTGTCCGGTCCCATTTTGTTGGCTTCTCTGAATCAAACCTAGTCTATGTGGTTATCTGCCCCTGCTCTACTCATCCCAGTTCTTGGGTCTGTTGCTGTAAACCATGGAATTAGCTTTCATACTTCAGAATGTACCAGTCAACTTCAGGAAGTATATTTTTTCTTAAGCTTCCTAAGATCTATGTGTTCTTTCTACACTCTCAATGCTTCTTCATTTCCCATGCCTTCTTTCCATTTGGCTCCTATCTCAAATACTTTTAGCAGCTGCAATGTGGAATCTGGAGATTATATCTGTCTTAGTAGATAAGTGGAGTTTGGAGGGCATTTTTCCATTCTTCTCATTGTTCTTGCATAATCTAGCAAGTGAAAGGGAAAATGCTGACATATTCAGACATATTGATACTGTAAGTGATCCTATTTTTGTTCATTATTATATCCTCAGAGCCTAGAATAGTACCTGACATAAAGTAGGTACTTACTAAATGTTTTTTTGATAAATGAATGAAAACAGCTGCATTTTCCATTCATGTATCTGAGCTGTTGTGACTGCTGAAGAAAGATAAGAAAATTGATGCCACTATACACCTAGAGGCTCAAATTCCAGCTGAGAACTTCTGTTTTTGCCCTCAGCCACTTTCCTATTCACCTCAGCAAGTATTCTGCCTATGGCTCTCTTCTCCCACAGCGTATAATTACCTGCCTCCCTCCCTCACAGCCTTAAGTCCTACTTCAGTGTGAAATATGAGTTTTCAACTGGGAACCCAAGGGTATTATTAAAAATACATAGCAATAGGTATAGGGATGTGTCCTGCAGCATGATAAACATAATGTTGTATCTATATGAAACAATGGATGTTCACTAAACCTATTGTAGTAATCATTTCATGATGTGTATAAGTCTTAAACTTATACAGTTGCTGCTAAGTTGCTTCAGTCGTGTCTGATTCTGTGCGACCCCATAGACAGCAGCCCACCAGGCTCCCCCGTCCCTGGGATTCTCCAGGCAAGACCACTGGAGTGAGTTGCCATTTCCTTCTCCAATGCATGAAAGTGAAAAGTGAAAGTGACGTCGCTCAGTCATATCTGACTCTTAGCAACCCCATGGACTGCAGCCCACCAGGCTCCTCCATCCATGGGATTTTCCAGGCAAGAGTACTGGAGTGGGGTGCCATTGCCTTCTCCAAAGTGCTGTGTGTCAATTATATCTTGGCAAAACTGGAAGAAAATATATAACAATAGGTAGAGCACTACCCTTTCTCACTCAAAAAGCACTTCAGCTTTAACAAGGAATATCGTCATGTTGGAGCTGTGTGTGTGCATGTGTGTGTAGTCGCTAAGTTATGTCTGACTCTTTGAGACTGCGTAGACTGTAGCCCTCCAGGCTACCTTGTCCATGAGATTGTCCCAGCAAGTATACTGGAGTGGGTTGCCCTTTCCTTCTCCAGGGGATCTTTCTGACCTAGGGATGGAACCCTCATCTCCTTCATTGCAGATGATTCTTTACCACTGAGGCACCTGGGAAGCCCTCATGTTGGTGTCAGCCAGCTCAAAATCAGCCTCAGGAACAATTTCAACTTCCAGCCCTCTCCAACAGCAAGTTTACCAACAGCTCCATTCAACTCACTAGTTTCCTTAAGTCTTTGAAGATAGGGCATCCTTCTTACAGATTAAGACCTATCCCATCATCTCCTTGGACTTCCCAGGTGGAGCTAGTGGTAAAGAACCTGCCTGGCAATGCAGGAGACCTGGGTTCGATCCCTGGGTCAGGAAGATCCCCTGGAGAAGGAAATGGCAACTCACTCTAGTATTCTTGCCTGGAGAATCCCATGGACAGAGGAGCCTGGAGGGCTACAGTGCACGGGTTTACAAAGAGTCGGACACAATTGAGCACACATGCACACATCGTCTCCACCTTTGTTCTGGACTTTACCCTTATCTCCTTGAGGACTTTGTTCTACCCATGAAATCCCCTATTTTATCTGCAACCTTTCCTCTCCTCCTTAGTTTCTCCTATCCTCTAACATGCTGGAGTTGCAGGCTCATCTCTTGCTTTACAAACAAGGGTACAGGTGGGAAAGAGGCTGGGGTTCAGAAACTAACAAAACAAGGAGTGTGCCCTAATGCAGAGCCTCAAGGATTGGAATTTGGAATGGAGGAGGCTCAGGCTGGCCACCTGAGTGCTTCTGACCTCAAGCCTCCCTTGCTCTGGACACGAGGGAAGGGCTGAGTCCTTTGGGGTAAATTGTGGGCCCAGCTCTGGGGGACCCAGGGTAGGCAGAGCCAGAGATAGGGAAGCTTAGGAGAGGGTGACTGAAGATAACAGTTGCCTTCAAATATTTGAAGGGATGTCAAGTGAAAAGAAATTTTATATTATGTAGCCCCAGGACTACGACTAAGAGCAAGGAGTGGAAGCAAAGAATATACTAGGTGACGAAGAGCTCTCTATCACAACTATCTGGAAAACAGAATGAGATAAGTTGCTTTGGGGGACAATGGATACATGTATATGTATGGCTGAGACCCTTTGCTTTTCACCTGAGATTATCTCTACATTGTTATAAACTTCATCATTTATTTATTCACAAGACTGCTTTAGGGTGGGGACACACAAGATTTACTTTTTGTATTCTCAGCATTTTAGGCTCAGTGCCTGGTTCAATGCCTGCTACACAGTAGGTATTCAATTAGTGTTAGTTATTCACGATAAAATAATGATAAGTTCTCAGTGAATATTTCCCAAAACAAAAGCATTAAAATAAGCATCATGAGAATGAAAAGACAAAATGACCTTTCCTAAAATGATATTCTGGTAGTTGTCATAAAGATGATTTAAAATAATCTATGCAAGAGCCCTTGGCAAACTGTAAAGTGCTATACCAACATTTAAGTATTTTCAGTGAGTTCACCCTCTTGGCCTAGTCCTAGGAAAAGCCTTACAGGCAATTCAATAATATACAAACCTAGGTCTCTGATTTTGTGAAATTAATAATTCAAGAAGACCAGATGAATGAAATATGAAACAAAAGGAAAGAAATTGAGTGCTAAATTGTGTGGTGTTGTCTATATAACAGCACTTCTTGTGCCCAGGGGGCTAGTGTGGCCCTGTTAATTTATCAATGACTGCTTACATTCTTTTAGCCTACAGTATTGATTTCAACAGTAACTTGGTTTGTGATCTTGGCACTGTCATAGCTCATTTGTATTTGTTTCCTCATCTGTCAAATAGGAATAACAACTCCTGACTTACTTTGATCCAATGAGGTAATGTACTAGAATGTGCTTAGTCTGAATGCAATTATGATTATCATTTTGCAAGCATTTCATGTCTCTGCACTTGTGATACCTAATCAATATTCATTTCTCTTATCATGCTGATAAGTGGTACCAAATTTATCCAATTTCTTCTCCTTAGAGCAGGGGTCCCCAACCTGTGGGATCTAATGCCTGATGGTCTGAGGTGGAGCTGATGTAATAATAAAAGAAATAAACTGCACAATAAATGTAATACACTTGAATCACCCTGAAACCATCACATCCCTCTCCTGGTCCATGGAAAGATTGTCTTCCATGCAACCAGTCCCTGCTGCCAAAAAAGGTTGGGGACTGCTGCTTAGAGGGAAGAAAATTGAGCCTCAGAGGTATAAGTGGTGTACCTGTTGAAAACTGAGTTAAAGCAGATACTCCTTCACAGAGTGTATACAGCTGGCTATTAGAGATAGCAACAGGGTGGTGTAGGGGTGGAGGGTGGAATTTGGGGAATGCAGACTGACTCAGTGGCCGTTGAGTATGGGCTCTTTCCCTCATCTGATATGTGCTTTTCTTTCCTGGTAGACCTTTCCAGAAGCTGCTTGCAGGGAGGTCAAAGTGTCTGTTTTCAGTTTTCTTATGCTGCCTTCTTGCTATGGACTGAATCGTGTCCCCCATTCCATCCCCAAATTTCTATGTTAAAACTCTCACCCCCAATATTTGGTGATAGGGCTTTTAGGATGTAATTCTAGTTGAATGAGGTCATAAGAATGGGATCCTAATCTAATAAAGTGTTTGGCTTTATAAAAAGAGAAAGAGAGGCAGAAATGTCTTTTACCCATGGGCGAGCACTGAGGAAAAGGCCATATGAGCACCCAGTGAGAAGAGGGCTGTCTGCAGGCCAGGAAGAGAGCTCTCACCAGAAACTAAACCCTGCTGAACCTTAATCTTGAACTCCCCAGCCTCCAGAACTGTGGGAAAATAAACGTCTGTTGCCAAGGCCATGCAGTCTATGGTATTCATTATGGCAGCCCATGCAGACTAAGACACTTGCCAACACACTACAGGCACATGCAGATGTGCACATGATGGCTGTGAAGGAAAGGACTACAAAACAAGAGGAAACCCCACCCTGATCTGAGGCCCTGAAACTTAGGAAGCGAGCAGTAGTGCGTGGTGTGTGAATGAGTGGTGCCTGCCTTCCCAGACAAGGAGCTCTACAACTGTTTTCCAGCAGGGGGTCATTTGTGTTTTAAACTAAAGCCACATTTCTGAGCAAATCCCTGCATCCTTCTGTGGTACGACTGGCTCGACTGAACCATGAGAGGCTGAGTTGTTGAAGCCAGCCACGGTCTGTTTCTTTTTTTAGTGCTCAAGTTCTGTAGAGGCCTTCTGTAGCAGATGGGGTTGTTTCTGCACCTTCTTTTGCTGCACTTCCCCATCCCTCTGCCCAGTTTCTTCAGAACTAGAAAAATTAAAAATTGAAGTGGGTTTAGGAATTACATGTTTTCTTTTTCTTCCATTTGAAAAGAAAATGAAGTCGCTGCTTCTGATTCTGTGCTGTGTTACAGGGATCTATTTTTTCCCAGGCATTCAAAGGAACAGTGGCTCCTTCAGACTATATCACTTTAGCCATCAATGCATCAAGATGGAATGAAAAACCACAAGCTTAGAGACGGCTTCCTGTATAGGCTTCACCAGGCTTGCTTCACCAAGCTGACCAGGAAAACATTTGGTTTCCAGATGCTGTATATGACAGGGCCCTCGTTCTCGCTTATGGTCCATGTGACCTCAGCTATGGATGCTTTTGGGGTATGGTCTCAGCTACTTGCTATAGACAGTTTTCCAAGTAAGTTTGTAAAGGTTAAGACAACAAGACAGGTGGGTGACAGAGCCTAGGAAGGATTCAGTGACATCTACTGGCCAAACTCAACTATCTCCAAAGCACTACATCTGTTCCCAGAGGATATGATTAAGTAGTTCTTTTAGGGTACCTGGGCAGCCACACATTTAATCAATTCTGAAGTTACCCTGATGCACAGTCAGGATTGAAAATCCTTGCCTTAGAGGGCCTTCAAAATTAAGAGGTGGACATAACCACAAAAGGCAACTCAGCTTTTCTCAGCTAGATCAGTTGCAGACCCTCAGGCTGCCATGATTTGAAAAAAGGCAGCTATTTCATGCTGATGCGGGCTGAGTAAAGTGAAATGAATGATATGTCGTGTTTGCTTTCAGATGAAGGACTATGAAGGAGTACACTGAGTTAAATGAAATGGAATATGCCATTTGCATATTGCTATTTAAGTGCCATTTATTAAATATTTAATAAGTCCCCAGAGTGGGCAGGAAGGAATTTTCCATTCTACTGTTTGGTCAGAAAAATTGGTCATACCTGCTGATATCAGCCCCAGAACTTCAACCCTATTTTTCATTCTTATGTTTATTTATTCATGTTTTGATTCAGATCCATTCATCAGACCATGCTCCAGAAACTATGTTGGCTTTGGGGATATATTAAAGAAGTTAAGCCTCTTCCTTTAAGGACACTAATGATTAAAAAAAAAAAAAAAAAAAAAAGCAGCAGCCGTCTGGCACAGATGTTACCAAAACAAAGTTGCATATTTGGTGGTCCGTATACATGGGAAGAAGAGGCAAGGGCCTCAAGGAAACATATTTGTTATCATAACCCAACAGTCATGTAGGCAATGTTCCAAAAGTTTTATATCTATTAACTCATTTCATCCTCAAAATAATCTTAAGAAATAGAGACTATTATTACCCCATCTAATAGATGAAAAAACTGAGACACAGAAAGACTTTGTAACTTGCTTAAGATCACTCAGTTCTCAAGAGGGAGAGCTAGAATTCAAAGGTCTTTTCTTAACTACTTTTCTATATACGCTTCCCTTTGCTGTCTGAAATCTCCACCACTGGAGTCATTGTTTTTATTCACTAGAACAATCAACAATGGTAGTATTTATTAAAGACTTAGTATGGATCAGGTTCTGTACTACTATACACTAGCACCTATTAATTACCTCATTTAATCTTTACAAGAATTATTATTTTACAAACAGGAAGCTGAGAATCAGGTTAATTCACTTGTTCAAGGTCAAATAGCTAGTAAGTGGCAGAGCTTCGACAAGCTCTGACTGAAGAGCCCACGCAGCCTTCCCAAATGCTGTGACATAATTAAGGTGATGATAACAAGAGAGCTGTGGTTAAGAGTACACACTCTGGAGCCAGAAGACCTGGGTTTGTATCTCTACCACCTACGACCTGTTGTAACTGTTGATTTAGACGCATCTAGAAAATGACGACAGTAGTACCTATCTCATAAAGCCATCATGAAGATTATCTGTGCTAACACAAGAAAACCCTTTGAAGAATCCCTGTCACATGGTAAGCACAAGTATTATTTTTTGACAAGAAGTCACCACCAGCCATCTCAGTATGAATGTCTATCAGATGTTAACTAGCTTGTCACCTAGCAAAGCTCTGACAAGCTGTGCTGTAGGATTTGTTGAGGTGGGGAGTATGGAATAGGACATTCTAGGCAAAGGCATGAAGGTCAGAAATATTGGGTTGGCCAAAAAAGTTCATCTGAGCTTTTCTGTAAGTTTGTTCAGGCTTTTCCATAACATCTCACAGAAAAACTTGAATGAACTTTTTGGCCAATCCAATAGCATGATGTATTTGGAATTGAGGAATGAAAGGTGCTCAAAACAACTAAGGCAGGACATAATGTTTTTCAACGTTTTATTTAGTTAGTTAGTTATGGCTGCACTGAGTCTTTGCTGCTTTGCACAGGCTTTCTCCAGTTGTGGCAAGTGGGGACTACTCTCTAGTTGTGGTGAGCGGGCTTCTCATTGGGGTGGCTTCTCTGGTTGTAGAGCATGGGCTCTAGGCATGTGAGCTTCAGTAGTTGCAGTGCGTGGGCTCAGCAGTTGTGGCACAGGGGATTAGTTGCTCTGCAGCATGTGGAATCCTCCAGACCACGGACTGAACTCATATTCCCTGCATTGGCACATGGATTCTTAACCACTGGACCATCAGGGAGGTCCCAGGGCAGGGCATATTTGAAGAATAGTGTCCAAAGCAGAGGGCTTCACAGGTGGCCCAGTGGTAAAGAATTTGCCTCCAATGCAGTAGATGCCGGTTCGATCCCTGGGTTGGGAAGATCCCCTGGAGTAGGAAAAGGCAACCCAATCCACTACTCTTGCCTGGGAAATTCCATGGACAGAAGAGCCTGGTGGACTACAGTACATGAGGTTGCAAAAAGTCAGACACAACTGAGCACACACACAGGTCCAAAGCAGAAGTCACTTACAGGGAGTCTTACATGCCACACATAGGGATTTAGACTTGACTTTCTACACAGTTAGAGGTTTTAAAGCAGGAAAGGGACAGGATCTGCTCTGCAATTTAGAAAAATAACTGTGGTAGCAGCCTGGTGGATGGATTGAAAGGGTTAGACTTGAAGCAGATTATTCCCATAGTTAATTTTTTTTTCTTTTTTGATGAGTAATAAGTGCCAGAACTAGGGCAAATACTAGAAATATGAATGGAGAGGAGGGGTGGGTTTCAGAGATAATTAGAAAGTGACATTCACAGGACATGAGGGAGTGATTGAATATGTGAGAGAGGTATAGAGGAAGGAATCTGATATGAGCCCCAGGTTTTTGGTTTGAGTGTCTTGGGGAACAAGGGTGCCAAGCAGTAAGACACCCTTATTCTTCTACCTTCTTCTCTATAGGAAGAGAAGAAGATTTGAAGGGAAGGAGTAGAGATAATAGGTCTAACTTGGGACATGTTGATTTGAGGTACCTTTGGGGTATCCTTGCTAAGGTGATGATGCATATATGAGTCTGAAGATGAATATATGAGTCTGAAGCTCAGGAGAGAAATCTAGACTAAAGATAAAGATTTTTGGATTCATCAGCCTGGATGCTGTATTTAAGGCCACAGGAGTGGTTGAGATTGTGTAGGAAGAAACCACAGAATGTGAATGGAAAAGGAGCAAGAAAGAATTTGAGGTCACAGCAGCATGTCAAGGGTGGGCATAAGAAAAAGTGTTCATCATGGAGCCTGGGATAAAACAGACTAAGAGAAAGAAAGAGAATGAAGAGAGAAGGTTTCTGTTAGGAATTGGGGTGAAATTTTGTTCATATTTAAATGATATATGTCTATAGTACCTGCAAATGTTGAAATTTCTTTGTTGCCAATCAGCCTTTATCCTCATGAGATTTCCCAGGGAAAGATCTGAAAGAACAGTAGGCAAATGGGGAACAAAACATCACTTTAATAAAAAGGCTTAAAATTCACTGCTTGGTTCTCTAGGAAAGTTGGGTTGAATGACATAGCTTAGGTCAGAGGTTTAACTAGGGCTTCCAACTCCTTCTGGGATCTCCAGGTGGCTTAATGGTCAAGAATCTGCCTGCCAATATAGGAGACATAAGAGATGCAGGTTCAATCCATGGGTCAGGAAGATCCCCTGGAGGAGGAAATGACAACCCACTTCAGTGTTCTTGCCTGAAGAATCCCATGGACAGAGGAGCCTGGTGGGCTACCATCCATGGGGCCGCAAATAGTCAGACATGACTGAGCAAATGCAAGAAAAAGAAGAAAGAAAGAAATTCAACCCCTTCTAGAACTTATCCCTCTCTTGGTAGAACTTGAAGGATGCTGTAAGAACAACACAGCCAAGGGCAGATTCTGTGAGCCAGATGCCTAAAAGAGTGGCGATAGGAGAGAGAGGACCCTGGTTTAATGGGAGAGAGAAAGTGGACGAGAGAAGAGGAGCCAGATAAAGAAATTGTAAAACAGGCCAGCGATGGAGGAGGAAGTGTGGAGAGTTCCAAGCAGAGAATGGTCGTCGATGTTTAAGGCCACCAGAGAAGTCACATAAATAAGGCAGTAGAGGGACATGCTGGACTTCTCTCCTTGTTTTCATTTCTAGTCCTCACCCTCAAGTCCTGCAGTGTGTGCAGTGGAGCAGCATGTGCAGTGGAGGCTATCACCATGAGCTCACTTGTCCCTTGCCTGCATCCTTGGTTTGCAAGGATGGTGGGATGTGGGGCTCTGACTTTTACAACCTGAACTTGCATGTTAGAAGTCCTATAAGGAGTCATAGTAAACTGGTAGCTGGCAGATAGGATATATTTGACCTGAGCAGTGTTTGCCAACATAAACCAGGAGAGTTCACATAAAAATCTGGATTTTCTGTCTTCTCTTGAAAACTTAAAATCTTTGGCAAAGCTGAGTCTGCACAATAAATGATTGCAAGCTTGGTTGTCATCTTGACATAGACATTGTGCTCTCAACCTTCTCTATCACTTGATGTCCAGGCAAGTTTATTATTTTATCTCAATAGCCTGGCACTTTCCAGGTATACAATTTGGGGATAACACTAGCAATTAATAGATGGGAATGCACTACAGGAAGGGGTAGCAAATGTTTCTCTACAGGGACAGATAGTAAATATTTTAGGCTTTGCAAGTCATGCAGTCTCTGTATCAATTACCCAACTCTGCCACCATAGTGCAAAAGCATTCATGTAAACTAATGGGTATGATTGTGTTCCAATAAAATTTTATATATGGACTCTAAAATTGGAATATCATATACTTTTTATGGTTATGAAATATTATTCTTTTTATTTTTAAAACATTAGGAAATATTTTTTAAAATTTGCAGTTCACAGGCCACACAAAAACAGGCTACTTTAGCAGATTAGACTTAAATGCTGTAGTCTGCCAGCCCTAAGGAATCAATGTTTAACATGATGGGAGCATGTGGATCAGAGGTCCCCTTCCACCAGTCAGAATATGTAATCATGCAAATCAGCTGGGAAAATATGGTTATGGCCATAAGAAAGACAAGACTGGCTTGGGAACATAATTTTGGATGGATAGAGGTGGGATATTACTTGGACCTGGCTTTATAAATAGCCTCCACTCTATGAAGTCCCCAAAATAAGGCAAGCATTAAGAACCCAGAAAGAGATATCCATCTGAAACCACTCAGGAAGAAAAAAGCTGGTGGCAGACAACGACTCAAATTGGGCAGATTCTCTTGTTAACATCTTTGGCTTTCCTCCTCCTGATTAATGGCATGACTCTTCCCCAGGTCTTGTGTGCGTGCATGCTAAGTCGCTTCAGTCACATCCAACTTTTTTGCGACTCCATGGACTGTGGCCCACCAGGTTCCTCTGTCCATGGGATCCTCCAGGCAAGAATACTGGAGTGAGTTGCCATGCCCTCCTCCAGGGGATCTTCGCAACCTAGGGATTGAACTTGCATCTCTTATGTCTCCTGCATTGCAGGCAGGTTCTTCATCATTCATGCCACCTGGAAAGCCCTTCCCTAGGTCTTAGGGGACTTCAAGTGGGCAAGCATCTGAGAGAGAGAGAGAGAGAGAGAGAGAGATGCCAGCCAACCCTTCTGAAAAATATACAAAGAATGAAAAAGCTGTTAAAAATGATTAAGTAGTCAACCTGACTAATGTAAACTAGAATGAGTTTGAAGGGTAGGTATGTGTGGAGCCAGGGATGGGGAGAAAAAGGCTTTCTGAGGAAGGCATGATTCAACCTGGGCTGGAGCTTATAAAACAGTTACATGACAGAGCATACTATATGGCTAGCAATGCATCCTGGGGACCTTGAGAGAATTCTCTAGGATATCAAGTGGAGGAAAGTATGAGCAAGTACCAAGAAATGTCCCTATACTTCCATTGGGAGATGAAAATGACAATCCTTCCCAATTTAGAGTAAATGTGTGCATACCTTCAAAATTCATATGTTGGGACTTCCATAGTGGTCCATCAGCTAAAACTCGGTGCACCTAATGCAAGGACCCCAGGTTCAATCCCTGTTCAAGGAACTAGACCCCAGATGCCACAACTAAAGAACCTGAGTGCCACAACTAATACCTGATACAGCCAAATAATTTTTTTTTTAATTCATATGTTGAAATCCTACCCCACCCCATGTGATGGTATTAGGAAGTGAAGCCCTTGGGAAGTGATAAAGTCATGAGGGCAGATCACTCATGAATAGGATTAATGCCTTATAAAAGAGACCTCAGAGAGAGCCCTGGTCCCTTCTACCATGTGGTGGAAGACACGAGAGAAGGCACT
Organism: Bos mutus; assembly: GCF_027580195.1. NCBI lineage: Eukaryota > Metazoa > Chordata > Mammalia > Artiodactyla > Bovidae > Bos > Bos mutus. The sequence continues at coordinate 54,178,734 of NC_091646.1, forward strand.
ATCTATTGAACTAGAAAGTAGGCCCTTACCAGACACTGAATCTGCCAGCACCTTAATCTTGGACTTCCCAGCCTCCAGAACTGTGAGAAATACATTTCTGTTATTTACAAGCTACCCAGTCCATGGTATGTTGTTATAACAGCCCAAATAGATGAAGATATTTTCCTTCTAGCTAATTTTAGGGCAAAGGTCTTGGTCCTAATTATCAAAGCAATATAAATTCCCTATAGAGATATAATAAGCATAATATAGAAAAGTGTTTCAAAGCAGAAAAAAAAAACATTTCTGATTATCCCTTCATCTAGATGTAGACATTGTTCATGCTTTAGTCCAATGCCTTTAAAATACCTCTAGATAACTGGGAATTGTATATGCAACTTTTACCTTGATTTTTTCTTCACTTGATCTTAAAATTTTCTCTATATCATTTTGCAAACTTCAGCAGGGTTCAGTGTTTAGACATTCTGTTTCAACTGATATTTTTATTCATAAAAATCTACATTTAAAATACTTTCCTTAGGGGGAAAAAACAGCTAAGAGGTAGCACTATAGGGTTGAATGGTATGCTATTTTCAAGTTCTTGCTACATATTTTTGTCTTATTTTTAAGATCTATGCGAGGACCTTCATGTCCATGGTCATTATCTCATCTTTTTTCATTATCTTTATTATTAAAAAAAATATTTACTAGCACTATATGTCAGAGCTCTGAGGTGGATAACAAAGAACTTAAAGAAACAAACTCTGTTCTTTGGAGCTTGCAGTTTATTCAAAAACCCAAGATCCAAACACATAAAAGGGTACTGAATTCTATTGGTAAGGATCTCCCCTACAGATAGACTGCAAAAAGTTCATTAAAAAATATGAAGAAGGATATTCCCTGCAACTTTGTAATTGCAATAAATGCCCCCCAAACACCAACAAAAATCAATCAAAATCAAAATCCCAAAGCAGAATATTACCAAGATGTCCACCGGCAGGGGACTTGATAAGTAAATATTTGTGCAACCATACCTTGGAATATTGAGGGATAACAAAAATAATAAGTTAGATCTGTATCGGCTGAAATTTAAAATCCTCTAATATAAGTTATTCAGGAGAAAAGGAGGCAAGGGCAGAATAGTATGTATATAGTACCGTGTGTGTGTGTTTGTGTGTTATGAGAGAGAGGCAGAGACAGAGAATGAGTATGAATATAAAGACAATCCCCAAGACTTCCCTGGTGGTCCATTGGCTAAGACTCTGTGCTCCCAATGCAGGGCACTGGGTTCAATCCCTGGTCAGGGAACTAGATCCCACATGCTGCAACTAAGACCCTGCATGCCACAAGTAAAATCTGGAAAAGAAAGTGAAATTGAAAGTCGTTCAGTCATGTCCGACTCTTTGCGACCCCTTGGACTATACAGTCCATGGCATTCTCTAGGCCAGAATACTGGAGTAGGTAGCCTTTCACTTCTCCAGGGGATCTTCCCAACCCAGGGATCGAACCCAGGTGTCCCACATTGCAGACAGATTCTTTACCAGCTGAGTCACAAGGGAAGCCCAAGAATACTGGAGTGGGTAGCCTATCACTTCTCCAGAGGATCTTCCTGACCCAGGAATTGAACTGGGGTCTCCTGCATTGCAGGTGGATTCTTTACCAGCTGAGCTATGAGGGAAGCCCTAAGCTATGAGGGAAGACCTAGTGCCACCAAATTAAAAAAAAAAAAAAAAAAGACAATCCCTTATCTGCTTTTCGTTAAGCCTAAAACCTCTGAAAACAGAACATTCCCCACCATACCCCAAAACTTGGCATAAATTCATTTGGGATAGAACCTGATATTAACTGACATGTGGCTATTTGTGATCTTCATTTATCTCAAAATAGTGTGTGACAAGCTTTAATGTGTTTAATATTGAACACGTCTAATCTAGGTCTTTGAGCTCCCCAACCCCACTGTGGAAGTGATGTGCTAAATGTCACAAGCACTATCTTACTATGTGAAAAATCTTAAAATTTTTGAATTCCAACATACTTCTAGCCTCCAGGGTTTAGGATAAAGGATTATGCTCTGTAATATAGATATACATATGTATGCTGTATGGGAAGCCTAGTGTACTGCAGTTCATGGGGTTGCAAAGAGTCAGACATGACTTAGCAACTGAACAACAACAAATGTTGGTTTTCTTATGGACAATATCATTTGGAGTATTTTATAGTGATCTTGGGGAAAGAGACCAGGGCAGCTTGGGAAAGAATTTTGCTTTTCATTTGGTAAAACCTTTCCATAGTTTGAATTTTCTAACCTTTATATGGGTACTACTTTTACCAAAAAAAAATTAACACAGATTACAGCTCATTCCTGTTTTCTTCTTTGCATCTCTCCATATTTAAAATCAATATGAAAGTAATGAAATTTTAAAAGAGTGTATTTAAAATTATAAAAGTAAGGATGGCTAAAATGAAGGAGCAGTCTATGATAAGAAATAAGAGGTGACATATCAGGAGCTTAAGACTTTGCATTGATGTAGGATTTGGTTGGGCTTCCATGGTGGCCCAGACGGTAAAGAATCTCCCTAAAATGTGGGGGACCTGGGTTCAATTCCTGAGTTGGGCAGATGCCCTGGAGAAGGGAATGGTTACCCACTCCTGTAATCTGAGGAATCCCCATGGACAGAGGAGCCTGGAAGGCTACAGTCCATGGGTTTGCAAAAAGTCAGATATGACTGAGTGACTAACACACACACGCACACACACAGAGGATTTGGTTGGCAGAGATGGTGGGGAATTCAGGTGGGAAAGTGAACTACATAAAGGCAAGAAAGTTTGTGAGATCTAGAAAGTTTATGAGACTGAGTTCGTGCAATCTAGAAATTTGGGAGTTTAAGTTAAGTGATAGATACCACCTACCCAGAAGGTAAAAAGGACAAGGGAGTGAAGGGCTGGCTCCATTTCCCACTTGTATTTGACTCTGAGTGTTCTTCCACCAAACTGGAGGGTAAAAAGTTATAATCTGTCTCCTACTCTCAGTTGTCCTCAACCCACCACTTACTTCCCTTCTCCCACTCCTTTCACAGACCTTTCATTAAATAACCTCTTTTTAAAATTCTCAGGATGCCAGCTGATGTTCTAGAAACAGTTACCACTGACATTTCTGTGCATACTAAAAGATATGCACAGAATCATTTGTGGGGAGAGAAAAACCTTTGGATATCAGCTAGCCCACTCCCCTACCTTGTATACTAGGAAGGGACAATGAGGGGATCATGAAAGCTGAAACATCTTGCTAAGTTACATAGCTCGCTAATGCAGAGTTTCACATAAGGTCTTCTACCTTACAGACCAATTTCAGCTTACTTTTCTTCCCTTTGTGTTTGCTGGTGGTACATATGTTTCCCAGACTAGCCTGTGATCTGCTAAGACTCCAACATGTTATTTATATCTAGAGAAGGTGAAACCAAAATAAAAGCTAGGGAACTGGTGGTCACTAGAGAAGCATCATGCTTGTGTAGATGGGAGCCTGAGTACCAGCAAGTTACCATAGCAACATCTGGGTATGCATTTCAGGCTCAAGGGAGAAGATAGAATTCTCACACACTGCCTGTCCTCATCAAGATGAGATCCAACACTCCAAGAAAATGGGCCTCCAACTGTCAAGTGTTGGGGGTGGGGGAGGGCAGGCTTGGGGGGCGATAAGAAGTTGGACACACTCTTTTCTTCCAGTTTGCAATGTCCTCCGTTTTAAAGGTGAAGGAAGGGAAGGAAGGAAGAATGGAAGGGAGGGAAGGAAGGAGGGGAGAAGCTTCTCTTTTCATTGGCATTTTGTTTGCAATATAAAACACTGTGCTGCCATTAACCCTTCCTGGACTGGAAAAATTTTTTCTGGCTGTATCTCCTTTCTTAGAAATCCAACTCTCCTTCCTGTCTCCTGATTCTACCAACAGTCTGACATGAATGATTCACAAGGTTTTGTAACAAAAGCAACTATTATTTTTCTTAAAGGTTCTCCCTACCATGGTCAGCAGTGAAGCAAGAAATTTAAATGATGGCAGAAATAGGGGTGGGGTAACGTTCTGGCATGGATTTGAATTGCTTTGGGATCCTAAAGTAGGGAATAGATCCACTTTAGCTCTGACTTCCCAAGGCTGAATCTCCTGACCTGGCTTACACATCTTGCTAAATCTCAGGCGAGCTGCTGAGAAGGAGAGATTTTGGCCTTGGACACCCATGTGGCCATGGATCCCATGGCAGGGGAAGCCCAGAGGGATGACTTAGAAAGTCTGATCATCTAAAGTGGACAGATGAGGTCAGAAAAGCAAAAGATTGCTGCTTCTGGATTGCGGTGGCTGTTCCAGGACCAAGGCTCAGGTACTCAATCTGTGAGGTGGGAAGGCTAATGCTATCAGCCTGAGTTCGTATCTTTGTCCATCACTGGCTTCTGGACCAGTCAGAACAGTCTTTTCCCTTTATACATGCCAGGGTCATGTCCACCTTCCATTTCATTGATCTCCTCTACTTGGATTTCTCCCTCCTCTTCCCCTTGCTTATCTGAATGATCTAGGGATCTGTGATCCAAAATCAGAGTTCTGTATCCTCCATAGAGCATTCCTTTGTTGCCCCAGCCTGTGACAATCACCCCTTGCACAAATCTCACTTATATTTTATATTACATAGTTATTTCATCTCTCTGTGCTTGGATGGGGTAGGTGAGGACAACAACAGCATCCAGATAACGTTATGTAAAGTGTTTAGGGCAGGGCCTGAGATGTAGTAAGTGCTCAGGAAGTCGTATCTGTTTTTACTAATGTGGAGGTGCAATGCACAGACCCAAGTTAAGGCCATCACACATTGCACTATATCAGTGGTTCCCAAACTTTTTGACACTTGTTTTGGGACTGGTTTTGTGAAAGACACTTCTTCCATGGATGGGGGATGGAGGATGGTATCGGGATGATTCTCATAAGGAGCACTCAACCTAGATCCCTCGCATGTGCAGTTCATGGTAGGGTTCACACTCCTATGAGAATCTAATGCTGCCACTGATCCTGACAGGAAGCCGAGCTCAGGTGGTAATGCGAGTGATGGAGAATAGCTGTAAATATAGTTGAAGCTTCACTTGTTCTCTTGCTTCTCACCTCCTGCTGTGTGGCCTAGGTGGGAACGGGGGTTGTTGGGGACCCCTGCTCTATACGATGCATAGCAATGGCCTTGAAAGCAGCAGGTAAGGTATCTATTCATGCTATGGATACACAAGAGGATTCTTTGCCTCCCAGAATAGATAGAGAATAATAGCTGACATTTTGATGAGTGCTAACTATGAGCCAGGCAATGTTCTAAGTGCTTTACTTGTGTTAACTCATTGAATCCTTTTAACACCAAGAGTTCAGGGCGATAGTTACTATCTCCATAGTAACTCTACTATACTTTCTACTGAGGAGGAAGAGGCCCAGAAACATTGGGTAACTGGCATCAGGCCACACTATTCAGTTAGCAAGCAGTAGTAGAGCTGGATATGAAGCTAGACAGCATGGCTCCAGAGCCTGAATTCTTCACCATCATATTCTCCCCTTCCAAACTGGAAACTGAAACCTTAGGGAAGGTTATGGGGGTCAAGAAGGTCATTTAGAAGAGCAAAGGCAATTTAGCCGGAACATGTCCAGACTCTTAAAGAGAACACAGGCTTTGTGGGTGGTCCCTCTCTGTGGAGAACAAGCAAGCTTTGTATGTGAAATGGGTGTTCTGATGCTCTCCTTGCTGCCTGCTCCAGAGTACTTTCAGTTGCCCTCAGAAAGCCCAGCCTGAGAGTCTGGGGCCTTCATGACTCACCATGAGGAAGGGGACAGGAGGTAGGGAAAGGGAGAGTGGCGTTCCAAGGTTGTGGGCACCAGAAGAGCCCTGGAAGACCCTAGGATGGTGGCAGTGAAGCTAGAAGACAGAAGTCTGCCGGCTGCTGACTGATCACTGCGGGGTATGAGTAGCCTTCAGAAACTCAACATCATCAGTCAAACCTCACGGTCTTATCTTACCTCTTTTGGGGCTCCTTGTTGGCCACTATCTTGTTGTTTATCTGGAAGGAATTTCAAGTGTTGCACAAAGTTGAGATGAAATGTCAATACTTGGTTTCGATGAAATAGTGCTCACAGGGGGATTGGAAATCTCCTCAGAGCCAGGGCTGGGTGGGGGATTTTGGAGAAAGGGAAGCTGTCACAGCTCCCAGACTTTGAACCATAGGAGCTGGCTGGTTAGAAATCCTGCCCTCCCTCAAAATTCACAACTCTGTGGTGAGCTTTCAAAATCCTAGCTTTGCTTCAGGCTATTTTCAAATCTCTGGTGACTTCACAAGTACTTGAAATATAAGGTTACACCTGAGGAACTGCTATAGTCCTACAGGTCTTGCAGTAGGACACATGATTTTCAGTCCCTAAATTCCTGGCTGCCTCCATGTCTGTCATCTTACTATTGGCATTTAATGTTTTTGAGTCTTAAAGTTTTTTCCCATCTTCAGGAACACTCATCTAAAAACTAGAAGGGCATCTGAAGTTCATCTGATCAAAGCCAGCTAACCTCTGTTTCTTTTTTCCATTTCGTAAGTGCTTAGTTCTTCATCTTGAAGATAAAGTAACTTCAAGCCTCAATGTCTTACATTCTTAATTATTTGTTCAGCCAATGTGAATTTATTGTTTTTTTATTTGTATTTTATTTTATTTAAGTGTGATGACGGTTTGAAGCAGGTAGCACATAAATTAACCTGAGGTTTATGACTTCTTTGAATTCCCTGAAATTGTAGACAAAGCTGCCTGTGCATGTGCATATTTTTCTTTTTCCCCTTGCAAAGGTCTTATCAGGCCTAAGTGTCAGTTGTGCTGATGCTTGGGGTAAGTGTGGCACAGTAGAAGAAGACACGGGCTTGAGAGTCAGCAAGACCTGGCTTTGAATCCTGGCTCTACCATTTACTAGCTGGAAGATCTTGAACAATGTACATACCCACTCTGAGCATCACCTATCCATAAAATGGGGAAAATACTAGTGCCTAATTTGAGTTGCCAAAATAGGTGCTCGATAAATATTCAATCATTCAACAAATATTTATTGAATGTTTACTCTGTGTCAGTTGCTCTTGTGCGTTCCAGACCTACAGCAGTGAACAAAACTCCCTATTCTCATGGTTGTTGCTGTTATTATTGTTTTGTCATGTCCGACTATTTTGTGACTCCATGGACTATAAGCCTGCCAGGTTCCTCTGTTCATGGGATTTCCCAGGCAATAATATTAGAGTGGGTTGCCACTTCCTTCTCCAGGGGATCTTCCCAACCCAGGGACTGAACCCACGTCTCCTGCATTGGCCGGCAGATTCCTCACCAACGAGCCACCAGGGAAGCTATTCTCATGGTGCTCATGTTAAAACATCAAAGGAGTGCAATAGGGAAAACTATGATAAGGGCCATGCAGGAAGCAAACAATAAGGACTGAGAGGGAGAAAAATGGGCAAGCAGAGAAGAGATTAATTTTTAGTAGGATGGTCGTGCTTTGAATATGCTGACATTTAAGCTGAGATCCAAAAGATGGGAAAGAGATAAGCATGAAAGGGGAAGGATGATGTATTAGTCTTCTATCACTGTTGTAACACATCACCACAAACTTAGTGAATGAAAACAACCCTGATTTATTGTCTCACAATTTCCAGAGGTCAGTAGCTCAGGCAGGTGGCTCAGCTAGGTTCTCTGCCCAGGGTCTCCAAGATCAAAATCAAGGTGTAGGCTGAACTGCATTCCTTAGTGGAGACTCTGGAGAAGAATCCACTTCCATGCTCATTTCCCTTTCATGTTTCCCACATGCCCTCCCACCATCTTCAAGTCAGTAAATGTGGCTTGAGTCCAATTTCAATCTTCATGCGTCCAATCTCTCTGACTTTCTTTTCTGCATATGTCTGCTTTTAAGGGCTCATGTGATCACATTAGGCCTATTTGGATAATTAATCCAGGATAATCTTTCCATCTTAAGGTCAGCTTATTAGTAACCATAATTATATTTGAATAATTCCTCTTGTTATGTAATATTACATAACCACAGATGTGACACCAGGGGCTGAAGGGTCTAGGGGCCCAAATTCTACCTACCACAGATAGAAAGGATATTACAGGCAGAGGAAATAGTATGCATAAGTTCAATGAGCTTGGCATTGAGCGTGGCATATTTGAGGAGCTAAAAATCATATGTAGCTGGAATAATGTGACCAAAGAGGACAGTGGAGCAAGATAATAGTGGACAGGTGGGCAGGGGCCAGCTCAGAGTGGGGCTGTGGTCAGGAGGCTGTATTTTAGTCTAAGGGCAATAAGAAGCCATTAAAAAAGTTAAAGCTGGGAAATAACATGATCTGGTTGACATGTTAGGAACATCATTCTCACTACTTCATGAAGAATGAATTGGAAGGGAGCAAACATGAAAGGGAAAACACTATTATGCAAAATAAAGACAACAATCTCAACCTTTAATTCAAGAGCCTCTAAAGCTGTTTTAGTAACATAGCACTGAAAATTATAGAGCTCTTTGTGGAAAATCCAAAATACTTGTATCTAAATCATAAAATATCTACCAATATAATCCCATGCTACCTTTTATGTTATGGTATAGGCACCAAGGATGTCAGCAAAATTTATGGGAACATACTATATCCATCAGCTTATTACTCTTTCTTAAAAAATTTGGGGGAAAGACTATCATTTTGTTTCATCTTCAGTGACACAATACTCTGGTTTTGTCCATAGATAGATTGAAAAACACTGTTGAGAGAAGAGCAATTTATTGGGGCCTAGGCAGACGCTGATGCAGGTTAGACTCAAAATCAGGGCTGTTCCTATGTCCTTTGAGTCTCCTGGGGTTCTCATTGCCAGGATTTTTAGCTAGCTCTGTGAAATGCATTATTACAGTGGGAAGAAATGCAAGGTTCAAATGTTAGACATAGCAAAAGCCTAGGTTCACATTTCAGCTTAACTCATTAATGGGAAGCCAGATCCTTTCAGCCTGATTCCTATGTGAGTGCTAGGTCCCAGGCTGAAACTGTTTAGAATCTACCTGACAGCCTGATCAGCCAGGCTCCCATGGCCTCCTGTCCTGAAGCTCTTTGAGCACACAAAGCCCCCAGCTTTGAGCAGTTCCCCACCCAGGCTCCTCTCCTGCTCTCTGGTTTTCAATAATTCTCTGAACTATGCTCCTTGCAGGCACTCAGACTTCTTTCCCGACTTTCTCATGCTGTCTGTCCATTGACACACCTCTCACTGGGTCCTTCAAATGTCCTATTTTTTCTAAATAGCCCTTATGTTTCCTTTCATCATTTCTTGGCCCCCTCCTCCCAACATCACACATCTGGGGCTCTGAGACTTGTCCATCCTGACTTTGTTCAGCTCATCCCTGCTAGGAACATACATTTGCATGTCTAAAAGCCCCATTAACATTATGATTATGCCTTCCCCATTCATCCTGCAGTTCTCTCAACATCACATACATTGAGAAGAGGGAAGGAGTTTCTATAGGAGCCAGGATGCAGGTGTCAGAATTGTGAGTGAGGCCTTAAAGGTGGCACTGTTGGATTCCTGAGAGCCAGGGCTCAAGTAGCTAGGAGTGGGCTGAAGAGGGGCTGGAATGTCCACTTCAGGATTTCTGGGAAATTCTAGGGTCTGAGAAACAAAAGCAACATTGTCATCCTTTTTGGACAAGTCTCCCCAGCTTCAAATGAGACAAGGCCTGTGCACTGTCACATCTTTATATCTCTTTGGAGCACTGGGGACTTCTTTGGTGATGATGGGGGAGGGGGTGAGCATCAGAGAGCGTGAGAGAGCCCGAGAGGGCACTAGGGCGTGCGAGAGAGGAACTGATAAAAGAAAAACCTTTTTAGTATTTTGAGAAAGCATTTGAAAAAATGTGGAGGTTATGGGCTAGTCCAGTTCTGGCAACCACTCTGCATGAGACAAGACATGTCTGCGAAATATATGGCCCAGGTGGCAGCTCTTTCTTGTTCCGAATTATGAGAGTCATGCTGAACATTTATGGAGTGCCTGCGACTATGTGCCAGGCCCCACGCCAGGCCTCTGATGTGTTCTTATCCATTTAATCCTCACAATAACATAAGGAGATGGAAGTGATTTTTATGTTTACAAGACATGGGAGAAAATTGAGGCACAGAGAGGAAGCAAAGAGTTCAAGGACACATATCTGGTAAGTGGCAGAAGCAAACTTCCAGCCCAGCTTTGGCCAACTTCGGCGCCAATACTTGTCACAACTACACTATACTGGCTTTGTTGGCCAGTCAGGGAACCACTGCAGAGGCCAGAAAGTCCCTTCTTATCCAGCTCACCTCAATTTTGAATCTCTCTCCCTTTCTCTGCCCCCAGCCCCCGGATTTTCAATACCTTCTAAGACCACCCCCCACCACACACACACACACACACACACACAAAGCCCCACTGGGAATGGGAAAACCTTGGAGCAGGAGTCGAGTCATTTCATGGCAGACAAACATCCTTTGGTGTCTGTACTCAGGCAAACACTGATGACAAAAGAAAGCACAAGCTATCTTCCTGGGAACCAAAGGCCTATTTTGTATTCTTCACAGAGGAAATTAAAAATTTGTACACCCTTCCACGTCTGCTCCAGGTCAAGCATCTGCAGGATGTGTTAAAGCCCAAGACTCCATCTGGATTTCTTCAACTCCTTGTCCTTCACCCTGCCTTATGCCTCTCTGTTCCTTTATCTGTTTCTGTCTCCCACTTCTTTCACTCCCTTTTCATATTTACTTGCTAAGCCCGTAGCCAGAAGAGAGAGTTGTATTTTTACTCTCCAGGGTGATTTCTGGCTAGTCACATTCTCCTCTACTGAGGCTCTGATCATCATATTCTCTCAGCAACCACCCAGACATATGTTTAAAATTTAGGAAGTGAAGGGGGCCCATTTCTGTTCAGCTGAAAATTAATCTCTTCATCGAAAAATGGTGTGACATGCCAATTAAAAATAATGGTGTCACTTTGGTAAAATACTGCTTTCAATTTCTCACAGTCTTTCCTCAGTCTTTAATATCACAAGGCAGAGTCAAGACTGTGGCCTACAGCACCAACTCTAGAACTTTCTGTTTCTACCACTCTCTCTCTTTTGGGCTATGACTCTATGAGTGACAAGTATGATTAACCCCATATACCTCCAGGCAGGTGATATGCCTATAGTCATACTGCTAGAGAAAGGCAAAGATAGGACTCAGAGATCTCATCCTCAACTTTAGAGATATTTCCACTCTTCCATACCCACTGGGCATATTCCTTCTCCCATGCATCCTGGATTTTGGGAGAGTGTAGTTGGAAGCAGCCAGTAGATGGTACTCTTGAGTGCCAGGAGACAATAATACAGCACTAACATTGTCTAGAAGTTTCCTGAACTTTACATGCTTTTTTTTCCCATTTAATTCCTCCCAAAACAGATGTAGTAAGTACTACTATTGTTCTATTTCATAGACGAGAAAACTGGATTACAGAGAGGTTGAGAACAGGGGTACTTAGCAAAAGTACTCCTTGACTAGCTGATACTCCAGAGTCCAGGATGCCTTATGGGAGGTGTCAATTCCCACTTTACAGACAGAAGTACCCCAGCCCCTCACCGCTCAAAAATTAGATAAGAAAATTTTACTCAGATTGCACATTTCCTCCAGACAAGTTGCAGAAACCATGAAGTGTACAGTTTAGTAACAATACCAACAGTTTTACCTTATATAAGGTAGGAGCTAAAAGCTCTGGAATCAGTACAGCTGAGTTCAAATCCCTCCACTTATTGGTTGTTTGACCTTAACAAGTCAATTTGTTTATTATCCAGTTTCCCCATCTATAACATTAAACAACAACAATAATGAAGATAATCACTTTGAATTTTGCAGGGATTAATGAGAAAACATGGGTAAAGCTTCTAGAAAAATGTTAAGGCTAGTGTTATGATATCTGTCAGTATATTTTCTCCTGTTATTTCTCTTAAAAGTCTCACTGTCCATTTTGTGAGGCAGAAGCTGGGACACAGAGTGAAATGACTTACTCAGGACCACTCCTGCATGCATGCTAAATCGCTTCGGCCGTGTCCAACTCTTTGTAAAACTAAGGACTGTGGCCCGCCAGGCTCCTCTGTCCATGGGATTCTCCAGGCAAGAGTACTGGAGTGGGCTGCCATTTTGTTCTCCAGGGGATCTTCCTGACCCAGGCATGGAACCTGCCTCTCTTTTGCCTCCTGCATTGGCAGGCAAGTTCTTTACAACTCAGAGTCCTGTATATCCTCCTGACTGGCTGGCATTGGCTCTGGGGGCAACAAGAGCTCCACCTCAGGGCTTGTGCTCCCAGCTGCCTGTGTATGTTTTAAAGGGCTCCATTGAAAACATATGTGCTATGTTCCCGCTGCCCCTCCCCCCCCACTCCTTTTTCTTTCCTTTCCTTTTCTTTTATTCCTTCAGGGAGGAGAAATGAAACCAGATGCTATAAGGCCAGGGGGAAAATCCCAGGAAAGTCTTGTTTGCAGCTAATTTTGTATATTTTATTGGCACAGTTTCTGTCTCTCTTCTTCCCCCTTTGCATCTCCATTGCCTTCATCCGCACTTTAAATGGCCCAGACCAACAGTGCAGTCAAAAGGCAGTGGGGGCGGGGAGGCCTCCTCTGGGATTCCATGTCCGGACTGGGATAGATTCTGTGTCCGTGGAGAGCTGCTTTATTTTCTGCGAGGCTTGAAAATCTCTCAGTCTCCTGGGCTTCACACAGTCTCAGGTTCCTTCCTTCAGATGCTCTGGGACTCCTCTGGGGGCAAGGAACCTGGCCAGCCGCCCTACTCCGGTCCCCTCTTCCCCTCCCCCAAACACCCATTTCCTTTATAGCAGCTGCAGCTGCTTGGGGTCAGCCTGGGCGCTCCAACCCCTCCCCCACACCCCTTTCCCCCAGGTAAAAATAAATAAAATGTCAGTGAACTGATGGCTTTTTGGATTGCACCTCACCTCTTTCTTCCTGTTTTGAGTTTTCTGATTTCTTTGTGGGAACTACAAACCTTGCCTGGACTCTGGTGTGGGTGTGATTTCCTCCTTTCAGGCTCTGGTCCCACTCTTCCCCCGACTCCCTCCTTTCCTGGCTTGACTCTCTTATCTTTCTAATTGGGGTTTCTCACCAGCAAAGGTTTCCATCTTCTCCAAAATTAGTAAGTGTCTGGAAGGGAGGATGGAACTAAGTTTTCTGTAACCCAGCAATTGGAGCTGAGAAGTGGAAATTTCTAATTTATCTTTTACCCAAGACTCACTAGTGACGATGAGCTGTTCTCAGTGACAGTGCCATTTGGCTTGGTGAAGGGGATATTAGCCACCGTCGTTACCCCAAATCAGTTTGTTGTAGGAAGGCGGACCCCTTCCAGGGCCTGAAACTGGGCTCTTGTCTAACACTTGGAAATGAATTGTCCGAGGAGACACATGTGCTGACAAAGCAAGAGATTATATTGGGAAAGGGCACCCGGGTGGAAAGCAGTAGGGTAAGGGAACCCAGGAGAACTGCTCTGCCCCATGGCTCACAGTCTTGGGTTTTATGGTGATGGGATTAGTTTCCAGGTGGTCTTTGGCCAATCATTCTAATTCAGTGATGTGGTGCACACATCACTCAGCCAAGATGGATGCTAGTGAGAGGGATTCTGGGAAGTGGACGGACACGCGGTGTCTCCTTTCGACATTTCCCAAACTTTTCCGGTTGGTGGTGGCTTATTAGTTCCGTATTCCTCATCAGGATCTCCTGTCATAAAACAACTCATGCAAATAGTTACTGTGGTGCCTGGCCAGGGTGGGTGGTTTCAATCATTGTGCTTCCCCTAACAAGTTTACAGAAAGTGTTCTTGCTTGCTCAACAAATACACCTTCAAGGCAAATCCCTTAATCTTCACCAGCCCCAGCAAGCCCCTTCATAGAACAGTGAACAGAACAGTGTGTATACACACACACACACATATATAGGATGATTCCTAGGTGTCTCAGTGGTAAAAAATTTGCCTGCCAATCTGATCCGTGGGTTAGGATGATCCCCTGGAAAAGAAAATGGCAAGCCACTCCAGTATTCCTGCCTGGGGAATCCCCTGGACAGAGGACCCTGGCAGGCTACAGTACATGGGGTTGCAAGAGAGTCATGACTTAGCAACTAACCAACAACTATACATACATACATATATATAATATATATGTATGTGTATATATATATGGGGGTAGGGGGGCATCTTCCCTGTGTAGAAATTCTGGAGCCATCACTGGCCATCTGCTATATAAGCTGCTCTCCTTTTCAAGACTGCAAAACTATATCAACATTTAGCATCTTTGGAATGGACTGTGATGTTTGTAGAATTTAGCTAGTGTGTATAGGTCCCGGATTGTGGCCCGGACCTATCAATCAGGATAACAACCTCTGTGGTGCACTTGCAGTTCTGTTTGTAATAATTGTAAAACTATACGCCATAAAACAGTTAACAACCATTGACTGAAATCGTTATTCAGTGTAGAACCCCATTCTATTCACCTGAAGTGCACACAGGGCTTCTCAGGTGGATCTGGAATGCATTTAAGGCTTGGAGGCAACCTGAAGGGGCAAAAAGGCAGCTGGAGACAGGCTTAGAAATGTAAAGCACGTTGTTGTTTAAGGTCAACGTGGTGGCTGAATAGCAGGCGGCTGCTGATGGAGGCAAGGTAAACTGCTGGTTGCTTAAGCAGAGTTGAGGGCCTGAAACTGTGTCCCTCTCTCTCTGGAGTAGAACTAAGAAAGTTAGAAATTGTGAGTCTGTTTTTAGTTCCTGTCTTAAAGAATTTATGTTTAGGGATGGGAAAAGTGTGCACAGGTGTATTGGGTTGGCCAAAACCTTCCTTCAGATTTTTCCATAACCTGTTACAGAAAAACCTAATAACTTTTTGGCCAACCCAACATAATGGTGAAGAGGGGCTTCCCTGGTCGCTCAGTGGTAAAGAACCCGTCTGTCAGTGCTGGAGATGCAAGTGACTCTGGTTCGATCCCTGGGTCAGGAAGATCTCCTGGAGGAAGAAATGGCAACCTCCTCCAGTATTCTTGTCTGGAGAATCCCATGGACAAAGGAAACTGGAGGGCCACAGTCCATGGGATCACAAAGGGTTGGACATGACTTAGTGACTAAACAACAACAATATAATGATTAAGAACATGGCTCTGGTGCCAGGTCATGTGAATTCAACAAGATCTTCCACTAATCACCTTGAGCCAGTCATTGTCTCCTCTGACTATTGTATCCTCATTTAGAATGTGGAGGCAATAGTTGTTATCTACCTCATGAGGACAGTGAGATGAGCCCATGCCTGTAAAGTACCTAGCACACAGTGAGAACTCTACTGATGGCATGTGTGTGCTCAGTCATGTCTGACTCTTTGCAACCCTATGGATTGTACCCCACCAGGCTTCTCTGTTCATGGGATTCTCCAGGCAAGAATAATGGAATGTGTTGTCATCTTCCACTCTAGGGGATCTTCCTGACCCAGGGATTGACCAGCATCTCTTGCATTTACTACCTTGACAGGTGGATGCTTTACCACTGCGCCACCTGATGGCAGCTACTATTTATTCAGTGCTTACTAAGTGCTACACTCTGCACTACATGCTTTCCTTGCATTGTCTCCTTTTAATTCTTATAACTATCCTATAATGCAGAAGTCATTATTATTCCCCAATGCCCAGATGAGGAAACTGAGGCTGAGAGAAGAGGATGATGGTAATTGAGTGTAGCAGGTGCTATAATATGCTATGCTCAGTTGCTCAGTTGTGTCCAACACTTTGCAACCCACCAGAGTGTAATCTGCCAGGCTCCTCTGTCCTTAGGATTTCCCAGGCAAGAATACTGGAGTGGGTTGCCATTTCCCTCTCCAAGGGATCTTCCCAACCCAGGGATTGAAATTGTGTTTCCTGCATTGGCAGGCAAATTCTTTCCCACTAAGCCACCTGGGAAGCAATAGGTAAGTGCGATAGGAATACAAAAATGGACCTGTCTAATCCCTCCTGGGCAAATCTGGGGAAAGCGTCACAGAAGAGTGCTTACATAAGATGGGCTCTGAAGACTAAACAAGGATTCACCCAGAGGCGCAGAGAGTATGCAAAGGCAAATGCACAGTAATTGAGCATAGTAGAAGTGCAGATGTGGGCAAGGTGGGTATCATCAGGAAACAGTCCTGAAGGTTGACTGAGGACCTTTTATGTCTGCCATGCTGAGGAATTTAGACCTCATCCTTGAGAGAATCATCAAAGACGTGGAAAGGCTGCATACAGGGAAGGAGTCCAAGTTAGCGATAATGAGGGTCTGTACTGACATAGTAGCAGTACAAACAGAGATAAACCCAAGTGCTATGAAGCCTCTATTTTCATCTCAAGGGCCTCACAATATAGTGCAGAAGACAGTTCTCAAATCAAAAGCAAATCAACCATTCCAATACAATGCAGTATGCTCAGCGGGAGCACCCCGCACGCAGGGCGCTGGGGAAGCACAGAGAAAGAACATTCTTCAGGTGTGGGGGGAGGTCAGAAAAAGCTACTCATAAAAGGAACCTCTGGAACTAAGTTTTGAAGGGTAGAAAGAATTATCCAAGCAAAGAAAAGACAAGAGGATTGTCATTCCAGTCATAGGAATAACACAGCAAAGGCACAGAGGGTTGTCATTCCAATCATAGGAATAACACAATAAAAGTACAAAGGATCATCATTCCAGTCATAGAAACAACACAGCAAAGGTGCAACAGCATGGAATGTGAGGGCCTGCATGAATTTCAGTATAGATGGAGCAGAAAGTGCATGAAGGCTAAGGGGCAAGAGGGGTAGGATATGGGATTAGGAAGACAGCAGAGGCCAAGTTTAGAAGACTTTATCTGTGCCATGTCAAGAAGTTTCAACTTAATCTAGTAGGTGAATGGGGAGTCATTAAAGTAATTGAAGTAATTTATTTTATTTATTCTTTTAAAATTTATTTTATTTAAGTATAGCTGATTTACAATGTTGTGTTAATTTCTGCTGAACAGCAAAGTGATTCAGTTATATATATATATATATATTATTTTTCATATCTCTTTCCATTATGGTTTATTATAGGATATTGAATATAGTTCCCTGTGCTATACAGTAGGAGTTTGTTGTTTATCCATTGTATATATAATAGTGTGCATCTGCTAACCCCAAACTCTCAGTTCATATCTCTTCCTCCCCTCTTCCTCTTGGCAACAAGTCTGTTCTCTATGTCTGTTAGTCTGTTTCTCTTTCACAGATAAGTTCGTTTGTGTCATATTTTAGATTTCACATGTAAGTGATATCATATTGTTGAGGTCCTTTAATGGACTGGAACTTGGTGGTCTGGAGTCAATGATAAGAAAGTAAAGGAGAGGAAGAGGCTGATATTCCTTGGTTTACACAGAAAGCCAATAAAGTCCCTGCATGGGGCTTGCTCTGTTCACGAAGGCCTCAGGTGCCCTCTTGATGGGGTGAAGGCGCAGAGTACCTACTTGAGAGGGTCTTAGAAGCCCGGGCAAGAAAGTGAACTCAGAGAGCCTCTGCGCTCCAGGGGATCAGCCTGAAAAAGAGAGGGAGGGAGGGAGCGAGTGAGCAAGCAAGCAAGAGAGAGAGAGAGAGAGAGAGAGAAAGAAAGAAAGACACGGGGACCAGAGCTCTGATGGAGCAAAGGTGTTTTAATCAACATGGTGTGAGCATATATACTGTCTTACAAGGTAGTTATTCTTAGCAAAGATAAAGATTAAAATTCCAGACTTACAAAACATAGGGGATCCATATTAAAGAGAGAGAGAGTTGTAAACAATCACTTTTACTGTATGGTTCACAAGAAGGAAGAGTGTACTTATCACCATATAGAAACACTAATGAAGTATTGATATGCCTGGATTCCTCAGCCCCCGGGAAAGACTTGCCTCTCCTCTTAATTCCAGAATATTCAGGAATTAATAAGGAACAGAGAATTCCGGACAGATCCAAAACAGCACACAGGAAGCCAGCCTCCTGTTAAATGCTTCCTGACATCATATGGTATTTGTCTTTCTGACTTGTTCCACTTAAGTATGATAATCTCTAGGTCCATCCATGGTGCTGTAAATGACATTATTTCTTCCTTTATTATGACTGAGTAATATTTCATTGCACATTTATACTACATATTTATCCATTCATTTGTTGATGGATATTTAGGTTGTTTCCATGTCTTGGCTATTGTAAATAGTGCTGCTATGAACATAGGGATGCATATATCTTTTCAAAGTTAAGAGTTTTGACCAGACATATACCTAGGAATGGGATTGCTGGATCATATGGTAGTTCTATTTTTAGTTTTTAAAGGACCATCCATACTGTTCTCCATAGTGGCTGTACCAATTTACATTCCCATCAACCGTATAGGAGTGTTCCATTTCACTGAATTCATTTAATTAAGGGCCAACCAGATGTACCGATACACCTATTAGACTAGTAGTAGTGTAGAGCGTGGGATTTGAGGTGGTGAAATTAGAAGAGGCAAGACCAGAAGCAGGAAAACCTGGTAGGAAATTACTGTAACAGTTCATGCTAGAGATGATGAATGGCTTAACAAAACCGAGGTAGGTGTGATAGGAGGGGAGTGATGGGGGAATTAAAAGTGGCAGGACTTGGTGACTGATTTGATATGGTTGTTGATAGAAAAGGAATTAAGGAGGACTCGGGTTTGGGACCTTAATGATGAATAAATTTTGGTTTTACCAACCAAGAAGAATAGAGAACAGAATCTGGAAAAAAATGATGAGTTCAGTTTTGGACATATTGAGTTCCAGATGGTTGTAGGGTATCCAAGTGGAGAGGAGATGTCCACTGGAAATGTTTTGATATATGAGTATAGAGCTCCAGGGACATGTCCCTGACAGAGATTTAGATTTGGAAAAACATCAGAATATGGATGATGGTAAAAATCATCGGAGGAGATGAGATCCCTAGAGAGAGGATGTATAGTGAGTATAGAGGAGGGCCAAAGAAAAAAACCTTTTGGACTATCAATATTCAGTAGGCAGACAGAGCAGAGGGTTCAGGAAGGTTGGTGCTTAGCCTGTACTCTATATTTTAGGAATTGTGGGGTTGAATGAGAAACCCTGACACAGTAACCCCAATCTTTCCTTCTTAGAACTTCTAAAACTTTTTGTGGCCTATATAATTGAGGATTTTAAATTTTAGGGCAGCATATTTTTCAATGTCTAATTTAGTAACTTTTTCTGAATATTGTTGAAAATTGCTTTGCAAAAAAACTTTCATTACAAAGTTTTCCAAGTTAACTAAAAATATCTCTAGGCAGAAAAATTGCATTTATTTTCTTTGTCTCATTTACCTAAAAGCTTTGAAGTATCACATCCCTTTGCCTCAGGAAGAGTTGCTTCCTCTCAGTTTTAACCTAGGTCAAGCACCAAGCATTGTGCTTAGGAAAATTGTAGGTGGCCAAAACGGTTCAAGTGGCATTATCTGTTATTTTTACCTAAATATGCCTACACTATCCTGTAACTATACACAGACACACACACATAAGTTAGGTCTTTGTGAAATAGTGGTGGTTCAATTTCAATCTTGCCTTTCAGGTTTTTGTTTTAATTTTTTTTTTTTTGTACTGAAGGGCAAATCAGAAAAAAAAAAGAAGTATGTGGCTTCCAGGGGCTGTTTCCCTTTAGATTACTACAGCATGTTAAAAACTGATCACAGTTGATATACATCAGCTTGCCTGAGTTTCTGCAACATGCCTCAAATGCAAAAATCCTTCGTGATGGACGATTGTGGGTAAAAACATACATGAATCAGATTTCTCCTCTGATAGCTTCCAGACCTCATTTTAGTGGGTTTGGCTCTTAAGGCAAACTCCACTGGACAGCACAGGAGTAGCACTCAGTCATTTCTCCCACACTTGGCCTCCATTCAGTGGGCGGACCTGACTAGCTGCTTACATCCTCTCCCTCCTAAGGGAGAAGGGAAGTTAGAGATCTCCCTGGTGAGTGCTGAGTTGCCATCTGCGCATAAGGTTTTACAGTGGAGAAACAAACACTCTGCTTTCTCTCAACTTCATTGTAATAAATCTTGGCAGAGACTCTCTCAGAGAGAGAAGAGGAAAGAGGGAGTAGAGAGATAAAGAGACAGAAGAAAAAGAAAACAGAGGAAAAGGAAGAGAGGAAGAGAAAGGGAAGAGAAGGGATACATTGCCATTGCTATGCACTACTTTCCCCTGTGTGCTTTGTACTTGTAATACATGGATCCTAAATGCCACAAAGCTATTTCCTTCCCAGTGACTAGTAGTAACAATTTAATCCAAATGCAACCCTTGGTTTGTTTATGAGGGGAGAATAGGGTCTTTTGTTTCCTACCTACCTGGTTATATTTTTAAGTGAATTCTTGAGTTAAAAAAAAAAAAAAACAGCAACCAAACTCTAGTCAATGTTCCAATAACCTACTCCTTTTTGCCACCCCCTGCCTTTTGCTGCTCCACAGGTAAGCTGTGCTCTCATCCACAGCAGGGGCTTCCCAAGGCAGGGTCTTCCCTGATGGCTCCAAGGTAAAGAATCCGTCTGCAATGCAGGAAACATGAATTCGACCCTTGGGTTGGGAAGATCCCCTGGACAAGTGAATGGCTACCCACTCCAGTATTCTTTCTGGAAAATTCCAAGGACAGAGGAGCCTCACAGGCTAAGTCCAAGGGATCGCATAGAGTCAGACACTACCGAGCACACACACGTACATGCACACATCCAAGGCAGAGCCTTCGTCATCATCTGAGGGTTGTTGTGCCCTAGCCAGGCTATAGCGACCACACAAACACGTCAGCCTTCACCACCAAGTCTCTCTTGCTATTGCCACTTTCTTGACCTCTGTCTCCAGCAGATGAAGGTAAGGGAATTTTTGTTTTTCAGCCTTTGGTACAGAAAAGGAAATATAAGTTAAAGAAAGAAAAGAACAGGAAAAGAGAAAAGGAATATGAAAGAAAAAATAAGAAAACCCCTGTAACAGTTGTCCCCAGGCTCCATTCCTAGCTCATGTGACCTTCTCTGCTTCTCTGCTCAGAAATTCATTAAACAAATGATGTTCTGGAGGGAAGATGGGGGTTGACATGTATATACTGCATCACTAAATGTGCACTAAGTCATTACAGACTTGTCCAACTCTGTGCAACCCTATGAACTGTAACCTGCCAGGCTCCTCTGTCCATGGCATTCTCCAGGCAAGAATACTGGAGTGGGTTGCCGTGCCCTCCTTCAGGGGATCTTCCCCACCCAAGGATCGAACCCACATCTCTTACATCTCCTGCATTGGCAGGCAGGTTCTTTACCACTAGCGCTACATGGGAAGCTCATGTATACACTACTATGTATAAAATTGATAACTAGTAAGAACCTGCTGTATACCACAGAGAACTTTCCTCAGTACTCTGGTGACCTAAATGGTAAGGAAATCCAAAAACGAGGAGATATATGGGCTTCCCAAGTGGTGCCAGTGGTAAAGAATCTGCCCGCAATGCAGGAGATGCAAGAGACACAGGTTTGTTCCCTGGGTTGGGAACATCCCCTAGGAGGAAGGCATGGCAACCCATTCCAGTATTCTTGCCTGGAGAATCCCATGGACAGAGGAGCCTGGTGGGCTACAGTCCATGCAGTCACAAAGAGTCTGACACAACTGAGCATGAATGCATGTACATATATATGCATATAACTGATTCACTTTGTTGTAGAGGAGAAACTAACAGAACATTGTAAAGCAACTGTACTTCAATTTTATATTATTATTTGTTCAGATGGTAATACTCTGGATACATTTGATTAAATATTAAATTTCAAAAAAATTAACTTTAAAAATGATGATTTTTGTTTTGAGGCATAGCCTTTTCATTCCCTACTGCGGGGTCAGGAAAGTATTAATATATGATATGATGTAGATTAGACAGGCAGTGGAATTCTCTGCCTGGGTTCTCATTCCAGGACCTAGCCCAGTGCCTGGCCCATAGTGCCAAATCACCTCCCTTTCTTAAAAAGCTTGAGTACCCTGTAGCAATGCCACCATTCCTGGACTGTTCAGAGTGTTCTAGCACTATGTGATATGCCAATAACATCTCATTGGGAATCCACTTTTCTCAAAGGTGTTTGGTTACGAGGGAAATAGATTCCTATTAACAGGCAAAGTATGTTGCTTCACACACACATATGGACACACTTGTACACATTCATTGGGGTAAACAATCCACACCTAACGAAAGGTATTCTACTCCCTATTCTACAAGAAGCCTCAGTTCCTTGTCCAAAGGTAACTGCAGAGCCACTGTTAAGTGATCCTTGTCTCACAGGCAAGCTTTAGTGTGGAAAGGAGGTGGGCTTAAGTTGCTCCTGGTTTGCACAGGGTGCTGAGGTAGAGGGTCCCCAGTACTTCAGGGTGGGAGGCATCAGGCCTTGGGCTCTCATGGGGATGATAGTTCTGAAAACAGGTACGAGGAGAAGATGGGAAGCATCACCTGCTTTATTATAGTCTTAACTCCTTTGGGGTGTGACTCGGATCCTGGAATGGAATTGTCCAATGAAAGGAAAATTTGAGGTCCAGAAAGGAAGGGCTTTGTCTGAGGTCACACCCACCCCCCCCCACAACCACAGCACACACACACACACACACACACATATATCTTTAGAGGCAGAGCTGGAATGCTAGCCCCTAGGTCTCCAGCTTCCCAGGACAGTGTTCTGAATTCCCTAGCATCTCCACCAGTCAAATGAGCCAGGCTAGGACCTCTGCTCTTGGTACCTTCCACTACTACTCTATTCCCTGTGTCTGGACTATGAGCCTTATAAATGTCAAGGGTCCCTCAAAGAGAGGATTTTTCCTCTCCGTTTAGTCAAAAGATGATAGAGTTTGGGGGCCTGGAGAGAGAGTTTTCAAACTGTCAACTGCTCTGAAACACCTGAGGTGATAATCACATCAGTCTTTCCCAGCTGTTTGTTATTGACAAAGTCTACCCTTTTGTGAAAGGTCTACAACTCAGCAGAATTTTTTGTGTTTACATGATGGCTTTCCTTCCAATGCAGCCCTAAATCTGGATGGAAAGCACTCTCTTGTTTTTTTTTTTTTTATTATTATTATAATGTTTCTGTTTGATTATAACGTTCATATACATTCCCTGGCAAAAGTGAATATTGTGGAAGAATATTAGGGAAAATATAAGTAAACAGATGCTGTGCTTAAAATAAATATGTACGTGTAACCGAATCACTTTGCTGCACACCTGACACTAACAGAACCTTGTAAGTTGACTATCCTTCAATTAAAGTGTTAGTCGCTCAATTGTGTGACTCTCTGCGACCCCATGGACTGTAGCCCGCCAGGCTGTTCTGTTCATGGGATTCTCCAGGCAAGATTTAGGTTGCCATTCCCATCTCCAGGGGATCTTCCCCAATCCAGGGATTGAACCCAGGTCTCCTGCATTGCAGGCAGACTCTTTACTGCCACCAGGGAGCCATACTTCATTTAAATAAAAAGTTAAAACAACAACAACAACAAACTTTTGCCAACTGTTAAGAAATCCCTTTTCTAGACACAAGAGGGAGCTTTTACCTAAAATGAAAATAAAGGCAGTTTAATGCACATTCTACCATCTTTATTTTCTTTTCATTGAAAAAATTAAATTTGTGATCTTTGAAAACACATTTGTTAAATGATTGTGAATACATATAACCCTAGAGATGACAGGCTCCTGAACTACTGTGACCTCTCGTCAGCAATTCATATGGTTGTCTATTCCTCTCCTTAAAGGTGTTCCTTCCTTGGCTCCTGAGACACAACTCTGGCCCTGGGTCTACTCATAACTTTTTTGATCATTTCTCTCTCTTCAGTGTGGGTGCTTTCCCGATTCCCCCAGCTCTCTTCCTTCTCATTCTGCAACATCTACACACTTTCCTTGACTGACCTCATGCATGCCTCGTGGTTTCAATCCCCATTATGTACTGATGAATAAGTCACCACATGTACCTCCTGCTATTAAGTCCATGCTGAGGTCAAGACATGCATATTCACTTACCTACTGAACATGTCCAAGAGCGCAGAAGCTGCCAGAGGAAAATAAATCGGTTGGCCTGATCCAAGACTATAGAACAGCTTGGTTAGGGAGTCTCTGAGTTTTCAATGTCCTGTATGAACAGTGATATTTTTGAAATGGAATAAACAGCAAAACAGCAGCAACAACAGCAACAACAAAAATCCTTTAAATACTAGAACACAACAAAAATGATGGTAGACAGCAAAAAGGATGATGTTTCCCATCTTATTTTTTACAAATACAAAACGTATCACTTAGAGCTGAGTTGTCCAACTTAGTAGTCACTAGTTCACAGGTGGCTATTGTGCACCCAAAATGTGGCTGGTTTGAATTGAGATGTAGAGTATATGTAAAATACATATAACATTTAAAAGAAAGCAGAGTATCTCGTTAATCTTTTTATTTTAATGTTGATTCTAGAACAGCTCCCGGCTCATATGAAGTGCTCAATAAATGTTAGCTGCTACTATTACTAGACATTAATTCTAATCATTCCAAATTTCTTGTTGTAACCAAAACCAACCAGGCACTTTGATGCTTCTCTGCCTTTGTGACTGCTGTTTCACCTGCCTGGAATCCCCTATCTTAAGTTCTTTCCCTATTAAACTCTTACTCATCTTTCAAGACTTGGCTTCAATGTCTTCCACCCAGTGTTTGAAGCCTTCCTCATTACCAGGGGTCATTTTCTCCTCTGTGGCATAATTTACATGTTGCTATTATTGCACACATTATTATAGTACAGTTACATTTGTAGTATAATTGTGTGTCTGTTTCCTCCATTAGACTCTTAAACTCAATAAGCACTGGGGCTTGTTTGCTTTCTCTTGATATCACCAGAGTCTAGGACATTTGCCACGTAATACGTGCTCAATGGGCTTCCCTGGTAGCTCAGCTGGTAAAGAATCTTCCAGCAATGCAGGAGACCCCAGTTCGATTCTTAGGTTGGGAAGATCCCTTGGAGAAGGGATAGGCTACCCACTCCAGTATTCTTGGGCTTCCCTGGTGGCTCAGATAGTAAAGAATCTGCCTCAGATGGTAAAGAATCGAGACCTGGGTTTGATCCCTGTGTTGGGAAGATACCCTGGAGGAGGGCATGGTAACCCACTCCAGTATTCTTGTCTGGAGAATCCCCATGGACAGAGGAGCCTGGTGGGCTACAGTGCATGGGGTCTCAAAGGGTAGGACATGACTGAGTGACTAAGCATAGCACAGATACTCAATAAATGTTTTCCAAATTGAAAATTAAATTAGCTGATCAAACCATCTGTCTTTACACATGAAGAAACTGAAGTTCAAGGAGGTAATGCAACATTTTAGGTGGGTACGCTTTGGATTCCAATGGACCAGGGGACCTTTCCTCTTGCCTCTGAAAAGAATAGGCAAAAAGTGATCTCAGAATACAAGTGCAGCAAGTAGAACTTTAGATTAACCTAGATCCTTAAGTTTCTCTACTTTGTAAGAAAATATCATGAAAGAGAGAATCCAAAACCCTGATACTGAATTGAGCATTTTGTGCTAAGTCTCTTCAGTCACGTCCGACTCTGTGTGACCCTATGGACTATAGCAACCCCAGGCTCCTCTGTCCAAGGGGATTCTCCAGGCAACAATACTGGAGTGGTTGCCATGCCCTTTTCCAGGGAATCTTCCTGACCCAAGGATCGAACCCTCGTCTCTTATGTCTCCTGTGTTGGCAGGCAGTTCTTTACCACTAGTGCCACCTGGGAAGCCCCTGTATCAAAACTCCCACTAGTTTCGGATCTTAGAATATTGGTTAAGAATGTCATTTTCATTTATTACCCCAGTTTAGCTGGCTAGTCAGTGAGATATGCAAGTGACTGAAGAATGCAGGGTTCAATATTGCTGTACCCTTGATGGCAAGGATACCATAACCCAAATGGCCTGGATGCTAATTCTTACTGTGCTGCTAAACTACTTAAACTTTCAGTAACGTTTTTCACATCCATATAAGAGGGTGTTGGATCGGATGATCTCTAAAGTCTAACAAACTCCCCTGTGACTGTGACTATGACACGATCTTTCATAGACAATGAGACTTATTTTTAGAGCTTCCTAGAAAAAAAATGCATTTCCCTTAGGGATACCTTTAGTTTTCTTACATCTCTGAGGTTAGCAAATAATTATGGAAATACCTGATTGAAATGGCATTTGTAGATTTACTTTCACATGCAACATTTCAGTCTGTAAAACCCCTGTGAGGAAAATAAACTGGTTGTTATACCAATTCTGCAGATAGTGGTGGTGATGATGGTGAGGATGATGATGATAAGAGCTAATATTTTTTATTGAGTGTGCTTGTTGCTAAGTCACTTCAGTCGTGTCCGACTCTGTGTGACCACATAGACAGCAGCCCATGAGGCTCCCCTGTCCCTGGGATTCTCCAAGCAAGAACACTGGAGTGGGTTGCCATTTCCTTCTCCAATGCATGAAAGTGAAAAGTGAAAGTGAAGTCACTCAGGTTGTCTACTTGAAAGTCATGGATGGATATGGTGCCCTAGAAAGGCAGTGTGCTTAGTTGCTCAGTCGTGCCCAACTCTTAGCGACCCCATGGACTGCAGCCCACCAGGCTCATCCATCCATGGGATTTTCCAGGCAAGAGTACTGGAGTAGGGTGCCATTGCCTTCTCCTATTGAGTGTGCTAGTTGTTTTTAGAATTCAGCATGTATCAATGGTACCATCTTGTTACTCTAGATGAGGATTCTAAAGGGCCATAAGATTAAGTGATTAAAGTTGGTAGTGACAGAACCAGTACTTGAATCCAAATCAACTGTCATTTCTATATTCTTATATCAATTACTCATTTTCCTGCAGTATACAATTTCAATTTTTTTTGTATCATTGAAATTATCACTTTTCATGTTAGCCCTTCACAACCGGAGGCTACTGCTCTTTATCCTTTTAACTTTCTCTTCTTTCCTAAATGAATTACATTTCTGGTCACAGAGCTGGAGCTGGCTCACCTCGTCTCATGAAAGTTAATTCTGTGGACCTCTTTCTGACTCCCCCATTCACTGATATCACTTTGGTGGCTTGAAATAGCCCATAGTGGGAGATTTTAATGCCATGGAAATATACAGATGTTACAAATAGAAACCACTTCCCCCCCTGGAGAGCCAATTGTTAAAATTTACCAGCACATGCCTGGTTCTAAATGAAAGAGAGAAATGCTTCAACCTTGTTCTAGGTTCCACTGGACAAAGTGGTCATCTGTATTTGAATAAAGATAGCAGTGTAGTGCACAGCATCTGTCTTAGTCTGGAGAAAGAGAGGAGTTATTCTTCCTTTGAGATGCCTTTGCTATATTTCCAGATATATCTAGACTTGAAGAGAGCTAGTAGAGCTCGAGAAACAATTTACTGCTCTAAATTGTTACTATTCTCCTTTCTGTTGACTCCTAAAAACTGCCACGGTGGAGGCTCTGATCCATTATTGTATTGGCAAAGATTTTTAGATAATCTGCTTTAAGCTACTTATATCAATTAGGGTGACATGGTCAGTAGATGGTAATGCCTGGGTTTCTTAATGGCCAGTGTACTTGTACAAGACATGATTTGAAAATATTTGCAATATGTATTGATAGTCAGTGGTATACGAATGAACAAAACTTACTTTGTATAAACAGTCACTCTAAAGATGTTTACTTAGTGTTCAGTCATCAGAGTCCCAGCATGTCCAACTGTTATACATACTCACATTTAAGGAGAAATCTATGCCCCTTGTCATATTTTGGAGATAGAACAATCTCTGTAATTCTCTTGAAGATAGGAGTAATGGAAGGTTTGATTTGATAGTGCACAGTACTGACCACAGAAGTACCTCATAACATACAGCTGAATGAATTATGTTCACTTTCATAAACTGGACTTCAGATTCCTCCCCCAAACTAGTCTAGACCTACTCCCTGGAAAGCAAAAGCCCTGGATCCCCCGAGATAGCCTCAATTCAAAAATTTCTGTCTGGCTCTAAGTCCTTACACCAGAAAATAGGCCCTACTTTTTGGTTCATGCAAATACCATCATTGTATGCACTGGGAATGGGACTGTTTGGCTGGAAGAGGAGAAAATTGTTCATCATTATTCATATATTTAATTTGGGCATTATTTAGGGGAGTTGGTCTGGATGAGTAGGCAGAGCTCATGAGCTGGAGAGATAGAGACATGAGGGAAACCAGAAGAAAGTCACTTGAGCTCATGCCTCACACAGGCCTCTTCTCGGCAACTCCTCCTCAGGAACTGGTCTGTGGCCTCCTCCCCAGGACCTGCATGTCTGGCCACATGTGTGCCCAAGGGGAGGTCCGCCTGTTAGACACAATGCAGGCAGTATCCATGAGGCCCCTCAATCCAAACCCAACTCTGTTGCTGTAGCCCCTTAGCCGGTTTCCCTTGGGGCCTCATCTGGGCCCAAGGCTCTGAAGAAGAAGCCAGATGACTTAACCTCTGGAACCATGAGAAGCTTAATCAGGAGTGCTTATGAAGACTTTGTTGTTTAATCACTCAGTTGTATTCAACTCTTTTGCGACCCCATGGACTGTAGCCCACCAGGCTCCTCTGTCCATGGGATTTTGTAGGCAAGAATACTGGAGTGGGTTGCCATTTCCTCCTCCAGGGAATATTTCTGATCCAGGGATCAAACCGGGGGTCTCCCACATTGCAGGAAGATTCTTTACCGTCTGAGCCATCGAGGAAGCCCTTGTGAAGCCTAGTTACAGAAAATATCAGGGGAAGGCTCAGAATATGATTGATGGAATGAGAACTGAGTAGAATTCCCCTCTCTGGGAATTTTTACAAGGCAGGGGCATGAAGACATTTAGGAAGAAGCAAACAGTGAGGTGGAAGGTCAGATGTGTTTGGATGAAGAATAGCTAAACCAAACCCCTTCTCCCTTGAGTGTTTCTCTGAAGGTGGAGGGATGAGGACAGAACTTTCTGGAAAAGAGATGTGTGATAAAAGGCAGAGCCTATCAGAGGGTTTCCTGATAGAGAGACTGATTATCAAATATGCTCATGACTCTCAAGATTATAAATAGAGAGTGGACGAAGTCCTTTTTTATTGAATTTTCTTTTCTACATCAAAGCTGGCATTCTTCAGCTCTTTCTAATTGTAAGCCACATTATAGGACCAGCTCATTTGTAACTCTCTTGATCTCCTACAGCTTGTCCTTTCTCTATCTTCATATTTTTAAATATGGGCTTTATATATCCAATCCCAAGGCTCAAATGTGTCAGCCTCAAACAGTCAGGTGATTTATAGATGCCAAGTTGAAGAATGTTATATTCTTATGAGGTGGAGAGGTGTGACATAAAGTGCTAACTAGAGTGAAAAGAGCAAAAACAGCACAAGAAAAAGGCAAGGCTTGAGGTTGGGAATAGGCAAAGAAACAGACAAAACCCCAAAGCCCAGGGGAAAGCTTAGGCTGTAGGCAAACACTGAAATTAATTCCAGTGATATTTGAGGATGGATGAGATAGCTGTGGGGTCTGGTGAATATACTTAAATGCTTACCTAAAGGAACAGAGAATTAGGAAGCTGTTGCCAAAATTACACGCAGCAATGTTTGTTTCTCTACTTGTTTTCTGATTCATAGAAGTAAATGCTTGTTTGAAGGAGGAGGGGGGAAACCATCATCACCAGAATTAATCCAAGTGATACTGGATTCTGAATGAATTATAGACATGCTTTGTTTTATTGTGTTTCACAGATACTGTACTTTTCACAATCTGAAGGTTCGTGGGAACCCTACATCAAATAAGTCTATAGGCACCATTTTTCCAATAGCATTTTCTCATTTTGTATCTCTATGTCACATTTTGGTAATTCTCAAATTTTGTTTCAATTTTTCATCATTATTATACTTGTTATGTTGACCTGTAATCAGTGATCTTTTATGTTACTATTGTAATCATTTTGGGGTGCCACAAACTACAGTCATATAAAATAGCAAACTTAATAAATATTGTGTGTGTTCTATTATCTGAGACTCTGAGTCTGAGACAAAACAATATTGAAAATTAGGCCAATTAATAACTCTAAGTGTTCAAATGAAAGGAAGAGTCACCTGTCTCAAACTTTAAACCACAAGCTAGAAAATTTGATTAAGCTTAGTGAGGAAGGCACATCAAAAGCCAAGATAGACCAAAAACTAGGGCTCTTGCACCAAACACTTAGCAAATTACTAATAACAAAGGAAAAATTCTTGAAGGAAATGGAAAGTGCTACACCAGTAAACACTTGAATGTTAAGAAAGAGAAATAACCTTCATTGCTGATATAGAGAAAGTTTTAGTGATCTGGGTGGAAGATCAAACCAGTCAGAATATTCCCTTAAGCCAAAGCCTAATCAAGAGCAAGGCCCTAACTCTCTTACTTCTGTGAAGGCTGAGAGAGGTAAGGAAGCTGCAGAATAAAAGTTTGTAGCTAGCAGAGGTTGGTTCATGATGTTTGAGAAAAGAAAGTGTTTCTCTAACATCAAAGTGCAAGGAAAAGCAGCAAGTGCTGATGTAGAAGCTGCAGCAAGTTATCCAGAAAACCTAACAAAGATAATTCATGAGGGTAGCTATGCTAAAAACCAGATTTTCAATGTAGATGAAATAGCCTTCTGTTGGAAGAAGATACCATCTAGGACTTAGAGCTAGAGAGGAGAAGTCAGTGCCTGATTTCAAAGGACAGGTTGACTCTCTTTTCTGGGGCCAGTGCAGCTGGGTACTTTAAATTGAAAAGCCAATGTTCATTTACCATTCTACAAATCCTATGCCTTCAGAATTATGCTAAATTGATTCTACCTGGAACCTATAAATGGAACAAAAAAGCCATAATGACAGCACATGTTCAGAGTATGGTTTCAGTTCAGTTCAGTTCAGTTCAGTTGCTCAGTCATGTCCAACTCTTTGTGACCCCATGAATTGCAGCACGCCAGGCCTCCCTGTCCATCACCAACTCCCGGAGTTCACTCAAACTCACATCCATGGAGTAGGTGATGCCATCAAGCCATCTCATCCTCTGTTGTCCCCTTCTCCTCCTGCCCCCAATCCCTCCCAGCGTCAGAGTCTTTTCCAATGAGTCAACTCTTCGCATGAGGTGGCCAAAGTATTGGAGTTTCAGCTTCAGCATCAGTCCTTCCAATGAACACCCAGGACTGATCTCCTTTAGGATGGACTGGTTGGAGCTCCTTGCAGTGCAAGGGACTCTCAAGAGTCTTCTCCAACACCACAGTTCAAAAGCATCAATTCCTCAGCACTCAGCTTTCTTCCCAGTCCAACTCTCACATCCATACATGACTACTGGAAAAACCGTAGCCTTGACTAGACAGACCTTTGGAGAAGAGCTAATGCCTATCCTAAAGCTCTTTCAAAAAAATTGAAGAGGAAGGAACACTTACAAATTCATTCTATGA
Source organism: Bos mutus (assembly GCF_027580195.1). Taxonomy (NCBI): domain Eukaryota; kingdom Metazoa; phylum Chordata; class Mammalia; order Artiodactyla; family Bovidae; genus Bos; species Bos mutus. The sequence continues at coordinate 54,210,231 of NC_091646.1, forward strand.
GGCCACCATCACCCTGATACCAAAACCAAAGACAACACAAAGAAAGAAAACTACAGGCCAATATCACTGATGAACATAGATGCAAAGGTCCTCAACAAAATTTTAGCAAACAGAATTCAGCAACACATCAAAAAGCTCATATACCATGATCAAATTGGGTTTATTCCAGAGATGCAACAACTCTTCAATATTCACAAATGAATCAATGTGATACACCATATTAACAAATTGAAAGATAAAAACCATATGATAGTCTCAATAGATGCAGAAAAGCTTTTAACAAAATTAAGCACCTATTTATGGTTAAAACTCTTTTAAAATGGGCTTAGAAGGAATCTAGCTCAACACAGTAAAGGCCATATATGATAAGCTTACAGTAAACATTATTCTCAATGGTAAAAAACTGAAAGCATTCCCCATTAGATCAGGAACACGACAAGGGTGTCCACTTTTGCCATTATTATTCAATATAGTTCTGGAAGTCCTAGCTACAGCAATCAGAGAAGAAAAAGAAATAAAAGGAATCCAGACTGGAAAAGAAGTAAAGCTCTCACTGTTTGCAGATGACATGATACTGTACATAGAAAACCCTAAAGATAGTATCAGAAAATTACTAGAGCTAATCAGTGAATTCAGTAAAGTTGCAGGATACAAAATCAGTACAGAAATCACTTGCATTTCTATATACTAACAATGAAAAAAAGAGCAATTAAGAAAACAATCCCATTCACCATTGCAACAAAAAGAATAAAATATCTAGGAATAAACCTACCTAAGGAGACAAAAGAACTGTATATGGAAAATTATAAACACTCATGAAAGAAATCAAAGATGACATAAACAGATGGAGAGATATTCCATATTCCTGGGTAGGAAGAATGAATATTGTGAAAATGACTATCCTACAAAATGCAATCTACAGATTCAATGCAATCCCTATCAAATTACCAATGGCATTTTTCACAGAACTAGAACAAAAAATTTCACAATTCATATGGAAACACAGAAGAGCCCGAATAGCCAAAGCAGTCTTGAGAAAGAAGAATGGAGCTGAAGAAATCAAGCTTCCTGACTTCATGTTGTATTACAAAGCTATAGTCATCAAGACAGTATGGTACTGGCACAAAAACAGAAATACAGACCAATGAAACAATACAGCCTAGAAATAAACACATGCACCTATGGGTACATTATTTTTTTAAAAAGGAGGCAAGAATATACAATGGGGCAAAATAGCCTCTTCAATAAATGGTGCTGGGAGAACTGAACAGCTCCATGTAAAAGAATGAAATTAGAAGACTTCCTAACACCATACACAAAGATAAACTCAAAATGGACTAAAGACCTAAATGTAAGACCAGAAACTATAAAACCCTTAGAGAAAAATATAGGCAGAACATTCGATGAGATAAATCAAAGCAAGATTCTCTATGGCCCACCTTCTAGAGTAACAGAAATAAAAACAAAATAAATAACTGGAACCTAATTAAACTTAAAAGCTTTTGCACAGCAAAGGAAACTATAAGCAAGGTGAAAAGAAAACCCTCAGAATGGGAGAAAATAATACAAATGAAACAACTGACAAAGGATTAATTTCTAAAATATACAAGCAGCTCATACAACAACAATACCAGAAAAACAAACAACCCAACCAAAAAGTGGGAAGAAGACCTAAACAGACATTTCTCCAAAGAAGACATACAGATGGCTAACTAACACATGAAAAGATGCTCAATATTGCTCATTATTAGAGAAATGCAAATCAAAACTTCAATGAGATATCACCTCACACCGGTCAGAAAGGCCTTCATCAAAAAGTCTACAAACAATAAATGCTGGAGAAGGTGTGGAGAAAAGGGAACACTCTTGCACTGTTGGTGGAAATTTAAATTGATATAGCCACTATGGAAGACGGTGGAGATTCGTTTAAAAACTATGATTAAAACCACTATATGACCCAGCGATCCCACTCCTAGGCATATACCCAGAGGAAACCAAAATTGAAAGAGACACATGTATCCCATTGTTCATTGCAGCACTATTTACAATAGCTAGAACATGGAAGCAACCTAGATGTCCATTGACAGGTGAATGGATAAAGAAGTTGTGGTACATATACCCAATGAAATATTACTCAGCCATAAAAAGGAACACATTTGTGTCAGTTCTGATGAGGTGGATGAACCTAGAACCTATTTTACAGAGTGAAATGAGTCAGAAAGAGAAAGATAAATACTGTATTCTAACACATATATATGGAATCTAGAAAAATGGTTATGAAGAATTTATTTACAGGGTAACAGTGGAGAAACAGACATAGAGAATAGACTTATGGACATGGGGAGAGGTGAGGAGAGGGTGAGATGTATGGAAAGAGTAACATGGAAACTTACATTACCATATGTAAAATAGATAGCCAAAGGGAATTCGCTGTATGGCTCAGGAAACTCAAAGAGCGGCTCTGTATCAACCTAGAGGGGTGGGATGGGGAGGAGATGGGAGGGAGTTTCAAAATGGAGGGGATATACGTATACCTATGGCTGATTTATGTTGAGGTTTGACAGAAAGCAGCAAAATTCTGTAAAGCAATTATCCTTCAATAAAAATAAATTAATTAAAAATTTATTTAAAAAATGCTAAATTTTAAAAATAAAGTGTAGTTGGGCTACTCCGAATCTTGCTTCCAGGTAAATTCTCCTTCTATTATTCATATGAATATTAAAATACAGTTATAGCATTGTAGGGTGACTGCAGCCATGAAATTAAAAGACGCTTACTCCTTGGAAGGAAAGTTATGACCAACCTAGATAGCATATTCAAAAGCAGAGACATTACTTTGCCAACAAAGGTTCGTCTAGTCAAGGCTATGGTTTTTCCTGTGGTCATGTATGGATGTGAGAGTTGGACTGTGAAGAAGGCTGAGCGCCGAAGAATTGATGCTATTGAACTATGGCGTTGGAGAAGACACTTGAGAGTCCCTTGGACTGCAAGGAGATCCAACCAGTCCATTCTGAAGGAGATCAGCCCTGGGATTTCTTTCGAAGGAATGATGTTAAAGCTGAAACTCCAGTACTTTGGTCACCTCATGCGAAGAGTTGACTCATTGGAAAAGACTCTGATGCTGGGAGGGATTGGGGACAGGAGGAGAAGGGGACGCCAGAGGATGAGATGGCTGGATGGCATCACTGACTCGATGGACGTGAGTCTGAGTGAACTCCAGGAGTTGGTGATGGACAGGGAGGCCTGGCGTGCTGTGATTCATGGGGTGGCAAAGAGTCGGACACGACTAAGCGACTGAACTGAACTGATAGCATTGTAAACATAAAATTTCATAAGATATAACTTCCAGACACAGTTGTTGGTTTTGTTAGCTTTGGTCTTCTATAGGCAACTGTGTTAAGTAGCAGTATTTGCCTAAGTCTTTGTGCACACTGATTTCTTAAACAGTTCTCTGTTGCTTATTTGTTGTAAATATGAAGAAACTCCACTTACAACAGAAATAATGGAAGTGATGAGACTTCTTATAGATAAGAGCAGGAGAATGTGTTTTATGGTGTCCTTTTCCCTTTCCCTATCTCTCCTCCTCTCCTTTTGCCTTTCCCTACTTCCCTCCCTCCCCTCTCCCCTCCCTACCATCCCCTCCTCTTGTTCCTCTTTCTCTTTTTTTGCTGCAGGAGTCCTCATAAACCCTAAGTTGTTCATTATCTTCTAAACAACTAGACCTTTCTAAACCTGCCCTGCTGTGTAAAATTCTGTGTATTTGTACTGGCTATTAATGCATCAATGCTCTAACATAAAAGTATAATCTATATGAAGGAATATATAGTTATTTTTAAAATAGATTTTTGAGTATCATATCTAACAGATATAAGAAATTCCATAGAACAAATGTATAAGTCAACCAGTTTTTATGAGGCAAACAACTTTAAAACCACCACCTAGGTTAAAAAATAGAATTTTGCCATGTATCTACCCTACCCACAACCCCTTTCCTCTTCTCAAAAGTAATCACAATTCTGACCTTCATAGCATTACTTCTTTCTTTATAAGTTTATCACCCAAATGTTATTCCTGGATTGCGAAGATCCCCTGGAGGAGGAAATGGCAACCCACTCCAGTAATCTTGCTGGGAAATACCATGGACAGAGGAGCCTGGCAGACTACAGTCCTTGGGGTCGCGGAGTCGGACACACAACTAAGTGACAAAGACTTAACTTAAGCACTAGTCTAGTTATACTTCCCTCTCTGCCAGAAGTCTCTCTCTCTGTCTTTTAAAATCTTTATTGAATTTCTTACAATATTGCTGCTGTTTTATGTTTTGGTTTTTTGGCCATGAGGCATATGGAATCTTAGCTCCTCAGATCAGATCAGATGAGATCAGTCACTCAGTTGTGTCCGACTCTTTGCGACCCCATGAATCACAGCACGCCAGGCCTCCCTGTCCATCACCAACTCCCGGAGTTCACTCAGACTCACGTCCATCGAGTCAGTGATGCCATCCAGCCATCTCATCCTCTGTCGTTCTCTTCTCCTCTTGCCCCCAATCCCTCCCAGCATCAGAGTCTTTTCCAATGAGTCAACTCTTTGCATGAGGTGACCAAAGTACTGGAGTTTCAGCTTTAGCATCATTCCTTCCAAAGAAATCCCAGGGCTGATCTCCTTCAGAATGGACTAGTTGGATCTCCTTGCAGTCCAAGGGACTCTCAAGAGTCTTCTCCAACACCACAGTTCAAAAGCATCAATTCTTCAGCGCTCAGCCTTCTTCACAGTCCAACTCTCACATCCATACATGACCACAGGAAAAACCATAGCCTTGACCAGACGAACCTTTGTTGGCAGAGTAATGTCTCTGCTTTTAAATATGCTATCTAGGTTGGTCATAACTTCCCTCTAAGGAGTAAGAGTCTTTTAATTTGATGGCTGCAGTCACAATCTGCAGTGATTTTGGAGCCCAGAAAAATAAAGTCTGACACTGTTTCCCCATCTATTTCCCATGAAGGGATGGGACTGGATGCCATGATCTTCGTTTTCTGAATGTTGAGCTTTAAGCCAACTTTTTCACTCTCCACTTTCACTTTCATCAAGAGGCTTTTTAGTTCCTCTTCACTTTCTGCCATAAGGGTGGTGTCATCCGCATATCTGAGGTTATTGATATTTTTCCCGGCAATCTTGATTCCAGCTTGTGTTTCTTCCAGTCCAGCGTTTCTCATGATGTACTCTGCATATAAGTTAAATAAGCAGGGTGACAATATACAGCCTTGATGAACTCCTTTTCCTATTTGGAACCAGTCTGTTGTTCCATGTCCAGTTCTAACTCTTGCTTCCTGACCTGCATACAAATTTCTCAAGAGGCAGATCAGGTGGTCTGGTATTCCCATCTCTTTCAGAATTTTCCACAGTTTATTGGGATCCACACAGTCAAAGGCTTTGGCATAGTCAATAAAGCAGAAATAGATGTTTTTCTGGAACTCTCTTGCTTTTTCCATGATACAGCGGATGTTGGCAATTTGATCTCTGGTTCCTCTGCCTTTTCTAAAACCAGCTTGAACATCAGGAAATTCACGGTTCACACATTGCTGAAGCCTGGCTTGGAGAATTTTGAGCATTACTTTACTAGCGTGTGAGATGAGTGCAATTGTGCGGTAGTTTGAGCATTCTTTGGCATTGCCTTTCTTTGGGATTGGAATGAAAACTGACCTTTTCCAGTCCTGTGGCTACTGCTGAGTTTTCCAAATTTGCTGGCATATTGAGTGCAGCACTTTCACAGCATCATCTTTCAGGATTTGGAATAGCTCAACTGGAATTCTATCACCTCCACTAGCTTTGTTCGTAGTGATGCTTTCTAAGGCCCACTTGACTTCACATTCCAGGATGTCTGGCTCTAGGTGAGTGAGTACATGCTTGTGATTATCTGGGTCGTGAAGATCTTTTTTGTACAGTTCATCTGATTATTCTTGCCAGCTCCCCAACCAGTGATCAAACCCAGGCCTCCTGCAGTGGAAGGCTAAATCTTAAACATTGGACCACCAGGAAATTCACGATATGCCTCTTTTTATTTCAGGGACTATCCTTCTATTATTGTAATTTATTTGTTGAATAAATGGTGTCCTTTGTCTCTAGAGTTTCCCACAGTCTTGATTTCACTTGATAACATTCTCTGTTGCAGTTTAATATGCTTCTCAGTCCTGAGTTTCCTGTAGATTAGTAGTTAGGTCTACAGGATTAATCAGATTTGGGTTTATTTTTGTTTTTCTTTTGGCTTCTTAGGCAGTGGTGTGTTCTATTTGGAGGTACACAATGTGGGTTTCCTCTCTTTTCTGTCATTTTAGCTGCCATTAATGATCAATGTCATCAGGCTTTAGGTTGATAATATTTCTGGATGTTTTGATTGTTAGAAGATAGTTCTCTAAAATAAGGAGAGAACTGTGGGAACAAGATTCCCTGATTTCTCACATGTTGGTAAATTTGTTGCCTTCCTATTTGAAAATCAGACTGGGTATAAAATCTTTGGCTCAGCTTTTCTTTCCTTGAGTATATTAAACATGCTATTCCATTTCCTGCTGGCATAATGATTGTTGTCAAAGTCTGACAACAATCTGGCTTTCTCTCCTTTATGAGCAATTTTGTCCTTTCACTGACATTTTTCCCCTTAGACTCTAGTAGTTTTACTTGAATATGTCTCATTGCTTTGACTGGGTCAATTTCCTTTTATAATATGCAGTCTCAAATTTTATTTCAGATATATTTTCATGAACTATACTTTTTTGAAATTGTTCTGTTTCCTTCCTTTGATTGTCTTCTTTGAAGATTGAGAGCCTATGAAGAGTGAAACAATTTTGAACAGCTGCTTGAGGGACATCAACATAGGGGTGAAGAAATAAAGAATTGCCAATCAGTATTTAAAGCTGAACTGAGATTAAATGGCATTCACTTGTAGTGGAGCCAAGTTTGTATTGCAGAACTCAGCAGATATAAATAAAACAGATGTTTGGGTATGGTGACAAAGCAGATAGCATGGAACAGTAAGGGACCGAGGGATTCTAGGATGCTACTTATGGAGAAGGCAATGGCACCCCACTCCAGTACTCTTGCCTAGAAAATCCCATGGACGGAGGAGCCTGGTGGGCTGCAGTCCATGGGGTCGCTAAGAGTCAGACACGACTGAACGACTTCACTCTCACTTTTCACTTTCCTGCATTGGAGAAGGAAATGGCACCCCATTCCAGTGTTCTTTCCTGGAGAATCCCAGGGATGGGGGAGCCTGGTGGGCTGCCGTCTATGGGGTTGCACAGAGTTGGGCACGACTGAAGCAACTTAGCAGCAGCAGCAGCAGCAGGATTCTACTTAAAGTATAGCTGGAATAATTATCAACATATTCATTGCACAAATAAATGAAAAAAAATACATCTAGGTATTTCTGGGAGAGTTTCAATTTATTACTATTTTACTTAATTTTTTGTTTTCTTGAAACGATTTTCTATGTATTATGATTCTGAAGTATTTACTTATTTATGGCTACACTGGGTCTTGCTTGCGCTGTGTGGGCTTTTCTCTTGTTGTGGAGAGTAGGGGCTACTCTCTAGTTGTGGTGTGCAGGCTTCTCACTGGGGTGGCTCCTCTTGCTGTGGAGCACAGGCTCTAGGCATGCAGACTTCAGTAGTTGTTGTGCATGGGCATTGTTGCCCAGCAGCATGTGGGATCTTCCTGGACCAGGGATCAAATCCTGTGTCCCCTGCATTGGCAGGTGGATTCTTTACCACTGGACCACCAGGGAAGTCCACTGCTTTATTTCAACTGAAGGGAACATAAATGTGTAAGTCAGTGGGGGTTAATTCTTATTCATTTGTAAGAATGTTCATAATATATCAACAAATCAGAAAAGATAACCTTGATAAACAATCTGTCTGGATTTTTTGTTTCAAACAAAAATATTCTGTGTCTGTATGTTATATCAGCTAGGTCACAAAAATAGTCACACATGGATTTTTGTTACACAGTAATAATGGCAATGAAAACAGTGCCTAGGAGTCAGGACTTTTTAGTTGGAAATTAGTTCTTATAAGTCACATTGGCAGATGTCTCAACAACATTATTTCTACTAAATTTTAGGTCTGTGGCACTGAAACTATCACTCAGAAAGTGAGCAAAGTTGATCTTTGTTCATAGGCTCTATTTCTGAAGTAGGAATTCTTCAGTTTCTGGTTATTTTCTACATTTACACTTACCTTGAAGTAATACTAGACATAATTGTAATGTTAGAAAAGTGTATTACTTTTTGGCCTCTTTTCCTCATAGTAGTGGTAAAAGGGCTCCTTGGTCAAATACTTTTTCACTCTCCTGTAAGATTCCCCGTGTTCCTCTTGTCATATCTGTACCTCTTGTCACATCTGTACCTCTTGTCACATCTGCACAATAAGCACCATTGATGTTTATTGGTTGGTTTTCTTTGCCACTTTCCCCTAGGTGTCTGTTAAACAAGAGTTAAGATACTGATGTCATCTCAGATAAAAATGTTTATGTCCACATGGTCTTGCCCTGCATGGCAGAGGAGGGAGGAGCAAGCTAGATATACATCAAATATATATCCAAAGGAATTCTGCAAGCAACTTTAGAATCTCACATGAAGTTTTATTATTTCCAACCACAAACTCTTGTTCTTTCCATACCTACAAAGTCCATTCTTTCTTGATGCCCTCCCTTGTAGTTGTCCAGGCAGTAGCCATTTCTTGCTTGCTTTGACAAGAATGGTGAAATGCAGTTGGGATGCTTCACAGTGAGCTGAATAGGATCTTAAAGTGAGCTTCTTGACTAATTTGTTCAGCCTGCAACAATCTCCTTCTAAAGGATCTCAACCCATTTCTGTCCCTATCTATTGTTAAGATGCATTTTGGGGCTACTCTCCACAGATGGCTCCAGGATGCTGATGCTTTCACCAGGAACACCAGTGCCTAAACTCTTTGTTGGACCAAGGTGACATTGTAGATGCTGAATTCTTTGTTGTAACAACACTGCAGGTACTTGCACTTAGAGTACTGACACTGTATTAGAGGCCGTGCATCATGTTGCTGCCAAAGCTGTTGGCACCCATGCTACTGATTCTTTTGTTTTCAATGTCCTATGGAGATTTACTGCAGTAAAGCAGCCTCTTTGCTAAAGGGTTCAGACTCCAGTCTCCAAGGCCTGGCCTAAAATACAATCTGATATACACCATGCTATTGTTAAAGTCTACCTCTCCTCATCCTCAGATACTAATTTATTTCTGTTGAATCAGATTTGTTTACTTTCCCATACAACTGTTTCCCAGAAGAATCCTTAGGTCCTAGAACAATATCTTTTCTAGCCTCACCAATGATCCTGATAACGCTCAGATTATATCTGGAGCCCCTGTTAACATTCTTCCCCTTCCCATTAACCCTAGTAAAAAGTTTGCTGTCTTTATTTAGAGTCTAACCCCACCCAATAACCAGCCTGAGCAACTGACAGTCCTTCCAGTGAGAGCTTACACAACACTAAGTCATTGAGAAGAGACAAAAGTGGAGCCATCTGGTCTTGTTTATTAGCTCACACAAGTTGCCACAGCCCTGTTGATACTGACCCTGTCTGATGACTCATGGGACCCAGCAGGAAGCTGCTATTCAGTGCCTGCTTGGGACATGGTAATCTTTCTGTTGGGACATTGGTATATTTTATGAGATGTCTAATGGTCCTATCTTAGACGCACATCCCATAGCCATTTCCTTTTCAGAATCAGGAGACCTCACTATCCACACTGCCAAGAATCGGGATGCAGGCCTTTGTTTTTGTTATCCACATACCTCTTGCTTTCTATTTCCATTGTCTCGTAGCTCAAGGAACTATCCAGACTATAGGAAAAACCCCAGTGGCCCCACCATTCACAACCCTTACAAATTAATTTAACATACTTCTCCCATGTAGTTTAGCCAGAGTCAGGGTAGGGTGAGGTTCACAGGAACATTTTAAATATCTGTTAGAAAGAACTAAAGAGCCTTTTGATGAAAGTGAAAGAGGAGAGTGAAAAAGTTGGTTTAAAACTCAACATTTAGAAAACTAAGATCATGGCATCTAATCCCATCACTTCATGGCAAATAGATGGGGAAACAGTGGAAACAATGACAGGGCTTTATTTTTGGGGGCTCCAAAATCACTGCAGATGGTAACTGCAGCTATGAAATTAAAAGACACTTGCTCCTTGGAAGATAAGTTATGACCAACCTGCTACTGCTGCTAAGTCGCTTCAGTAATGTCTGACTCTGTGTGACCCCATAGACAGCAGCCCACCAAGCTCCCCCATCCCTGGGATTCTCCAGGCCAGAACACTGGAGTGGGTTGCCATTTCCTTCTCCAATATATGAAAGTGAAAAGTGAAAGTGAAGTCGCTTAGTTGTGTCTGACCCTCAGTGACCCCATGGACTGCAGCCTTCCAGGCTCCTCCATCCATGGGATTTTCCAGGCAGGAGTACTGCAGAGGGGTGTCATTGCCTTCTCCAATGACCAACCTGCTAAGTCGATTCAGTCATGTCTGACTCTGTGTGACCCCAGAGACGGCAGCCCACCAGGCTCCGCCATTCCTCGGATTGTCCAGGCAAGAACACTGGAGTGGGTTGCCATTTCCTTCTCTGGTGCATGAAAGTGAAAAGTGAAAGTGAAGTCGCTCAGTCGTCTCCAACTCTTCGCGACCCCATGGACTGCAGCCTACCAGGCTCTTCCGTCCATGGGATTTTCCAGGCAAGAGTACTGGAGTGGGGTGCCATTGCCTTCTTCATGACCAACCTAGACAGCATATTAAAAAGCACAGACATTACTTTGCCAACAAAGGTCCATCTAGTCAAAGTTATGGTTTTTCCAGTAGTCATGTATGGATGTGAGAATTGGACTATAAAGAAAGCTGAGTGGCAAAGAATTGATGCTTTTGAACTGTGGTGTTGGAGAAGACTCTTGAGAGTCCCTTGGACAGCAAGGAAATCCAACTAGTCCATCCTAAAGGAAATCAGTCCTGAGTGTTCATTGGAAGGACTGATGCTGAAGCAGAAACTCCAATACTTTGGCCACCTGATTCGAAGAACTGACTCATTTGAAAAGACCCTGATGCTGGGAAAGACTGAAGGTGGGAGAAGAAGGGGACTACAGAAGATGAGATGGTTAGATGGCATCACTGACTCAATGGACATGGGATTGAATAAGATCCAGAAGTTGGTGATGGACAGGAAGCCTGGCATGCTGCAGTCCATGGGGTCGCAAAGAGTTGGACATGACTGAGTGACTGAACTGAACTGAGAAAGCCTTGGAATAGGTATCTAGCATCTGCTTGAAACTTTTTTTTCCTTTTCCTTTTTGTAGATAGGTAGCTCCCCTGGTGGCTCAGACTGTAGAGTCTGCCTGCAATGCAGGAGGACCCATGGTCGACCCCTGGGTTGCAAAGATCTCCTGAAGAAGGAAATGGCTACCCACTCCAGTGTTCTTGCTGGAGAATTCCATGGACAGAGGAGCCTGGTGGGCTACGGGGCCGCAAATAGTTGGACATGACTGCGCGACTAACACTTTCACTTTCAGTTCACTCTTACTATCTTCAGCTTTGAGATTTTTAATTGAAATTGTGACCAAAAAGTCCCATTTGTAAGTCTGTAAATTTTCCCTCAATAAATGTCAATCTTCCCCCTGAGTATAGCAAAGTGCATGTACTTCCCTAACTCTTACCTGTTCTCTTAGTAATAGTCCTCTTCCAAGGCTGGAGAGGGCCCTTTCTAGCATCCTGAAATGCAGGCACACTTAGTGTGCTGGGGATGGATAGCATTGTGGGACTACCTCAAGGGGAGTGCTGGTCAGAGATAATGAGAAAAATAAAATAAGGAAGCATTTTATTTATTGTATTGTAGGGCAAACCAAGGAGAAGGCAATGGCAACCCACTCCAGTACTCTTGCCTGGAATAATCCCATGGGCAGAGGACCCTGGTAGGCTGCAGTCCATGGGGTCACTAGTAGTTGGACACGACCGAGCAACTTCACTTTCACTTTTCACTTTCATGCCTTGGAGAAGGAAATGGCAACCTACTCCAGTGTTCTTGCCTGGAGAATCCCAGGGATGGGGGAGCCTGGTGGGCTGCCATCTCTGGGGTCGCACAGAGTCAGACACGACTGAAGTGACTTAGCAGCAGTAGCAGCAGCAGCAGCAGCAGCAGGACAAACCAAGGCTATGTACTTTAATTGCTTTCATTTACATAGTCACTAGTTAGTATAAATAAGTCAGTTGTTAACATAGAATTCCAGGGCAGGTAGTAAGCTCCTATATCCCAGGGATGCAAACACCTTATTTAATATATTGTGAGGGATAGGTAAAGAAGGGCATGAGACTGGCACTATGGAAAATACAGGTTATAGAGTGCTTTGTAAATAGCAAGTTACTGCAGCAGGCTACCTTGCTCATTAGGGGACTATATTACTAGATATAGACCATGCTCAGTTCAACTTTGGGATGCTATCAAGCACAAAGTTCATAGAAATTATGGGAATTAAAAGATTTGAAATGTGTATAACAGACCTTATGGGTAAGATCCAATGACTGGGGTGTACATGTGTATGTGGCAGTATTGCAAATTTTTGAAATTTTACAAGAAGACAAGGGTGTCTGATAAACACTCAGAGGAGATAGTGTGAAGAAGTGTACTTTCTCAAATATAAGGTGACCATCTTATTATCGATTGATTGATCAATTGGCAGACTTTCCTTTTATCCAGCATCACCTAATAATGTGTGGTAACCCAGGGTGGAGACTCCCTGACTGATATCTAACTGTGCTGCAATCTTTTAGTGACAGTGCCCTGCAGCCCTTCAGCCCAGATGACTGTCTCCTTTGAACAGTCTCCTCAGTTTTTGGAACAAAGCCAAAGGAAGCAAACCCCAGGGTTTTCAGGGAACTCTTTGGTTCATTCAACCAGGAAGCCCCACACAAGGACAGTCTCCAGGTGTCACACATGTGGTATGGTCACAGCATTCAGGGCAAAGCCAAGAACACATTTAATCAGAAGGACAAATGAAACATGGGTTCAGTGGAAGGAGTAAGCCAAGACATTGAAACAAGGCTGCAGGGTGCACATCTATCAGTGAGGAAACCTTTAAACCTTCCAATGATGCATGATGGGAGTTTGGTCTAATGAACTATGAGACATTATTCTCTGTTAAATAGTAGGAATTCTTTCCACTTATAAATAAAAAGAGGAAAATAAAAACAAGTTTCCACATGGATCACTCCCAGCTGTATATGGTGCCTTGTAAATGTCTCGTTAGGTAGTTTCCTGAGGATTCATGGGGATTTTTCCTCTCAAGGTGAGATCTTCTTAATTAGGTGGCCTAAGAGTGTGAAGGCTGCCAGGAGGAGAGTCAGTCGTCTTGACCAAGGGAGTAATAAGACAGATAATGGAAAAGAAGTTTCTGACTTTTCAGGATCCACAGGGGATTGATCACCTTGGCTGAACTCATGATGTGCTGCTGTCCAAACTGAAGGAACAACAAAGCAAAAAATAACTGTGAAAACTAACTAACAGGCTAATGGTGTCAAAAATGGCAAAAGACATTTGAAAATTCTCTCCTCCACAAAAGCAATGAAAAAACAGGTAAAATGTGTCAGAATCAACTTTTTCAGAGCTCTGGAAATTAACAAAAAGTTTATGGCAACTTTGGAAATGTTTATTTAAGAAAAGTGGCTAAATCTCGAAACAGTGAACTTGTGGTTTTAACACCTCTTATTTACACTGCATTCTTTCCAGCTCAGTGGTAGTCTTGAAAACCAGTAGTTCATAATCACAATAAAAACCAACATAATGGGAGCACTAGAGGGAGCAGGACAGTTTTGGAGCTCCTTCAAAGTCTCACTCCAAGAGAACTGCTATTATTTGACTGATCCTGGAATGCTCCTACTTGCAAGGATATAGTCAGAGCTTACATAGTCCTAAAAGCATTTTTTTGAGGGTATTTGTCAAAAATATATACAGGCATTATTTAACTTCAGTATTGCCTTAAGTGGTGGATAATAGGGCAAAAAACAAAAAACAGGCTAACCGAAATCTTAAAATGAAAAGCTGGAGAATGAGAAGTCCAATGGACTTTCATGTTGATATATGGCAAAACCAATACAATATTGTAAAGTTAAAAAAAAAAAAAGAAACAGTTGATCAGCAACATAAAGTTAAAAAAAAAAAGTTCTTATGTATTCCTGAAAATCTAGATGGCCAAACACATTCCTAGACTGTGAGCAGCTCATCAAAAGACTGAGAAAGCCCTAAGTACTGAAAAAGGTAACTATATAGGTAAATATAACAGATAATTAAATATATTTTTGTTTATAATTTTTCTATATAATTTGAGACATTTATCAATCAGTTATTATAAATCTGTGTTGATGGGCATACCATCAGTTTAGTTCAATCGCTCAGTTGTGTCCAACTCTTTGCGACCCCATGGACTGCAGCACACCAGGCTTCCCTGTCCATCACCAACTCCCCAGGCTTGCTCAAACTTATGTCCATCAAATTGGTGATGCCATCCAACTATCTCATCCTCTGTCATCCTCTTTTCTTCCTTCAATCTTTCCTGGCATCAGGGTTTTTTCCAATAAGTCAGTTCTTCACATCAGGTGGTCAGAGTATTGGAGTTTCAGCTTCAGCATCAGTCCTTCCAATGAATATTCAGGACTGATCTCCTTTAGGATGGGCTGGTTGGATCTCCTTGGAGTCCAAGGGACTCTCAAGAATCTTCTCCAATACCACAGTTCAAAAGCATCAGTTCTTCAGTGCTCAGCTTTCTTTATGGTCCAACTCTCACATCCATACATGACTACTGGAAAAACCATAGCTTTGACTAGATGGACCTTCGTTGGCAAAGTAATGTCTGTGCTTTTTAATATGCTGTCTAGGTTTGTCATAGATACCCAGGACAAATGAGAACATATGTCCATACAAGAACGTGTACACGAATGTTCATGACAGCATTATTCAATAGCCAAAGAATGGAAGCAACTCAAAAGTCTATTAGCTAATATATGGATACAACAAAATGTGATATATCCATACAATGGAATATTTTTCATCCACAAAAAGGAATGAGTTTCTGAGACAAGCTAAAATATGGATAAACATTGAAAACATTATGCTAAATGACAGAAGCCAGACAATTGTATTGCATTTACCTGAAATGTCCAGAATGCAAATCCATAGAGAGACAAAGTAGATTAGTGGTAGCCAGGGGCTTGGACAGGACAGAGAAGTGTGCATGCTAATGGGTGAAAGATTTTTGTTTTTTGCATAAATGAAAATGCTCTGATATTAGTCACTCTTTCATAACTGTAAATGGAATATAACCTTAAAAATTGTGAATCGTTGTATTGTATACCTTTAAATTATATAATGTGGTGGTGGTTTAGTCGCTAAGTCGGGTCCAACTCTTGCAATACCATGGACTATAGCTTTCCAGGCTCTTCTGTCCATGGGATTCTCCAGGTAAGAGTACTGGAGTGGGTTGCCATTTCCTTCTCCAGGGGATCTTCCCAACCCAGGAATCAAACCTGGTCTCCTGCATTGCAGGCAAATTCTTTACTGACAGAGCTATGAGGGAAGCCCAAATTATATAATATTGTACATCAACTATATATCACTTTAAAAAATAAAAACAAATCAAACAAAAGTAAAGGTGATAGAATAGGTAGGTAGACACTGATGAGGATGCATCTTTTAGGACAAATGATTTCACCTTGGCCAACCACATGACTGAGGTTCTGATATTTAAAAAGTATAACATTTGAAAAATATAGTAACTATTAGTATCCTTTCGTGGGATAACACCTGAAGGGCACCATTCCTGTGTGGTGCCAGTACACTTAGAATAAGATTTTATGGCTTAAGTGAATATGGAGTGATAATCTTGATTTTTGTGGGGGTACAAGGAAGAGGTTTACCAAAATTCTGGCTTCCAGTCAAAAAAAAAAAAAAAAAGCCAGAATGCAGAGAGCCTCCTGGAAAGGCAAACTCCTTGTTTAGAGGTACCATTGGCTAGACTTGAAGTTAGGGTTCAAGAGGAAGCAGAATGCTCAGATTTTGGGACTCCAGAGTATATAATCATATGAGGAAATCTCTATGTCTTCATGAGAAAATCTCTCTAATGCATAGTGCAAATTTCCTTTAGCTAACTACGTGGTACTATTCTCTGTCTTAAAGATAAGAAAATTCATCCATTTGCCAAAAGGGGGAAGAATTAAGACAGAGGAATCTACCATATTGAGGTCCCCAGTTGTTCATAATCTAAATTGCGAAGCCCAAATGCCAAGGCTGCTCCTAAGGGAATCACTTGGTCTGACCTAGAGGGTACAGTATGCTATTGAGTGATAGTTGCTCAGTCATGCCTGACTCTTTGCAACCCCATGGACTGTAGCCTGCCAGGCTCCTCTGTCCATGGAATTCTCCAGGCAGGATTACTGGAGTGGGTTGCCATTTCCTTCTCCAGGGGATCTTCCTGACCCAGGGATTCTGCATTTCTTAAACATTAAAGAATAGGTAGACACTGGTGAGAAAGTCTTTTAAGTTTTTAGGACCCACGTTGGCCAATGAAACAAATAATTTTTTGAAATAAAAGAAAACAAACATTTCAAAACTGAAAAATAGCAACAAAAGTATTGATTGCAGGGAACACACGAGAAGGCCACCACTCCTTTGTGTGATGCCAGGACCTATTAGAGAAAACTTTATGGTTTGCATGTTTTACATAGTGAGGTCTGAGGAGTATTGATTCTTGTGTGTATGCAGGAGGGAAGGGGGTTGATGAAATGAAAATTAGCTAAGAAGCTAGCAAAACTCAAGACACAGAAGGCCTCCTTCTGGGAAGGCCAACTCCCTATTAGAGGATCCATTGGCTAGACCCAAGGACAAGGTGAGCAGAGGGCCTGGAATAGGTAGTCACTAGTGAGAAAGTTTTTTCATCTTTCTGATCTGTCCTGAATATTTGCTTTAGCAAAGCTGAAGTGGTCATCTTTTATTAAAAGATAATAATATCTTCCTCTCACTAAAAAAGAAAAATAAAAATGTAATTGAGCAACAAAACAAAAAATACATGCACAAACACTGCAAACTACTATAACTCACTAAAATGGGGGCTTCCACATTGAAACCTACCAAAGATGTTTTTATCTCCTTAAGATGTGGTTTGTTTGTTTGTCTCCTGTGGAAAGCCTACCAAAACTTAGTTTTCAGTGATAGTGTTTTTATTGAAGGCTCCCTTTATTCCCAAGGGGAAACATTGGGAACCATTCCTTACCCCTGCCTCCCTGGTGGTCCAGAGGCTAAAGCGCCATGCTCCCAGTGCAGGGGGCCCAGGTTCAATTCCTGGTCAGGGAACTAGATCCCATAAACTGAAACTAAGGGTTTGCATGCTGAACTAAAAATATCCTGTGTGCTGCAACTAAGACCCAGCATAGCCAAATAAATAAATAAATAATAAATATAAAAAGTAAAAGACAGTAAGAAGAGCTGGGGGAAAACCAGGAGCTTATACACAAATGGCTCAATAAACTATAATTTGTATGTACTCTACACTTTTTATACCTTCATGTATATATTGAAAAGTCAATTTTTGTAGAAATTACATATAATAAGACAAAAAACACCTGGAACCTCCATATATGGTAATTTCACAAAAGGAAAATCATGTTAAATGCATCAAAAATCAGTTGCCTTCTTAGGAATAATGAAGAAAAACTGGTGCAAGCTTCAGTTAAAGGTACAATCTATGTGTGATTCAAAAATTTGATTGTCATCTCTTATTCTGGGCTAAAATGGAAGCTCTGAAGAGGCAGCTGTTGCTTTGTGTAACAATCCACATTTTAATAATTTCTAGCCAAGCTTGGACCAGATGACCTTCAGGACAATTGGCCCATTAATCAGCAGGATGCCTCATGATTATTTGATGTCATTCAGCTCTCTATTTTCACACAAAACTCTATTATTAGCCTAATTTCTATCAAAGAGCCACAGGCACAAAGCCAGCAATGGTCAACCTGAATATTTGCATTTACAGGAAGATGTTGTTCTGCAAAGGATGGAAGTCGTTGAGAACTGAAGCTGGCTGTGGTATGAGAGATAAAAGTGGAAGTGCATGTCATTGGTAGACTTATTGCTGCAATATCTAGTTTTCTTGCCATTGCATTAGCTTATAAGTGGTCTTCCCTTTAGGTAGCCCTCTCAGAGATTACTTTGAAGGGTTCCACTCAGTAAAAGGGTTCAGGAGTAGTCTTAAAAACTAAGTACTTAGATGTGGACAACAATATTCACTCTGAAAGCAGAGTTATGTTAGTTCAGAGGGCCTGACTTCCAAAAAAGTTAATTGCAGACATAATAAGAATTCTCATTTTTGTACTTTTCATTTTCCCTCACAGAAAAGACTTTGAAGACCTCCATAAGCCTTGAAAACAGCCAACTTTGGATTTTAAGGTCACAGAACACTCTTGGCAAAAGATGAGATGAAGGAGGCTCAAAGGGTTGAAGTTCCTTTATGCTCCATTCTATTTCAATGGTAAGCAATATCACAGAGACTCCCCTGTTCCAAGTCCGCATAGACCCCTAGATCGATTTCAGAAATGGAGAGAAACCCTGAGGTTTCTCTTACAAAAGGACTTAAGTTGTTGAAGTACCATCTCATTGGTCAGAGGTGATTACATAGGAGCAGTGGGAGATTTTAGAGAAATGGCCTCATGAATATATAGGCAAGACTCAACCTCCTCTGAGGGGGGCTAGTCAGACCCATGGGCGATTATAGAACTTGCTCTTTAGTCCACTCATTTATGGGAAAAATAACAAAATAGCTTAGTAGCACACACCTAACTTCTAGAAGGAACTCAGGTCATCCTCTCTCACTCTACAAGAGGATACCTGAAGGGCGACAATGGATTGCGGGGTAGGGTGGATTGGAGTGTGGCCAAAAGAAAGGGCTATGATGCAAATGGTAAGCTAAAGACAGCAGGGATGGCAATACTAATATCAGACAAAATAGACTTTAAGTCAAAAGCTGTTACAAGAGACAAAGAAGGACATTTATAATGATAAATGGGTCAATTCACCAAGAAGATATAGAAATTATAAATATTTATGCACCAACCTCAGAGCTTCTAAATATATGAAGTAAATTTTGACAGAATTGAAGATAGAAATAGATAATATGACAAGAATAGATTTGAATACCCCACTTTCAATAACGCAAAGTACAATCAGGAGATGAGTAAGGAAACAGAGGACTTGACTAACACCGAAGACTAACAGAAATGAACAGAACATTTCATCCAACTTAGCAGAATATACATTCTTTTCAAGTACAGAGGAACATACTCTGTGATAAATCATAACTTAGGCCACAAAACAAGTCTTAACAATCAGAAAGATTGAAATCATACGAAGTATCTTTTCTGATCATGATGAAATGAAAATAGAAGCCAAGAGCGTAAGGAGAACTGGGAAATCCACAAATATGTGGACATTAAGCAGCACATTCTTAAACAACCAATAGGTCAAAGAAGGAGTCACAAGGGAAGTTAGAAAATACCTTGAGACAAATGAAGTGAAAACACAACATACCAAAATTTATATGACACACCAAAAGTAATAACAGAAGTTTATAGTTGTAATGTGTACATGAAAAAGAAAGAACTCAGAATAACAATCTAACTTTACATATTGAGAAATTAGAAAAACAAGAGCAAACTAAACCCAAAGCTAGCAGAAGGAAGAAAGTAATAAAGATGAGAGACAAAATAGAGAACAAAACATAATAGAAAAAACAATGAAATGAAGTTTGTTTTTTGAAAAGATCAACAAAATTGACTAACCCTTACCTGATTTAACTTAGAAACAAAGAGAGACGATTCAACTAAAATCAGAAATGAGAGAGGAGATATTAGAGATGATGGCAGAGACATAAAGAAAAGGTTATAAAAGGATACTCTGAAAATTATGTACCAAAAGTTTGGATAACTTAGAAAAAAATGAATAAATTCCTAGAAGCACTCAACCTACCAAGACTGAATCATTAAAAAATAGCAAATCTGAACTCACTGACAACAAGTTAGAATATAGAATCACTAATCAAAACTTCCTAACCAAAAAAGTCCAAGACCAGATGGCTTCACTGCAAATTTTTACCGAATATTTAAAGAAGAATTAATACCAATCTTCCTAAAACTATTCTGAAAAACAGAAGCAAAGGGAACACTTCTAAGCTCATTCTATGAGGTCAGCATTACCTTTATACCAAAGCCAAAGACAATACAAGAAAGAAAACAGATCAACATTTCTGATGAATATTGATGCAAGAATTCTCAACAAAATACTAGCAAACCAAATTCCACAGCACATTAAAACAATTATACATCATAATAAGGTGAAATTTATTCTTTGAATACAAGGATGGCTCAACATACAAAAATCAATAAATGTAATAAAACACGTTAGCGTTATGAGTGACAACTACATGATCATCTGAATTAAGGCAGAAAAAAAACACTAGACAAGAACCACCATCCTTTTATGATAAAAGAAAACACTCAGCAAACCAGGAATAGAAGTAAATTACCTCAGCATAATAAAGACTATATATGAAAAACTCTTAGCTAACATTATACTTAATTGTGAAAAACAGAAAGGTTTCCCTCTAAGATGAGGAACAAGGCACAAATGTTCACTCTCACCACTTCTATCCAACATAGTACTGGAAGTTACAGCCAGAGCAATTAAGCAATAAAAATAAATAAAATTCATCCAAATTAGAAGAGAGAAGTAAAATAATCCCTGTTTGTAGATGATATTTTAAATGTAGAAAATCCTAAAGATTATACACAAAGACACACACACACACACACACACACACAAACTGTTAGAGCTAAAAAACTATTTCAGCAAAGTCGTTGGATACAAACTCAACATTCAAAAATATGTTTCATTTCTGTACATTAACAAACAATCCAAAAAGGTAATTAAGGAAACAATTCCATTTAGAAATAGTAAAAAATTTAAGAATAAACCTAACCATGGAGTTGAAAGACTTATATACTGGAAACTACAAAACCATGATGAAAGAAATTTTAAAAGGCACAAATAAATGGAAAGTCAGCCATGTTCATGGATTATAAGACTTAATGTTGTTAAGATGTCCATACTACCCAAAACAATCTACAGATTCAATGCAATTGTTATCAAAATCCCCATAGCAAATTTCCATAAAAGGAGTCAAAGAAGTTCATTACATATTATAGTTATTAACTGTTTATCACATATATGATTTGCAAATATTTCTCCATTCTAGAGGCTGCCTTTTCACCCTGTTGTTTCACAAAAGTTGCTAAGTTTGATGTCCCATTTGTCTATTTTTGTAGAAAAAGTTATCCTAAAATTCATGTGGAATTTCAAGGGATCCCAAACAGCAAAACAATTTGAAAAGAAGAAAGTTGGAGACCTCACACTTTCTGATTTTAAAACACATTACAAAACCACAACAATCAAAAGTGTTACTGACATAAAGATAAGCATATAGATAAATGGAATAAAATATAGAGTCTAGAAATAAATCCTCATGTATATGGTGAAATAACCTTTGACAAGGGTGCCAAGACCATTCAATGGGGAAAGGATAGTCTCCAAAATGCATTTGGAAAACTGAGTATCCACATGAAAAAGAAGGAGGTTGTACACTTATCTTACACTATATACAAAAATTAATTCAAAAATGGATTAAAGATGTAAACATAAAATCCAAAACTATGAAACTTCTAGAATAAAACACAGGGGGAAATCTTCATGACATTGGATTTGGCAATGATTTATTATATAGGATACTAACAGCAAAATAGTCAAATAGGACTATACCAAACTTAACTTTTATACATAAAGCACACAATCAAAACAGAGTGAAAAATCAACCTATGGAATGGCAGAAAATATTTGAAAATTATATGTCTGCTAAGGGGTTAATATCCGTAATATATAATTAACTACTGCAATTCAAAAATATCAAATAACCTAATTTTAAAAATGGGCAAAGTACTTGAATAGACATTCTTCCAGTGATGATGCACAAATATCCAACAAGCATACAAAAAGATGGTCAACATTTCTAATTATCAGAGAAATGCAATGCAAATCAAAACCACAATGACATTGCAATCATTAGGATGGTCACTATTAAGAAAACAAAACCACTTTTCCAAAGAAAAATACAGATAGCCAATAAACACATGAAAAGATGCTTCATATCACTAATTAGTAGAGAAATGCAAATCAAAACTACATTGAGCACCAAGCATCCTGTATCCTGCATCGAACCTGGACTGGCAATTCATTTCTTATATGATATTTTACATGGTTTCAATGCCATTCTCCCAAATCATCCCACCCTCTCCCTCTCCCACAGAGTCCAAAAGACTGTTCTATATATCTGTGTCTCTTTTGCTGTCTTGCATACAGGGTGGGATGATCCAGAGGGATGGTATGGGGAGGGAGGTGGGAGGGGGGTTCAGAATGGGGAACATGTGTACACTCGTGGTGGATTCATGTTGATGCATGGCAAAACCAATGCAATATTGTAAAGTAATTAGCCTTCAATTAAAATAAATAAATTTAAATTAAAAAAAAAAAACTACATTGAGGTATCACCTCACACCAGTCGGTATGGCCATCATCAAAAAATCTACAAACAATGAATGCTGGAGAGAATGTGGAGAAAAGGAACCCCTCTTGCAGTGTTGGTGGGAATTTATTTTTATTTGTGCATCATTTATTTTTTTAATTAATCTATTTTTTATTGAAGGATAATTACTTTACAGAATTTTGATGTTTTCTGATATAGCCACTATGGAGAACACTATGGAGATTCCTTAACAAAAAAACTAGGAATAAAACTACCATATGACTCAACAATCTCACTACTGGGTATATATACCCTGAGAAAACCATAACTGAAAAGACACATGTATGTACCCGAGTTTTCCTGGCAGCACTATTTACAATAACTAGGACATGGAAGCAACCTAGACATCCATCAACAGATGAATAGATAAAGAAGATGTGGTACATATATACAATGGAATATTACTCAGCCATAAAAAGAATGAATTTGAATCAGTTCTAGTGAGGTAGATGAACCTGTTATTCAGAGTGAAGTAAGTCAGAGAAAAACAAATATATTAATGCATATAAAATATGGAATATAGAAATATGGTATTGATGAAACTATTTGCAGGGAAGAAATAGAGACTCAGATACAGAGAATGGATTTGTGGACACAATGGGGTAAGGAAAGAGTGGGATGAACAGAGAAAGTAGCATTGACATATATACACTATGTGTAAAATAGATAGCTGGTGATAGGTTGCTATATAACACAGGAAGCCCTGTGTAGTGCTCTATGATGACCTAGAGGAGTGGGATGTGGAGAAATCTGGACCTTTGTGCACTGTTGTTGGGACTGTATAATGTTGAAACCATTATGAAAAAACATTATGGAGTTATAGAATTTCAATTTTGCAAAATGAAAATGTTCTGGAGATCTTTTGTACAGCAATGTGAAAATATTTAACACTGTTAGTATGAGTCACACATTCATGTCTTTTTGTGATGCCGTGGACTGTAGCCTGCCAGACTCCTCTGTCCATGGAATTTTCCAGGCAAGAATAGTGGAGTGGGTTACCATTTCCTTCTCCAGGGAATCTTCCCAACCCAGGGATCAAACCCAGTCTCCCTCATTGCAGGCATATTCTTTACCATATGAGCCACCAGGGATGCCCCTTTTAACACTGTTAAGAAGTGAAGTCGCTCAGTTGTGTCTGACTCTTTGCGACCCCATGAACTGTAGCCTGCCAGGCTCCTCTGTCCATTGAATTCTCCAGGCAAGAATACAGGAATGGGTTGCCATTTCCCTCTCCAAACACTGTTAAGATGTAAACTTAAAAATGGTTAAGATGGAAAATTTTATTTACGTGTTTCTTACCAAAATTTCTTTAAAAAATCAAGGGCTCTGAGATCTGACTGACTGAAAACTGGTCATTGGTTTGAGTATGTTCATGAGCTGAGAGATCTATGACAAGTATGTTATAGTGGTGTTTCAGTATTTCCAATTATTAAAAAAGAAAATAACATAGTACCTCTCACACAAATTTGCTGTCAGAAGCAAATGAGATAAACTATGTCAAAGCACTTAACCACAGTACTTACTAGATAGTATTTGTTAGCAATGATTGCTAGTTCAGGACACCTTTAGGCTACAGTTCCAGAGTAAGGGTTTTTATGTGATGAGGAAAGCAAAGCCTGAACTCTGATGACCAACATACTCTTTTCTCACAGGCCTTAGGTGAGTCAGAGAAGCAGGGTCATGAAGGTGTACAGATAGGATATTTCTGATTCTCTGCCTATCTCCTTTAAGGCAGCCAGCTACATCTCTGGTTGGCCAAAACTTTATCTATTTAATCCTCTGAATTTACCAGAGAAAGAATTAAAGGTGTTAGGAGCATACCCCTAACTTTTAGAAGGATCACAATGCTCCCTCTTCTACCTGCAATGAGGGAGACCCAGGTTCTATTCCTGGGTCAGGAAGATCCCCTGGAGAAGGAAAGAGCAACTCACTCCAGTATTTTAGCCTGGAGAATCCCATGGACAAAGGAGCCTGGTGGGCTACAGTCCATGGGGTTGCAAAGAGTCAGACATGACTGAGCAGCTTTCACTTCACTTCTAACTCCACAAAGAGGAACATTCCTGAGGGTCAGAGGAGACAGGGTAGTATGGTGTGGAGCTTAAGAACAAGTTTAGATTGACAGAACTTGGGAACTGCCCCTTATCTATGAGATCTTAGGCAAGATTTTAACCCAGCTATGGCTCAATTTCCTCACTTGTTGAACTCGTGTTACAAATGTGTAAAATCCTCACTAGATTGTTGTGTGGCTCAAATGAGATAACCTATGCAACACCTAGCATAATGCCTGGCACAGATAAGCATTCAATAAAATGTAGCTGTTAATGTTAGCAAGGTGATCCTTGGGCCACAGTTCTGGATAGTAGAGCTTTTGATGTTATGCACTTGGAACCATTGAACTTTCATATCCTTGGAACAAGCATATCATATCCTCACTCCATTGCGTCCTTGGTTGTATTCATGTCTCTGGAGCATTTAGTGAGAATTGGATGGAAGCTCATACCCTGAACAGGACTAGAGAGGATAGTTGGACTACCTCTGCTCTAGATGCAAAGAAAAGTACTCTCTTTCCCTGAGTTAGAGGGTTCCCTGATCTTTGATTTTAGAGGCCCTGGGCCTAGCACAATGAGGCCAAGAAAGCTGCTTAGCATATGTTTAGCATTATAAGCCTTAGACCTACGAGGAGCCTTAGGAAGATGGTATCCTTAGGTAATTTCCATCTTTGCCCCTTCTATCACTATTTTCCTATAACATTAGTCTGCTTTTTTGTGATTATAACTTTGGTTGGTTGGTTGGCTGCTAAGTCGTGTCTGACTCTGCGACCCCCATGAACTGTAGCCCACCAGGTTTCTCTGTCCATGGGATTTCCCAGGCAAGAATACCGGAGTAGGTTGACATTTCCTTCTCCCAGGGGACCTTCCCGAACTAGGTTTTGAACCCAGGTCTCCTGTATTGGCAGGTGGATTCTTTACCACTGAGCCTTATTGACAAATAATTCACATATCATTCAATTTACCCATTTATTTTTTTTTCAATCAGTAGAATCCTTCCCCTCTCAGCTTTATTGAGATATATAAATTCACCCGTTGAAAATGGTTTTCAGTATAATCACAAAGTTGTGAAACATCAGCATCATCTAGTTTTGTAATATTTTCATCATTCCTAAAGAAAACACTGCACCTATTGAGCAACCCTCTGTCCCTTCCCCCAGCCCCTAGCGAACAATAATCTTTCTGTCTCTGTAAATTTGCCTATTCTAGATATTTCATGTAAATTAAATTATATGATATATGGCCTTTTGTGTCTGGCTTATTTTATTAACCATGTTTTCAAGGTTCATCCATGTATCAGAATTTCATTCCTTTTATACGGCTATACTATAATTTGTTTATCTGTTCATCAATTGATGGATATTTGGGTTGTTTAAACCTTTTGGCAATTATGAAAAGTGCTTCTGTGAATTTTCATGCACAATTCTTTAATACTTGTTTTTATTTTTGGGGAGAGGGCGTATGGGTAGGAGTAGACTTGCTGGATCATATGGTAACTATATGTTTAACTTTTGGGGGGAATTGCCAAGCTGTTTCCCACAGTAGCTGTATGATTTTATATTCACACCAGCTTATTGATCATTTACATATCTTCTTTGGAGAAATATTCACTTAAATCCTTTGCCCATTTTAAAACTGGGTCATGTGTCTTTTTTGCCCTTGAGTTGTAAATGTTCTTTATATAGTCTGGATATTAGGCCCTTACCAGATATATAATCTGTAAACGTTTCCTTCCATTCTATGGGTTGTCTTCTCACTAACTTGATAGTATCTTTTGATGCACACAAGTTTTTAATTATGAAGTCCAGTTTGTATATTTTTTCTTTTGTTGCTTGCTTGTGCTTTTGTTGTCATGTCTAAAACACACTGCATAATCCAAGGTCATGAAGATGTATCTTTAAGTATTCTTCTATGAACTTTATGTTCTTTAGCTCTTATATTTAGATATTTAATGCATTTTGGGTTCATTTTTGAACATGGTGTGGAGTGAAGTAGGGGTTCAACTTCTCTCTTCTACACGTGGACATTCAGTTGTTCTTAACCCACATTTAATTCCTTAAACATTCTGAACATTTTTATGCCTCTTAATTTTCTATGTCTTCTGCCTCTGCTTTCCCTCTGGGGAAGTTTCTTACCTTGGCTCTTTGCATGCCTGGCTCCTTCTGATCTTTTAGGTCTCATGTCAAATATCACCTCAGAGCCTTTCTGAACTACTTCAACTAAAGTTGTCCTTATTCATACCTCAACACCTTACCTTATGATCAAATTTTATTTTTGTTTTAGACATTATCATTTTATTTTATTAGCTCACTTGTTTGTTTGTTTTCTAAATTTCTTCTTCACTAGAATGTGAGCTTGGTGAGAGCAAGGATCTTGTATTTCTGATGCACAGCACATGGTCAACACTTCATTGTAGAATGAACAGAGTGGTCCCATCAGTAGTATAATACTGACAACTATGTCCTCTAAGTCATTTTGGAACTTAATAAATGATCTCTTCCCGCTGTGCATGAGGCTGGTTTTTAATTTTCTAAAATCTTTCCCTAGATAGGAAAATTAAATTCTGGGAAGGATGTAAGTGACTCCCCAAGGTCAAACAGAGAGTCTTTCACTTGCGGAGTGATTCCCACAGCATTAATTTAGCTTGTGGTATCCCACAAGAGTAGAGGAGGAAGGCACAGGAGAGACTGTTCAAGGCCAAATCCAAGGTGCTTGAGCCTGCTTTTAGCCTCCCTGCTGTTTCTCGATATGTCTCTAAACTCAAGGAAGAAAACTGGGTGGTACTGGAGTTGATGGCTCTTTGCCAAGCACAGCAAGCATCAGTTACTGAGTGGCTCATTAAAACTCATTAAAAATAAAAGAGACTTGTTAAACAACCTGGAAATACTGTAGTGAGATTGGTTTCTCACAGCTCATCCCTGGTTACCCTAGGACAGTGGTTGATCAATAAAGCACTTAACACTGAAAGATTTTTAACCACTCTGCTGCCTCAGCCTCCATATCCCCACATCCTTCCTGAGCCTGTTCTTCCTGAGCCAGCTCTGTTCTTGAGAGGTTGTGGTGTGTGGAAAGCAGGATGATAAGGGGAGGACTGAGCAATTTGTGTCTCCTTCATAGGTCCTTGTCTCTTTGCGTGAGTTCTCAGTCACTCAGTCCCGTTTGACTCTTGTGACCCCATGGACTGTAGCCTGCCAGGCTTCTTTGTCTATGGATTTCTCCTGGCAAGAATACTGGGGTGGATTGCCATGTGCTTCTCCATGGGATCATTCCTGACTGAGGGATCAAACCTGTGTCTCCTGCATTGCAGGCAGATTCTTCTTTACCACTGAGCTACCTGGGAAGCGCTCCCCGCCATCTTGTCTCTTTGTGAAAGTTTCTCAGTTGTGTCCAAATGTTTACAACCCCATGGACTGTATTGTTTCTTTACCCATCCTTTTAATGTGGAGATAAACTTTATCAGGGTTATTCATGTCCTCAGCCCTCCTATTTGACAAACACCTTGGTCTTATAATCTACTCTTGGGGCTTCTGTCTTCCACATCTGAACTTTCAGTATAGACTTCCCTCTGAGCTTCAGGCTCATATAAACTATCTATTTACTATGTACTAGTATATTCCAGAGATGCTTCTAACAGCCAAGATGAACTCAGTTATTTCCAGTTCTTCGCTATCCATCACCAAAGAGAAAGGATGTAGGGAGGTCACAGTGCAATCTGCCTTTATTCTTATTTTAATGAAGGATGTCTCCATGCACCTGGTTTCTCAAAGCAGAAATGTAGGGTTCATGCCATGTTTCTCCCTTTCTCTCATACTCCTTTTGACCCATCTCCTCTGTTCCCAGGCAACCTGTCTTCTGTCTCCAAGTCTTTTTCTGAATATATTACTTAAGAGCTCCCTGGCTTTAGGAAAGTCATTTAACTTTTATTTATTTATTTTTAATATTTCATTTATATCTTTGGCTGGGCTGGGTCTTAGTTGCAGCACATGGAATCTTTGATCCTCATTGTGGGATCTTTAGTTGCCGCATGTGAAATCGTTTTAGTTGTGGCATGTAAACTCTCAATTGCGGCCTGTGGGATCTAGCTGCCTGACAAGGGATCAAACCCAGGCCCCCTGCATTGGGAGCATGGAGCCTTAGACACTGTATCACCAGGAAAATCTCCCCATTTAACTTTTCTAAGCTCCAGTTTTCTGCCCTGAAAATGGAGGTAATGTCTACTTTATAAGGCTGCTGTGAGGAACAACTTTACTATTCAAATTTAAGGGTCAATTACTAAGTAAAAGGCAAGTTCTGCTTGTGAAGATGAGGCAATGTCTGCCCCTAATTCCCAGCAAATATCCATGATGACAGCCTTGGAGGCAGGTCTTCTAGATAGAAGGCATTTTACTTTTAATTAATTAATTTTTTTTGTAGTTCTTCTTTACCTGGTGGCTCAGTGTAAAGAATCTACCTGCGATGCAGAAGATGCAGGAGACCCAGATTCGATCTCTGGGTGGGAAAGATCCCCTGGAGAAGAGCATGGCAACCCACTCCAGTATTCTTGCCTGGAGAATCCCATGAACAGAGGAGCCTGGCGATCTATAGTCCATGGGGTTGCAGAGTCAGACATGACTGAAGTGATTGAGTACCCACATGTGGATAAAATTTTATTTTCATCTTTAAAATATATTATTTTATCCTTAATAATAATGCTCTTTTTTCTGATTTTATTTATTTTTTTTAATTGAAGGATAATTGCTTTACAGAATTTTGTTGTTTTCTGCCAAATAGATGAGCCTATGATGTCCCCAGAAAGCAGGTACATTCCAGGAAGAGAATGAGCAAAGTTTTTTGGCTGCCAATTGTGTTTTACCCACAACTGCCAGGAAAACATGGTATATGCTGAAGTCTCTAGGCAAATGCCCTCGGGTGGTCTTACCCCAGCACCCAACACTCACCCAGAGAACAAAGCCAAGGTTCATAAAGCAGGGCCTTTCTTATTGTGTGGTCCTTCCTTCCTGCAGCTGTTGCTTCATGGGATTTTGTGGGCAAGTAGACTGGCTCATAGTACTGTCTCTGCTGGCCAGCCACTAGCCCTATCAGATAACCTCTATGGAAAATGCTGTCATATATTTCCTGAGCTCTACATCTCATTTCCTGAGCATTTGGGGGTTATCCTGTAACCCTCACTTTCCCTGCAGCCTTTAAGACTGTACTGAACTGGCAGGAGGCACATTCATCGTTTCAGTTCTTTTCATGTCCTTCTGGAGTATGATAGCCCAGGCGTTTTGGAGTAGCCCAGCTGGCTACACCAGTCAGCAAAGCCAGGGAAATGTAGTAATGCTGCAATAACCAATGGGATGTCCAGAAACCAATCTTTGGGAGTGAGGTCCCCAAATTGCCAAAGCTCCATGACTTGCTTCAGGGATCAGAGACAAGGATAATAAGGATTTCTTGGTTCTGGAATGCTGCTTCTCTTGTTTCATCAAAACTCTTATACCTCAGATTATCCCCTGGGAAATGAATCAGGGTGGTTTAGAAAATCAGTTATCCTATCAGAAGACACTCCCCACATGGTTTGGCTGGCTGTGAAGACAGGGGTTTACGCTGATGGCTTTGCAGTGAGAGGTGAGATAGAGAAGGACAGAGGAAATACTGTTGACAGACCTGAGAGAAGACT
Source organism: Bos mutus (assembly GCF_027580195.1). Taxonomy (NCBI): domain Eukaryota; kingdom Metazoa; phylum Chordata; class Mammalia; order Artiodactyla; family Bovidae; genus Bos; species Bos mutus. The sequence goes on from NC_091646.1 coordinate 54,240,666, forward strand.
GTTGTTTTTTTTTTTAACTATGTGGACCATCATTTAGAACACTGGCCTAGGAATAGAATTCTAGTCACTTTTTTATTGACTGATGCATGAGAGTAGACCTTCTGTTCCTAGGCAAGACAATTTCATATTTAGTCAGCATTGGGATACCTTGAATGCAGAGGCTCAAAGGAAAAGAAAAGTGAAGTTTGGTGATTGTAAATGTAAGATGATTACCTAGAACAGATGAAAGCTTTGAGGAAGACCTGGACTGCAAGGAGATCCAACCAGTCCATCCTAAAGGAAATCAGTCCTGAATGTTCATTGGAAGGACTGATGTTGAAGCTGAAACTCCAATACTTTGGCCACCTGATGCGAAGAGCTGACTCATTTGAAAAGACTGATGTTGGGAAAGATTGAAGGCAAGAGAAGGGGACGACAGAGGACGAGATGGTTGGATGGCATCACCGACTCAATGGACATGAGTTTGAGTAAACTCCAGGAGCTGGTGATAGACAGGGAAGCCTGGCATGCTGCAGTCCTTGGGGTCGCAAAGAGTAGGACACGACTGAGTGACTGAACTGAACTGGAAATGCTAATATTGCATTTTTTTAAAGAGAAGACCATTTTCAAATATAAATCAGATAATACCAATGTATTCTCATTGGTCTGATCTGGCCAGACCAGAAAATCAGGTCAAAGGTCAAAGACTGGTGAAGATAATGACTTAGATTAGGTCAAGGCAGACTAAGTGATAAAGTACTAAACCTCAGTTTACTGCTAATAATCTGTGAATAGTAGTACCTCAGAAGCCCTGAGATAAAAATAAAATGATGGTTACTGTTTCCTTGTAGCTGCTCCTGTTTTCACAACAGTACATATGAAGTTGTGTGGTCTTAGAGACCTAGTGGGCTTCCCTGGTGGCTCAGCTGGTAAAGAATCCGCCTGTGATGCGGGAGACCTGGGTTTGATCTCTGGGTTGGAAAGATCCCCTGGAGAAGGGAATGGCTACCCACTCCATTATTCTGGCCTGGAGAATTCCATGGACTGTAAAGTCCATGTGGTCACAAAGAGTCAGACACTACTGAGAAACTTTCACTTTCACTTTAGGCTTCCTTGGTGGCTCAGATGGTAAAGAAACTGCTTGCAATGTAGGAGACCTGAGTTTGATCCCTGAGTCAGGAAGATCCTCTGGAGTAGGAAATGACAACCCACTCCATTATTCTTGCCTGGAGAATTCCATGGACAGAGGAGCCTGGTGGGCTACAGCTCATGGGATAGCAAAGAGTCAGACACAATTGAGTGACTAACACTTTCACACTTTCATAAAAGTCCTTGCAGCATCTGCCCTCTGCTCACCTCTCTACCCTTACCTGGTACCACTCCTGCTGGGTTCACTATGTTCCAGTGCCATTGGCCTTTCTGTTCCTTAGCATCCCAAGATCCTTCTGCAGAGCCTTTCCATTTACAATCTTCACTCAATTTCTTCCACCTCTTCTCTTACTTTTCATTCTTAAGCTTGTACACTCCAAGCCACATGAGAGAAGCTTTCCATGATTCCTCTATTTAAAGTAGGTCTCTCTCATTTATTCTTTGTCAATTTTTTGATGATGGCCATTCTGACCTGTCTGAGATGATATCTCATTGTAGTTTTGATTTGCATCTCTCTAATAATTAGGGATGTTGAGCATCTTTTCATGTGTCTCTTGGTTATCTATATGTCTTCTATGGAGAAATGTCTATTTAGGTCTTCTGATCATTTTTTGGATTGGTTTGTTTGCTTTGGTGATGTTAAGCCTCATGAGCTGTTTGTAGATTTTGGAGACTAATCCCTTGTCAGTCACATCATTTGCATATATTTTCTCCCAATGGTTGAGTCCCTTTGCTGTCTACCTGAAACTATCACATTGTTAATCAGCTATTCTGCAATTCAAAAAGTTTTAAAAAAAGTAGATCTCCCTCAACCTCATTACTCTTTCAGTATAACTATTTTTTAAATTAGTCAGTATTCATCACTGTTTATTATTATCATGTTTTTTTCCACTTGAAACTATCACAACATTGTTAGTCAGCTATACTCCAAAACAAAATAAAAAGTTAAAAAACAAAAATAAAGTAGGTCTTCCTCAACCTCATTACTCTATCAGTATCACTATTTTTAAATTACTCAGTATTCATCACTGTCCATTATTATCATGTTTGTTTGCTTGTTTAATCTTTTGCATCTCTTTGAGTCGAATGTAAACATCACAAGGGACCCTGTCTATCTTTAACTCTTGTGTTTCCAGCACCTAACACAGAGTCTGGCACACATTAGTGATTAGGAAGTAATTGTCAGGTAGCCTTTCTCCAAGAGGGAAACAACAGCATGAGTGATGGATCTCCCCACCTAATATATAGGACTTTTTAAGAGTTTTGTTTGCTGACAAACTTTTTCCATATTTTTTTCTTTTTAAAAGTTAATTTCCATATAAACATGCTTAAAGAAAGATACTCATAGTAGTTAATATAATACAATTTAGTTTAGTTTATACTGCACAAGATGGACTAAAAACATTGTACATTATTTAAGTTTTTTTAAAAAAGGATTGCAATCTGTTTTTTAAAATTTATTATAAATATAATAAAGATTCTCTCTCAGAAGTTGTTAAAGCAGTCAGTAATATCCATAAACAATTTATCTTTGGTTTACTTCTTAATAATACACCCATTGGACTCTAAAGACTCTAAGTTGGTGCAGTAAAAATTTTTGATATGTTTCAGTGTTGGCTGAATAGTGTGTTGAGAGTGGGGAGACGTCTGTGTGCAACACATAAGCAACTATGGTAGCTATTGTATTTTGGTTAATATTGTATACAACTTATAAATCTACACAAACCAAGACTGAAGTAATTCCCTGAATCTGAGTTCCAGTAATGTGTGGGAATTGGATTGTACCAGCTCGTGAGAGTAGACTGTGTATGTATCTTTCCAACTCCACTTTCATTGACTTTAAGTTGGTAGCTTGAAATTGGCCATGATGAGAGTATTTACACCATGGAGATCAGCAAATGTCACCAATCAGGGCTCTCTTGCTCCCATGACGCCAAAAACCAGTTATTAAATTAAGTATTTGCCTGCCCAACACACCACTAGTTAACACTAATAAGGTCATCGTCTGAGGGTAATAAGAAAACTCAACAAAGAGTTGTTAGTTCTAATTTTTATACAAAAAAAGAAATGTAAGTTTCATCCACACTGTGAAAACTCCATTAATAGCTGAGTGGATAAAGAAGATGTACGTATCTATATACAAAGGAATATTATTCAGCCATTTAAAAAATGAAAGCTTGCCATTTGGGACATCTTGAACAGATCAAAACAGTGTTATGCTAAGTGAAATAAGTCATATAGAGACAGACTAATACTATATGATTTTAAGTGTGGAACCTAAAAACTAAATCAAATAAGCATACAAAACAAAACAGAAACATACTCATAGAGAACAAGCTGGTGGTTGCTAGGAGGGTGGGAGAAGGGGCAAGTGTTGGATGAAATAGGTGAAGAGAATTAAGTGTACAAGGGTAGGTAATATGCAACATAAGGAACATATAAATAATACTATAATAACTTTGTATAGTGATAAATGTTTGCAAGATTTATGGTGATCATTTTGTATTAGATTTAATACACCTGAACCTAATATAACACTGTATATAAACTATACTTCAGTAAATTTTTAATCTCTTGGTAATGTAAAAAAAAAGAAATATAAATTTCATTTCTAGGTTTTCAGTCTGGAACTGAAAATATAGTATAAGCAAAGTGGAGCTACTGTATCCAACCTGCATGAGTGACAGGTCATAGGGTCTATGTGCTTTTAAATTTGTATGCAAAGACCATCCCCATGGAAAAGAAATGCAAAAAAGCAAAATGGCTGTCTGGGGAGGTCTTACAAATAGCTGTGAAAAGAAGAGAAGCGAAAAGCAAAGGAGAAAAGGAAAGATATAAGCATCTAAATGCAGAGTTCCAAAGAATAGCAAGAAGAGATAAGAGAGCCTTCCTCAGCGATCAATGCAAAGAAATAGAGGAAAACAACAGAATGGGAAAGACTAGAGATCTCTTTAAGAAAATTAGAGATACCAAGGGAACATTTCATGCAAAGATGGGCTCGATAAAGGACAGAAATGGTATGGACCTAACAGAAGCAGAAGATATTAAGAAGAGATGGCAAGAATACACAGAAGAACTGTACAAAAAAGATCTTCACGACCCAGATAATCACGATGGTGTGATCACTGACCTAGAGTCCACATCCTGGAATGTGAAGTCAAGTGGGCCTTGGAAAGCATCACTACGAACAAATCTAGTGGAGGTGATGGAATTCTAGTTGAGCTATTTCAAATCCTGAAAGATGATGCTGTGAAAGTGCTGCACTCAATATGCCAGCAAATTTGGAAAACTCAGCAGTGGCCACAGGACTAGAAAAGGTCAGTTTTCATTCCAATGCCAAAGAAAGGCAATGCCAAAGAATGCTCAACCTACCGCACAATTGCACTCATTTCACACGCTAGTAAAGTAATGCTCAAAATTCGCCAAGCCAGGCTTCAGCAATATGTGAACTGTGAACTTCCAGATGTTCAAGCTGTCTTTAGAAAAGGCAGAGGAAAGTGAAAGTGAAAGTGAAGTAGCTCAGTTGTGTCCGACTTTTTGCGACCCCGTTGACTGTATAGCCCACCAGGCTCCTCCGTCCATGGGATTCTCCAGGCAAGAGTACTGGAGTGGGTTGCCATTTCCTTCTCCAGAGGATCTTCCCGACCCAGGGATTGAACCCAGGTCTCCCACATTGCAGGCAAACACTTTAACCTCTGACCCACCAGGGAAGCCCAAAAACCAGAGATTAAATTGCCAACATCTGCTGGATCATCGAAAAATCAAGAGAGTTCCAGAAAAACATCTATTTCTGCTTTATTGACTATGCCAAAGCCTTTGACTGTGTGGATCACAATAATTTAAGCTATATGCTAGTAATTATATGGTTTGTTTTTGGGGTGGTTAAAATGTTCTGGAATTATATTACAGTGATGGAGTGTACAACTTTGTGAATATACTAAGAAAACCATGTTGATGTATGGCAAAACCAATATAATATTGTAAAGTAATTAGCCTCTAATTAAAATACATAAATTTAAATTAAAAAATAAACATACCACATTTTCTGTTAAAAAAAAAAGAAAACTATATTCTATACTTGTAAAGGGTGAACGTCATGGTATGTGACATAGGTCTATAAAATTGTCAGTTAAAAACTTAAGGCATATTGGAGACGCACATAAACGCAGGTTCAAAGAATAGCCAGTTAACAGAGAAACACATTTTTGTAGACCTAGTGAAAATTTGGCTTATACTGATCTCTAGTGCATTCTGAACTTCACAGATTGATTCTAAAGAACTGGCAAGGGTTGACTGGCACCTTCACAAAGCTGAAAGCAAGCAGCACTTCTCTCTATTTCACTTTCCCTCCCTCTTTTTTCAACACCTTTCTTATAACAATTAACATAATGTCTCTGCTGTGGTGTGGATCTAAACCAGTAGTCAGAATTTTTTTTAAATAGCCAGAGTGTAAATATTTTAGGCTTTGTGGACCATGAAATCTTTGTCACAACTACGCAACTCTTCAGCTGTAACATGAAAACAGCCATAGATGATACATACATGAATAAGTTATGTCTGTGTGTCAATAAAACTACAAAAACAGGCAGCCTATTGAATTTGGTGCATGGCACAGGCTCCAGCTTGCTGACTCCTTGTCTAGACTGCAAATGTTGTTGGAGTGTTGATTCTGCTTGGGAAATTCTATTGTACAGAGCAGTGTTTTGCAAACTAAGAATGAGGATGAGGTGGGGCAATGTATCAGAATCACCTGTCACCATATCTTATCTTCACAGGATCTCTTGTTTCATACTGATCAAAGGCAAAATGTAGGTATTCCCCAGGTCCCTGACCAATACCCATTTTAGTATTATTAAAATATTATATATCACCCTGTCCCTTAAATGACTAATAAGATGTGTTCCCTTCTCAATCCTTCCCATATGATATTATGGAAGCAGGGTTGAAAAGCCTTTTCAGATGTAAATTTACCAAGAGCTGCAAGATGCCAGCAAATTTTTTTCCCCAAGGTCACTATCAGTTGTTAAATTAAGAACAGGAAACAAAACTTTACCCAATAAATTTGATTGTTATTTAGCATACATTTAAGTTTACATGGTATTCCACTCAAAGGAACTGGAGGCACAGGAAAAAGAGGATAAAAAAGGTAAGTAAAAATTAGCTCTTCTTAGAATTGCAGATAGTGATGTTACCCAAATGTCAGGTGTAGCCACTAAGCAAAAGGCAATCTTTATCAATGCATAGCACAGAATCACTATCTTTCTGATGTCAAAATTTTTAGCCATATCTCACACACAGTGTCTGTTAATATTGACTTATTTTTAATGAGAAAGGGTTAGCATTTCTCTTTATATAGTAACCAGTCCGTTCTGAAGGAGATCAGCCCTGGGATTTCTTTGGAAGGAATGATGCTAAAGCTGAAACTCCAGTACTTTGGCCACCTCATGCGAAGAGTTGACTCATTGGAAAAGACTCTGATGCTGGGAGGGATTGGGGGCAGGAGGAGAAGGGGACAACAGAGGATGAGATGGCTGGATGGGATCACTGACTCGATGGACGTGAGTCTGAGTGAACTCTGGGAGTTGGTGATGGACAGGGAGGCCTGGCGTGCTGCAATTCATGGGATTGCAAAGAGTCGGACGCGACTGAGCGACTGATCTGATGTGATCTGATATCTGAAGCAGTACTACTCAAGAGGACATGAACAGGAAGATTATAAAACTTATCTTGGGAGTTTATACTACTGAAAGTTTGACATTCAACCTATGGGGTCACCTCTTCCTCCCCCAGAAACTGCCTTAGTAAGCCATCATTACAGATGGAAATGTGGTTTATCAGTGTACTGGAGCAGGAAAAAAATGGTTAGAAAGTGCTGGTGGAAAGTAGCAAGACAGACAAATGCATACATTCATGAATATAAGGCTATATCACTGATGAAAGACAGAAATGCCCGTGGGAAAAATTTCAACAACTTCATTAAATACTCAGGCTACAATGAATGTGCTAAACTGCTAGTTCATTTGCTCTCATATTCTGAATTATAACAGGTCTGATAACCTCCATAGCATTCTGAGAAGGTAAGTGGGCCATTATGGAAGGAAAGTTTCTTTGGATCAGTCTAGTATGCTCTATTGGGTACTCTTTCTGCCCCCTTCTGATGCCTATGTCAGAAGCTTTCTCTGTCTCCTTTATACTTTGATAAAACTTTATTACACAAAAGCTCTGAGCGATCAAGCCTTGTCTCTGGCCCTGGATTGAATTCTTCTCCTCCGGGGGCCAAGAATCCTGATGTCTTCGCGTGATTCAACAACAACCTTTCATCTTGGGGGCTCGTCCGGGATCCTTCAGGACAAGGTAAGGATGTTTGGAGCTCTAGTTCTTTGTTCTCTTAGCAAACACATTTTCTGCTATGCTTTACTAACTCTACGGTGTGCTTGTGTAAATGAATGACATGCCCTGCATGAAGCAAGTAAGGAGCCCTGCTCTGCGGTTCCACAGTGATCTCATACGGCTTATGGCAGAAACCTTTCTGGGGGTTATACCGACCTGCCAATGCCAAGAGGCACCCAATGTCTCCTTTGGGAACCGACCAGAAATGGGCAAAGCATGTGGACCGAACTCTCCTTTCTCGGTCAAACTTTTTGGTCTCTTTGACCATTTCATAACTCCTTGGGAATTAGAAGTACTAACCTAATCTATTGGATCAGAGACTTTCAAGGGACTTGTGATCTATACTGTTACTGTGTACTGTGGTTTAGGTCCCAAACTTGGATTGGTAGTCAAGAAAGCGCCTAGCCTCGCTAGGAATTGAAAATTCAGAAGCTAGATGGAGCTCTAGCTCCAAGAACATCTCTGAGGTTAAAGGTTACTCAGATTGGGACTGCAATGGGTTTACAGGCACTCAGGTGACAAATGTTTTCCCCAGTGGTCTTAGCTTGGGAGGCATTCCAGAAGTTTACTCTGATTGCACCCTGGGTGGCTTCAGAGGCAAGCAAAGTTAAGGGTGAAGAGCTGGACGTCAAGTAGGGATGCTATCAAGTCTACCCCTGGTACATCCCCACCCCATCTTGGTGGTAGAACTGAGAGGGACTCGGACGGTGCCTGCGTGGGTAAGGGACAGACTAAATCCGACCGGGAAGGAAAATCTTTTGGTGTAAAGTCTGTCTACACCCCCATCTAGAGCAGGGAGGGATGCCTCCGGTAGAAAAATGGTGCTGGTCACTTTTTTTCTGTCTTACAGATGGGAGCTAACAATTCCAGCCTCACTCCTTTGAACTGTATCCTGAAAAACAGATAGATTTGATCCCCAGGGCTTAGAGGAGACACACCTGGTCTTCCTATGTGATGCTGCATGGCCACAGTATCCATTGGAGGATGGCGAACAGTGGCCAGTCAAAGGGTCTCTTAAGTATAATACTGTTCTACAATTAGACCAGTTCTGTAAGGAACAAGGGAAATGGGTAGAAGCAATGGCAACCCACTCCAGTACTCTTGCCTGGAAAATCCCGTGGACTGAGGAGCCTGGTAGGCTGCAGTCCATGGGGTCGCTAAGAGTCGGGCACGACTGAGCGACTTCATTTTCACTTTTCACTTTCATGCACTGGAGAGGGAAATGGCAACTCACTCCGTAATTCTTGCCTGGAGAATGCCAGGGACAGAGGAGCCTACTGGGCTGCCGTCTATGGGGTCGCACAGAGTCAGACATGACTGAAGCGACTTAACAGCAGCAGCAGCAGTATGCTCTATTAGGGCTTCCCTGGTAGCTCAGATGGTAAAGAACCCACCTTCAATGCAGGAAACCCCAGTTTGATCCCTTGTTCAAGAAGATCCCCTGGAGAAGTGAATGGCTACCCACTCCAATATTCTTGCCTGGAAAACTCCTTGGACAGAGGAGCCTGGTGGGCTACAGTCTATGGGTTCGCAAAGAGTCAGATACGACCGGGCAACTAACACACAACAACACAACAGTATGCTCTATTAAGTTTAGCTAGTTACCATTCCTTCTTCTAACTCATTTTGTTCAGCCAAGTCCCCTGTTCACAAGGCAACTCAGAGGTGAAAGGATACATACATGCAAAAAGTTGATACAAGGTAGAAGGTAATAAATTTCCTGAAATAAATATATAGTGCCAGGGACATCAGAGGTGGGAGAAATGACATCAGCTTGGAGCAGAGTGTCAGGCAAAGCTTCATGAATCTCCAGACTTCTCAATTCTTCTCTCAAATATAAAAACAGTTATTGGTGCTTTGGGATATTAAACATTGACTTTTGGTAGTGCTGCTATTATTTTTTGATAGTACTGTTATTTTTTTTAAAAAAAGTATTATTTAGCCTTTTCAATGTGTGATTTTAACTTTTTCAGTGTAAACTTGGGAGACCTTGGAGTCATGGATGGCCCTGTTGGAGCACCTTCCCCGTCATATAGTGGAAATCAGTTTGGGGAAAAGAGTTTATTCTGTCCTACTCCCTTCATGCATGTGTCTACTGAGTCATTTCCAGCCATGTAAATCTGCTATGTAATATACATGGTGAGATTATTTAGGGTTTGGGAAGTTAGGGAGAACCTCTATTCCTCAGCAGGCATTTGGGCAGCAGGTGAGGAAGTGAGACAGCTATGCAGTTCAAGTGTGGACATGCCTGCACACACTCATACACACACACATATACACACGCATGCACACTCTCACTTACTCACGCACAGCTGACTTGGCATCTGTGAGGATGGAGGTGGGGGACGCTGTGCCTGCTGAGCTACAAGTGCCTGCATGTCTGAGGCTGACTTTGAAGACTCCAGCATGTTTGGAGTTAATTCCCATTAGGTTAGACTCCGCCTCTCTCTCCCAAAGGTAAAGCAAGTTTTTTTCAGGCATCACTGCAAAGAGCAGCTGGAATTCCCATCCCCTCTGACAAGCTGTGAGGAGAAGTTGTTTCTCAGATGTGAGTCCGAAGACAGGGAATAAGTCAATCAGCCTTCGTGGTCAGAAGGTAAATTTGCAACTTGGGCCAAATACAATTGAAACAGCTGGATAAGAAACTGTTTGCTCTCCCCTTGCTCAGCCCCCCTTCTCCCCTTCCTTTCTCAGGCTTCCTGCCCTTTCATCTGACAGCTCAGAGAAGCTGTTTTCTTCCCAAAGGCAAACTGGTTCATTTTTACTTCCTCAAGTCTGTTGTTTGCACAGAGGCTAAGAGGAATCGGGGCTGGATTCCCGTTTCGTGTTGACACGGTGTGAAGACCTAAGAGTTAAATGCTGGTTGATTTCCCCAGGAGAGTTGGTAACTTGAGGAGAGGAAGTCCATGTCTCTGGGAGTGGAGGGAAGGATTTTGTTCTGACCTGTCTATAGAGATAAAAGTGGATCGGGTTTGCTGATGTGCTGGGTTGACTTCTTAGACTTGCCAAAATTGGGGTTACAGTACTGAAATGGGGTGCTTGGGTTAAACTGAAATGCAGATGTTGAAGTGAGTTGGACTGGAAGTAAAAGATTGCATTTGCTCAGTAAATATTTGAGTTCCTACTGTGTGCCAAAGCATGATGATTTCCAGAAAAACCTGAAATAGTTTAGCTATAAATCCATTCTTGAAAGGAACACTGGGCCAAATAATTCTGTTTCGTGGTAGGAAACAAAGCAGAAATAAGTCTCATGGTGAGGAGAAATCACTGAGATACTGGTTAGGGGAGAAAGGGAAGAGGAATAATGTTCTCCTTCTTGAGTGACTCTGAGTCTTCTCTATTACTTAATGGGACGATATTGTCTTCTCTAGTAGATGGGAGAATTACCTATCCTGGTGTTAGGATAACAGCACAGATGATACTTCACTTGAACTCGGTGTTCCATCATCTTCATTTTATAGAGGAAACTCGAACTCATAGGTTTTAAGTGAGCCTTTCAAGTTCATCTAACTTGTAAGGGGCAGACCCTATCCCAGATCTGGATTCCAAAATCTGGACTCTTGTCCATGAAGATGCTATTTCTCAATCATTAGTTTCCATCAGAATCAACTGAGGATTTTTGAAAAATGCAAATTCCATAGATTCTAATTCAATGAATCCTAAAAGGAGGTTGTAGTCTACATTTTGGACAAGTACTGATGGTGATTCTGATGCAGAGGTGTTAGGGGACCCCATTTGAAAAACACTCTTCACATGCCAGGCTGCCTCTCATGTCTGCTGAAGTAGGAGAAGCATTCAGTGCACCTTCTTCCTACACTGGCTAGATTCATTGAATGGAGGAGGTCAGCTGTGGTGGCATTTTATTCATTACTGGAGGTCATGGGTAGAGGGAGTACTGGGCAACAATAGTAGGGCTGGGGCTGTTAACTTAAGGTTGTAGGGAAATGCTTTACCAGCTAATCCATTGATAGAACTTAACGGTGTCTTGCCAGAGCAGGCTGGTTGGAGTAGTTCCTAACCCATGGAGGGTGAGAGATAGGTCTCTTAGCTGACCAATTGAACACTAAATGTGGTGGCACTGGTCCAGGCAAAATAAGACCTGGGGTGAAGATCTCTGATACCCCACTTTCCAAAGCAAAAGAGACAGGGAGCTCAATGAGCAGTATTTTATTTTATTTTTACAAAGAAGGGAGAAGCTCATATAAAATTTAGGGAAATCATTCCAATTTCCACCTTTCTAATCTCAGACTCAGGAGAAAGGGAATAGCCCAGGACATAACATGGAGGTTCTTTTTATGGGCTTTCCCTGTCTCTCCATGGCCAACGTGATTATTTAGAATTGACCTTCTAGGTTATTGATGACTCGGTTGGTCCTCTCTTGGCACTAACTCCCTGGCTTCCTGCCTCCCAATATCTTACCTCCTGGTGAACATCTTCACCTCAGGATGGAGAAATGCAAATAAATGAACAAACAAACCCAACACAGCTACTTTTGCTAGTCTTTCTACCCCAGATTAAAAGAGGATGGGAGGAGGGAGAAGACTTAGAAAGACAACCCACAAGCAAGAAATCTGAGGATTTGAAAGACAAGATTTAGACCTAAAGTGAGGTCTTTATAAGCATAGAGTAGAATGGTGGTTGCCAGGGGCTGGAGGAAGGGGGAATGTGGAGCTGTTTCTCAGTAGGCATAAAGTTTCAGTTACACAAGGTGAAAAACTTCTAGAGATATTCTGTAGAGCTTTGTGCCTGTGGTTAACAGTATGGTGTTGTGCACTTCAAAACTACATTGCAAGGACAGACCTTAGGTTAAGTTTTCTTCACACACAAACTCACAAAACAATACAAGGAACTGGTTTCTTCAATTTGTTTCTTTATTTTTAATTGGAGGATAATTGCTTTACAATGTTGTGTTGGTTTCTGCTGTACAACAACATGAATCAGCTATAAGTATACATGTCTCCTCCCTCTCCAGACTCCCTCCTACCGCCACCCCATACCACCCCTTTATGTTGTCACAGAGCACTGGGTTGAGCTCCCTGTGTTATACAGCAACTTCCCATTAGCTATCTGTTTTACATATGGTAGTTTATATGTTTCAGTGCTACTCTCTCAATTTGTTCCACCCTCTCCTTACCCTCTATGTCCACAAGTCCATTCTCTAGGTCTGCATCTCTACTCCTGCCCTGCAAATAGGTTCATCAGTACAGTTTTTCTATATTTCATATATATGGGTTAATACATGATATTTTTCTCTTTCTGACTTACTTCACCCTGTATAACAGGCTCTAGGTTCATCCACCTCACTAGAACTGACCCACATTCATTACAAGGAACTTTTTGAAGATTATGAATCTATTCAGTGCCTTGGCTGTGGTGATGGTGTTACAGATGTAGGCATGTGTCCAAACTCATCGAGATATATACATTGAATATGCGCAGATTTTCATATATCAAGTGTACCTCAATAAACCTTACAAAAAGTGAGGTCTTCTTCAAGTCACCACAATACAAATGGGAAACAAACACAATTCTGGGGGTAGATAAGTCATGAGATGATTTCAGGCATAGGAGAATCTGGAGAGATGCCCATTGGGGAGATGTATAGAGGAGAAAATTCTGGGTGAACTCAGGTGGCAGAAAATAAGGCAAGAAATACTTGGAAAGTGGTTATAGATTCTTTTTGAGGCTGTGTCTGAAGCAGGTCGCACTTGTGGTAAAGAATCCATCTGCAGTGCAGGAGACTAAGGTTCCATTCCGGGTCGGGAAGATCCCTTGGAAAAGGAAATGGCTACCTATTCCAGTATTCTAGCTTGGAGAATCCCATGGGCAGAGGAGCCTGGCAGGCTATAGTCCATAGGGTCACACAGAGTTGGACACAACTGAAGTGACTTAGCACGCACTGAAGCAGAAAGATCTAGAATGGTCATGTTGCTTATATACCCAATTCGATACAAGAGCAAGAAACTTTTCTGGAGTAGGACTCTATTTACCTACTGAAACCATATGCCTATGCTTATTAATTATTTCTTAAAGTCTCAACACTGAGTATGATGAATAGGGTTGGCCAAAAAGTTCTTTCAGGTTTTTCTGTAAGCTGTTATGGAAAAACTTTTTGGCAAACCCACTATTTGTTAAAGGGTTGGCTAGTAGGCTATGCACATTGTTTGGGGGTGTGAGGAGAAATGCCCATTCATATTCCCTTGCCAATAACAGTGCCAACAAAGCTGCTTCTCACAAACCAGTCCAAAACAGGTAGTGTTTTGAGTCCTTTTCCATGAAGACTGGGGAGGAGATAAGGTGTTGGAAGGATTTGCTTTATTTTTCTCCACCAAGAAAAATACAAGAGCAATGTTTTCAGTTTCATTGATACTAAGTAAGTGCACACATATAAGTAGGAATACGCAGGAGTGAAAAGTTGAGAACAAATGATGACAGGCTTGGGAAGGAGACACCACAGGGAGAGGTAGAGTGCTCATTTGGGGAGGAAAAGTCCAAAGGTAAGGTACCAGCAGGGCTTCCCTTGTGGTTCAGATGGTAAAGAATCCTCCTGCCAATGCAGGAGATGCAAGAGACACAGGCTCAATCCCTGGGTTGGGAAGATTCCCTGGAGGAGGGCATGGCAACCCACTCTGGTATTCTTGCCTGGAGAATCCCATGCACAGCAAAGCCTGGTGGGCTATGATCCATGGGGTCGCAAGAGTTTGACACAACCGAGCAACTGAGCACAAGATACCAGCAATCTGAGTTAATCTGTGTTGATGAAGGGCTCTTCTCTGGATGACAGTGGCCAATCTGTCCTCCATTTCCTCTGAGGACCTGACCAAAGGAATTGGTCTTAAGTTGGGAGTTGGTGATGGACAGGGAGGCCTGGAGTGCTGAGGTTCATGGAGTTGTAAAGAGTCAGACACGACTGAGCAACTGAACTGAACTGAACTGAACTGTATCAGAAAAAGGTTTAAAATGAGACATAAATTATTTATTGACAGTGAGAGTCATCAAGCTACTGAGAAAAACTGTTGAGTCCTCTTTTCTCTAGAGTTCTTTAAAAGCAGTATAGATAATCATTTGGTATGTATGGCTTAGGAGTGTTTCCTACATCTTATAGGTTGAAATGACCTCTATGCATGAGTCTATTTTAAAATGACCACTGTATCCTTACTACTAGTCTCTAGTAAAGACAATAAATTTAGAACAGCCTTCATGCTTCCACCCTGGTCATTATAACTTTCTAGCCACACTCATTGCATCTCATACAGCCACTCTCAGAAACAGGCATGTGATCCTTTGAGGAGCTAGAGCAACCAAGGCGGAGAGACCGTGTGATAAACAAAGAGAGAGGGACAGTAGCCAACTTAGCAATACCTGGTTACTGGACCATTTAGCAGGAGCACCAAGCTGAGTTCTTGGTTTCTGAAATCCAGTGTGGCTGGGTGGTGAGGCCTTCCAGGACAGGGAAACAAAGTGATTGCTACATGAAATACACAAGAGAAGTAAAGTGAAGTATAGCATTGTGTGTGACTTTTATTTATGTGAATGTAAAAGAGACTTGTCTAGCTCCTGGGAATGAACTTGATTGCTTTGGAGGGCTGTCATGAAGGGAGGTTACTCCATGACAGGTGGTGCAGTAACTCAAAGCATTTGGTTGAATGCATTTCTCTGTGTGAACATATAACAGTGTACATGCAGACCCCACGTGGCCCTTTGCCGTAGGAGAAGCTGGGCTGGGACTTATTTTGTGCTCAGAAACTATTGAGCAATGGGATCTCTGACCTCCCTTTCTTTACGGCATGAGGTCAAGCCTATGATTCAGAAAGATTTTACCTTCAGGATATAAAGATTTCATCTCTCCATTATTTAATTCCATGGTAACTTTTCACTTTATATTGTTTGAGTCCTGGAGAGAGAGCAAGAGAAAATTATCTGTGGCAGTGATTCTCAACCTGCTGTCCATGGATTATGCTGGCTCACCACACTTCTAGTCCTAGATAGAATGACTAACTCATCCATTTGGGGACTTTCCTATTAATAGTTTCATCCCTGACAATCCCACATCCCTTAGTCCCAAGTTAACTAGCATGGTTGGACATCCTAGTTCTAAATGAGATAAGGAGAATGAGTTTTTCCTGAAGTTGAAAGTATTTAATTTAAATTCTGAAAGCCAATGAGTTTTTCTAAAGCTAAACATATTTAATTTAAACTGAATTTTGTAATTCCACCTTCCTATCTCTTGGCTTCAAAATGGCATATTTAAAATGAAATGATGGCAACAGTGGTTGGTAGTCTTATAGGTTTTTAAACAGCCTGTCTTGGCACAGATGGTGATTACCTTATATCAGAAGCCCTCCTCCTATTTTAGTATAGCCTAGGTACCACTCACCGATTTAGTCCCTTTCTCCGCCTTATACTCTCTTCCCTTCTATTGGCTTTTGTCCTGGGACTTGATCTCAAGATGATAAACATTCATGGTGGACATACGGGGTTAGTTCTGACTACAAACTTGAAATATCTAGTGCCCTGGTCCTGGTGGTGACATGCTGGGTACAGAAAGTCACCTTCCTCCTGCCTTGCCTGTCCTTCCTGTCTGATTTTTTTCATCATCCTTAAACAGATTTGCCATTGTGGGTGGGAAACCATGGAGGCTTTTCGTTGAAACACTTTTGGGGTGATGAGGAAGAATATGGGGAGGGTGAAGTGAGAGGTGAGAAATGATGGTGTTGCCATTTGAGTCACTGTGTAAATTTGGGCAAGTTCCTTAGCTTTATTTTTTAAATTTATTTTTAATTGGAGAAAAATTGCTTTACAATGTTGGTTTCTGCCATACAAAATGCAAAACAGCAGGAATTATACATATATCCCCTCCCTCTGGAGCCTCCCTCCCCTCCCCACATCCCACCCTTCTGGGTAATCACAGAGGACCAGGCTGGGCTACAATAGCTTCCCACTAGTTATCTACTTTACACATGATAGTGTATATATGTCAGTGCTACTTTCTCCATTCATCCTGCTCTCCTTCCCGCGCTGTGTCCACAAGTCCACTCTCTACGTCTGCATCTCCATTCTTTCCCTGCAAATAGGTTCATCAGTACCATTTTTTTAGATTCCATATTTGCTCATTTGTAAACCAGGGGTACTACCTTTCTTACCAACCTGAGGAGATTGTTTGCCAGAGCACATGAAACAATGGTCTTGGAAGGGAATATGATGGTGCACCCAGCAGCTGTTTATCAGCTTGTTTCCTCTCATCCTCTGGCCTGGGCTTCTTCACCAGGAAGTGAGCTCATAAAAGAGAGCTGCTTGCATTTTCCATAATCTTACATGCTCTAATATAGCAAGCAGAGGCATTACCTCATTGCGGCCAAGCATACCTGCTTTCTAACAGCAATTACTCAAGACTAGTTTCACTTCTCCTGTTGGCTTTCAACCCTGCATCACATCTTTCTTTCATTCCCCCAACTCTCAGGCACAAAGCCTCATTCCCTGGGGCCCAGCTCAGGGCACTTTCTTCCCAAGCCCTAACATTCCAAAGTAAACACCTGCAATTTATAGTCTCTGCTCCCTTCCTGTGCAAAACACACAGCACACAATATATCTGTATTGGGAGGGGAATTGTGGTGAAGCAAGAAAAGAGCATTATACTAAGAATCGAATAACTGGATTCTGATCCAGCCAGGGTACTCCACTAGTTCTTTACCCTTGAGGAAATCATTTCCTCTCTGTATTTCTATATGTAAAGTGATAGAGGAGGAAGGTGGTTTGCACTGTGGAGTACAACAGTACTGGCCTAGGCATCTGTAGATTGGGTTTCTTATTCCAGTCTGGCCGCTTGCTAAATTCTCTGTGATTTGGGGGAAATCACTACCCACTTACAAGGCCACACCTCCCCATATGTAAAAAAAAAAAGGTTGAATTAGGTGATTCATCAAGATTTCTGCCAGCCTAGAAATTGGATGCTTCTCTAGAATGGGTTTCATTAAATATACATGGATGGCAGTGCCTGCTTCATGCCAGACATTGTTTGATGATAGTTGTGACATGGCTGGGAAAGGTCCCTGAGACTCTGAGTACAACTGCTACTTGTTTCTGGCCATGTCTCAACTGGCAAGGTGGTGACCCCATGGACAGTTCCTATAATTCCCCTGCCTTTAGTCCCCTACCCCTTCTCCCCTTTCCCACCACCTGTAACTTTAAGCAGTGGTGATGAATCATGAAGTTTCTGAAACAGATTCCACCACCTGTTTGCTGGAGATGTTCACAGTGCTGTCAGCAGGCTGCAGTGTGGTCTCTGGCTGCCTTCATTGAGAAACAGGCCAGAATGCAATGGCAGATTAATGTAGTTGGGAAGGAAGCAGTTGATTTTTGACAGTGGGGTCTGTGAAAGCCATTTGTGAGCTGGGCTGAGGAGATTAAATCTAAAAAGGCACTCAGTGTCTTGAATCTGAGATGACTTGTTCCAAAAGGCATCTTGAAAGGCCCTTACAGCTCGAGATCTATGTTCCTGCAGCCAGGCAGGGGGAACCAGATCTGTTTCAGAGAGAGAAGTTTTGATGATTATATTCAGCAAAGGACTGGGCAGCTTTTCTTAGTAGACAGTTTAGTGTTAAACAACTCTCATTGTTTGGGATGGTGCCTCCTTTTTTGTTCTTGGGGAAAAGTGACTAAACAGAGCTCGCTCAGTGATGAACATAAGGATTGAGACTAGGTGCCCCTTATTTTATTTACCCATTTAAACCTAACTGATGCAATATTGGGAAAGCCCAAGTTAATGCTCTCTTGGACATCCTACTAAGGTCAAATGGGCACATCCTTTAACTCCATGGTGAGCGCTCCTTCCCTCTTCTCCCTTGGAGTATGGGCAGGCCCTGTGAGTGATCTTCCTTTTTCCTTCATTCTCTGAAAGCACCTTGGTTCCTGGCCCTCTTGAGGCAGTACCTCCTTCCAGGCCTCAGGTAAACAAGGTCATTCCATCAGAAATTGGGGGCTCTTTGGAGAGCCTAGGTTTGATTCAGGCCTCCCTCTTACCCCTTGTTCCAAATTAGATGTCAAGAACTGAAAGCTCTCTGTTTGGGTTGCACTGGGCTTCCCAGGTGATGCTAGTGGTAAAGAACCTGCTTGCCAAGGCAGGAGATGTAAGAGATGTGGGTTAGGTCCCTGGATTGGGAAGATCCCCTGGAGGAGGGCATGGCAACCCACTCCAGTATTCTTGCCTGGAGAATCACATGGACAGAGGAGCCTGGCGGGCTATAATCCATAGTGTCACAAAGGGTTGGTCACAACTGAAATGACTTAGCATTCACACACTCAGGCAGGCTGCATTGGAGTAGACGAAACAGTCACTAATTCACTTCTGTGGTTCTTCCATTGCAGCCTAGAGATCATAGGAGTCTGAACCAGGTGGAAGGAAGGGAAGATGAGAAAAGTGGTGGAGAGCAGAATCCCATAGGGACCCAAATGGTCCTCAAGACAATAACCTTATCCAGAAGTAAGGGCCAAGAAGCACATGACTGAGCCCTGGGGCTGGCCAGGCAGATGAAAACTAGGCTGGTGGAGCCTACATGACAACTTTCTGCATTTGGTGCTGTGAACCGACTCATCTCCCCATCCCCACCGAGAAACCTGGGACTATGAGGAGCAGCCTGACCCTGGTGGGGACCCTCTGGGCCTTCCTGTCCCTTGTTACCGCCGTAGCCAGTTCTACCAGTTACTTCCTGCCTTATTGGCTCTTTGGATCTCAGCTGGGGAAGCCAGTGTCATTCAGCACATTCCGGAGGTGCAATTACCCTGTGAGGGGAGAGGGGCAGAGTCTGATCATGGTTGAAGAGTGTGGGCGCTATGCCAGCTTCAGTGCCATCCCCAGCCTGGCCTGGCAGATGTGCACAGTGGTGACAGGTGCTGGCTGTGCTCTGCTGCTCCTGGTGGCACTGGCTGCTGTCCTGGGCTGCTGCATGGAAGAACTCATCTCCAGAATGATGGGACGTTGCATGGGAGCTGCACAGTTCGTGGGAGGTAAGACTGTGTGGCTGAGATTGGAGAGGTTGGGGAGCTTTGCAGGGGTGGGCATAGTGGGCGTGTTGCCTTACAGGGAAATCCACTTTCAGCTTCTCCTCTTTGTCCAACTCTAAGGCTGTGAATGGACTAAGGCTGTGAATGGGCTAAGGCTGTGAATGGGCTTCCCTCGTGACTCAGATGGTAAAGAATCTGCCTACCAATGCAGGAGACACAGGTTCAATCCCTGAGTTGGAAAGATCCCCTGGGGAAGGAAATGGCAGTCCACTCCAGTATTCTTGCCTGGGGAATCCCATGGACAGAGGAGCCTGGGGTGCTACAGTACGGGGGGTTCACAAAGAATCAGACATGACTTGGCAACTGGATAACAACAACAAGACTCTGAATGGGGGCTCCTTTGAAATACCTGGTCTGGGACTCCCCAAAGCGCAATCTACATCAGGGTTTTATTCACAGCAAGATTGTCTAGTAGGCAGAATTGATATCTGTTTTTTTTGGCCCTGATTTTCATCACATTCTTTTGCCTGCAGAGTGCCCATTTAACAATATTATCCAGGTCTGATTTGCAGAGGACGCAACTCTAGTATACTACTAGTATGGTATACAACTATATACTCTAGTATTACAGTTCCCAAATAAACTTGACCTCTAAGATCCCTGATCGCTGGTAGTTATCTGAGGACCATGATCTCATTAACACGTACACAAAGGTGCTAATTACTGAATGAGTTTAATATGCAGTCCTCACCAAAAAAATATATCTCTAATAGTGAAATGCTAGCTACCAGGCAGACTGCAGTTGATCGCTTATCTGGCAATATCTAAGGCTAGCCCTGACTGGTAGCCATCAACAGTCTATCCAGGTTTCCTCTGGCCCCGACTCACTCTACTTATCTTTTCCCTCATTCAGTCTGCCTCTGAATTTAGTGCGGGAGACCTGGGATGCTGCAGTGTGTGGATGGGCTAAGAAAGAACAAAATGCAAAAATGGCAGACAGCAGGAAAGCAGTGGGAGTGGTTTCATTTGAACTGAGAAGAAAAAGGCAAGTTTAGACACACAGGCAAATACGTGTGTGAATATATGAGCCATTTTTCACACCTGGATGGGGAAATGGAAAAAAGTGCTGGTAGAATCTATGGCTGAAGTTTGTTGTTGTTCCTGAAGTTTTAGAATTCCTATTCATTATAACTGTCATCTCCATTAGCAGCACAGTGTGGGTGACTGGAACCAGGAAACTTCGATCCCACTTCTGGCTCTTTCACTAAGTTGCCCTGTGGTTGTAAGCAAATGACTGACCTCTCTCATGTTCACTTCCCTTCTTTCCTTGAATTGGTTCATTGGCAAGATAGCCCAGATCCTAATTTTCTTCTTCTCTCCGATGACTGCATTCAAGTAGCCTTGAGGTGCAATGGCAGTGATGAGCTAAGACAGTGCTTCTCATCAGGGACTGACTTTTTACACCCTTCACCCGCCCCACCCCAACCAGAAGACATTTAGTAATGTCTTTGAGACATTTATGGTTATCACATATTCGGGAGAGTGTTACTGACAATCAGTGGATAAAGGTGAGGGATGCTGTTAAATATACCACAATGCATAAGAATAAAACAGTTGCCTACTCCCCAAAACAAAGAAATATCTGGTCCCAAATGTCAATAGTGCCAAGGTTGAGAAACCCTAAGCTAACGTATTATGATTTCCTTGCCTTCTTATGAAAAGTAACAGATTCTCTTTTGTGCCAGTTAAGATGATGTTTTCTGTTTCCCTCTTTCCTCTAAGGAAAAGGGACCAGATATTTCTTTGTTTTGGGACCAGATATTTCTTTCTTTTGGGGAGTAGGCAATTATTTTATTCTTATGCATTGTGGTATATTTAACTGCATCCCTCACCTTTATCCACTGATTGTCAGTAACACCCTCCCGAGTATGTGATAACCATAAATGTCTCAAAGACATTATTAAATGTCTTCTGTTTGGGGTGTGGGGGGGTGAAGGGTGTAAAAAGTCAGTCCCTGATGAGAAGCACTGTCTTAGCTCATCACTGCCATTGCACCTCAAGGCTACTTGAATGCAGTCATCAGAGAGCTCATTGTAAAAAAATGGAGCCTGTAAAAAAAAATCTCATTGTAAAAATTTTAAATTTGAATTAACATTCTAATCTAATGAACTAATCCATGAACTGAGTGGGGAAGAACTTTAACTGAGTGGCAGATGTCATGCAGAGGCAACAGAAACATCAGTATCATTTTCATCTCATATGATTCTGCCATTTTATATTCCCCATTGGCTATCGCTCATAGGAACATAGTCACAGTGTTTATGCTTAGATGAAGGTCTTTAAAACTCAAGAATAAAATGCCACTTGACAGTAGTCATGGAAAGAGTTAAGACCCAAGGTGTGCTACAAGGTTTCTCTCTGGACAAGGGAATAATATTGGACAGATGGCTGAATTTCCACAACTTCCCCATCTGTAATACCAGCCAACTAAGAGTCATTTTCATTTCCGTTTTAGAAGCTGGAGCCTGTCAAGGTTATATCAGATGTGAAGGAATGGTAAAGCCTGCTTGAATGTATCATATTTTCTAGGCACTCCTTGGCATACAAACATTATCCAAGGTTCTGCAGGATCTTGTGCCTCACTCCTCAGAGATGGGCACTGTTAGTGGCAGAAAGCCAAACCTGAAGAGTGTTTTGAGCTACACGGATAAAAGACATAAGAGACAGAGCTGTGGGGGTTAAGTTGAAGCCTGTTGTTCAACCGAGGGAAATTGATTTCATTGCTCCAGGCCGGACTGCTTCTCAGCAGCTGGTGCATTAACCAAAATATATCAGGGGGAGGAGCCCATTTGTTTCAGGTTTGGTTTATCTCTGCCAGACCCCAAACCACTGAAGAGATGGAGTATCCATTAAGAACTACTCCCTCCCCTCTGCCTGATTTTTGTTCCCCAGTTTGGCGGCTGTCCACAGAGATGAGCGGTGGGAAGTGGGAGAGACAGGAAGAAATAAAGTACTGCTGGCCTGAGTCAGATTCAGCAAGGTGACCTGATGGGGCCCTTGGGTCCTATTTGCTCCACCTGCAGCCAATCCAGCTGGACAAGTGTAGGATCCAGAGAGCCTTCCACTGGGACCTTCATGCCCTCCTCTAACCAGGGAAGGAAACATCTGGTCAGGAGATTATTTCAACCCCGGGGATGCTGAGGTTTCCAACCAGCTGGCCCCTGATCCCAGAGAATAAGGTCATTATTTACATTCCCCTGTGTATACACATGCAAGATGCTTGTGAATTATCCTCTAACTTCAGTGAGAGCTAACTGAAGAAGAAATAGGTGAGAAGTAAATATAAAGAACTCTTGGCAGGAAAAAGTGTAAGATCTTGGATCAGGTTACTTGAGGGAGGCCAAGAATCTTTCTAGAGCAGGGAATGTATCAGAATCACCTGGAGGGCTTTAAAAAATGGTCTCTCTCACTCTTTCCCATACTGATATACATAGCAACAGGTGGAAGGCTACATGTTTTTAAAAATCTCCCCAGTGACTCTGATGTGTATTCTGTGTTCCCTTTCCCCAACCCAAGTGAGAACTACCACTCTGGACTTTTTTATTTTGGTTTAGTTAAGCAGATAGAATTCAACAAACCCAGACAGGCACTAATGTTTTGCTCCATATAAGGTCCTAATACTACATGCTTCAAGCCTGAATGAAATTGCCATTGGAGACAGATCACTGAGAATGTGATTCAAGGAAAGGGTGGTGTTTTCTAAAAACCATTATCTTCTCTGCAAACCAAGCATTTCCTGAAAAGTCTTGCAAACTGTCATCAGTCATCATTTAACTTAAATGTACCATGTTGAGCAAGGATTATAAAAGTGGCTTTCTGTTTGGGAAATGTTATTTAAAGGAGTTAATCTATTAACAAAGACTCATGTAGAAGATTTGAAGCAGAGCAGAGAATGTGGTCCAGGCCTTCTGACTCTCAGCCCTGGGCTTTATGCATTGGTGTCATTGATTTTTCTTTATCTCTTTAGAGAGGAAGTTCTATCACAGTGTTTTTCAGAGTGGTCCTTGAAGCACTTGTATAAGAATTTCCTGGTGTGCTTATTAAATGCAGATTCCTTAGGGCCTTCCTAAACTTCTGAAAGAGATGGGAATACCAGACCACCTGACCTGCCTCTTGAGAAACCTGTATGCAGGTCAGGAAGCAACAGTTAGAACTGGACATGGAACAACAGACTGGTTCCAAATAAGAAAAGGAGTACGTCAAAGCTGTATATTGTCATCCTGCTTATTTAACTTATATGCAGAGTACATCATGAGAAACGCTGGGCTGGAAGAAGCCACAAGCTGGAATCAAGATTGTTGGGAGAAATATCAATAACCTCAGATATGCAGATGACACTACCCTTATGGCAGAAAGTGAAGAGGAACTAAAAAGCCTATTGATGAAAGTGAAAGAGGAGAATGAAAAAGTTGGCTTTAAGCTCAACATTCAGAAAACAAAGATCATGGCATCTGGTCCCTTCACTTCTTGGGAAATAGATGGGGAAACAGTGGAAACTGTCAGACTATTTTTTTGGGCTCCAAAATCACTGCAGATGGTGATTGCAGCCATGAAATTAAAAGACGCTTACTCCTTGAAAGGAAAGTTATGACCAACCTAGACAGCGTATTAAAAAGCAGAGATATTCCTTTGCCAACAAAGATCCATCTAGTCAAGACTATGGTTTTTCCAGTGGTCATGTATGGATGTGAGAGTTGGACTGTGAAGAAAGCCGAGCGCTGAAGAATTGATGCTTTTGAACTGTGGTGTTGGAGAAGGCTCTTGTGAGTCCCTTGGACTGTAGGGAGATCCAACTAGTCCATCCTAAAGGAGACAAGTCCTGGGTGTTCATTGGAAGGACATGCTGAGGCTAAAACTCCAATACTTTGGCCACCTCATGCGAAGAGTTGACTCATTGGAAAAGACCTTGATGCTGGGAGGGATTGGGGGCAGGAGGAGAAGGGGATGACAGAGGATGAGATGGCTGGATGGCATTACTGACTCGATGGACATGAGTCTGAGTGAACTCCGGGAGTTGGTGATGGACAGGGAGGCCTGGCGTGCTGCGATTCATGGGGTAGCAAAGAGTCAGACATGACTGACTGACTGAACTAAACTGAAACCTCCCGAATAAGAGCTGATGCCTGGCACTCTGGATTCTACATAGCCTCTCAGGCTGACTTATTTATTTTTGAAAATATAATATGAAATATTTCAGATATATGCATCATAAGGCTTAAGGAATAGACTATTACTGATGTTGTTTAAGTCTTCATACCCTGATCGTACTCCACTGTCTCCACAGCAAAGGTAACTACTCACATCCATATATGACTACAGGAAAAACCATAGCTTTGACTAGATGGACCTTTGTTGGCAAAGTAATGTCTCTGCTTTTTAATATGCTGTATAGGTTGGTCATAGCTATTCTTCCAAGGAGCAAGCATCTTTTAATTTCATGTCTTCAGTCACCATCAGCAGTGATTTTGGAGCCCCCCAAAATAAAGTCCCTCACTGTCTCCATTGTTTCTGCATCTATTTGCTATGAAATGATGGGACTGGTGGAGAAGGAAATGGCAACTCACTGCGGTATTCTTGCCTGGAGAATCCTGTGGACGGAGGAGCCTTGTGGGCTGCTGTCCATAGGGTCACACAGGGTCGAACACTACTGAAGTGACTTGGCATGTATGCATGCATAGTGGGGCTGGATGCCATGATCTTAGTTTTCTGAATGTTGAATATTAAACCAGCTTTTTCACTCTCCTCTTTCACTTTCATCAAGAGGCTCTTGAGTTCTTCTTCACTTTCTGCCATAATGGTGGTGTCATCTGCATATCCGAGGTTATTGAGATTTCTCCCAGCAATCTTAATTCCAGCTTGTGCTTCATCTAGCCCAGCATTTCACATGATGTACTCTGCATATAAGTTAAATAAGCAGGGTGACAATATACAGCCTTGACATACTCCTTTCCCTATTTGGAACCAGTCTGTTGTTCCATGTCCAGTTCTAACTGTTGCTTCTTGATCTACATACAGATTTCTCAAGAGGCAGGTCAGGTGGTCTGGTATTCCCATCTCTTTAAGAATTTTCCAGTTTGTTGTGATTCACATAATCAAAGGCTTTGGTGTAGTCAGTAAAGCAGAAATAGATGCTTTTCTGGAACTCTCTTGCTTTTTTGATGATCCAATGGAAGCTAGCAATTTGATCTCTGGTTCCTCTGCTTTCTCTAAATCCAGCTTGAACATCTGGAAGTTCACGGTTCACGTATTGCTGAAGCCTGGCTTGGAGAATTTTGAGCATTACTTTGCTAGCGTGTGAGATGAGTGCAATTGTGTGATAGTTTGAACATTCTTTGGCATTGCCTTTCTTTGGGATTGGAATGAAAACTGACCTTTTCTAGTCCTGTGGCCACTGCTGAGTTTTCCAAATTGCTGGTATATTGAATGCAGCACTTTCACAGCATCATCTTTTAGGATTTGAAATAGCTCAACTGGAATTCCATCACCTACACTAGCTTTGCTCATAGTGATGCTTTCTAAGGCCCACTTGACTTCACATTCCAGGATGTGTGGCTCTAGGTGAGTGATCACACCATCGTGGTTATCTGAGTCATGAAGATCTTTTTTGTACAGTTCTTCTGTGTATTCTTGCCACCTCTTCTTAATATCTTCTTCTTTTGTTAGGTCCATACCATTTCTGTCCTTTACTGTGCCCATCTTTGCATGAAATGTTCCCTTGGTATCTTTAATTTTCTTGAAGTGATCTCTAGTCTTTCCCATTCTATTGTTTTCCTCTATTTCTTTACATTGATCACTGAAGAAGGCTGTCTTATCTCTCCTTGTTATTCTTAGGAACTCTGCATTTAGATGGGTATATCTTTCCTTTTGTCCTTTGCCTTTCACTTCTCTTCTTTGCTCAGCTATTTGTAAGGCCTCCTCAGACGACCATTTTGCCTCTTTGCATTTCTTTTTCTTGGGGATGGTTTTGATCCCTGCCTCCTGTACAATGTCATGAACCTCCGTCCATAGGTTCATGGTCAGAGTTCATAGGCACTCTGTCTATCAGATCTAATCTCTTGAATCTATATGTCACTTCCACTATATAATCATAAGGGCTTTGATTTAGGTCATACCTGAGTGGCTTATTGGTTTTCCCTACTTTCTTCAATATAAGTCTGAATTTGGCAATAAGGAGTTCATCATCAGAACCACAGTCAGCTCCCAGTCTTGTTTTTGCTGACTGTATAGAGCTTCTCCATCTTTGGCTGCAAGGAATATAATCAATCTGATTTCGATATTGACCATCTGGTGATGTCTATGTGTAGAGTCTTCTCTTGTGTTGTTGGAAGAGGGTGTTTGCTGTGACCAGTGCATTCTCTTGGCAAAACTCTGTTAGCCTTTGACCTGCTTCATTCCGTATTCCAAGGCCAAATTTGCCTGTTATTCCAGGTGTTTCTTGACTTCCTACTTTTGCGTTCCAGTCTCCTATAATGAAAAGGACATCTTTTTTGGGTGTTAGTTCTAGAAGATCCTGTGGGTCTTCACAGAACCATTCAACAATGAGGATAAATGACCCTGTGACTTTGTTTTTAAAATAATATGTCTCCTTGGACATCTTTATTCATCTGTGATCAAATGTATTGTAATCCTCTGTTACAAGTGCAATGAAGTATGCACTTGTATGTTACAAGTCCATGAAGTATGTTTACAACCTATTGTGCTCACCTGTCTGAAAGGCAGGAGGGAGACTGGGGGATGGGAGGTGTGGTAGGGCAGGTTGAGAAGAGCATGTGGCCACCTGCACTGGGGCAGAACACATACCTGGCAGATTCCTACTTTCTGGCTTGGTGCCTGAGAAAAATTGCAAGAAAACAACACCAAGCAGGTGACTTTTGAATCAAGCCTTGTTCAGCTTTTGACTTTTCATCTGTTATGAGGACAAAAACATGAGGAAGAAATTAGCATGGTGAACATAAGTAGAAAGTTAGGGAAGAGCGAGAGAGAGAGGCTGCTGTTTAATAATAGTAATAAATCTTTATTGAGCACATTCTATGTGCCTGGCAGCTTTATGAGTACTACTTTTTGAAACAGCCCTGTAAGTTAGAGTACTATTATTTCCATTTTAAAGATGAGGTAATTTAGGCACAGAGAGATTAAGTAACTTGCTAAAGTCACACAGCCTCTAGGGGGCAGAGCTGGAATTAGAAATTAGTTCTAGGGACTGCTGCTGCTGCTGCTAAGTCACTTCAGTCATGTCCAACTCTGTGTGACCCCATAGATGGCAGCCCACCAGGCTCCCTCGTCCCTGGGATTCTCCAGGCAAAAACACTGGAGTGGGTTGCCATGGACTACAGAACCCAATCTCTTTCTCTCTCTCTTTTTCCCCAGCTTCATTGAAATACAATTAACATAACATTGTGTAAGTGTTAGGTGTACAATACACTGATTTGATGCACGTATGCGTTGTGAAAGGATTATCACAATAATGTTAGAGAACACATAAATCACCTCACATAATTGTTTTGTGGTGAGATCATTTAAGATCTACTCTCTTAGCAACTTTCAAGTATATAATATTGTATTGTTCTCTTGCTGTGTCTCTGAATCTTAATGCCTATAAGATTCCTAGTGCCTACTATAGATACTGTTGCCAAAAAGTGATCATTTCTGGACACCTGTCTCTAGAAGAACAGCACTTCTAAGGATCTCTCTTATTAGTAAGAAAAGCATTGCCAGCAACTGGCTCTGCGACCTTGAGTAAATTGCTTTCCCTCTCTGGGTCTAAGCACCCACATCTGTAATGGAGAGGGATTGGAGTAGATACTCTCCAAAGGCCTTTCCTTCTCTAAAATTCTGTAGCTGTATTGAATGTCTAGGATGACCTCTCATCTCTACTATGGAGATCCTTTCAGAAGGCTCCCCCCTTGGGAAGTGGAAGCAAAGGAAGCTATCTGTTAGATAGGCAGAGCATACTCTGACACAGGTACATTTATTGAGCACTTATTACATACCAGGTAATAAGTAGGTAACAAGGATACATAGTTGAAGAGAAATATGGTACCTGCCTTCAAGGAATGCACAGTCCAGTAATGAAAGCAGGTGGCAGTTTTAAGGGCTTATATCACAGAATATTCTTACCACAGAAATAAGCACAGGGTATTTCTGGAGCAGAGGTAAGGAATATGTAACTTTGCTTGGGGTAGGCACTGGGGATGGTGAGGAAAGGTTTCTGGAAAAGGTAATCTGTGACTTGAACTTCTCAGCATGATAAGGTCTAAGGAGCAGGAGGGCTGAAGAAGGTGGAAGGTTTCTCCTGCCATGTCGGGAAAGGCATTTAGCTAACACAGGCCCCTGCTTGAAAAGTCAGAGCTCATGCCCATCCCAGAGATCTGAGTGTGGAGGCTGGAATACAGAACTGCTGTTTTTTTATAAACATGTGTTTTTTTCTTCCTACTCTGTGTGGGAAAGCTCATTTTTTATTAACTCTTCTCTCAAAGGGTAGACACTGAAAGCAGGAAAAGGCTGAGGTTTCATTTCCAGTTCTGTCCTTAACCCATTGTATATACTCGGGGATCACATACTTTGGTGCATACCTCTTCATATCATATGATTTCACTTTATCTGCAGTAAGAAAAAAATGAGTGCTGTTCCATTGCCACTGGACAAATTCCAGAGCCTAGAAAAGTCTTTTGAGTGACCAGTTTCATTTCCTTTAAGACTATCAGACAGATAAGAATGTCTTCTAATTTTAAGCATTCCACTGAAGGGAATTTCTAACCTTACTTGGTCACTCTTTTTAGTTTCTAAACGCTCTCTCACCATCAGAAAGCTCCTTCTGTTTTCCTATTTAAACTCTTCTTGTTTTTTCTTTAGGTCCATATCTTTTTCTCTGGCCTCACTGAATATTGAGAACAGCTCATGTTGCCATTGGAGAAGGCAATGGCACCTCACTCCAGTACTCTTGCCTGGAAAATCCCATGGACGGAGGAGCCTGGTAGGCTGCAGTCCATGGAGTCGAGAAGAGTCAGACATGACTGAGCGACTTCACTTTCACTTTTCACTTTCATGTATTGGAGAAGGAAATGGCAACCCACTCCCGTGTTCTTGGCTGGAGAATCCCAGGGACAGGGGAGCCTGGTAGGCTGCCGTCTCTGGGGTTGCACAGAGTCGGACACGACTGAAGTGACTTAGCAGCAGCAGCATGTTGCCATGTTGCTGACAAGCTTAGCGAGTATGTTAAGATCTTATTCAAAAAGGCTTCAGCTGAAGGCAAAGTGGGCTTATTAGCTTCTCAGAGTGTATACAGAGAATCTTCCTCATTGAGGAAAGAGAAACAAAGGTAAGGCCAGCAGTTCCTGGAGCAGCCTGCCTTTCACTGTCTGGAACATTTCTGGAACCTCTGAATATGCCATTCAGTCACCATTAATCAACCTGTCTATGGGGTTGCACAGAGTCGGACACGACTGAAGTGACTTAGCAGCAGCAGCAGCAGCATACTATGTTAGGTTCTGCATCGACACTCGTAGTAGGTGACCATCCCATGACCTGTGGTGTAGCACTCAAGTATAGTGTTCTTGTAGTTAGACTCTCTTGGTTGTAAGTAGCAGAGACTCGAGTTCTCCAATGAAAAAGGGGATTTATTATAACATAAGAAAAGTGGAACTGGAAAGCCATTGACAAGAACTGAATTCCCTAACTCTTTCAGGAACAGTACGGAGTTTCCCTTCATGGTGTATCTGATTTCTGACACTGTGTTCTCTTCTTTTACCAATCAGTTTGCTCAGCTTACCCAGAACTGATGTCTATTCATAACTTTGGATTGAACTTGGCTTCAGCTTGACACAGACTTGATTTTACCTCCTGGTGTTTTTTTCCTATCTTCTGCTCCATCTGCTAACTAGCACAAGGTTTCTGTGTTCCTTGATTAACATTTCCAGAAACAAGAATCTGGCCCAGCTATTCTCTTCAGAGCATGATATATCACCCATTACTGGCCAGCCAATTAATTTGGTTGCTCTTGTGTCAGATGCCAATGCTTAGTCCAATTCACGATCACCAAAGGCAAGGGAGAGTGGGTCACAGGTTACAAAATGTAAACCTAGGCAGCAAACAAGAGCTGTAGTTGATGCAAATGTCCTTAAAAGGCAATGCCAACAAGTAGACCCAGATTTATATCTCTGGTCAGAAAAGTAATGTTATCACTAAGATTGCACAGAGTTGCCCTCTAATAATTAAATGACCTCAACAAAATGAGATGAAGGCAAGGGACACAATGGAAGGTTTTGAAAGCTAAAGAAAGTAGGAATGCTTAGCATGAATCTGGAATGGTCTCTCGAAGTGTTTCTGGAGGAGGGGATGTGGTCCCCTGCTCACCAGTAGAAGCCTACATAATGTGTATACTTTGTGTAGATCTCAGTCTGGCAACTGATTTCAAGTTACAGAAATCATGACCTATCTTCAACTAGTAGGGACTGACCTGACTCTTAGAAAAGGATGAATTGTAGGGACAAGTAGCTGTCTCTACCTTGCTGTTCTTTGTAAATCAGACCAACATAGAAAAGGACTCTGGTTGGAGAAGCCAACTCAGCCATGTGAATCATTGGCAAAAACATTTTGGCTGTTAAAAGTACATTGGTTGGTCTCAATCCCCAGTACTGTCCTTTTTTATGATTTGGCCCCTTTACTATCTGTTGCAGCTCACCACCTCTGACACAGTAAAGACATCCTGTTGAGTTGATAGTGTCATAGAAATCTAGGTTAAAAGAGGAAAGGTAAACTCTGAGTGAAAGAGGCAGAATTTGAGCTGAGCTAATCCAGAGAGGATTTTGGGATGACAGAGGCCTGTTGTATTTTTTTCTGCCTGTGTGTGTTTTTTTTTTTTTCTAGGACTGCTGATAAGTTCAGGCTGTGCATTATACCCTTTAGGATGGAATAGCCCGGAAATAATGCAAACGTGTGGGAATGTCTCCAATCAATTTCAGTTAGGTAAGATGGTTTGTGCAAGATGGCAGTGATGGGGAATCAGTTTCTCAAAGTGCTCTTAGAGGGGCCTGTACTTGCTAGTGGTGCTTGCCTGAGTCTCTCATTGTGTTAGCTTGTGGGAAGTGCTATCTTGGTCAGTCTCATGTGGCCTTGATAATTTACAAGGATTGAACATAAATTCTGCTTCTTTAACGATGTCTTACCACACCCTTATGTACTTTCACCCAGAGTTCTGTGACCGATTTAGGGCAACCCTGTCTACAGAGAGCTTCCCTGGTGACTCAGATGGTAAAGAATCTGCCTGCAATGCAGGAGACCTGGGTTCAATCCCTGGGTCCAGAGCATCCCCTAGAGAAGGAAATGGCAGCCTACTCCAGTATTCTTGTCTGGAGAATCCCATGGACAGAGGAGCTTAGTGGGCCACAGTCCATGGGTTCTCAAGGAGTTAGACATGACTAAGTGACTAACAGTTTCAGTTTTATCTACAGAGGGATTCTAAATGCTTAGAGACTGCAGATCTGTCATCCTTTGAATAAGTCCTAGACTCTATTAGTATTTCTTTCTAGGCAACTATTTTCCAAATACAAATCAATAGTATCTCTTCTCACTCTCCACTGAGCATATAACAAGAGGTAATTTGTTTTATATCATGCATTAGGAACCTAAGTTAAACATTGGGAATTGTTACTGGCATTTTTACATTGTTACTGGCATGTTAATGACAAGAGGTGTTAAATATTAAAATGGGTGACAGAAATAACTTTGGACTCTTCTATGGTTGCCAACTTCTCTGAGAATGGCTTGAGTTCATTATTGTGAATTGAGAATAGATTAGACTCTACCTGGAAGATTTCAAAATACTTGTCCAAACTACCAGGATGGAATGTCTAGGTTTCCTTGATTATTTTCAATTGTAGTAGAGGATTTTGGAACAACGAGGCCACCCATTCGCAGTAGCTTATGCTCCCATACTTCCCTTTTCTCTCTGTTGCCTCAGACTGTTTTCTGAGCCTTACCTGACTCATTTTTGGAGGGAGTTGTTTACTGTACAAACATAATATAAGGAAAGGGCTGTAGAGAATATGTGACAAAATGAAGACCCTAGAATGCATGTCCAGTGTTCCTGGCTCAGGGTGGGGCTGACTGGTAAACACAATGATTCTGCCATAGGTGAAGGAAGGAGTAAAGAAATTCAAAAAGAAACTTTGGGGGCAGGGACTGAAGAAAAAAGAAGCAAGACACTGATGCTGCTAACCAGGGTAGAGAAAGCTGAAGATTTAGCACACATCTCCTACTGGGTTCTTACTCCTATAATTCTACTTTTTTTTTTTTTTTTTTTTTGTTGTTGTTGTTGTTGTTTTTTAAAACAAATAATGGCTTTAACAGAGCATTTTTAGGGCAGTGAAACTATTCTGTCAGACTGAGTATCTACTATAATGGTGGACACACCCAGGTGGCTCAATGGTAAAGAATCCATCTGCCAATGCAGGAACACAGGTTCAATCCCTAGGTCAGGAAGATCCCCTGGAGAAGGAAATGACAACCCACTCCAGGATTCTTTCCTGGAGAATCTCATGGACAGAGGAGCCTGGTAGGCTAAAGTCCATAGGATTGCAAAGACTTGGATACAACTGAGTGACTAAGTACCTTTGTCCAAGCATATTGCATGTATGATACCATGAGTGATTTGTAATATACACTGTGGACTTTGGGTGGTTATGATTTGTCAATTTTGATTCATCAATTACAAAAAATTTTCCACTCCATTGTGGGATGTTGACAATGAGGGTGGTTGCGGGTGTGTGGGACAAGGTGCAGAGGAGAAATCTCTGTAACTGTCTGCTCAACTTTGATGTGAACCTAAGACTGCTCTAAAAAGTAAAGTTTATTTTTTTAACTTAAAAAAGTAACAGTTTTATTGATATAAAATTTGCCCTTTTAAAGTGTACAATTAGTGGGTTTTACTATATTCACATGGTTGTGCAATCATCACTACTATCCAATTTCAGAATATTTTCACAATCCCCAAAAGAAACTCCTTACCCATTAGCAGCCACTTCTCATTCCTCCCTGTGCCCAGCCCCTGGCAACCACTGTCAATTTAGATTTGCCTGTTCTGGACATTTCAGATAAATGGAATCATATAACATGTGGCTTTGTAGGTCTGACTCCTTTTACTTAGCATAATGTTTTCAAGGTTCATCCATGTTGTAACTTGTATCAGTACTTCTGCCTTTCATGGATGAATAATATTCAATTGTGTAGCTATATTTTATTTATCCACTTATCAGTTGATGTATGGAGAAGGAAATGGCAACCCACTCCAGTATTCTTGCCTAGAGAATTCCGTGGATAGAAGAGCCTGGTGGGCTGCTGTCCATAGGGTTGCACAGAGTCAGACACGACTGAAGCGACTTAGCATGCATGCATGCATTGGAGAAGGAAATGGCAACCCCCTCCAAT
The DNA here is from genome assembly GCF_027580195.1 of Bos mutus. Taxonomy (NCBI): domain Eukaryota; kingdom Metazoa; phylum Chordata; class Mammalia; order Artiodactyla; family Bovidae; genus Bos; species Bos mutus. The sequence goes on from NC_091646.1 coordinate 54,274,668, forward strand.
ATTCTTGCCTGGAGAATTCCAGGAACAGAGGAGCCTGGTGGGCTGCCATCTATGGGGTCACACAGAGTCGGACATGACTGAAGTGACTTAGCAGCAGCAGCAACAGCAGCAGCAGCTGCAGTTGATGTATACTTTGGCCTTTCTACTTTGGGGCTATAATGAATAATACTGCTATAACAATTTGTGTACACATTTTTGTATGGAAATCTATTTTTATTTCTCTTGGGTGTAGGCACAGAATTACTGTGTCAAATGATAATTCTATATTTAAGCCTTCTGAGGACCTTGCAAGTTGTTTTCCAAAGTGGCTGCATCATTTTACATTTCCACCAGCAATGTACAAGGGTTCCAATTTTCTAGCATCTTCACCAATACTTATTTTACATTTTTGAAATTATAGCCATCCTAATGTGTATGAAATGATATCTCATTGTGACTTTAATTTTCATTTCCCTCATGACTGATGTTAAGCATTTTTTCATTTACTTATTGGCCATTTCTATATCTTTGGAGAAATGCCTATTCAAATCCTTTGCCGATTTTTAACTGGGTTATTTGCCCTTTTTTGTTGAATTGTAAGAATTCTTAATGTATTCTGGACACTAGACCCCTTTCAGATATATGATTTACAAGTACTTTTTCTCATTTTGTAGGTTGTATTTTCACTTTCTTGATGACATCCTTTGAAATACAAATTTATTTAATTTTAATGAAATCTGCTTTTATCTAATTTTTCTCTTGTGGCTTGTATTTTTGGTGTCATATCTAAGAATACAATTAGTAGTGCCAAATCTAAAGTTATGAAGATTGTTTTGGCTACTCTGGCCTCCTTGTGTTTCCCTGTGAATTTTAGGTTCAGCTTGTCAATTTCTGCAAAAAAGTGAGCTGAGATTTTGATGAAGATTGGATTGAATCTATACATCAGTTTGGAGTATATAACCTCTTTAGCCATATTAAGTTTCCCAACCCATGAACACAAGATGATGTTCCAGTGAATCAGGTTATCTTGAATCTCTTTTTATGATATTTTTTAGTTTTCAGTATACAGTATACATGACTGAGCGACTTCACTTCACTTCACTTCTTCATACAGGTCTTACAATTTGTTTGCTGACATATATCCCTAGGTATTCTGTTGTTTTTGATGATATTGTAAATGGAATTGTTTTCTTAATTTTATTTTTGGATTGTTCATTGTTAGTGTATGTGTGTGTGCTAAGTCGCTTCAGTCGTATCTGACTCTGTGCCATCCTATGGACTGTAGTCAGGCTCCTCTGTCCATGGGATTCTCCAGGCAAGAATACTGGAGTGGGTTGCCATACCCTTCTCCAAGGGATCTTCCCAATCCAAGGATCGAGCCTGGGTCTCTTTCATCTCCTGCATTGGCAGGTGGGATTTTCACCACTAGTGCTACCTGGGAAGCCCATGTTAGTGTATAGAAATATAAATGACTTTTCTGGATTGACCTTGTATCCCGCAACCTTGCAGAACACCTTTGCTAATTCTAATGATTTTTAGTGGATTGTTTAGGATTTATTATATACCTGATCATGTCATCTGAGAAGAGAGAAGTTTTACATCTTTCTTTCCAATCTTTTCCTTGTGTAATTGCCCTGGCTTGAACCTCCAGGACAATGTTGAATAGAACTTGTGAGAGTGCACATCCTTGTCTTATCTGTGATCTTAGGGGTAAATCATCCAGTTTTTCACCACTAAGTACTGATGTTGGCTAGGCTATTTTTGGACTTTCCCAGTGTCTCAGCAGTAAAGAATCTGTCTACAATGCAGGAGACACAGAAGACATGGGTTTGATCCCTGTGTCAGGAAGATCCCCTGGAGGGGGGTAGGGCAAACCACTCCAGTATTCTTGCCTGGAGAATCCGATGGAATGAGGAGCCTGATGGGCTACTGTCCATAGGGTTGCAAAGAGTTGGCCATGACTGAAGTGACTGAACATACATGCATAGGCTATTTTCATAGATGGCTTTCATTGGGTTGAAAAAGTTCCCTTTTATCTATTCCTAGTGTTGTGTTTTCATTATGAAAAGGTGCTGAATTTTGTCAAGTGATTTTTCTACACCTACTGAGATAATCATATGTATTTATTGATTGACTTTCATATATTAAACCAACCTTGAATTTCTGGGACAAATCCTAATTGATCATGGTATGTAATCCATTTTATATGTTGCTGGATTTGGTTTGCTCATATTTTGCTAAGGATTTTTACATCTGTATTCGTTAACCTGTAGATTTCTTGAGATGTTGGCTGGATTTTGGTATGGGCATAATATTATTCTAATAGAATCAGTTGCTGCTTTGATTAATGTAGCAATAAAATACCAGAGTGAAAAACTGGAGATGTGAGTTGCATGTAATCATTTGGCAATTTTCTGCACCAATCACCACCGCTAAGGACTTAGTTCCCAAAAGGGAAATTTTGTTTATGGCTGTCTCTGTCCCAAGTTGATGGCCTTCGATTGTGTTTACCACAGGATCATTACTTTTCTCATCTCCTTTATTTAACCTTCTCTCCTGCACCATATATTTGCCTAAGGACAACAGTGCCCCTTTCCTTAGTGCACTAAATACTGTGCTCTGTGAATCCATAGGGATGAAGGAATTACAGAATTTTGCTTGAGTCAAGTCCTCCTAGTTCCTTGTTTGATTCACTGTTGCATTCTTCCAACTGCTCATGTCTCTTATTCTTCTGAGGCTCGTATTTGCTGCCCATATTTTCCAATAACATGCCCCTATATTAGGACCTTCCTTTAGTTCAGTTCAGTTCAGTCACTCAGTTGTGTCCGACTCTTTGAGACCCCATGGACCGCAGCACGCCAGGCCTCCCTGTCCATAACCAACTCCCGGAGTTTACCCAAACTCATGTCCATTGAGTCAGTGATGCCATCCAACCATCTCATCCTCTATCGTCCCCTTCTCCTCCTGCCCCCAATCTTTCCCAGCATCAGGGTCTTTTCAAATGAGTCAGCTCTTCGCATCAGGTGGCCAAAGTATTGGAGTTTCAGCTTCAACATCAGTCCTTCCAATGAATACTCAGGACTGATCTCCTTTAGGATGGACTGGTTGGATCTCCTGTCAGTTGAAGGGACTCTCAAGAGTCTTCTCCAACACCACAGTTCAAAAGCATCAATTCTTCAGCACTCAGCTTTCTTTATAGTCCAACTCTCACATCTATACGTGACTACTGGAAAAACCATAGCCTTGACTAGATGGACCTTTGTTGGCAAAGTAGTGCTTTTTAATATGCTGTCTGGGTTGGTCATAACTTTCCTTCCAAGGAGTAAGCGTCTTTTAATTTCATGCTTGCAGTCACCACCTGCAGTGATTTTGGAACCCCCCAAAATAAAGTCAGCCACTGTTTCCACTGTTTCCCCATCTATTTGCCATGAAGTGATGGGACCGGATGCCATGATCTTAGTTTTCTGAATGTTGAGCTTTAAGCCAACTTTTTTACTCTCCTCTTTCACTTTCATCAAGAGGCTCTTTAGTTCTTCTTCACTTTCTGCCATTTGTCATCTGCATATCTGAGGTTATTGATCCCGACAATCTTGATTCCAGCTTGTGCTTCATCCGGCCCAGCGTTTCTCATGATGTACTTTGCATATAAGTTAAATAAGCAGGGTGACAATATACAGCTTCCTGGTTAATACTAAAAACATGAGATAACCTGTGCCATTCTTGACCCATTTCTAGTCAACTGGCAAAGCATACATGACAATGACAATTCTATTAGCAGTTGTTCCCTTGTAATACAGAGGTGCCAGGAGCAATGGTAAAACATGTAATAGAATTTAAAAGAAATATTTTATGATGCGACAGGAATACCAAGCTTGTGAATACCAAGATTTGGGAATGCCAATGCTAGAAGTACAGCCTTTCTTCTTAGACCTTTCTTTAATACTCTGGAAATTCAGGTAGTGTGGAAGCATCCTCACATACCTTAGATATTGTGAGGATGGATGATAAACTAGGAGAAAAGTACCCTGAGTGTCCAGTGTCCATGCTTTTGTTCTCTTTTCCTTGAGAGGCAGCATGGTATACGGGAAGATCATAGCGTTTGGAGTCAAACGACTTGGTTGGTATCCAGGCTCTGCCACCTATGGGGTAAAGTCAGTTGATGTTTGTGTCTCAGTTTTCTTCTCTGTGAAATGGGGGATACTAATGATACCATGGGGTTTTCCAGGTGGCTCAGTGGTAAGGAATCTGCCTGCCAATGCAGGAGATGCAGGAGATGTGGGTTTGAGCCCTGGGTCAGGAAGATCCCCTGGAGAATGAAATGGCAACCCACTCCAATATTCTTGCCTGGAAAATTCCATGGACAGAGGAGCCTGGTGGGCTAATCATGGAGTGTTGTAGTAGCAATGAAATAAGAAAAAGTGTACTGAAGGACCTAGCACAGTATTTGACTTAAAATAGGTGATGGGCTTCCTAACAAAGTAGAATGTCCTGGGGAGTAGAGTCAAATGATGGCATTACTTTGATTCTGCTCTAGGCTCTGTACCCTACTATGTGCTCTGTAGTTTGGGAAGGGAGAGACTCAGAGCCAAGAAATACATGGAACCTACCCAAGGAACAAAGCTTCTTACCCTGACTGGTCTGAGAGAGATGAAGGGGATAGGAAGGACAATAGAAGCAGAGATTTCAGTTGTTTTCAACTGATGTCCTAATACACATACTTCAGCTTTGCTGTGATATTCAAATCCTCTTAGAGCTACAGAACTATTATGGGATTCCTTCATACCCAATGGCCTATAAGTGTTGCATATACAAATGATCCCCATTGAGAATTTAGAGAAGCTAAATACTTCTAATGTCAGATTGCTGTTTTCAAGCAAGTTTATAAAACCATTGTGTTATCTTTAGCATGTGATTCTAAGGTAAGGTCTCTTTGTACTTTATGAATGGATCACATTTGCAATGTTTTCTCATGAATATGAGCTAATCTGATCCTGAAAATTGCATGCACAGAAGATGGCAATATGCCTATTTTATAATGAAGAAATCCTGAGATATAGAGAGGTATGGCAATTTGAATAAGGTCACACAGCAAGTTGAAGTCAGAACTATGAGTGGAGCCTGTGTCCTGATTCACTGTCCTGTGTGTACTACATTGACTCTCCCCCTCTCTATTGGTGAGTGTGCGTCTTGAATCATTTGAGATTTTTTTCCCCTTAAAATACACTTAAGCTCTATTGTTTTTGGAAACAAATGTCAGAAACACCATGGAAAATACCCAGTATTGCATCCTTTCTCCGCTACCCCCACCACCTGGACTCAGCCTGAGTTCCCTATCAGTCTTTTAGTGTAATCAGAGTACAAATAAATAAGGCAGTGGCTGGACCTGATGGAATTCTCAAAGACTTTCAGTGGAATGAATATTCATGGGAAATTTTAAAGTGCCTTTGGGTTTGAATTGCATCATAAAGGCACCTAAATGGTCCTTTAAAACTTGATCATAGAAGAAAGATATAAAGATATATAGAAGAGTTTTTGTGTTCCAAATTCTAAGATCATATGCAGTCTACCTAAGGTCTCTCTCTGGTCTTCTGGGATATCTACTCCTTATGTGTATTTTATGTTCCTGAGAGAAAGAGATTGTATGTGTGTGTATGTGTTTGGGTGTGTGTGGGTGTGTGTGTGTCAGATAAACACTCTGAGGCAGAGAGGGAAGATACAGATCTCAAAATAAAAACTTACAGTTGCAAAATATATCTCAACCCCCTTGCCTTCCAGAAGTTTGAACTCTTTCTTTCCAACCTTCTCCTGTTTCTAGGATCTGCTCTCCTATTTCTCAGTCCATCTTCCAGGTGCCCTGGGGTCCCAGTCCTCCCCTAGTGACTGCTCTACCCTGCTGGAAAATCACTTACCTGGCTCTTACCCACCAGTCAAGTTTAGGGAATTGACTTTCTTCTTTTTCTTCATTTAAAGAAAAAATTAACTTGTATGGAACCACACAACACCCTGAATAACCAAAGCAATCTTGAGAAAGAAGAACAAAGCTAGAGGCACCATACTTCCTGATTTCAAACTATATTACAAAGTTACAGTAGTCAAAAGCAGTATACTGTTGGGGTAAAAACAGACACATAGATCAATGGAAGAGAATACAGAGCTCAGAAATAAGCCCACACATGGGTCAGTTAATCTGTGATAATGGAAACAAGAATATACAATGGGAAAAGGGTAGTCTCTTCAATAAATGGTATCAGGAAAACTTGATGTCCACATGCAAAAGAATGAAACTGGACCACATCTTACACCATACATAAAAAGTAACTCAAATTGGGTTAAAGACTTTAACATAAGACCTGAAACCATAAAATTCCTAGCAGAAAAACATAGGCAGTAGACTCCCTGACATGGATCTTGACAATGATTTTTTTTTTTTTAATTTTACCCCGAACACAAAGGCAACAAAAGCAAAATTAAACAAGTGGAACTACATCAGACTAAACAACTTCTGTACAGCAAAGGAAACCATCAACAAAATGAAAAGGTAACCTACCAAATGGAAGAAAATATATGCAAATCATATATCTGATAAGCTGCTGCTGCTGCTAAGTCACTTCAGTCATGTCCGACTCTGTGCGACCCCATAGACGGCAGCCCACCAGGCTTCCCCATCCCTGGGATTCTCCAGGCAAGAACACTGGAGTAGGTTGCCATTTCCTTCTCCAATGCATGAAAGTGAAAAGTGAAAGTGAAGTCACTCAGTCATGTCCAACTCTAGCGACCCCATGGACTGCAGCCTACCAGGCTCCTCCGTCCATGGGATTTTCTAGGCAAAAGTACAGGAGTGAGGTGCCATAGCCTTCTTCATGATAAGCTGCTAGTATCCTATATATATATATATATATATATATATATATATATATATATATGTGTGTGTGTGTGTGTGTGTATATATATGTAGAGAGAGAGAAGTCATATAAATCAATAATTTAAAAATCTAATTTAAATATGGTCAGAGGGTATGAATAGACATTTTTCAAAAAAAAAAAAGACGTGCAGATGACAGTTGTCCAACAGGTACGCGGAAAGGTGCTCAACATCATGAATCATCAAGGAAATGCAAATAAAATCCACAGTAAGATATCACCTCACACCTGTCAGGATGGCTATCATCAAAAAATACAGGAAATAGCAAGTGTTGGTAAGGATGTGGAGAAAAGGGAACATTTGTGCACTGTTGGTGGGAATGTAAATTGGTATAGCCACTATGGAGAACAGTATGGAGGTTCCTCAAAAAATTAAAAATAGAACTACCATATGATCTAACAATTCCACTTCTGGGTATTTATTCAAAGGAAACAAAGGTACTTACTTGAAAAGATATATGTACCCCAATGTTCATTGCAGAATTATTCATAGTAGACATGACATAGAAACAACCTTACCATGTCCACCAATGAATGAATGTATAAAGAAAATGTATACAAAGGAATATTATTCAGCCTTAGAAAGCAAGGAAATCTTGACATTTGCAAAAACATGGATCGGCCTTGAGGGCATTATGCTAAGTGAAATATCAGTCAGTCAGACAGACAAATACAAGTACTGTATGATCTGAAAAAAACAACCAACGACAAAAGATAAAAATAAATTCTTAGATACCGAAAATAGGTTGGTCGTTGCCAGAGGCCAGGAGTGGGCACTGGGTGAAATGGGTAAATGGAGTCAAAAGGTACAAACTTCTGTTTATAAAATGTATAAGTACTAGCGATGTGATGTATAGCATGATTGCTATAGTTAATGATGTCTGCTTAGTCACATCTGACTCTATGACCCCATGGACTGTAGCCCACCAGGCTCCTCTCTCCATGGGATTTTCCAGGCAAGAATCCTGGAGTGGGTAGCCATCCCCTTCTCCAGGGGATCTTCCTGACCAGGGGCCAAACCTGGGTTTCCTGCACTGCAGGCAGATTCTTTACCATCTGAGCCATCAGGGAAGTCATATTTTATGATACTATATTGTATATTTGAAAGTTGCTAAAAGAGTAGATCTTAAAATTTCTCATCATAAGAAAAAAATGTGTGGTGATGGATGTTAACTAGACTTACTCTGGTGATCATTTCATAATATATGCGTATAGTGAATCATTATGCTGTACATCTGAAACTAACATAATTTTATATGTCAATTGTATCTCAATAAAAATAAGAAATTAATGAATCATATTTTAAATAGAAAAAAAGAATCATGAGCTTGAACTGAAACCTACAAGGCGAGGGACCATGCAGATCAACCAGTGGTCTCATTTATAGCTAATAAGATCCAACAAGCACAGTGACTTTCTCAAGTCCCCACTAGGGATTTGAGACTAGCCCACTGATCCTCATATATACTACTAAGATATTGCTCAATGGCAATCCAATATCTGTTCGTTAAATGTATCACCTATCAGTAAGAAGGGAAGAGTCGGACAACAGCTGCCAGCAATAGCCAAGTACAAATTTCCTCACACTTAAATTTGACTAAGTAAATGAAAGATGTAAGCTGAGAAAGGTGTTTTGATGGTTGTTAATTGAACTCTAGATATCAAATAAAGATTTCATGGACTTGATCCATACAAATGAATCTATCTTGGTTCAACTTTAGCTTTGATGCATTTAATGCCACCTTCACCAAGCCTTTAATTGGCTTCACCAAGAGTAGGAGCCAGAGAAGAACCCATGAAAGGATTGCCTAGTGGTAAGAGTGGGCTTTATCATCACTACACCCTTAGTTCTGTGACCTTGGGCAAATCTTTCAGCATTTGGGAGCTTATTGCTACTTCCTGGGGTTGTTGTGAGGATCAAATGATATCAGACATGCAAAACACCTAGTACAGGGTTTGGAATATAGTACCCTGTCAGTAGTTGTTGTCTGGTATTATCATCATCATCATTATAATGATACCAGTTGTTGAAATGAAAATGTTCTCAGTACTTTAGTTTTCAGAAAAAGCCTCTATTACAGCAAGGAGCCACTTGTACAAAGCATGATGAATAACAACACAGGCTATTAGTAGAAAGACCTGGGTTCAAATGTGAGCCCTGCCACTTAAATAGTTATGCATCTCTGGGTGCACTACTCAACCTCTCTGCATTTCCATTAATGGGGATGGATAAAAATATGTTTTTTCCTAAGGTTATTTAGAAGGCTAAGTGAAGTAAAACATGCATAAAAACATTTAGCACACTCAGTCAGTCAGTTCAGTCACTCACTCAGTCATGTCTGACTCTTTGCGACCCCATGGACTGCAGCACACCAGGCTTCCCTGTCCTTCACGAACTCCCAGAGCTTGTTCAAACTCATGTCCATCGAGTTGGTGATGCCATCCAATCTCTGTTTTCCCCTTCTCCTCCTGCCTTTAATCTTTCCCAGCATCAGGATCTTTTCCAATGGGTCAGTTGTTTGCATCAAGTGGCCAAAGTATTGAAGTTTCAGCTTCAGCATCAGTCCTTCCAATGAATATTCAGGACTGATTTCCTTTAGGATGTTCTGGTTTGATCTCCTTGCAGTCCAAGGGACTCTCAAGAGTCTTCTCCAACATCACAGTTCAAAAGCATCAGTTCATCAGCACTCAGCTTTCTTTACAGTCCAACTCTCACATCCATACATGACTACTGGAAAATCCATAGCTTTGACTGGACAAACCTTTGTTGGCAAAGTAGTGTCTCTGCTTTTAATATGCTGCAGAGGTTGGTCATAGCTTTTCTTCCAAGGAGTAAGCGTCTTTTAATTTCATGCTTGCAGTCACCACCTGCAGTGATTTTGGAGCCCCCCCCCAAATAAAGTCTGTCACTTTTTACATTGTTCCCCCATCTATTGGCCATGAAGTGATGGGACCGGATGCCATGATCTTAGTTTTCTGAATGTTGAGGTTTAAGTCAACTTTTTCACTCTCCTCTTTCACTTTCATCAAGAGTCTCTTTAGTTCTTTTCTTAGGTTGCACTAAATATAACCTGCTGTTAGTAGGTAATCAGCCCATTTCTCAAGAGCCTCTTTGGAGAGGATGTCCCAGGCTTGACTTCTGGGAGGGAGGGTGGGAGGGACCCAGTCAGCTTGATAATGGCCCACAACAGAGTCTACCTAAAGGCCTTGTGTGCGCTCCCTGTTTCCTCTCTCAGAGGCCCATTTCCTCTATTTTCCCATCATTTCCTGTCATTCTTGCCAGTTCAAAGCCTTTTACGGTGACTTGGAGTTTAGCTTTTATGGTTTCACTTTACAGGGATTTCCTGTTACCTTTCCTCTCTGCCAGTTTCCTTCTTTAGGGACGGAGTGTTCTTATGCTCATCAGAGCACAATAGAACAGCTTAATACATGCTCATGTCCACAGAGGGGCAGCAGAGTGTGGTAGAAATAGCCCTTGCCTGGGTTTCAGAACAGTTGGGTTTTAATTTTCCTGAGCTTACTTGGGCATGTCACTTTCCCATTCTGAGCCTTGGTTTCCCTGTTTTGACATAGAGAGCCTTGGACTAGCTGATGAACAACCAGAGGCCCCAAATACCTACTGAGCTCCCTGTCATGACCCACCTACCTTTTTTTAAAAAAATCTTCTATTTTATGTGTTTCCTAAAAATGTTACGCAACATTATTACATGCTTTTATAAAAAAAACCCACAAATCTACATTTAGCTGTTGATGTAAAGAACCAATTATCTTTCTTCACACATGCTTCATGTGGGATGAATTTGATGAGTTAAATAATATGTTTTTATTTTTTTATTTAAACCTTCCTGCCAGCCAGATACACTCCCTGTTTTTCTAAACAGTTTCTCACTTCCACATGAGCATTAGCACAATCCAAAAACCTTAACGGCATATGGGTGCAATTATCTTTTCTCCTGAGGAGATAAGTCAACCGATTTAGAGAAGTGTTTCTCTAGGCCTCCAATGGTGTCAGCCATGGGAATGGTGTCTTAGGGTTTCAGTCATGCAGTGCTGGCTCTCCCAACTCCTTTGTGGGGAGACATTTGATCCAATTTCATATTTACTTTGTTCTTAAAAACCAGAAATAGTGACAAAATAAGCCAATCTACTTAAGGCAACCCTCCTAGAAGAAAGGAGCCTTTTAGTATCGGTCATCCATGGCATCACCAATTCAATGGACATGAATTTGAGCAAACTCTGGGAGATAGTGGAGGAAAGGGAAGCCTTGTGTGCTACAGTCCATGCGGTGACAGAGTCAGACTTGACTTAGCAACTAAACAACAACATGGGGGTGGAGTCCAAGGATTGGCCAAAGGCATTGCCAAAAGCATCTCATTGATGGGCAGCATCAACTAGAATGCCCTGGGCAGCCAGTCCTTCCAGAAAACTTGTGGTTCAGGTGTTGCCTAAGGTTTTTCAGTTGCCCTCTTAGTTCACTCAGAGAGGAGTCTCCACCCAGAGAGGAGTCTCCACCCTGAGAGGAAGCTGGGCTAAGCTGGAGGAGGAAGGAGGGAATCAGTGGATGAAGGAGAAACTTAATTCAACTGTGGATCCCTGGTACCTGGCATGCTCTTGGCATTCTCTAAATGTTGCACTGAGTAGAATGAACAAATTGTAGAGTGGTTATGTTGCCATCTTACTGTGATGGCATAGCCAAGTGATTTAGTTCTTTATTTTTTGTGTGTTTTAATTGAAATACATTTGGTATATAACATTGTATAAATATAAGCTGTACAATATGTTAGTTTAATACATTTATATATTATAATATGATTGCCATTGTAGTGATCACTAGCACCTATATTACATTGTGTAATTATAATTTCTTTGTAATGATTGGAATAATTATGTTCTAGTCTCTTAGCAAGTTTGGTGACTATAATACAGTATTGTTTTCTATATTCACTGTACTATGTATTAGATCTCGAGGTCTTATTTAATATTTGTTGCAAGTTTGTATCCTTAACATCTGTCCTATTCCCTCACCCCCAGCCCCTGGTAACCATTTTATTCTTTTTTTTTAATGATTTTGGCTTTTATAGATTTCACATGCAGAGTTCAGTTCTTTACACCTATTTCCCTATGGCTAAAGTGGGGATAATTTTATCTACTTTCAGAGATGGTTTCGTTCATGAAATGACAAAGTCTACTTGAACCTGATTTATGAGAACAATGCCCAACAAGTGTAAGTGATAAAACATGAGAAAGCTGCTTTGTTAACTTCCTCCTCCCTCTCATTTCAGTAGCTAAAATTCAGGGCAAGTTTTTTCACTGACCATCTTCTATTAAAAATAGAGACAAACTTAATGAGATTCTACACATCTCATGGAATGCTAAGCTATTTTCATTTTGAATGCAATACAAAAAATGGTGGTTCTTATAGACATTTCTGTCTTTCCTGAAATTCCCCATATGAAAGGAGGGTGCTTACCCCTAGAGTAGTTAATCTCTAGGGTGGTGTCTAGCCTGGTGACTCCAGAGTGAGTGTCATGTGTGCTAAGTCACTTCAGTCGTGTCCCACTCTTTGCAACCCCATGGACTGTAGCCCTCTAGGCTCCTCTGTGCATGGGATTCTCCAGGCAAGAATACTGGAGTGGGTTGTCATGTCCTCCTCCAGGGGATCTTCCCCACCCAGGGATCAAACCGGTGTCTCTCAAGTCTCATGCATTGGCACGTGGGTTCTTTACCACTAGCGCCACCTGGAGGGAGACAAGCTCTAAAAAGTCCCCAAGGGCAGGTCCTCAGCTTCACTTGGCTTTATTTCCTTATCCAGTGTCCTGGAAAGGGTTTCAGATCAGATCAGATCAGATCAGTCGTTCAGTCGTGTCCGACTCTTTGCGACCCCAGGAATCGCAGCCCTCCAGGCCTCCCTGTCCATCACCAACTCCCGGAGTTCACTGAGACTCACGTCCATCCAGTCAGTGATGGAGAGGGTTTAGTAGGCTCATAGAAACAAGGCTGAATTGTGAACCAGTTGTCTATACATCAGACCACCATGAGGTGGCAGTAAAGTCAGGCGGATTTCTTCTTTTCTCTGCCGCTTTCCCAGTCCTGCCTCTGGTCCTCCGGTCAAAGAACATTATTCACGCTTCATTTCTTTGTTTCCGTTTTCCTCCACTCGATTTCCCTCTATAAACCTCTACATTGGCTTTCTTTGTTCTCCTCACCTTTAATGAGTGTTTGTCTTTCCCTGCTACTCTAAGGATTATACTGTATCCTAAACCTTTGTTTTAAAATCAGAAACCATTTTTTAATTCAGTTCAGTTCAGTTCAGTCACTTAGTCGTGTCCAGCTCCTTGCGACCCCTTGGACTGCAGCACGCCAGGCCTACCTATCCATCGCCAACTCTCGGAGTTTACTCAAACTCATGTCCATTGAGTCGGTGATGCCATCCAACCATCTCGTGCTCTGTCGTCCCCTTCTCCTCCTGCCTTCAATCTTTCCCAGTATCAGGGTTTTTTGTTTTTTATTTTTTTTCAAATGAGTCAGTTCTTCACATCGTGGTCAAAGTATTGAAGTTTCAGCTTCAGCATTAGTCCTTCCAATGAATATTCAGGACTTATTTCCTTTAGGATGGACTGGTTGGATCTCCTTGTAGTCCAAGGGACTCTCAAGAGTCTTCTCCAACACCGCAGTTCAGAAGCATCAATGCTTCGGCACTCAGCTTTCTTTATAGTCCAACTCTCACATCCATACATGACGGTTAGAAAAACCATAGCTTTGACTAGACAGACCTTTTTTGGCAAAGTAATGTCTCTGCTTTTTAATATGCTGTATGGGTTGGTCCTAATTTTTCTTCCAAGGAGCAAGCGTCTTTTAATTTCATGGCTGCAGTCACCATCTGCAGTGATTTGGAGCCCCCCAAAATAAAGTATCTCACTGTCTCCATTGTTTCCCCATCTATTTGCCATGAAGTGATGGGACCAGATGCCATGATCTTAGTTTTCTGAATGTTTAGTTTTAAGCCAATTTTTTCACTCTCCTCTCTCACTTTCAACAAGAGGCTCTTTAGTTCTTCTTAGCTTTCTGCCATAAGGGTGCTGTCATCTGCATATCTAAGGTTATTGCTATTCCTCCCGGCAATCTTGATTCCAGCTTGTGCTTCCTCCAGTCCAGCGTTTCTTATGATGTACTCTGCATATAAATTAAATAAGCAGGGTGACTATATACAGCCTTGATGTACTCCTTTCCTGATTTGGAACCAGTCTGTTGTTCCATGTCCAGTTCTAACTGTTGCTTCCTGACCTTCATGTAGATTTCTCAAGAGGCAGGTTAGGTGGTAAGGTGGGTATAATTTTTTAATTAGTGGTGTTAATACTGCAGCAACCATTTCACTGGGTTCTTGTGATAAAATGAAATTATATACCTAAAACATTTAGTACAGTGTCTCCACTCAGTAAATGTTAACGATAACTGCTATTATTATACATTAGGCTAAGCCAGAAGGAATTTTTTTAAAGTAAAATGAAATGTGTTTCAAAGGCGGGAACCAGAAAGAAAACCGGGGACAACTTCTACACATGCTAAAATCAATTCTCTGGCTAAGTTAATGATACAGGGGTGAAAATATATGTCTGTCTATTGTGTCATATGACTTTTCCAAACCATCTTCTCCAAGCCCCATCCAGGTGAACTGGAAAGAACTGTGTACAAATGTATCTTTCAAATGAAAGCCCCTACCACTGCACTGAGCATACTGTAGATTCTCAATAAATGTTGATTCCCTCCTACTTTTTACCTAAAAGCTCTGAATATGATCTGGTTCAGGTGATTCCCCAGTGCACTGTACATCAAAATCATTTGGGCCCTCCCCTGAAAGATAACAATTCTGTACATCTGGAGTAGAGCCTAGGAATCTGTGTTGTAAAGCTCTTTTGTAAAGCTCTTCCTAGACACTTTTGGGAACTAGTGCATTAATTGAAAAGTGTTTAGCTGAGAGAAAACAGAGCTGAGAAATATTGATCATTCTAGGTGCCATGCTAAGTGCTTTATATGTGTCATCTCATTTGATCTTCACAGCTGCTCTGAGAGGTAGGTGGTGTCACTTCTATTTTTCCCATGGGGGACCTGAAACTCAGAAAGGTTAAATGCCTTGCCTAGAGATTCAGTAAATGACAGGGCATGGTTTCAAACACAGTTCCTTGTAATCCTCGTCCCAGGCCCTTCTCCCTGTATTGCAGACTTGCCAAGCACACATGGGCCTGGTCCTGTCTCTACCCTCTGACCAAGTGAAAATCTTGGTCAAACACTTCATCTGGCTGCTCATTTCCTTCCTTGATAACAGTATTCCTGCCTCTGACTTAGACTTGATGAATGAATAAAACAAACAAAAGAGAATTAAACGAGATAATGAATGGAAAAACTAGCTTGTAAAGTGCTATATACATATTGTATTATTTGTGGCATTGGTTATTGTTTAGTCTTTAAGTCCTGTCCAACGCTTTTGTGACTCCATGGACTGTAGTTTACCAGGCTCTGCTGTCCATGGAATTTCCCAGGCAAGAATACTGGACTGGGTTGCCATTTCTTCCTTCAGGGGATCTTCTCAAACCAGGGATCGAACCTGTGTCTCCAGATTCTTTACCAATGAGCCACCTGGGAGACAAGGCATTGGTTATTGCTCAGGGATCCTGGATCTCAGGAAAGTGTGTATGGCCTATATCTATTGACCAATGGAACCTGGAAGGAAATAGATGATACACAAAGCTGGCATTGCTGATATGGCATGAAGTCAATAGCTGGAATGAGGGTGCATTCACTCCAGAGTTCTGAGGTAGGTCAGCTTGCCAGGTCTGGCTTTTTAGCACTTTTAAGTATTTGAATATTATGTCAAAAATAGATAACAGTCACTCAATAAGCATATTCTGGACACTTACTGTATACAAGACGGTGAATGGAGCACTGTACATAATTCACAGAACTCAAGATTACAGTCTTCAAGGAGCTTGTAATTTATTTGAGGAGACATTATATATATATATATATATATATATATATATTTTTTTTTTTTTAAACAATGGCTATCTAATGAATTCGACCATAGTAATGTCAACCCCAAACTATAAGAATGCTGGTCATCAGAAGGGATAAATACTGCAAAGGTATACAGTGAGACCCCCATAATCTATCTTCTTTCCCTTAGTATCAGTTCTTATCTGGATTATAGAAAACAGCCCCTGACTTTCTCTCTCTCTCTATTCCTTAAGATACTGCACACGACTGCCCTAATCTGTCTCCTGTTCTGTGTCCAAAAGCGATGTTTCAAAACTGCAAATCTGATATCATTCTCACTATTTGGCAATGGTTTCCCCACTGCCTTAAGGATAAACCCCAGATTCCTTTACATGGTCCATAGGGACCCCGACCATCATTTCCATCACCACCCAAGTTTCTCTTGCCCAGCCACCCTGAAAATACCATGTTCTTTCAAACTTTGGCAACCTTGCATGTGTTCTGCCCTTTGATCAAAAGTACCCTTCTCACCTTCCTCACCTTGTTGTTGTTGTTGTTCAGTCGCTCAGTCTTTTCATTCTTTGTGACCCCATGGACTGCAGCATGCTAGGCTTCCCTGTCCTTCACAATCTTCCAGACTTGCTTAAACTTATGTCCACTGAGTTGATGATGCCATACAACCATCTCATCCTCTGTCGTCTCCTTCTCCTCCTGCCTTCTATCTTTCCCAGCATCAGGTGAGTTGGCTCTTTGCATCAGGTGGCTAAACTATTGGAGCTTCAGTTCAGCATTAGTCCTTCCAATTAATATTCAGGATTGATTTCCTTTAGGATTTACTAGTTTGATTTTCTTGCAATCCAAGGGACTCTCAAGAGTCTTCTCCAACACCACAGTTTGAAAGCATCAATTCTTCAGTGCTCAGCCTCCTTTATGGTCCAACTCTCACATCCATACCTGACTACTGGAAAAACCATAGCTTTGACTATACAGACCTTTGTTGGCAAAGTAATATCTCTGCTTTTTAATATGTTGTATAGGTTAGTCATAGCTTTTATTCCAAGGAGCAAGCGTCTTCTAATTTCATGGCTGTAGTCACCATCTGCAGTGATTTTGGAGCCCCCCAAAATAAAGTCTCTCACTGTCTCCATTGTTTTCCCATCTATTTGCCATAAAGTGATGGGACCAGATGCCATGATCTTTGTTTTTTGAATGTTGAGTTTTAAGTCAGCCTTTTCACTCTTTACTTGTTCACCTTCATCAAGAGGCTCTTTAGTTCCTCTTTGCTTTCTGCCTAAGGGTGGCATCATCTGCATATCTGAGGTTATTGATATTTCTCCCAACAATTTTGATTCCAGCTTGTGCTTCATCTAGCCTGGCATTTTGTATGATATATTCTGCATAAAAGTTAAATAAGCGGGGTGACAGTATACAGGCTTGATGTACTCCTTTCCCAATTTGGAATCAGTCTGTTGTTTCATGTCTGGTTCTAACTATTGCTTCTTGACCTGCACACAGATTTCCCAGGAGGCAGGTAAGGTGATCTGGTATTCCCATCTCTTTATGAATTTTCCACAGTTTTTTGTGATCCACACAGTCAAAGGCTTTAGTGTAGTCAATGAAGCAGAAGTAGATGTTTTTCTGGAATTCTCTTGCTTATTTTATGATCCAACGGATGTTGGCAATTTGATCTCTGGTTCCTCTGCCTTTTGTAAATCCAGCTTGAACATCCAGAAGTTCCCAGTTCATATACTGTTGAAGCCTAGCTTGGAGGATTTTTAGCATGACCTTGCTAGCATGTATTTCACAATTGTGTGGTAGTTTAAACATTCTTTGGCATTGCCTTTCTTTGCCTTTCTTTGGGATTGGAATGAAAACTGACCTTTTCCAGTCCTGTAACCACTGCTGAGTTTTCCAAATTTGCTGGCATATTGAGTGCAGCACTTTCACACAGTATCATCTTTTAGGATTTGAAATAGCTCAGCCATAATTCCATAACCTCCACTAGCTTTGTTTGTAGTGATGCTTATTAAGGCCCACTGGACTTCACAGTCCAGGATTTCTGGCTCTAGGTGAATGATCATATCATTGTGGTTATCCAGGTCATTAAGATCTTTTTTGTACAGCTCTTCTGTGTATTCTTGCCCCCTCTTCTTAATCTCTTCTGCTTCTGTTAGGTCCACAGCATCTCTGTTGTTTATTATGCCCATCTTTGCATGAAATGTTCCCTTGATATCTCTAATTTTCTTGAAGAAACCTCTAGTCTTTCCCATTCTCTATTTCTTTGCATAGTTCACTTAGGAAGTCTTTCTTATTTCTCATTGCTATTCTTTGGAACTCTGTATTCAATGGGTATATCTTTCCTTTCTCCTTTGCCTTTCATTTCTCTTCTTTTCTCAGCTATTTGTAAGGCCTCCTCAGTCAACCATTTGTCTTTTAAATTTCTTTTTGGGGATGATTTTCATCACTGCCTCCTGAACAATGTTATGAACTTCTGTCCACAGTTCTTCAGGCACTCTGTCAGATCTAATCTCTTGAATCTATTTGTCACTTCCAGTTATAATCATAAGGGATTTGATATAGGTCATACGTGAATGGCCTAGTGGTTTTCCCTACTTTTTTCAATTTGAATCCGGATTTTGCAATAAGGAGTTCATGATCTGAGCCACTGTCAGCTCCTGGTCTTCCTCACCTACCTTTTTATTTTTCTTGAAAACACCCTGCCCCCTTCAAACTGGATTTGACCCCCCTCATCTGTACCCTTTTGTCACTCTATGTCATAACACTCATCACATTAATACTGTATTTCCTTGTTCTACATCTGTCTCTGGTACCTTTTACTCATCTGATTTCTTGATCTTGCATATGTGAGAACAACACGTTTAAAGAGCTTAACACAGCGCCTGGTACATGGAGGCATTTGACCAATATTAGCTATTTCTATTCCAGTTGCAGACATAATTAGCTGAGAAAATTCTGGATGTAGCTGGATTCAAGAAGAGGTCTATTGAGCAGATGTTAGAGAGGTCCAACACTTCCTTAGCTGTTTTTTTTTAAATTAAAAAAAAAAAACAAACCTGTCTCTTGCGGAGAGTACGTGTCTTAGTCTATTTGGGCTGCTATGAGGGACACCAAAGACTGGGTAGCTTATAAACAACAGAATGTTTTTCTCTCAGTTCTGGAGGTTGGCCAGTCCAGGATCAATGTGACATCAGATTCAGTGGCTGATAAGGAAATGCTTCCTTATTTGGTACATGACCATCCTCTTACTGTATTTTACATGGCAGAAGAGGGCAAAGGAGCTCTCCTCCTTTATTAGAAAACTAATTCCATTCATTAAGGGTCTGTCCTCATGACTTGATCACCTCCCAAAGGCTCCAACTCCAAAGGCCGTCACACTGAGCATTAGCATTTAACATAGGAATTTGGGGGACACAGACTTTTAGTCTCTAGTAATCCCCAAAGTTCTTGTGAGAAGCTGCTCCAAGTGTGCGGTGTGTGCTCGATTGTTTCAGTCATGTCCAACTCTTTGCAGCCCCATGGACTGTAACCTGCCAGGCTACTTTGTCCCTGAGATTTCCCAGGCAAGAATACTAGCATGGGTTGCTATGTCCATCTCCAGGGGATCTTCCCAACCCAGGGATCAAACCCGAGCCTCCTGCAGTTCCTGCATTGGCAGGGAATATTTTTTACCACTGAGCCTCCAGTGAACCCTAAGTGTAGTTGATGGAGTATACAAAGGACAACACAGAGTGACATGGAGGTCTTTTCAGGGGCAAGTAGGGGGTCAATCTTGGTAAACACCCAGTAGCATAATTTATATTGGTCTGAGACATAATTCCTTCTCCTCACCCCCAGTGGAATAAAAAACATGAGCAGAGTAGCTGGACCTCAGGCTAGTGATGCAAGAAATAATATAAATAGGAAAAGCAGGCTGGCAAAGTATGAGGATAGATGAGAATCAAATGCTCAGTAGTGATGGGGAAGATTTCAATAGGACTCAATTTGTTTAGCAGAAGTTTGTGTAAAAACAAGAAAACAATCAACCAAGTCAGGACATCTCTGTCACTGTGAGGACTTGATTCTACAGAGTGCTACCCTGACTTTCTAGAAAGTGCCCTGGTCTTCCCTTGCTTTTTAGAACATCAGGTTGGACCAAGATGGAGTTGGCAACTCAGAAAGTCCTACCTCCCTGGCAGACCTGACTGAGCCAGCCAAATAGTGGCTACTAGAAATAATATGGTTACCTGAACTACTGAAGTTTTCAGAAGTTTTCTTGTTTATTTGTTTGATTTGCCTTCCTCCCTAACAAGGGAGACTGAGAGGCTCCTGGAATCTTCCATAGGTTCTTGGCTTCCAATCTAAGCTCCTACTAATACTCATATTCAGTGAAGCAAGTGAGAAGAGAGCTATTCTCATGGCTTGGGTATCTTTTCACTGGGGGCTGTGGTGGGTGTGGGTACCTTTGAATTCATGGCTTTGCTTAATCTTTGACAATTATGCATCTGTACTGAATCTAGCATAGAAGCTTCTCTACTCATTTAACTTGGTCTTGCCTGCCTTAAAAATGTTTTTATGCTGCTACCTATGGCCTTCCCTGGTGGTTCAGATGGTAAAGAATCTGCCTGCAATGCAGGAGACCTGTGTTCAATCCCTGGGTCAGGAAAGCCCCTGGGTAAGGAATGGGTATCCACTGTGGTATTCTTGCCCAGGGAATTCCACAGACAGAGGAGCCTGGAGGGCTACAGTCCATGGGATCATAAAGAGTCAGGCATGACTGAGCGACTAACACTTTCACTTTCATGGAGACCCTGAAGTCAGCAGTATGCTTAGCACTAAATTCAGGTCCCAGTGGGAAAAAATACGTTGAGTTAAGCAAGTAACAACCTGCCCTCTTCCTCACTGCCTTCCTAGTCCACCAACTACACACATCAAGCAGCAACTGGGGCAGTGGGTTGGAAATTTGGTCTCATAAGCTTAGAGGGTGCTGAAGTGATGGAGGGAGTACCTGTTTTTCCTGAGCTGAGTCTGCTTGGGAAAAAATAAGACCCTCATGAGGAAGAGGTCTGTTGAAAATCTCAACTCAGTGTGCATTGTGTTCTCAAGGGTTCTGATCTTCTCCTAATGTTCTCTCAACAAACTCCCCCTGCCTTTCTTCTCATATTCTTCCACCTTCCCCTTTAGTCTCATTGTCTTATTTAGTCTCACTGCCTCCTTTGATCTTTCTCTAGTCCTTCCCCTCTCAATCTACTCCTTGGAATTCCAAAGGAAACTTAGGTATCTCTCTGTAGCTGAGGGTCTTTCCCTCAGGGCCAGTGTAGGCAGCCTGATTTGATATGATGAAGGCTATGAAAGCCCCAGACATCCTGCATAGCTCATATCTATGCCATCCCTCTGTTCTGGGTACTGAGGTTGAGAGCACTATGCTGGTTCCCACTGCAGGTCCTTCTACATCCTGCAATCACTCCTTCCCTTATTTTGCCTACCTAAGTCTTTAGCAGTATTTTTCACATTTCCTGGTTATTGGACTAAATTAGACAAAAAACAAAAACAAAAACAAAAACAAAAAACACAACAAACAACAGCTGTTAATATGGTTCTCTTGGCATTCTTCATCAACCACTTCCCAACATTCTGACTCCATGAGTTGCTGGAATTTGTATTTTCTCTTTGTACAGGATTTCAGTCCTCTCTCTACACCCTGGAGCTGCTTATATTCTCAAAGCAAATTTATTACTTCTTGTCCTACCTTAAGGCTTGCCTCCATCAGCCTCTCCTCTACCACACTAACATCTAGGTCTTTTTCCCACTGATCTCAAGTCACAAGCAAGTCTTTTCCTGAAGTATTAGCTCTCAGAACTTGACTTTTTGCCAACTCTTGTGTCAAATCAAGGGCTTCCCAGGTGGCGCTAGTCATAAAGAACCAGACCTGCCAATGCAGAAGACATGAGACATGGGTTCAATCCCTGAGTTGGGAAGATCCCCTGGAGTAGGAAATGGCACCCCACTTCAGTATTGTTGCCTGGAAAATTCCATAGACAGAGGAGCCTCGTGAGCTACAGTCTATGGGGCTGTAAAGAGTTGGACACGATTGAGCACATATGCACGTGTAAACAGAGAAGGCAATGGCACCCCACTCCAGTACTCTTGCCTGGAAAATCCCATGGACAGAGGAGCCTGGTAGGCTGCAGTCCATGGGGTCGCTAAGAGTCAGACACGACTGGGCCTACTTCACTTTCACTTTTCACTTTCATGCATTGGAGAAGGAAATGGCAACCCATTCCAGTACTCTTGCCTGGAGAATCCCAGGGACAGGGGAGCCTGGTGGGCTGCCGTCTATGGGGTCACACAGAGTCGGACACGACTGAAGTGACTTAGCAGCAGCAGCAGCAGCACGTGTGAAATCAAAACTTAGTGTATCTATAAATTCCATTCCATTTCATTTAGCCCTCATCAGTTTTCAGGTGTTAGTGGTTGCTATATTCTTTCTATATCTCTGCTTCTCTGTCTCCTCCTCCAGCCTTTCAGGAACCTAGCATCTCATCAAATGATTCTAAAAGGGAAGACTTGAGAAACTGAAAAGACAGACTTCCCTCAGTCTTTCTCTCTCATTTTATTAAGACTTTAATAAATAAGTTTTAGTTCACAGCAACACTGGGGGGAAGGTACAGAGATTTTCTATATACTATCTGCTCCCACACATGCATAGTTTCCCCCATTATCAACACCCTTACCAGAGTGGTACATTTGTTACAACTGATGAAGCTACATTGACACAACATAATCACCCAGAGCCCATGTTTGAACACTATGGTTCATTCCTAGTGTTGTACATTCTATGAGTTTGGGCAAATGTATAATGATGTACATCCATCATTATTTTGGGTTGGCCCAAAAGTTCATTTGGGAAAACATCTTCCAGCAAAAAACTCAAATGAACATTTTGGCCAACCCAATAGTATCCTACAGAGTATTTCACTGCTCTATCTTCTGTTATTAAAAAAAGCAGAGGCATTACTTTACTGACAAAGGCCTGTCTAGTCAAAGCTATGGTTTTTCCAGTAGTCATGTATGGATGTGAGAGTTGGACTATAAAGAAAGCTGAGTGCCAAAGAATTGATGCTTTTGAACTGTGGTGTTGGAGAAGACTCTTGAGAGTCCCTTGGAATGCAAGGAGATGCAACCAGTCTGTCCTAAAGGAAATTAGTCCTGAATATTCATTGGAAGGACTGATGTTGAAGCTGAAACTCCAATACTTTGGCCACCTGATGTGAAGAACTGACTCATTTGAAAAGACCCTGATGCTGGGAAAGATTGAAGGCAGGAGGAGAAGTGGATGACAGAGGATGAGTTGGTTGGATGGCATCACTGACTCAATCGACATGAGTTTGAGTAAACTCTGGGAGTTGGTGATGGACAGGAAGGCCTGGCATGCTGCAGTCCATGGGGTTGCAAAGGGTCAGACATGGCTGAGAGATTGAACTGAACTGAACTAAGCAATCCTCTGTGCTCTGCCTAGTCATTCCCATACTCTTGCAACTCATGGCAACCACTGATCCTTTTACTGTCTCCATCTTTTTTCCTTTTCCAGAAGATCATATAGTTGGAATTTTACACTATATAGTCTTTGGGGAATGGCTTCTTTCAACTTAGTGATATGCATTTAAGGTTTTCCCACATCTTTTCATGGCTTGAAAGCTCATTTCTTTTCAGCACTGAGTAATAGTCCATTGTTGGGATGTACCACAGTTTACTTATCCATGTACCTAATGAAGGACATCTTGGTTGCTTCCAAGTTTTGGCAATTATGGATAAAGTTGCTGTAAACATCTGTGTGCAGGTTCTTCTGTGGCTGTAAGTTTTCAACTCCTTTGGGTAAATACCAAGTAGTGTGATTGCTGGATCATATGGTATGAATATGTTTAGTTTTGTAAGAAACTATCTTCCAAAGTGGGCACACTCTCTTTTTATGCCTTTCTTCTCTTCCTCCAAGGAGGACTCTTTTCTTTGGATTACTTCACTGGAATTGTTGGCTTTCAAGCTGGAACTACAACCATGCCCCCTGCAAAGAAATATTCTCCATCAGACTCATTCCTACTCTTATTCCCAACTCTGACACCCACACCACTGTTGGGCCCCATGAAAAGCATTAGCTTGTGGCTAACCCTTCCCACTTACTCATCATGAACCATTGACATTTGGCCAGATACCAAGTCCCTGAAGAGCATAGGACTAGATCTCTAGGGAGGAGGGTCAGTTTAAGTAGCAGACAATGATAATTTGTTCTCTAAACAGTGTAGATGTAATAACATAACTTAATGCTGAATCAAAGGAAATAGTCAAACTCCAAACCAATTTGATTTGCAGCTTGGAATAAAAGGCAACATGTCTTGATTTAAATGTCAGGCCCACTGCTGAGTGATGATTTAATAACTCTTATGAGGGATCTTGTCACAGCAAATTCAACACTGGAATAGAATGACTCACAGAGAGGGTGTTAGAAATGATACAGAAGAGCACAAAAAGAAAGAGGATTATCTCAAGGCTTATCTAGAAGCTTTGCATAAAGCTAATTTGCAGTTAGGACCTCTTCTCTCACCCTATCCTGCCACCCAGTCTTTCTTGTCACAGATAACTATGCATGTATGTAGATACAATCCCCAGGTGTGATGTCAGCTCACTGCAGTATTTTCTGGGGACACAAGTCCTTGAACAATTCCAGCATGCAGGCTCAGTCCATGCATTCAGGCTGAAAGGCTAAGCACCTGTGAGCCTGGCTATTTTTGAAGGTGATCTCAAAAATTCATCTCATCCTATTGCTCTATCTTTACAAAGGTACTTAATTATTTTCTCCCATTTTAAGAGTGAGAGAGCTGAGATCCTATAGAGTTAAGAGATTTCTTCAAAGACTCCAGTTTCTTGACTCTCAGGGAATCAGTAGTTCCTTCTCAGTACGTTATGAGATCTCTCCTTGACCTGTCCCAGCTTCCCTGGGCTAGCACACTAGAATGCTCAAGGCTGACCAGGCCCCAGTTTCAGCCAGCTTGCCAGGTCAGTGAGGAACCATGCATAGCTGTTCTTAAGGAAGAAGAATCCATTCTTCTGGGGTAATCTTTTAGTCATCAAGATTCATTTTGGAGGTAATGCAAAGTATAAAATTGTGATGTTTGCCTCGATGACAGTTGCTCAATCTTGAAAATATGAACATTTTTGTCCAGATCATTTTTTGTGGTGGGAGGCTGCTTTGCATATTGTTGGATGTGTTGCAGCGTCTGTGGCCTCTGGTTAACTGGTCTCTGCCTATAGCAAAGGATTACTTCCAATCCCTTTTACACAGAGCTTTTAGGTTAATCTCCCAAACTGTACTTCTAACTCAGTGGTTCTTAATACCTCCACCCTGGGGACATGGCCAAGTCTGTCAATATTTTTGGTTTTCACAGTTCAGTGGAGCAGGGATAAGTTGAAGACATCTAGTAGGTAGAGCCAGGGTGTTACAATTCACAGAACAACACTACCCACCCCCATTATGAAAAAGAATTCTTTGGCCTAAAATGTCAATAGTAACAAGGATGAGAAACTTTGTTTTATCATATCATTAGATAATTAGATAATTATTTCTGATGATTAGATAATCATCAGAAATTACCATTGTTCTCCACTCCTGGTGGTAAAGATGACAGAGTCATGATCCTTCCTTGTCTAGATTCAGCTCATTATTTGCCATCTACAGCTTCTTTTCTGAAATGACTCTGAATGGAGTGCTGTTTCTGAACCATGTGGTCTGCATTCTCACTTGTATAACTTTGCTCACACCAACCTCTCCCCCTGCCCAGAATGCCCACTTCTCATGACTAAAGTCTTGGTGAAATGCTAGCTACTCTATAAAACCCTACCTGAACCTAAATCCTCTCAGCTACAAGTAATTCTTTCCCTGGATATTATGTACATTTTTTACTTGTATGTCTCTCAAAACATTTATCATATTCATAATAGAATGGAAAATTTGAATTGGAAGCTGCCTTTAGAAATGTCTCCAGTAAAATTCCCTTCACTTTAGAAAAAGGAAATTGAGACCAAGAACAGTGAATTAATTAGGTGAAGGTATCATGAGTGTGTGTGTGTGTGCTAAGTTGCTTCAGTTGTGTCCAACTCTTTGCAACCCTATGGACTACAGCCCGCCAGGCCCCTCTCTCCATGGGATTCTCCAGGAAAGAGTACTGGAGTGGGTTGCCATGTCCTACTCCAGGGGATCTTCCTGACTCAGGGATTGAACCCGAGTCTCCTACATCTCTTGCATTGGCAGGCGGGTTCTTTACCACTAGCGCCACCTGGGAAGCCCAAAGTTATCATACTTTCTCATAACACTTGGGCCATAATAACATGTATTGTTGATTCCACTCTCCTGGCATGGTTGAAATGGATAACCATGGGCTTAGTCCTGGCATTCAAATTTCAACTCTGACACTTGTAAGTTGATAAAGTAATTAAGTTTCTGAGATTACTAAATCTTCAGCTCTAAATGGAAATAATCATGGCTGTTGTGAGAATCAAATGAGATGATGTATTCAAAATGTATGGCACATAGTAGATACTTAATAAATAATTGTCAGATGAATAGAAGGATCAATTGTATTTCAAGAAATAGAATTTAGGGATTGGTGATGTTCCATGGGGCTTCACTAAAAGTTGATTGGAGGTAAAGTGTGGTAGCTTATTCCCATGGCTTCCTACTTTTACCTCCTTCCACAGAAAACACGAGTTCCTCTGTAGGCCATGAGACCAGTGTCCAAGCTTTCTGTGGAGTATGTGAATAATGACAGCATCTCTCAACTTGGAAATGTAGTTCTTAAAAGGTTTGCTCTTTCCCCTCGTTTGCAATGCTAATGTTGTAACCTCTCTGTTCCCTCAGGTAGATAACAGGTAGGGTTGTCCAGAGAGGATTGGATAGGAGATATATTTCCTCTATTTCTCTTTGATTTCCTGTGTGATAGCAGCCTTGGGCTTAGATGCTTTTCAGTGGCTTAACTGGCATCTCTGTGAGAGGAAATTCTGCACTTCGAATGACAATGGGGGCACTTTGGTGTTGGCTTTTAGCCCAGGGATACCTGGTTCTGACTTGGCTTCAATAAGGTTTATTAAGACCTTTCTAGCTAGCTCTTCACTCTGGAGCTGCCCACTGTGTCAGCTTTCTTCCTGCTTAGGGCTTTGGAGTAATGGCATGCTATGCATTTATTCCTTTCATTTACAGAAACAAGTCTTTCCCTGGCCCCAGGGTGCATGGACCTAATAGAAAAAGCTCTGCCCCTCCAATGGGGGTGGGGGTGACCAGACAGGAAACTGAAGCAGCAGCTTGAGGCTTCTGATACCTGCCTAGACTAGATTGGAAGCATTGCAGAGAGGAGGAAACTCTCCAACAGTGGCCCTTCCACAAAGCTGGCTTCTGCCTACTCTGTCATGTGAGCACAGGAGCTTTTCATTTGAGGGGTTAGGAAAGAAGCTCTGGTGAGTGAGTCTACTGCAAATTGACACAGGATCCCCCTCTGTACGGTTTACAGATTAAGGGTCCTGTAAGAGGCAAATGGCTTTTGGGAGGATGAGAAAAACAGTAGAGGGCAGAGAACCAGATTGAAAGTAAAGATACTTGATCTGGATCCCTTCCTGTACCTGCTATTTCTGAGAGAGTTTCTAAAGGCTTTAAATTGAGCCTCACATTCCTGTCTGTGAAGCAGGTACAAATAGCCTGTAGCCTTCCTTGTAAGGATGGCAAAACTGGAAGGTTTGCCCTTCTCTAGAATTTTCACTCTGTGAAATCCTAAGTATATAAAACCTCCTACTTTTACTGAGTGACTGAGTGAATGAAAAAGTGAGTGTCTAAAGGAAGGTGTGACAAGGTTGGAATAGGGGATCCAGCTCTATTGTCTGCTTGCCTCAAGATGGTATTTTTCACTTTACTCTTCCCAGAGTTCTACTGTCATTGTTCACATTGCAGTTACTCAGAAAGTTGGATTCCTTTCTTCTCTATCATATTCAGAGTTGAGCTCTGAAGAATGATTGAACATTGACTACTCAGAGTGGTGAGAAGTGTATATGTATGTATGCACATTCAATAAGCATTTTAGGCAAAAGAAACAGAATACACTTATGCCTTATAGCACATTCCAGAAACAAACAAAATAGCTGGTTTTGTCATTTTAATTCAAATTTTAAGTCATAGTTTTGGGTGTTGAGGTTTGAAAATGCAAATATATCTATCTTTGAAGTATTGTTAGGCTAAATCATACTGAGCATCCACTGTTGACAGAGCATGGGGGGCATTATCAAAAAAGAAACAAATACATTTACTCTATTGAGCCAACAATCTGGAAGGAGGTAAAAAGTAAATGAAAAATACATGATATGAAAATCTTCATTCCAACATTTTGTCTAACAGGTATACTTATGTAAGTGGTATATAGATAAATTCCTGGAGGGCTACCTGGTTGAGGTGACTTGCGCTCACTGGGGTTAGCCAGGGAAGATTTCCTGGAGGTGCTGAATACTGAAGAGTATTCTTAGGAAGATATGAATTGGTGAACAAAAGGAAAGAAACTGTTTATAGCAAGAGAGACAGCATGAGTGATGCCTTGGTGCTCGAAAGATTATTTCTAAGGTGGGAAATTAGGGATAAATTAGCCTGGCCCTAACGGAAAAGCAAAGCAGCCTAACTTGGGGGTATTTTAGACTCATTAAATAACATGCCAACCAGACAATAAAAACAAGGAAAATTAAGAGTCAGTGGGAACCATGTGAAAAGAAATAATTGTTTATTGAAAAATAAATTGTCATGAGGGGAGATCAATCAAGATGGTGAAGTGAGAGGACTTGGGGACCACATTCCCCCCATACAAACATCAAAAATGTATTATGTGTGGAACAAGTCTCACTGAAAATCATCTGGAAACTGGCAGAAGGACTCCTGCACAAGCAAGTCTATATGAAAGATACATACGTAATTTGATAGGAAGGAAGAAAAGGACCTGAGTCTCTGGGAAGGGAGAATGCAAGGATGGAGACAGTGAGAGTTACAAATTGGGTCCCCAGTCCTGGGGTCCTATGTGTAGGAGACAAGCCATTTTGGCTGGTTGGAAAACCACAGGGATTATTGAGGGGTGGTGGAGTAGGGTTGCAGGAAACCTGAACTCTGCTCATGTGCTTGTGTACACATGCTTGCTTGTTCCCTAGGCAGGGCATAGAGAGCTCTTCTCTGGTGACTGCCCAGTTTCCCATGAATGCCTTGCTGTGCCTCAGCCTAAACCAAGCAAATGCTCCAGCCCTACTCACTCCACATCACAATGCAGCACTGAATCTGGGGCAGCCACAACCAAGGAGAAGACTCAACCATGGGATACAGAGGTGATCAGGTCCTAGGGCAAAGTCTCGGTAGAATAGCAGTGGCTATCATGGGTGCTTATTCAAGCAGTATATCAGAAGCAGCCTAGACCTCTGAGGAGTCCACTATAGCTCAATCCCCAATTTACACTGAGAGTTCACATGGACCCTGCCTGCCTTGTGATATGGCATGGTAGCATGGGTGGCAGAGGCTGGAACAGTAGTTAGCTATGAGGAACAAAGGGAACTTGTATCTAAGGCTTTGTCTGAGCAGAGAGGAAACAGTTTCAGGTGCCCATATAGGCAGCTTATTGGAGACAGTTTGGATCACTGTCTGCAGCTGACTTGAGCAGAGAGCCTGCATGAGGCCCCCTTACTTTAGCACTCCCCATCTCTGGGACAAGGGTCCTGGTTTAGGGAGAGGGGAAAATACATGCATAAAGGCAACAGAGCCAGCTTGAACTCAGACTTCAGAGCTTTTCCTCCAGCAACATGGGATTAGATCCAATCCTTGATAGGGTGGTAATAGCCACTGAGCAGAAGTCCCACCTCACACTGGCTCCAGCTCTAGCCCCTCCATTTCCAGCCCAAACACATGGAACTGAAATAACATGCTACTAAAAAATCAATGAGTCAATGAAGAAACCAAAGAGGAAATCAGAAAATACTTGAGACAAATGAAAATTGAAACACAACACATCAAAATCTATGAGATTCAGCAAAAGCAGTTCTAAGATGGAAGTTTATAACAACGAAGGCCTTGCTTAAGAAAAAAAAATATTGAATAAACAACCTAACCTAAGGAATTAGAAAACAAAGAACAACAACAACAACCAAAAAAAAAAACAAAGTCAGTAGAAGAAAGAAAATAAAGATCAGAGGGAAAATAAAGATAAAAAAATAGAAAAAATCAATGAAACCAAGATCTGTTTTTTAAAAAGGTAAACAAAATTGATAAACTTTCACCCAGCATCACCAATAAGAAAAGAGAGAAGGCCCAAGTAAACAAAATAAGAAATGGAAGAGGAGAAATAACAACCGCTACCACAGAGATACAAAAAATAATGAGAATACTAGGAATAGTTATATGCCAACAAATTAGGCAGACTAGAAGAAAGAAAATTTCTAGAAACATACACTCTGCCAAGATTCGATCAAGGAGAAATAGATAATTTGAACCAACTGATCACTAGTAGTCAAATTGAATTTGTAATTTCAAAAATACTCCCTGTAAACAAAAATCCAGAATTAGATGGCTTCACATGGGAATTCTACCAACCATATGAAGAAAAGATGATACTTACCCTTCTGAAACTATTCAAAAAAAAAAAAATTAAAGAGGAGGGAACACTCCCAGATTTATTCTATGAGGCCACCATTACTCTTCCCTGGTGGCTCAGATGGTAGAGAATCCGCCTGCAATGCAAGAGATCAGGGTTTGATCCCTGGGTCAAGAAGATCCCCTGGAGAAGGGAATGGCTACCTACTCCAGTATTCTTGCTTGGAGCATTCCATGGATAGAGGAGCCTGGCGGGCTACAGTCTATGGGGTTGCAGAGTCAGACGCAACTGAACAACTAACACTTTCATTTTACCATTACTCTTATACCAAAAGCAAACAAAGATACTGCAAAAACAGAAAATTACAGGCTAATATGTTTGATTAACATAGATGAAAATATCCTCAACAAAATATTAGCATATGGGATTATCGTTACCATCTAAATTCCGTATATATGAATAGCATTGAAACATGTATAATATCATATAAGAAATGAATCGCCAGTCCAGGTTTGATGCAGGATACAGGAAGCTTGGGGCTGGTGCACTGGGATGACCCAGAGGGATGGTATGGGGAGGGAGGTGGGAGGGGGGTTCAGGATTGGGAACACGTGTACACCCGTGGCAGATTCATGTTGATGTATGGCAAAACTAATACAATATTGTAAAGTAATTAGCCTCTAGTTAAAATAAATAAATTTAAATTAAAAAGATAAAAAAATTAGCAAACCAAATTCAACAAAATATAAAAAGTATCATATACCATGATCAAGTGGGATTTATTCCAGGGAAGCAAGAATGCTTCAGTATTTACAAATCAATCAATGTGATACCCAGATTAATAAAATAAAAAAATCACATGATTATTACATGATTAATAGATGCAGGAAAAAATTTTTGACAAAATTCAATATCCATTTGTGATAAAAACCCTCATCACAGTGGGTATAGAGTGAATGTATCTGAGTATAATAAATACCAGTTATAGCAAACCTACAGCTAACTTATGCTCACTCAATGGTGAAAAGCTGAAATCCTTTCCTCTAAATTCAGGGAGATGACAGTGATGCCCAATCTTGCCCTTTCTATTTAACATAGTATTGGAAGTGCTAGCCATAGTAACCAGATAAGAAAAAGAAAAAGCATCCAAATTGAAATGAAGAAGTAAAACTGTCACTTTTTACAGATGACACAATACAACATATAAATAAACCTAAAGTATTCACCAAAAAACTATTAGAACTAATAAATAAATTCTGTAACATTGCAGGATATAAGATTAATATACAGAAATCTGCTGCTTTCCTATACATTTTTAATGAACTATCAGAAAAATAAAGTTAAAAAATCTATTTTAAAACTGCATCAAAAAGAATAAAATTCTTAGGAACAGACTTAACCAAAGAGGTGAAAAACCTATACCCTGAAAGCTGTAAAACATTGATGAAGGAAACTGAAGATGACACAAAGAAATGGAAAACCTAGCTCATGCTCTTGGATTAGGAGACTTAATATTGCTAAAATGGCTATACAACAGAAAGAAAGAAATCTACAGATTTAATGCAATCCCTATTAAAATACTAAATATTAAAACCCTAAACCTAATAAAATACTCATAATATTTGTCACCAAGCTAGAACACATAATCCTAAAATTCATGTAGAACCACAAAACACTCAAAATTGCCAAAGCAATCTTGAAAAAAAAAGAACAACTGGAGGTATTTCAGACTATACTACAAAGCTACAATAATCAAAATAGCATAGTACAGGCACAAAAACAGACAGACAGATTAATAGAACAGAATAGAGTGCCCAGAAATAAACCTACACACTTGCTTGCTTGCTTGCTAAGTCACTTCAGTTATGTCCAACTCTGTACGACCCCATAGACGGCAGCCCACCAGGCTCCCCCGTCCCTGGGATTCTCCAGGCAAGAACACTGGAGTGGGCTGCCATTTCCTTCTCCAAAACCTACACACTATGGTCAATTAATTCATGACAAAGGAGGCAAAAATATACAACAGAGAAAAAACAGTCTTTCCAATAAGTGGTGCTTGAAAAATTGGACAGCTATATATAAAACCATAATATTTCCTCATACCACATACAAAAATAAACCCAAAATCGATTAAGAATCTAAATGTAAGACCTGAAATCACAAAATTCCTAGGAAAGAACATAGGCAGAACAGTCTTTGACATAAATTGTAGCATTGCCTTTTTTTGGTATCTGTCTTCCAAGGAAAAGAAATAAAAGCAGAAATAAGCAAATGGGACCTAATTAAACTTAAAAGCTTTTGCACAGCAAAGGAAACTATCAACAAAATAAAAAGAGAACCTGTGAAATGGAGGAAAATGCTTACAAATAACATGATCTACTGTGATTAATACCCAAAATAGAAAAAAATAGCTCATACAACTTAATATTGTAAAAACAAACAACCAATTTAAAATTGGACAGAAAATATGAATAGAGATTTTCCCAAAGAATATATACAGATGGCCAACAGGTACACGAAAAGGTACTCAATATTACTAATTATCATAAATTCAAGTCAAACCAATGAGACATCACCTCACACATGTCAGAATGGTTATCATCAAAAAGTCTACAAATAACAAATGTTGGTGAAGACGTGGAGAAAAAGGAACACTGTACATTGTTGGTAGGGATATCAATTGCTGTAGACATTATGGAAAACTGTTTGGAGAGTCCTTAAAAAATGACTGTATGATCTAACAATTCCACTCCTGTGTATATATCAGGAAAACATGAAAACACTAATTCAAAAAGCTACATGCACCCCAATGTTCATAACAGCATTATTTACAATAAACAGCATATGAAAGCAACCCAAATGTCCATCAACAGATGAAAGGATAAAGAAGATGTGGTATATATATATATATATATATATATATATATATATATATATATTTGGGAGGGTGGTTTGCCAAAATGTTTGTTCAGGTTTTTCCGTATGATGTTATGGAAAAACCAAACATTTTGGCCAACCCAATGCAATGGACTATTACTCTGTCATAAAAATATTGATAATGTAATTCTGCCATTTGAAGCTATATGAATGGATCTAGAGAATATTATGCTTAGTGATTTGTCAAACAGAGAAAGACAAGTACTGTATGATATCACTTATATGTGGAATTTAAAAATATAATATAAATGAATGTATATGGCAAAATAGAAACAGATTCGCAGATATGGAATAGAAACTTCATTACCAGTGGGACTAGGAAAGGGGGGAGTGACAAAATAGGGGTATGGGATTAAGAGATACATACTACTGTGTATAAAATAGAGAAGTAACAAGGATATATTGTATAGCACAGTGAATTATAGCCATTGCCTTATAATAAATTTTAAATGAAAGTATAATCTGTGAGAGCTTCCCTGGCTCAGGTGGTAAAGAATCTGCCTGCAATGCGGGAGACTTGGGCCCAATTCCTGGGTTTGGGTTTGATCCCTGAGTTGAGAAGATCCCCTGGAGAAAGGAATGGCAACCCACTCCAATATTCTTGCCTGGAGAATCCCATGGACAGAGAAGCCTGTTGGGCTACAGTCCATGGGGTCTCAAAGAGTCGGACATGACTGAGTGACTAACACTATAATTTGTAAAAGTACTGAACCACAATGCTGCACATGTAAAACTAATATAATCTTGTAAATCAACTACACTTCAATTAATAAATGTAAATTGCCCTGAAAATCAGTCTTGACATCACCACTGACTGACTATAGTCAGGACTTGCTTTCTATAGGACTGTGATATAGGTGAAAGCCACTTTTTATTCTCAGGATTCCTCTGCCATTTTGTATCACTGGGCATCTACTCCAATTTCTGGAGTCCTATTCTCTTAAGCACTTGATTTCAGCAGTTACTTATTACTCTGATCCCTTGTGATATAATAGCTTTCTTTCTTTGGGGATTGACTTTTTCTGATGGATCTCTGAAAAAACTCAAATACTTCAAAGGAAAGAATCTACCTGTGGTAGAATAAATGATGGGTGGAGTGGATGTTTGTGAACAGGTGACTCTTCCCATTAACCTTCAGGCTGAAACTACCCCTTAGAAGATTGGCCTTGATTCCAGTGCATATTTCTTCCCTGAATGTTGAAAGATTAGGTTAGAATAGAGACACATGGCATGGAGCAAGTAATTTGATTTTGCCTGCATATTTCCCATGATACAGGATATAGTTCTTTGAAAACAGTTCATGCAGTGTAGTATATCAGTGTGGTTAAAAGTGCAGAGCTGCAGAGTTAGGATGAGCAAGTGTTTATATCCTGATTCTACCACTTCCTATCTGTGTGATTTTCCTCAAACCTGTGCCTAGGTTGCCTCATCTTGTATAAAATAGGTAGGGATAATAAGAGTACCTAACTCCTATAGTTACTATAATGTTCAATGAGATATATGTCTAAAGAATTTAACATAGTTCTTAACACTTGATCCAGTTGTTCTTCTCATCACTGTCATTAGCATCACCACCACTGCCATTACCCACACCACTTCCATTCTGTTACAGATGTGTAACAAAATAACATTTTATAACCTCTTGCTAAAGCTAATATCAGCCATCAGCAAAGGAAGAAAGAGTGAGCCTAGTCTCATTCACTGTTTCCTACTCTCACTTTAACCCTAACATCTCCAAGAGAATGTATGAGAAGACAATCTAACACTTATGTCTCTATCCCTGTTTCCACAGGTACCTGTCGGCTTGGCTGGGCCTATTACTGTGCTGGAGGTGGCGCAGCTGCAGCCATGTTGATTTGCACCTGGCTCTCTTGCTTTGCTGGAAGAAACCCCAAGCCTGTCATGTTGGTGGAGAGCATCATGAGGAACACCAATTCTTATACCATGGAGCTTGACCATTGCCTCAAACCTTGAGATTTGGCAGAATTGGAGAGGGTGGGAAAGAGGAAGGAAGGGAGCCTTGAAAAGAAGTACTAAGACTAGGCCAGTTGCTACCCACTTGCCAGTCATGTAACACAGTGTTTGTATGCTTTTTAACTCATCATTCATTTTCACTTTGCCTTAAATCAGTGGGTCAGTGGCTATTTACAAAATTCACCAAGGACAATAATTCTCTCAAATGTTTATCTAGCTGGTGAGTACCCACTGGCTTTCAAGTCCCAAAGTGCCCTTTCATACAAAATAATAAGAAAGATCCTCAGTTGAAAGCTGTACAATCAAGCAGTTCTTCAGAATTCTGCATCTTCGGTGACTTACCCCAAAGCTTAAACGTTGGGTAAAAACACTTATGGGCTTTCCAGGTGGCTCAGCAGTAAAGAATCTGCCTGCAATGCAGGAGACATGGGTTCAATCATCCCTGAATTGGGAAGATTCCCCTGGAGAACGGCATGGCAACCAACTCCAGTATTCTTGCCTGGGAAATCCCATGGACAGAGGAGGCTTGCAGGCTGCAGTCCATAGGGTCACAAAAGAGTCAGACTCAACTTAGTTACCAAACAACAGCATCAGCAGCAACAACAAAAACACTAGTGCAGGGAGGAGCCATGAGATGAACAGGGCTGGTTCCTACTGCTCCATTCCTTTGGTCCTCCCTTGATATTTGTTGCCATCTGTAAACATCTATGAAGTGCCCCTGCCCAATTTTTTATGCCTCTCTCATGATTGTGCTTTGACTCTTCTTCTTTTTTCCTGCTTCTCTTCCTTTCTGGTTGTGACGAAGCTTGTGGGGAGAGCGACTGCCAGTGGAAAAAACAGTAATCAAGGATGCTTGCATGTAGTCTAAGATTCCTTCCTCATTATGCTTTAGAAAATATTCATAAGAGTTCATTTTGTGTTCTGGCCGGGTGACTGGCATTAAAATAGTAGCAAGTATTCCCTCTTCCCTTATAGATACAGGAATGGTTTTCATCAGATGTTCTGAGCAGAGACTAGCATTTGTTGTGTGCTCAATAAATACTAATTCAAAATGATGATGACAAGGATGTTTCTGCTGGTTCTTTATTGAAATTTTTCAATAGACAAGAGTTCATTTTCACTGACAAGGAAATCCACAGTGGCCTTTTGCCCCTATAGTCATTCCCAGCATGATACATGTTTCTCTGCCTGTTTCAAAGACTTTCAAGTGCTTTCCCTTCCATCTGGGGTGAATTAGACATAAAAGAACACAATCCTGATGTCACCTAGGGCTGATGTATTTTTAGGCCTGGCCTCTATCCCATCTGTGCTCAAGGCTGATGGATGGTGAAGAACTGGGTGTTTCTCAGGAAGAGAATTTATCTCCCCTACTCTTCCTTAATTAATTCAGGCTAGCTCTATTGTTCCATAAGTACAGTTTTAGGGACTAGGGACGGCCTGTGACTCAAAATGCCAGTTCATCTTTTTCTATTCTTAATCACTCCAGTGTGGTTTTTATACAGCCCAGGACAGCCCTACCTGGAAGGAGAGAAATGGCAAAAAGTGTTCTCATTAGTTACAGGCCACCCTAAGAAGGGCCACTCAGGGTTCATATATCGGCCTTATGGAGGTAAGTGAATTCAAGTGTATAGTCTATTCATGAGCTCATTCATTCATTTAATCCCTCATTCAGGACACACTTTTTGAATATCTATCTATATGCCACTTTCTATGCTAAGTACTGGGGGAAAAAAAGATAAAGATAGTTACCCTAAAAGTGATAGGATATTGACAGACATGTAAATAAGTAATTGTCAAACAGTGTGTTAAGTGCTAATAAGTGAAGGGGTGGGGGTTAAAGGTTCACATAGAGGGGCTGTTAAACCAATTTGGGGATGAAGGAGTTCATGGGAAAGATTTCTAGAAAAGATGATGTCTAAGATGAGTCTGAGAGATGAATAGGGAGAGTTAGCAAAGGCTAAGTGTGTACCTTTGAACTGTGGTGTTGGAGAAGACTCTTGAGAGTCCCTTGGACTGCAAGGAGATCCAACCAGTCCATTCTGAAGGAGATCAGCCCTGGGATTTCTTTGGAGGGAATGATGCTAAAGCTGAAACTCCAGTACTTTGGCCACCTCATGTGAAGAGTTGACTCATTGGAAAAGACTCTGATGCTGGGAGGGATTGGGGGCAGGAGGAGAGGGGGACAACAGAGGATGAGATGGCTGGATGGCATCACTGACTCGATGGACGTGAGTCTGAGTGAACTCCAGGAGTTGGTGATGGACAGGGAGGCCTGGCGTGCTGTGATTCATGGGGTCGCAAAGAGTCAGACACAACTGAGCGACTGAACTGAACTGAACTGAAGTGTGTACCATACAAGGGAACATGGAAAGCAGGGCATGGAGACTTGACAAGACATGGCTCCATCACAAGAACAACGAATAAAGGTGTGAAAAGGAAGGTAGCAAAAGCTGAGGCTACAACGGGAAATACTAACGGGATCTTTAAAACCAGGATAAGGAGCTTGGATTTTATCTTAAAGGAGGGCCATTGAAAGGGAAGTGAAGTGAACGTATTTGTGTTTTTCAAAGATCAGTTTGACTAATGTGCAGAGAATGGAAGAAAATAGGGAGAGACTATAGATATTTCAATAATCTAGGTGTAAGATGATCAGGTCCTGAACTAAGGCAATGACTATGGAGCTAGAGCAGATGGACTAATCTGAATGAAGATATTTAGAATATTTTGTTACATACCAGAATTAAAATACCTTATTAATAATTTTATAGTGATAAGAACATACTACATTTGATTTTAGCCAAAAGGCCAAGTAATGTTGAAATGATAATATTTGGTGTATACTGGGTTAAATAGAACATATTAAAATTTTATAAAGGTATCTAGGAAATAGATCCCATAACACTTGATGTCTAGGGGTTTTGTGATGGTGAGGACAAGTGAAAATTTTGGTATGATCACTTTGGGATGTCTGCTTTCATCAAGATGGGGAATAACATAGGAATACCAGATAGTAGGGAACTGATATTTGAATTAATAGCAAGTATTTTCCCCATGAAACTGGATTAAGTATTTAAGGTAAAGAAAGTTGAGCATACCTCACTGGGAGGAAAACAATGTAATTAGGTTTGTAGCACTCCCTTTCCCCGAGAAAGATGACAAAGAACAGGTGAAACAAAAATGGAACTGGCTCAAAGTTCATTTCTATTGTGTAAGCACAATAATGCAACCTTAATTTAGGAGAGCTTGGTATATGGAGAATATGTCTGTCATTTGAGAGAATGCAGATCAGTTTCTTTAGAAAAGGCAGTTGGATGAGGTCATCTTTCTTCTCAGAAGTCTAGGGAACCTTTTGGAATTCTGCAGGATAAAATTTGTGAAAGTGATGTAAGTGTTAAGTTAGGGTATTGGCAGGAAACAGATGGTACACTCAAGGAGTTTTCCTAGCTGAGCTTAATGAAGGGGCTATTTATGGTGGTATGGGTAGAATTCAGGGAATCTACCATGATGGTGGGGCATGCAGAGACGATGAATGGTAGAGAGGTGATATCACCCCAAAGACTGAAGGGGCAAAGGGAAGAAACTGTGTTATTAGAACCCAGCCAGAACTCTAGTAGTGCAAGAAGGGCTACCTGATAGGAGCTGTGTCTTTAGGTAGAAGAGTTGAGTGAAAAAAAGTGTCAGTCGTGTCCGACTCTGTGACTCCAGGGACTGTACCCCACCAGCCTCCTCTGTCCATGGGATTCTCCAGACAAGAATACTGGGTTGCCATGCCCTTCTCCAGGGGATCTTCCCCACCCAGGGACTGGATCTGGGACTCCTGCATTGGCAGGCAGATTCTTTACTGTCTGAGACACAGGGAAGCCCACTGCCTAAATGTAACACACCTGGGAGGGAGGCAGGGGCACAAAATCTTTATTTCCCTCTCTTTCTGCTCTCTGATCTCCTACTGTTGCCCACCATTAGCCAGCCCCAGCCAGATGCCAGCTGACAAAAAAAGCCTGTTGCTATAGTCCATTGAGGTCAGCCTCCTTTGGCACAGAGCATGGCAGAGAAGGGCAGAGCATGGACCTTGGGGATTTCAGAGGCAAAAGGAAAATAACAGCTCAGTGAGTGTTCTCAGTTCCCGATTTCCTTCCACATTGCTTCCCCAATGCCTCGCTGCCCTCCCTGGCTCAGATACCTGAACACATTTTGAAGTAGCTATACCCTAGAGAGGAGACTGAGCAGAAAGGGATTAATTCAAAATAACCATTTAAAATGACTGTCATCTTGTATAAGGTAGTTCATTGGTCAGTTTCCTCTCCTTTTCCAGGGAAAGGGGATAGGACTTAAAAGGGATTTTTTTTTTCCCCTGTGAAGAAACCAGGCCCACGGGGGCTTATATTCAAAGAGGGATACAGCCCCTTGTTCAATTTGAATTTAAATTTCTCACTGCCGTGTCTGGTTTCTTTCCTGCCAAGTCTTGTTTTTGCATAGAATAGACATCTGACTAGCCTGCTTGTTTTTTTCCCCCTGTGGCCTAGAGCAGACTCTGGATGCTAAGCCAGCCTTGTCTGTCCCTGTTAAGTAGAGAGGAAGGAGAGCCCATGGATTAGGGGAGGGTTGAAAGAGCAAAGGGAGGATCTGAGAGACAGGGATCTGTCCCAGGCCTGGCTGGCTAACATGCTCCCCGCCTGTGCACACAAATCGAGTGCCTAACCATGGATCCTCTCTGTCTCTCAGAACCACTTAGATCTTGTGTGTAGAGGGGTGACGGGTGGCAGGCTAGCTCAAAACCAACTGAGCATTTCTGAAGAGTCTACTTAGCAGGATATTCCTTCAAGAAGGAATGTCAGATTGACAGCACCTACCCAATTGACATGTCTGTTCAGTTCAGCTCAGTCATGCCAGACTCTTTGCAACTCCATGGACTGCAGCACACCAGGCTTCCCTGTCCATCACCAACTCTAGGAGCTTAGTCAAACTCATGTCATCGAGTCAGTGATGCCATCCAACCATTGCATCCTCTGTCCCCTTCTCCTCCCGCCTTCAATATTTCCCAGCAGGAGGGTCTTTTCCAATGAGTCAGTTCTTCGCATCAGGTAGCCAAAGTATTGGAGTTTCAGCTTCAGCATCAGTCCTTCTAATGAATATTCAGGACTGATTTCCTTTAGGATGGACTGGTTGCATCTCCTTGCCGTCCAAGGGACTCTCAAGTCTTCAACCACATCACAGTTCAAAAGCATCAATTCTTTGGCGCTCAGCTTTCTTTACAGTCCAACTCTCACATCCATACATGAATACTGGAAAAACCATGCTGCTGCTGCTGCTGCTGCTAAGTCGCTTCAGTCGTGTCCAACTCTGTGCAACCCCACAGACGGCAGCCCATCAGGCTTCCCCGTCCCTGGGATTCTCCAGGCAAGAACACTGGAGTAGGTTGCCATTTTCTTCTCCTATACATGAAAGTGAAAAGTCAAAGTGAAGTCGCTCAGTCGTGCCCGACTCTTAGCGACCCCATGGACTGCAGCCTACCAGGCTCCTCCATCCATGGGATTTTCCAGGCAAGAGTACTGGAGTGGGGTGCCATTGCCTTCTCCGGAAAAACCATAGCTTTGACTAGATGGAACTTTGTTGGCAAAGCTTTTTAATATGCTGTCTAGGTTGGTCATAGTCTTTTAATTTCATGTCTATAGTCACCATCTTCAGTGATTTTGGAGTCCAAGAAAATAAAGTCTGTCACTGTTTCCATTGTTTCCTCATCTATTTGCCATGAAGTGATGGGACCGGATGCCATGAGCTTAGTTTTCTGAATGTTGAGTTTTAAGCCAACTTTTTCACTCTCCTCTTTCACTTTCTGTAGGGTTATAATTTCTCCACGTTGGGTGTCCCTCAGTATACTGCAAGTATCAAGTCACTCAGGCCTGTCTTGAATGATCCTTCTCCCTAATGTCACCTCTCATTATGCCAGTCCTAGGGGAGTAGCTGCCTCCATTGATTTTCAGATGCTGGTGACTTCCAGGCAGTGGGTCCCTGCCTTACAGGAGCATGTGCCCTGAACCAAAATGGACCAGCTCTGGTTTCTGAGTTTCTGCAAGAGCAGGTGGTAATATGAGGTTTGGGTTGGATGAGGAGAAAACCTGGGAGGATGAAGGCATGAGGAAGCTGCTGGCAAGCCGAGATTTTATAAACTGTCCAACAGTTTGCACTAAGACAGAGGTCTGGCCCCTTCAAAATGTGATAAGGACACTTTCTTCAATCAGGTATTCACTCTTGGTAGAAATACTAATGTGGAGAAGCTTCTGGATGGTATTTAGTCCCAGGAAGTCTGTTGGTGAGAAAAAAATGGAAGTTTCCAGAAAACTAATAGTGCATGCATTTTGTAAAAGATGGAAGGTAGCACACTCAGTGGCCTGAGAGGAAAGTTGTATGGTTTCTAGAACTCACAATCAATCTCCAACCAGACCTAGTAAAGCTTTTTTAGCAAGCAGACAGAAGGAGTCATCTCCTTACAAGGAGTCATCTCTGCTCTGTGTCACTGATTTAAAAGCATTTTTCTGAGCCGGAGGGGGGCTGAAGTTGAAGGATATTTATTACCGGCCTCTCTTTCAGATATGGAGGGATGCATTTTTGGCTTTGTTTTTCATTTTGTCTACTTATGAGATTAGACTCTCCCAGTGTTGATCTCTTTTCTAAATGTATCGAACCCCTACTGTGTCCTCAAAGCTAACAGCAAATAAACAGTTGCTATGTGTGCACACAAATGATTTAGATTTTCATTACACAGAGCTGCTGCTATGTCAGGAGGCAAAAGTAGTAGGAAACAGAATGCTTGGTTTTGACTGCAGCACTGTATCCTGCTTCTTCCTCTCTCTCCAGAAATGAGGCTCCAGGGCACAGTACTTGGGGAAGGAGGACATCAAAGCTGGCTGGCCTCCGTGAGGGCAGCCTGCAATGCTGGCTCCTTTTCATGTAGTGCCTCCACTTCTGAAAGAGGTGGTGGCAACTACAGAAAGGAAACAAAGCTACTGGAAAGATCAAAGGGAAGAAAGAGGGGTAGATGAAGAGGTAGACGTGGGGGTCATTCCAGAGACACAGTGCCTTTTGCCAGTGTGGCCTATTAAAATCTCATTTGGGGAAACATTGCATTTTTCCCCCTGAGATATCTCTTTGTACAGTTCAGGTTTTGGAGTCAGATAATGGTTGGGTTTTTTCCCCTATCTTTTTTTTACTTTTTTGGCCACACTGTGCAGCATGTGGAATCTTAGTCACCTGACCAGGAATTGAAACTGCATCCCTTGCATTGGAAGCATGGAGTCTTAACTGCTGGACCACCAGGAAAGTTCCCAGACAGATCAAGGTTTGAATCCCAGCCCAGATATTTGTGAGTTGTGTGTTCTTGGGCAAGTTACTTATTTGAGTTTACAAAGCTTTCTGAGACAGCCTCTCCTGTCTGCTTCTCAGTGTCCAGAAGCTATAGGATGCACTTATCATCCAGTGGCCCCACACTTTTCAGTTTGCACTGATAAACAGTAATTTTGAATTCTGGTTCACATTAGAATTGGGCTTCTCTAGTAGCTCAGATGGTAAAGAGTCTCCCTGCAATGCAGGAGACCCAGGTTCAGTCCCTAAGTTGGGAAGATCCACTGGAGAAGGGAATGGCTACCCACTCCAGCATTCTTGCTTGGAGAAATCCATGGACAGAGGAGCCTTGTGGGCTATAGTCCATGGGGTTGCAAAGAGCCGGACACAGCTGAGTGACTAACACTTTGTTTCATACTCTTGCTACTCAATGTGTAAGCTTTAATCCAAAAGCTTGGGATGGCATTAGAGATTTAGAATCTTGGGCCCCACCCCAGGCCTACTGAATCATCATCTACATTTTAGTAAAGTCCTCTGGTGATTCTTATTCATTAAAGTTTGAGAAGCACTGTTCTATGCCAATTGGTCTCAGCTTTGATTGCAAATTGGAATCAGCTGAAGAGTTTAAACCCTGCAAATGCCTATGCCCACTTTCAGAGGTTCTAATTTAATTGGTCTAAGGTAGGGCCCAGAGAAGGCAATGGCACCCCACTCCAGTACTCTTGCCTGGAAAATCCCATGGATGGAGGAGCCTGGTGGGCTGCAGTCCATGGGGTTGCTAAGAGTCGGACACGACTGAAGGAC
This sequence comes from Bos mutus, assembly GCF_027580195.1. Lineage (NCBI taxonomy): Eukaryota > Metazoa > Chordata > Mammalia > Artiodactyla > Bovidae > Bos > Bos mutus. The sequence goes on from NC_091646.1 coordinate 54,318,256, forward strand.
TTCACTTTCACTTTTCACTTTCATGCATTGGAGAAGGAAATGGCAACCCACTCCAGTGTTCTTGCCTGGAGAATCCCAGGGACGGGGGAGCCTGGTGGGCTGCCGTCTATGGGGTCCCACAGAGTCGGACATGACTGAAGTGACTTAGCAGCAGCAGCAGCCCCAAGGTAGGGCCTTGATATATGCAAGTTTTGTAAGTCACTGTGTGATTTTACTTTGCATCTATGATGGAGAACCATTGATTTAAATATTGATGACTCCCAGAGTAGTATCTCTAGGCTAGTGCTGGCTCACTAGTGGGTGGAGCCCATGTCCAGAAGAGTTTGGGGCTGTTCCCCACCCATTGGTGGATGAAGCCAGGTCCTGTGGTTAGTGCTGGACTACTGGCAAGCAGAACTGGGTCCCACTGTCTGGTTGCAGGACCCAGGGTAACCAGAGTAGGTGTCAGATTGCTGGTGGTGGGGAATGGGCAGTTCTTGACACAGCTGGGTTTGGGACCTGGAGTGTCCCAAAGCTTTTACTGGCTTGCTAGTGAGCAGGGACAGGACCCAGCTGGTCTAAGGGAAGGGTCTGGCCTACTGATAAGCATGCTGGGTCCACAGGATCCAGGACTGTGGTTTTCTTGGCATCTGGTATGTGCCCCCTGGTGGGTGCAGCTGGTTTAGAGGCTAAAGCAAGCTTCTTGGAAGGCAGGGCTGGGGCCCAGGGCATTCTGGGGCTGGCGGGTGGAGCTGGGACCTCTGGTGTGCAGGGCCTTGTCCAGAGGCGGCTGTGGGCTCAGAGGGTCTAGGCAACTTTTGTGCTGCCTAGTGGGGCTGTGTCCCTGCCCAGCTAGTTGGTTGGCCTGAGGTGCCTCAAGAGTGGCAACTGCAGGCTCTTAGGCCAGGGCAGGACTGGGTCCTGGGGCTAATAAGCTAGAGGGAGGAGCAGCAGTATCCCTGTGGTAGAAGGAGCTCCCCAAAATGGCTGCCACCAGTGTCCATGTTTTCAGAGTGAGCTGCACTTGCCTCCTGCCTCTTGGGGAGACCCTCCAAGACCAGCAGGTGGGTCTTACCCAAGCTCCTACTCAATTATGGCTTTTGCCCTGAGTTCCAGAGCTTGTGAGATTCTGTGTGAGCTCTTTTGTGAAGTCTCTATTTTCCCCAATCTAATGTCATGTTTCTGTCTCAGCTTCCTTGCCCCCTGCCCCCAAATGTAAAGCCCCTTTTGGCTGAACTCTATATGCTTCATCTCTCTTTTCTAGGTCAGACTTGCTTTCATTATTATACAAAATTCTGACTCGGTAGTAGCATTCCAGGATCCTGAACCAAACTCTAAACTCTCTGGAATATAACCTAGGAAAAAGGATCTATTTCATTATTATGTGAGCTTTAAGTTCTTGCACAGTTTTGCTTTCTCAGCCAGGACTAGCTCATCTCCACACCATCCTTTTAAGTCTGAGTCAGCAGTAGTGTAGAACATTAACTCATTAACAATGAAATCCTCTTTCCTAACTCTTGCCAGGCTAAGGTTGTTTTCAATTAGCAAATTTGGAGAGAGAGGTTTTTTCCCCCCCTTTATTGCACAGCCCTTCCTTTTACAGGGTAACTGGGAACTCTGAACTCTGCCACAACCACACAAGCACGGAAGAGAGTCCTGGGCTTCCACACGAAAATGCAGCTCAGCTGACAGCTTAGAAGACCCTGAGCAGAGGTTCCTATTACACCATGATACACTTGTGACCTACAGAACTGTGAATGAATAAATGGGTATTATTTTAAGTCATGAAGCTGATGGTAATTTGTTAGGCAGCCAGAAAAACGAATACATTACTGAATTCTGTCCCAGGATCGTGAAGCTCCTGAAAGCATAGATCATGTCATCTTCATGGAAAAGGCCCACAGTCCCTAATGCAAAGTCTTGTGTCCAGTAAGTATTCCAGAACTGCTCACTGATGATAGATCAGCTCACTAGTCCAGGTGCAATTGCTCAATCTGCTCACAAGCTTAGAGTATCATTGAGCTGCTTCTCCGATTTCCTGCCACTATTAAAATACTGGCTGGAAGACAAGGGCCAGAGAGCTAAGTTGCTCAGCTTCGGTTCTCTCTTCCCCTGAAACAGATAGGAAGTGTCCCTCAGGCACACACGAGTTTAATAACAATATTGTGTGGTCTTAAATACGACAGGCTGGGCCCCTCTGGGATCTGGGAGGTGATGGGAGTGGTTTATAAAAATAAACCACGAGGCACTTTCTGCCCTCATTCTTGGGCTGATGGACCACTCATCTTTCAGTTCCCATTAGGGTCTTTGTCCAGAAAAAGTTTGTCTATGTAGAGATGCTTTGCAAAATGTGAGAAGGGTATAGCAACCCACTCCAGTATTCTTGCCTGGAGAATCTCATGGACAGAGGAGCCTGGTGGGCTACAATCCATAGGATTGCAAAGAGACAAACACTACTGAAGTGATTCATTAGGCATGCATGCATGCAAAATGCAGCTCTCTTCCTATTCTTGGCAGGAAGGGCAGCACGGTGCTGGAAATGGCTTGGCTTTCCCTTCCACCTTCATTGCTTTCTTTGCTTCCTTCTTCCCTGCCCCCTATACCTAATTTCACTTTTTGCTATTGAGCTGCTTTTTGGGGACAGTGAGAGCCCCAGAGCTGCAGCAGGCAAAAACAAACAAACAAAACCACAAAAAAACCTCAGCCTCTCAGAGTAAGATAAATACCCTTCAATTCTTATTTGAGTTTCTCACTGCCTAGAGTGTAAGGATAGAAAATAGAACTAAGAGAAGCAGAGAGCAAGACCTTTTCCATTGTGTTTGGAAAATACTGAAAAAGGGAGCAGAAAGGGGGATGAGGTGACCCTGTTTCTGTCCCTCAGCAGTCAGTCAACATTTCTGGAGTGCTGTGACATTTACTGTCATTTCATGTAATGTCATTAAATAGGGCATAAGGTGGTTTTAGTACATGTGTCCCCTGTGTGCCCAGACGTTTGCTACCTGTTCTGGTGCTCCAAAAGAAAAAGATGATTTGGGCTATGCCCTTGAGGAGCTAATAGGGTTTCTTGGGAGCATAGAACCCATGTATGAAAAACACATGCAGAAGATAAAGACAGCCCCAGGACCAGGCCACAAAACTGGGGACAGGGTGTTTGGGGGCTGGAGTAGAAGGGATGTGACTTGAGGAAGCACCAATGATGGTTATAGAGATGTGTGTGAAGGATCTTTGTGGAATGGGGTTGGGAAAGAAGTTGGAAATGCAGTTGCATAGATGCAGGGAGCGATTTAGCAGCAGCAGGGTGAATGAGGATAAACATTCTTTGTACCCAGTTGTCACAGTTTTCATGTTCTTTTGGACTGATCTTGTTGTTGTTCAGTTGTGTCCAACTCTGCGACCCCATGGACTACAGCACACCAGGCTTCCCTGTCCATCACCAACTCCTGGAGCTTGCTCAAATTCATGTCCATTGAGTCGGTGATGCCGTCCAATCATCTCATCCTCTGTTGTCCCCTTCTCCTCCTGCCTTCAATCTTTACTAGGATCAGGGTCTTTTCCATGAGTCGACTCTTCACATCAGGTGGCTGAAGTATTGGAGCTTCAACGCTAATACTTTGGACTGATCTCTGTTCCCTCAAATGTATATGTTGAAGCCCTAACTCCCAATGTGACACTCTCTGGAGATAGGGCATTTACAGAGGTGTGTGGCTGTTAAGTCATTTCAGTTGTGTCCAACTCTTTGTGACCCTATGGACTTTAGCCTGCCAGGCCTCTCTATCAGTGGGATTTCCCGGGCAAGAATTCTGGAGTGGGCTGCCATTTCCTTGTCCAGGAGATCTTCCCAACCCAGGGATCAAACCTGTATCTCCCGTGTCTCCTGCATTTACCACTAGCACCACCTGGGAAGCCCTCTAGAGAGGTAACTAAATAAATAAAGTCATGAGGTGGGACCTGAATCCAATAGTATTAGTGTGTGTACAACAAACAAACAAACAAACAACAGACACCAGGAGGCATGTGCATAAAATGTGCTGTGTAAGAACAGAGCAAAACATGTTCATCTGCAAGCTAAGGAGAGGGGCCTCAGGAGATCAATACCACTGATGCCTTCATTTTGGGCTTCTAGCCCTCCATAATTGATAAAATAAATTTCTATTGTTCAAGCCACCCAGTCAGTGGTATTTTGTTTTGGGAGCCCAAACAGACTCATACATATGTGAAGGAAGATTGTTTGCAAGCCCCAGTTCTCAGGGCTGGATGCCAGTTGCTGTAAGTCACTTATTCTCATGGTCAAACATTTAAGAGGACCAACAGTGATGGCTATGTAAGCACTTGAAGAGACAGGCAGCTTCTGCATGGTTCTCAGCTAGGTGATGTTTTGTAGGTCATGTTACTTATCTGGGCCATTTTTGTCTCTTCAGTGAATTAGGAAATTAATAAGAGTAACTTGCTAATGCATGGATATAAAGTTAAAGGTAAGGATCATAATAACCTTGGCATATCTTTCATAATAGTCATGCTCTATTGCTTGGCTCCCTGTTCCTACTGAGAATCCTACTGCTTTTGATATTACAGGTCAGTAAACTCTGCAGTCTTACCCATACCTCCCTACTTCTTGTAATTGATAAGTTCTTCGAATCCTAAGGGAACCAGTATCATCTGCCTTTTCGCTGGGTAGAGTCAAGAACTTAATCCATCCTATGGTAGCACCATTAGGTGCTAAGAGAGAGGAAAATGCCTCTTCTGATGTGAAGGTTGAGGGGAACCTGAGAGTGGTGAATCAGGGTTTGGTAACTCTCAGATGGTCAAATAAGTGTGACTCAGGTTAGGAAACACCAAAGCCTTCACTTCCTGTTTTATGTTCACTTTTAGAAAACGTGCCCCTAGCTCTGGAGGAGGTGGCATGGAGTAGTATGACTTCTCATGGGCAGAGGGGAGCATCCCCATCCTTAGCAACCTTTGCTTCCCACTTACCAGGCATGTCTTAGCTGTAGTTCTCATTCAAACAACCTGAATATAGGTCTGTTCACAGAGACTAGGGGCCTAGGTACAAGAATGAAGCTTTGAACTCATAGGCACAGATCACCTGGTTCTACCCCACCACTAAAACTAATGACCTTTCCCACCGTGTTTGAACCTCCACTTTCCGTATACATCTGCCACCCTTCTGAACTGGGGAGGATCAAAGTCTCCTGAAGCCCATGCTAGAAATCCTGAGTGCAACTGATTAAGTGCCAGAATGATTGAACATCTTTTCCTTCAGCTTTGATGAGCCTCTAACCCAGGCAGGAGATTTATTTCTGTTGTCAATGTTATTTCAGGGCTCAGGAACTAGTTGTCTACCTGGCTCCTCAGCCAGTCACAGGCAGTGGTAAAGAGAAGCCTGGCAGGCAGCAAGGTCCGCTGGGGATAGTGCAGGTTATTTTAAGCTTATCTTATTCTTAGCCAGCAGCCTGGGGTATTGGTGTCTGCACATGATTCAGTTTTGCCTGGTGGCGGTGGCAGCAGGACACTTTGCTTCAGGTGACTGGTGTGCAGGATTACAGAGATGAATTATGGGTAAAGCAGTTTCCTGATGCCAACTCAGTCTCCCAGTAGACCTAGAGGGTCAGGGGGAAGATTTCAGGCAGGCAGCCTTCTATGTGAGCAGATGCAGAAATGCCAGTGCCCACAGGGGAGCCTGGTGCTTAAAACAGAAAACAACCAACTTGGCACCACAATCTATCTGGCCTGATTCCGAGATGCAAGAAACCAAGGCCCCCATCATTCTGATGTGGCAAGACTGGCAAGGGACTGGGCAATAGGAGAGGGGCTGGTAAAATGCACATGGAAAGGGATGCTTTATTCTTTGTGTTGCTCCCTCTTTGGGAACAGGATGGACAATTAATACCCACGCCTTCTCAATACATAAAATACTAGGTGATGAGTTACTCTGGTTCCCAGAAAGTCGCTCCCCATGGCCTTAGATTTCCAAATCCTTGGTGTGTAGAAGCCATTAATAACTCCCAACTCTTTCCTAATTGCCATAGGAATGCTTAGCACAGTGCTGGGCACATTTGCATTAATTCAACACATTCAATAAATGCTCTCTATTGGTGGTTTTCATACATAAAAAGTTGACAGAACCCTGTTTTCCAAATATAATCTTACTCTGAAACTGAATACACAGAATGGATAAAGAAGAACCACACTATTATACTGGTACTGGGGGAAGGGGAGGGGAAGAAATATGCCTCTGTCTTCCCTTCACTGTTGTCTATGGAACAGAGTCAAGAATGCCAAGATTCCCTCAATGAGGATTCATTAAGTATCTATGGCTTTCTCAGTCTCATATGCATTCTGGAAAACTTAAAATGAGTAGAAAACTTTATTATGGATAGGACACAGTTTAAGATGAATGATAAGCAGATGTTAGATGCTGTTATTAGCAAGCCTCATTTTACAGCAGCACTGGGCACTGAAAGTAGTAGAAGAAATGAGAGACATTAGGGTAGATGTGTTGAGGGGATGTAGAAAGGGCCCCTATAAGAAATAATAAAAGTGTTAATAAAATGGAAAAAATTACAATAAAATGTATACATGAAAGATATATGGGGGAACCAGAGAAACATGAGGAAAGAAATTCATGGGCTGGATTTCACAGAAAAGCTTGTCTTTAACATAGGCCTTAAAACAAATGAAAGATTTCAGTTTATACCAACAGGGGTAAGTGCTGCAGATTGAGGCTACAGGGTAAGCAAAGGCATAGCAGTGGGAATGAGCATAACAATGGCACCAGGATGGAAGAAAGGGACTGATAGTGGAGCAGCCTAACTATGTAAGTGGAAGAGGTGTGTGTGTTGTGGGTGTGATGTTGTGTTCAGAGGGATAGGATTTACTAGGCATCAAAGTGGAGTCAGATGATGGTGGTCTTTTAAAAACATTTTGTTTTATTATTTTTTTAAATATTTATTTTAATTGGAGGATAGTTACAATATCATGGTGGTTTTTGCCTACATCAACATGAATCTGGCACACATATACATGTGTCCCCTCCATCCTGAACCTCCCTCCCACCTCCCTCCCCACCCCATCCCTCCAGGTTGTCCCAGAGCACCAGCTTTTGGTGCCCTGCTTTAAGCATTGGACTTGCATTTTATTTTTTAAATTTATTTTCAATTGGAGGAAAATTGTTTTACAATGTTGTGATGTTTTCTGCTGTACAACAAAGCAAATCAATCATAATTATACATATATTCTCTCCCTCTCAAGTCTCCTTCCCCTCCCGTCATCCACCCCTCTAGATCATCACAGAGTGCCAGGCTGAGCTCCCTGTGTTACATGGCAACTTCTCACCAGCTATCTATTTTACACATGGTGGTGTATATATGTCTATTCTGCTTTCTCCAATCATCCCATTCTCTCCTTTCCCCACTGTGTCTGGAATATTACTCAGCCATGAAAAGAATGCTTTTGAGTCAGTTGTAATGAGGTGGATGGACCTAGAACCTGTTATACAGAGTGAAATAAGTCAGAAAAACAAATATCATATATTAACATATATATATGGGATTTAGAAAAATGGTATTGATGAACCTATTTGCAGAGAAAGAATGGAGATGCATATATATATATATAAATATATATTTATTTTGGGCTGTGCTAGGTCTTCATTGCTGTGTGGATTTTTCTCTAGTTGTGGAGAGTGGGAGCAGGAGCTACTGTCCAGTTGCAGTGCAAGGGCTTCTCACTGCAGTGGCTTCTCTTGTGGAGCATGGGCTTCAGAAGTTATGGCTCCTGGACTTTAGATCACAGGCTCAATAGTGTGGTGCATGGACTCAGTTGCTCCTCAGCATTTGGGATCTTCCTGGATCAGGGATGGAACCCATGTCTCCTGCCTTGGCACATGAATTCTTTACCACTGAGCTGCCAGGGAAGCCCGATGGTGGTCTTGAAAGGCTGCCAGAGAAACTTAAGAGTTGGTAGGCTGTGAGGAAGCTATGGGAGGTATTTAAGCATAGTGAGAATAGCTCAGTGAGAAATTTCTCTGACAGTAATCTAGAGAACACATGCATGGAAGAGATGAAAGTCCACAAGTCCATTTACGAAGTTACTGCATTAACCCAGGTCAGAGGCATGTCCCTTTCTTTTTCTGTTTAATATGACTTAGTCCCTGTTGAGTTGGGTCAGACCAACTGATCTAGAAAATGATTATTTGCATTCCACTGCAGGCTATATGGCCTGCTAAAGTGTTATCCATTTTTAAAGCAAATAATGCCCTTAGTCTATAGCAAACCGGCTATGAATGTTTCAGATTGTTCACTGAGTTTCAGATCAAGAGAAATAACCCAGGGAAGGTAGCTTCTAACGACATTGTCACTAAGTACTGTCTTGAACCAACACAGGTCTGCTTTGAAGCATTAAATTAATGTCACATCATGTTGGGTGGCACTCAGGTTGGACATGCAATGAGGATTTGTTTTTAAAGTATCTGGAGAAAATTACCCAGTACAATTGGATTACAAGCATCCTGGGAATATTTATGGAGTTACAAGTTCTAGATAATACGTTTAAGCATCCCAGTCTATGCACAAGCAGTGAGCTGGATTTGCCTAGAGCAGTGTGATAAAATCAGGCATTAGTGCATTTATCCCCTTTTGCCTCTCCAGGCAGACTTTGCCAATTCTCAACCCAACCTCAAGTCAGATACTCCCATGAGAATTTCAATTTTACAAGTCCTCTCTAAGTTTGGGTAATAAGGCAAAGAAGTGGGAATGGTGGTAAGTAAAAAAGTCACAAGACCTAGGCAAAAGAAACCCATAGAGATGGAAATATCAAGAGAGGCAGATGTGACTAAATAATAACTTTCCCTGGAGCTTGGAGATGTGATGGCAGTTGTTATGAGTGACTATGATTCCTCATAAGAGAACAAAGAATAAAAAAAAAATACTGAATGGGAAATGGTATTTCCAAATCATATATTTGATTAAGGGGTTAATATCCAAAATATGTAAATAACTCATACAACTTAACAATGAAAAAAATCATATGACCTGATTAAAAAATGGGCAGAGGACCTGAATGGTAATTTTCCCAAAGAAGACATACAGATAGCCAATCGGTACATGAAAAGAAGCTCAACATCACTAATTATCAGGGAAATGCAAATCAATACCACAAAGAGATATCACCTCACCCCTATCAGAATGGCTATTGTAAAAATACACAAGAAATAACAAATGTTGGATGTGCTAAAAAGAAAACCCTAAGCGCTTTTTGTGGGAATGTAAATTGCTGTGGCCACTATGGAAACAGTATGGATATTCCTCAAAAAATTAAGAATAAAACTACCACATGACCCAATTATTCTGCTTCTGGATATTTACCCAAAGAATACAAAAACACTAATTCGAAAAGATATGTACCCCTATATTCACTGCAGCATTATTTGCAATAGCCAAAATATGGAGACAACCTAAGTGTCCATTGATGAATGAATGGATAAAGAAGACACAATATATGTACACAGTGAAATGCTACTTGATCATAAAAAAGAATGAATTCCACCATTTGTGACAACATGAGTGGACTTTGAAAATATTATGCTAAGTGAAATAAGTCAAAAAAGAAACACAAATACTGTATAATTTCATGCATATGTGGAATCTAAACAAAGCAAATGAACAAGTAAACTCAAAACAGATTAGCACTAACCAGAGGGGAAGGGAGTTGGAGATAAGGGAAATAAATGGGTGATGGATGATAACTAGACTTGTGGTGGTGATCACTTTGTAGTGTGTACAGATGTCAAATTATAATGCTGTTACCTGAAACTTATATAGTAAAAAAAAAAAAAAGAAAGAAAGAAACAAGGAATAGGAGGCTAGAATAGGCCCAAGTGCCATCTATTGAGAGATATTTAATGAAAAACATAAAATCATTCATTTTGCATGTTCAATGAATTTTTAATAAGTGAACAAATTTAGGCACTAAAGAATCACCAGTAAATAGAAATACCTGCTTGCACGGAGCTTACATTCTAATGTGGGACTGGAGCAGGCAAGAGACAAAATAAACAGACTGCCTAAATGATTTCATCCAGATTCATGGTTTTATTTACCATCTATATTTTGACTCCTAAATGTACATATCTAGCCCTGATGTCTCCCTGGGACTCCAGATTTATTACTTGATTGTCAATTCAGTGTCTTCATTTAGGTCTTATAGACCTATCAAGTAGAACATGACCAAAACAGAATTCTTATATCCAGCCCCCCAGATCTGTTTCTCCTATCGCATACTCCATCTTGATAAATGATGTCCTTCAGTTGCTCAGATCAAGACCTGAGAGTCATTCTTGATTGTTAACTTTTCTTCACCTTCCAGTCTATCAGCAAATCTTGTAAGTTCTGCCATTTCTCGCCACCTCCATGACTATCATCCTATCAAGCTGTTATCTCTCACCTGAAAAACTGCAAGCCTGAAAAACTGCAAGCCTAATAAACTTACTACTTGGTCACTCTTCCTCCACTTTTTTCTTCTTATAATTTATTTTCCACAAAATAGTCAAAATGATCTTATATACTAAGAATTACATCACATCACTCTTGCACTTAGAAACTAAAGTCTTCCCATGAGTTTAAGAAGTAAACAAAAACTCCAACAGAGTCTGCGTCTTTCTACATACTCCTCTCCTATAGTCTCTTACTCTCTTGATCAGTAAGCTCCAAGTACTCTGGTCGCCTTTCTTCTTTTTTTCTTTAATTGAAGTATAGTTGATTTATAATATTGTGTTAGTTTCAGGTATACAGCAAAATGATTCAGTTTATACATACACATATTTACATATATGTATTTCATATCGTTTTCCTTTATAGGTTATTATAAGATGTTGGGTATAATTCTCTGTTGTCGTCGTGAAGTCGGGAAGTCGCTCAGTCGTGTCCGACTCTTTGTGACCCCATGGACTGTAGCCCACCAGGCTCCTCCATCCATGGAATTTTCTAGGCAAGAGTACTGGAGTGGGTTTCCATTTCCTTCTCCAGATAATTCTCTGTACTATACAGTAATTCCTCCATGCTTGGCTATTTTATGTATAGTAGTTTGTATCTGTTAACCTCATATCCATAATTTATCCCTTACCCCTGCTCCCTTTCCCCTTTGATAACTATAAGTTTGTTTTCTGTATCTGAAGTCTGTGTTTTGTATATAGATTCATTTGTATTATTTTTTTAGATTTCCAAATATAACTGATATCATATAATTGACTTTTTCTGTCTGACTTACTCAGTATGATCTTCTCTATGTCCATCCATGTTACTGAATAAAATATTTTATTCTTTTTGTTTTTATGGCTGAGTAATATTCCTTTGTATGTATATACCACATCTTCATAAGCCAATCATCTATTGGTGGGCAGTGGGGTTTCCATGTCTTGGCTATCATAAATAATGCTGCTATGAGAATTGGGTTGTGTGTATCTTGCCAAGTTAGATTTTTCATCTTTCTTGGATATATGCTCAGGAGTGGGATTGCTGGATCATATGGTAGCTCGAATTTTAGTTTTTTTAAACAATCACCAGGTTGTTTTCCATAATGGCTACATCAATTTACTTTCCGATCATCAGTGGGGGAGGGGTCACTTTTTCCATACCCTGTTCAGAATTTATTATCTAAAGACATTTTGATGATGGCCATTCTGATCAGTGTGAGGTGATACCTCATTGTAGTTTTGATTTGTATTTCTCTAATAATTAGCAGTGTTGAACAACTTTTTATGTGCCTGTATGCCTTCTTTGGAGAAATGTCTATTTCAATCTTCTGTGCATATTTTGATTGGGTTATTTGGGGATTTCTTGATATTGAGTTGTATGAGCTGTTTGTATATTTTTGAAATTAAACCCTTGTCAGTTGCATTGTTTCCAAATATTTTCTTCCATGCTGTAGGTTGTCTTTTTGTTTTGTTGTAGCTTCCTTTGCTCTGCAAAAGCTTATATATTTTATTAGGTCACATTTGTTTATTTTTGATTTAATTTCTTTTGCCATGGAAGATTGATGTAAGAAAGTATCACCATGATTTACACACAAGAATATTTTACCTATGTTCTTTTCTAGGGGTTTTTTAGTGTCATGTCTTATATTTAGGTCTTGAACCATTTTGAGTTTACTTTTGTATTTGGTGTGAAGATGTGTTCTGATTTCATTGATTTACATGTAACTGTCCAGCTTCCCCTACACTGCTTGTTGAAAAGACTGTCTTTTCTCCATTATATACTCTGCCTCCTTTGTTGTAGATTAATTGACCTTTTAGGTATGGGGTTTATTTCTGGGTTCTCTACTCTGCTCCATTGATCTATATATCTATTTTTGTGCCAGTATCATGCTATTCTGATTTCTATAGCTTTGTAGTATAGTCTGAAGTCTGCAAGATTTACCCTTCCAGTTTTGTTCTTTTTTCCTCAGAATTGCCTTGAAAGTTCTGGGTTTTTTATGGTTCCATACACATTTTAGGATTATTTGTTATAATTCTGATTAAAATGTCATGGGTGTTTTGATAGGGATGACATTAACTCTGTAGATTCCTTCAGGTAGCATGGCCATTTTAACATTAATTCTTCCAGATCAAGAGCATGAGATGTCTTTCCATTTCTTTGAATCATCTCCAGTTTTCTTTATCAGTATCTTATACATTTCAGCATATAGGTCTTTCACTTCCTTAGTTTATTCCTAGGGTTTTTTTAAAACTCAGTTTTAAATGATACTTTTCTTTAATTTTATGATATTTCATTGTTAGTATAAATAAATGCAATAGATTTCTATATATTAATCTTATATCCTACTACCTTACTAAATTAATTTATTCTAATAATTTTGTGCAGAGACTTTAGAGTCTTCTGAAAATAGTGACAGTTTAACCTCTTCCTTTCCAATTTGGATGACTTTCTTTTTCTTGTCTGATTGCTATGGTTAGGACTTCCAATACCATGTTGAATAGAAATTATGAGAATGGGCATCCTTGTCATGTTCCTGAATTTAACAGGAAGGCTTTCAGCTTTTCACTGTTGAGTATTATGTTGAGTATGGGTTTATTACAAATGGCTTTTATTATGTTGAGATATATTCCCTATATACCCACTTTGGTGAGAGTTTTTATCATGAATGAATATTGAATTTTGTCAAATACTTCTTCTGCATCTTTTGAGATGACCATGGTTTTTGTCTTTCCTTTTGTTCTCATGGTGTATGACATTGATTTTCTGCATGTTAAACTATACTTGCAACCCTGGAATGGCTCCAGAGTTTCTTGGTGTATGATCCTTTTCATATATTGTTGGATTTGGCTTGTTAATATTTTGTTGAGGGTTTTTATATCTATATTCATCAAAGATATTGCCCCATAATTTTCTTTTTGTATTGTATTGTCTGGTTTAGGTATCAAGGTGATGGTGACTTTATAGCATGAATTTGTCAGTGTTTCCTCATCTTCAGTCTTTTGGAATATTTTGAGAAGGATAAATATAAGTTCTTTGTCTGTTGGATGGAATTCCCCAGTAAATCTCTCTGGTCCTGGACTTTTGTTTGCAGGGAGTCTTTTTTTTTTTTTTTTTGGACAGAGTCTATTTCACTTTTGGTGCTCTGTCTGTTCAAAGTATCTGTTTCTTTTTGGCTCAGTTTTGGTCATCTGTATGTTTCGAGAAACTTGTTCATTTCTTTAGGTTGTCCAATTTAGCTGTTCACACTATTGTTTTTTATTTTTAAAATTTCTGTCTTATCAGTTATTTCTTCTGTTTCGTTTCTTATCTTGTTTATTTTGCTCCTCTCTCTTTTCTTCTTCATGAACCTGGCTAGAGCTTTGCCAATTTTGTTTATCTTAACAAAAAACAAGATCTTGGCTTCATTGATTATTTTTTCTATTTTTAAATTTCCATTTTATTTATTTCTTCTCAATTTACTTTCTTCCTTTTTCTGAGTTTGGGTTTTGTTTTTTTCTAACTTTTTTAGCTGGTAGATTAGGTTGTTCATTTGAGGGATTGTGTGTGTGTGTGTGTGTGTGAATGTGTGTGTGTGAGTGTGTAAAGAAAGCCTTTACTGCTGTGGACTTCCCTCTTAGAACTGCTTTTAATGCATCCAGTAGATTTTGTAAGGTTGTATTTTCATTGCCATTTTTCATGAGGTATTTTCTGATTTCTTCTTTGATTTCATTATTTTCCTATTGGCTTTTTAAATAGGATATTTTTCAGTTTCCATTTGCTTGTTCTTTTCCCATTTTTATTCCTGTGTTTAATTTCTAGTTTCATACCATTGTGGTCAGAAAATATGCTTGAAATAGTTTCTATATTCTTAAATATATTGAGGCTTGTTTTGTGACTTATTGTGTCATTTAGGACCTCTGCTGCCTTGTTGATTTTCTGTTTGTAAGACCCATCCATTGATCTCAGTGGAGTATTAAAGCCTCTTACTATTAATAGTTTTGTATTTCTGTCAGTTTCACCCTTTATGTCTGTTCATATTTATTTATATGTTTAGGTGCTCCTGTGTTGGTTACAGGAAAAGGCAATGGCACCCCACTCCAGCACTCTTGCCTGGAAAATCCTATGGACGGAGGAGCCTGGTAGGCTGCGGTCCATGAGGTCGCTAAGAGTCAGACACGACTGAACGACTTCACTTTCAATTTTACTTTCATGCATTGGAGAAGGAAATGGCAACCCACTCCAGTGTTCTTGCCTGGAGAATCCCAGGGATGGGGGAGCCTAGTGGGCTGCCGTCTATGGGGTCGCACAGAGTTGGACACGACTAAAGCGACTTAGCAGCAGCAGCAGCAACATGTTTGTTACATATATGTTAACAAGTGTAATATCCTCTTCTTGAATTGATCTTTTTATCATTATATAATGTTCTTCTTTGTCTTTCTTTATGGACTTTGTTTTAAAGTCTATTTTGTCTGATATGACTATTTCTATCCCTGCTTTCTTGCCATTTTCATTTACATAAAATATCTGTTTCCAAATTCTCACTTTCAGTCTATCTGTGTCTTTGACACTGAAGTGAATCTCTTGTAGGCAGCATACTGCAGGTTCTTTTTCTTTTTTAAAATCCAATCTGCCTATGTATTTTGATCAGAGCCGTTAGTCCCTTGTAATAAACTGAGTTCCTTTCTTTTTGGTTTTTCTGAATGTATTGTGTGTTTTTGAATTTCAGCTACCATGGAGTTTAAGTATGTTGACCCATAATTATATCTACTCCCTTAATTGATAGTCATTCAAATTCGAACACATTAAAAAGATTTTTAAATTCCCCTCTCCCATATTTTGTGATTTTGATGTTCTATTTTATATCTTCACGCTTTTATTTTCACTGTTTATTGTGTTAATAGTTAAAATAGTATTTACAATATTTTATTCTTTTTTTAATCTGTGTACTCGATTTGTATTTAAGTGATCTTCGGTTCTTTTATACATTTGCCTTTCCTATCATGATTTTCTTTTTTCTAAAGGTTGTAGCTTCTTTTCTATTTATAGAATACCCTTTAATATTTGAGTGTAAGTATAGTATTGCTTAATTCTTTTAGTTTTTGCTGTCTGAGAAATTCTTTACCTTTCCTTGTATTCTAAATTATAATTTTGCTGGATTGAATATCCTAGGTTGCATGTTTTTCCCTTTCAGGACTTAGAATATATTTTGCCACTCCCTTTTGGCCTGCAAAGTTTCTGTAGAGGAATTAGTTTATGGGGTTTCCCTTGCAACTGACTCTTTATTTTTCTCTTGCTGTCTTTAGAATTCTCTGTTTATCTTTAACTTTTGCCATTTTAATTATGATATGTCTTGGTGTGGGTCTATTTGTGTTGATCTTGTTTGGGACCCTCTGTGCTTCCTGTACCCGGATATTTGCTTCCTTTAGTTTTGTAAAGTTTTCAGTTGTAACTTCTTCAGATACATTTTCAATCCCCTTTTCTCTCTTTTCTTTCTAGGACCCCTATTATGTGTAGGTTGGAATACTTTATATTATCCCATAAATTTCGTATGTTGATTTCTTTATTATTATTTTTTCTATTTGTTTTTTGTCTGCTGTTTTGATTGGGTGGTTTCCATTATTCTATCATCCAGGTCACTTATTCATTCTTCTGTATTATTTAATCTGTTATTCATTGCTTCTAGATTGGTTTTTATCTCAGCAATTGAGTTGGCTAATTTTTATTGGTTCCTGTTTATAGTTTCTAGTTCTTTGTTACAGTGATCTGCATTTCTATTGAGAATCTTTCTTAATTCCTTTCACATTTTTATTACCTCCTTTTTGAATTTGGGGTCTGTTTCATTATTTGTTCTTTCATGGGATTTCTCATATTCTTTTAATTAGGAGTAGTTCCTCTGCTTTTTAATATTACTTAAATCTATCTCTGTGAATTTAGGAGAATCAGTTATCTACTGTGGTTTTGAAGGGGTATTTTTATGTGGGAATGTCCCTGTGTAAATTGTGTGAGTCCAATATTATTGGTGCTGCTTTCTGTATGGATGCCATCCATGTCTTTCCTCAGAGTCTGATGGCAATTTAACCTTGATAGGGGATGTGATTGATGTTGTGGTGTCCAGACCCTACACTGGATGTTGACCAGGGCTTCCTCGTTGCCTCATGGCTGCCACAGCCTTGTCAGGGACAGGGTCTACTCCCCAGTTATTGGAGTAGAAGCACTGATGTTCAGTTTTGATCAGCCTACATTGCCCTCTCATGCATGCCCTGCCTTAACAGAGGTGATTGCTGAAGCAAGTGAATCCCACCCATATGGTCAGAGCCAACCTATTCACTGCCTGTGCAGACATCCACAGGTCTGCCCATAAGCAGCCCAAGGTCATGTCCCTTTCTCTGTTATGCTCATCCCAGACCTAGCACTAGGCTATGCTGTGGAATGGGCTGATATTGGGGGCCCGGGTGCTGGCTTCAGGAGCCTAAGTACTTGTGCTGCTGCCTGGGACCTGGGTTACTCTGGAGCAGACCTCTCTCAGAATCTGTCCACCCCAGATCCAGCTCTAAGCTTCCATGTAGTCGGGGAAGAGCCAGAGTGCTCCTGCCAGGAAATGAACCACTGTCTATTTTCCCCAAGGGCTGTCCACCTGAAAGTTGTGTTTCTGTGATGCCACTTGTGTGCACACCAACCAGTACCCACCATGAGTTGGTTAATAGTGGACTCCATAGCCAGACCCACCCCTACCGTGTACACACTGACAAAGGGCTCCATGGTTCTGGCTGGGCCAAACCCCAGGTCCTCCATGCTGTCCTTATGTAGCTAGATGAGTCCTTTCCTAGGGCCTGTCAGTCTGAGATTCAGTACTTAGCAGCTCTGCATAGTTGTGGCCCCAACTAGTGTGCACTTCAGATTAGGAAGTGGGGGAAAGTGGTAGCCAGTGCTGGTCTCTTTCTGCCCTGATTTTTGTAACCCAGCATGTGCACACTCACAAATAGATTTTGGGCTACTCCAGCCCCTCTATTTGGCCCAGTGGATTTCTTAGGAGGCAAGGAATCTCCCAAGGGTGAGGGTATGCCCCTATAGATTTTCTGCTCTTTACAGATACTTCCCAGGGCCACTGATCCTGTCCTGATGACTTTTTTCCTCTGTCCTACCTGGTTATGGGAAGATGTTTCTTGCAGATTGGTTGTTTAGGAGATCATGTGCCAGTTTCCAGTTGGTTTTCTGTGACATTCCACATGTAGATGTATTTTTGGTGTGTTTGTTGCAGAAGGTGAGCTCTGTATTCTTCTACCCCTCCATCTCAATCCCCCTCCTGCCTCACTCCACATTGGTCTCCTTTCTATTGCTGAACTATCCAAACCCTTTCCTCCTGCCCTTTGCTATTTCTCTTCCCTGTGTCTGCTGTGCTCTTTCTCTGGCTCTTCACATGACTAGCTCCTTTCTCTTTCCAGCTTACTACCTCAGAGGGACCTTCCCTGACAATCTAAAATAGACCCACTTCTGTTTTATTTTTTTTGGCAATAGCTCCCTATTTGTTTCCTTTATCATACTTATCACTTGTATGAGTGCATGTGCACATGTGGGTGTTGTCTGCTTCTCCCACTAGGCTGCAAGCTTCATTAATGTCAGGGTAATGGCCATCTAGTGCCCAGATCAATAAAATGTTTTGAATAAATGGGTGGAGAAGGATTTTTGGATATAAGCATCATGAAGGTCCGGAGAAACTAAAACTATGAATGTTCTGGGCTCTAGATCTTCATACCAAAGACTCTTGGGATTAGGCACAAACTTTCAGGATAGGGTCAAAGCCAGAGATTATCATGGCCAATGTGCATGATGTGGAGGTCGGAACAGTGATTGTATCTATACCAGGTCAAGAATACTGAAGTAACGAATTCATGTGTAGTGTGAATCTTCCCTGATAACTTATGTCCCAGGGACACAGAATTTTCTTTCATCAGAGGCAGAATATTACTTAGAAGGAATAAATACTTTGGCATCAGACAGACCTGGGATTAAATATCTTCTCAGTCATTGACAAGCTGGGTGACTTTGGGCAATTTATTTAACCCATCTAAACATAAATTACAGAGAAGGCAATGGCAAGCCATTCCAGTACTCTTGCCTAGAAAATCCCACGGATGGAGGAGCCTGGTGGGCTACAGTCCATGGGGTCGCTACGAGTCGGACACGACTTAGCGACTTCATTTTCACTTTTCACTTTCACGCAATGGAGAAGGAAATGGCAACCCACTCCAGTGTTCTTGCCTGGAGAATCCCAGGGATGGCAGAGCCTGGTGGGCTGCCGTCTATGGGGTCGCACAGAGTTGGACACGACTGAAGCGACTTAGCAGCAGCAGCAGCAAGCATAAGTTATCTCATTTTCAAAATGGATATGATAACACAGTTACTGCATAGGATTATTGTAAGGACTAATGAGAAGGCAATGGCATCCCACTCCAGTACTTTTGCCTGGAAAATCCCATGGATGGAGGAGCCTGGTGGGCTACAGTCCATGGGGTCGCTAAGAGTCAGACACAACTGAGCGACTTCCCTTTCGCTTTTCACTTTCATGCACTGGAGAAGGAAATGGCAACCCACTCCTGTGTTCTTGCCTGGAGAGTCCCAGGGACGGGGGAGCCTGGTGGGCTGCCATCTATGGGGTCACACACAGTCGGACACGACTGAAGTGACTTAGCAGCAGCAGTAGCAATGAGTTAAAATGTAGAATAGGACCTAGAGCATAATACAAATCAGCAATGAACAAGAGAGGAAGAAGAAGGAGAAGAAGAAAAAGAAGAAATGAGTTCTCACAAGATTATACAGTACTAGGATTCTCTCTGTCTATATCATTGGTTGGCCTGGGATTTCAGGAAAGTGATTGTGATGACCCGGGCATGATTGTATGGGTTACAATCTTGAGGGCTATGGTCATAGCTCCATAACCGTACCAAAACCCAGTCAATTAAATCAAGAAAAAATAGAATCATTCAAGCTATTATAATTGTATGTCCCAGGGCTCAGACCATGGTCCATCAGTGGTTTACTAGCCCAACAGTTCCATGCCACCTATATGGGTCCCTATAGACTGACTCCTTCTTGTACTTTGAGGTAGAGATGTACTGATGTAGCATGGAATTACAGATGGCCAGGGAGCCAGGAAAAGCTTCAGTATGGCTTCTTTCAAAGAATGCCACAAATGCAATACAATAAAAAAGAAGTCACTTATCTCCTGAATGAGGGCATAAATTCTGAGAAGTAATGATACTTCTAGTTGTTCTTGGTGCACAAAATAGAAGCAGCAATGAATTATCAATCCTAAAATTAGAAAGGAATATTTTCTATGAATATTTGTAGTTCATTATTGACTTTTGAGGCTCATTATATGGGAACTAAAATATGGAATTTTGTGATTACTTTGTATAATTATGTATAGACAGAGGGAGCCAAACTCCCTTTAAAGTCAGTGGGAGATATGCATAAAGAATGAGAGCTAAAATTGGCCCCTCTGTATCTTTCAATTTTGCTGGATGTAGAATTCAATATTTTAAAATGACAAAAGACTCATCTTGTTTTCAAATTGACTATAAAGCATAATAACAATAATTTATGTACATAGCTGTGTTCTGAGAGCTTATAGCATTTTGCAGCTGTTCTCTTAGTTATTTTCATAATGGAAAGAGTAAGAAATCTAAATCTCTGCTTTTTTCCAGCTATGGAAACTGAGTCAGAGAGTGTCCAAGTCATTTACTAGTAATAGCACAGTAGATTGTTGATACTTTTAGAATGAGAATAACAAATAATGCCCACTCTATCTTATAGTGTTGCTATAAGGGCATGTATAGGAGACTTCTTGTATAGTATCAAATCATCTCGACCTTACCTCCTACCCTAGCCACTCCTGCATTGTTTATTTCCTCATAGACTTTCAATCTGACACTGCTTCACATTGGACCCATTGCTCCCGTCTATTGTTCCCTACTCTGTGGTTTTGAGGACATCTTGGAATTGAATGTTCTTGGAACCACCCTTGACCAATGGAAGTCATAGTTTATAGATAAATGCTTCCCTGGTGGCTTAGACAGTAAAGAATCTACCTGCAGTGCAGGAGACCTGGGTTTGATCCCTGGATCAGGAAGATCGCCTGGAGAAGAGAATGGTTACCTGCTCCAGTATTCTTGGTGATAATAGCTACCCACTCCAGTGTTCTTGCCTGGGAAATCCTATGGACAGAGGAGCGTGGCCAGCTACAGTCCATGGTATCCTAAAGAGTTGGACACAACTGAGCAACTAACACCTTCGCTTTCTTTTCCTCATTTTCCCCCTGGGCTAGTAGTTCTGAGACACCCTCTTTGAGTTTCCTCAGCTTCCCAATTATCCATGAAGATAGTCGGTTCAAGAATGTATCATTTTTCTCTCCTTTCCCATTTCACTACCCTCTCTCTCTCTCCTTTGAATTGTTTCTCTAATATACTACCTGCACCCAAACCTTTCCCTTAGTCTCTGTTTACAGATTAACTAAGGCCAAAGAGAAGGACATAAAACAGTAACATATATGAGAAAACTTGAAAACCCCAAAATGCTATGTAATAGAAACTATTACTATGACATATAATAGTAGTCATATTTGTACCAATTATAGTTGTTATAATTAATTTTCAATTTTAAGCTATTGAAGCAATGAAGCAAAAATTGTCAGGTCTTTCTGAAACTCTGGAATCATCATAAAAAATCAGCAGTATTCCTTTCTTGGGGGGGCACAATGACCCCCCCCAAGGGATACACAGGCAAAAGAAGTATTGAGAATCAATTTTGAGCGTCATTTCAACTTCCATATGTATAATTCTTAAAATTGATCTGCCTGAGAATGTGCCTGCAGTTAAGGTGTCCTACTAAGATATTTTTTTCCCACCTGTCCTTTCAGAGTTGTCCTCCTGCTACACAAAAGAAAGGCAGAATATGCATCCTGAAACTTCTGATCATGTAATTCATCTTCTGACTACTGCTTAGAAACAATAGCAACATTCCTGAGAAAGAGTCCTGTGAGAGAAGACCAAAGAGAGTACAGGTAAGAAATAACTTTTGTCAACCTGTTATTTCTTTTTTTAAAAATTTATTTTATTGAAGTTTAGTTGACTTAAAATGTTGTGTTAATTTCTACTGTACAGCAAAGTGATTGTTATACATGCATGCTGCTGCTGCTGCTGCTAAGTCGCTTCAATTGTGTCCGACTCTGTGCGACCCCATAGACGGCAACCCACCAGGCTCCTCCATCCCTGGGATTCTCCAGGCAAGAACACTGGAGTGGGTTGCCATTTCCTTCTCCAATGCATGAAAGTGAAAAGTGAAAGTGAAGTCGCTCAGTCGTGTCCGACCCTCAGCGACCCCATGGACTGCAGCCCTCCAGGCTCCTCCGTCCATGGGATTTTCCAGGCAAGAGTACTGGAGTGGGGTGCCATTGCCTTCTCCGTTATACACGCATACATATGTATATTATTTTTCATATTATTTTATATTATAGTTCATTGTAGAATATTTTCTATACCATTTATTTTCCTTATTATAGAATATTGAATATAATTCCCTGGGCTATACAATAGGACCTTGTATCGATCCCTCCCTCACCTTCTCCTCCCCCTTGGTAATCACAAGCCTGTTCTCTATGTCTGTGGGTTTGTTTCTGTTTTGTAGATCAGTTCATTTTCATCATATTGTAGATTCTGCATGTAAGAAATATCATATGGTATTTGTCTTTCTCTTTCTGATTTACTTCACTTAGTAAAATAATCTCTAGGCCTATCCACGTTGCTGCAAATGGCATCATTTTACTCTTTTTTTATGGCTGAATAGTATTACATTGTATATATGTACTATTAATTCATTTTATCCATTCATCTGTCAATGGCCATTTAGGTTGTTTCCATATCTTGGCTATTGTAAATAGTGCTGCTATGAACACTGTGGTGCATGTATCTTTTTGAATTATAGTTTTGTCCATGTATATGTCCAGGGGTGGGATTGCTGGATCATATGGAAACTCTATTTTTTGTTTTCTGAGGAAATTCCATACTGTTTTCCATAGTGGCTGTATCAGTTTACATTCTCACCAACAATGTAGGGGGATTCCCTTTTCTCCATACCTCTTCCAGCATTTATTGTTTGTAGATTTTTTAAATGATAGCCATTCCGATTGGTGTGAGGTGGTACCTCGTATTCATGTACCTGTTGGCTATCTGTAGGTTTTCTTGGGAGAAATGTCTATTTAGATCCTCTACCCATTTTTTGATTGAGTTGTTTGGTTTTTTGTTGTTAATTTGTATGAGCTATCTGTATATTTTGGAAATTAAGCCCTTGTCAGTTGCATCATTTGCAAATATTTTCTCCCAGTCTGTGGGTTGTCTTTTCATTTTGCTTATGGCTTCCTTTACTTGTGAGCTGGATTAGATTGTGGACCTCTCACTTCTTAATGGTTCTATAGCGTCTCTTTCATGTGCTGTTAATTTCTATGTATAGATTAAAATTGCCCTTATAAAAGTGAGCATCTGCCTCTACAAGTGTAGGACAAAAGATTTCTAAAATGCTTTAGAATGTGATATCCAGGACTTTAGGAAACCATTTGCATTTATTAGGGAAAAAAAACTCTTTCCTCAGCTTATATATATTTTTCTAATTCTGTCAAGTGAATAATTATAAGCAATAATTTCAACAATAAAATTACTAATCTATATATAAAATTCTTAAGTGTCTTTCTCTCTGTCTACCAATTTTAAACACATTTCTAAGATAGCTTGATTATCCTAGAGCTGGAGTAGAGCATACAAAATATGTATGTATGTATTTATGTGTTTGTAGTCCATGAGACAAATCTTAAAAATACACAGCTTCCAATTTTTAAATTTATTTTTAACTTTTTACTTTGAAATAATTTTAGATGTTCCCTTTGTAATTAATACATATCTTGGGAGAGATACTTTGAGACTGCAAATGTCTAGGTCCTCCTTAAACTTTTGCCCACTATTTTTACCATCCATTGGTAGATGTTGTCTGTTACAGTTTGGTGTACTAATAGTGTTTTTGTATTTCCCATATTCCTTCTATATTTATTACCTGGAATTCTTTCTTTCTTTCTTGAATCAATATGGACTTAACAGATATTTCTTGTATTCAATGGGCTATAATCCCGTACCATTATTTATTTTCCTCAAATTGTTCTAGCTTTGACCATTGGGATTTCCAATAATTGGGAAAGAAATATGTTTGTAAGTCAGATGGTTTAAATTATTTACTGTCAACAAAATGGAAGGATTAGTCGGTTTATGAGCTGATTGATCATTAAAAGGAATGTTGATAGAACACTGTGAAATTTAAGTCTTCTTTGAACTTTAAAAAATGTTTGAGATAATCTCAAAAATATACAAGCAACTCCTGCAGCTCAATTCCAGAAAAATAAATGACCCAATCAAAAAATGAGCCAAAGAACCAAATAGATATTTCTCCAAAGAAGACATACAGATGGCTAACAAACACATGAAAAGATGCTCAACATCACTCATTATCAGAGAAATGCAAATCAAAACCACTATGAGGTACCATTTCACACCAGTCAGAATGGCTGTGATCCAAAAGTCTACAAACAATAAATGCTGGAGAGGGTGTGGAGAAAAGGGAACCCTCTTACACTGTTGGTGGGAATGCAAACTAGTACAGCCACTATGGAGAACAGTGAGGAGATTCCTTAAAAAACTGGAAATAGAACTGCTTTATGACCCAGCAATCCCACTGCTGGGCATACACTTTGAGGAAACCAGAATTGAAAGAGACACTTGTACCCCAATGTTCATCGCAGCACTGTTTATAATAGCCAGGACATGGAAGCAACCTAGATGCCCATCAATAGCTGAATGGATAAGAAAGCTGTGGTACATATACACAATGGAGTATTAGCTGTTAAAAAGAATACATTTGAATCCATTCTAACGAGGTCGATGAAACTGGAGCCTATTATACAGAGTGAAGTAAGCCAGGAAGAAAAACACCAATACAGTATACTAAGGCATATATATGGAATTTAGAAAGATGGTAACAATAACCCTGTATGTGAGACAGCAAAAGAGACACTGATGTATAGAACAGTCTTTTGGACTCCGTGGGAGAGGGAGAGGGTGGGATGATTTGGGAGAATGGCATTGAAACATGTATAATATCATATATGAAACGAGTCGCCAGTCCAGGTTCAATGCACGATACTGGATGCTTGGGGCTGGTGCACTGGGACGACCCAGAGGGATGGTACAGGGAGGGAGGAGGGAGGAGGGTTCAGGATGGGGAACACATGTATACCTGTGGTGGATTCATGTTGATACATGGCAAAACCAATACAATATTGTAAGGTTAAAAATTAAATTAAATTAAAAACAAAACAAAAAAAAATGTTTGCACAATTTTAAAGGTTACTTTCCACTTATCATTGTTATAAGCTATTGACTCTATTCCTTGGGTTTGTACAATACGTCCTTGAGCCTTACACCCAGTAGGCTGTTCCTCCCACTCCCAGACCCCTGTATTGCCCCACCCCCTATTCCCCTCTGGTAACCACTAGTTTAACATTGTGAAACTTTTTACATGTAATACAGACAACCTTCAAATAATTAAGTGACACTGTAATTAGAAACCTTTATTCCCATATGCCTATCCTATGGCCCAGAAGTTTCAGTCTTCAGTATTTGTTGAAGAGAAATGAGCACATATAGTTACCCAGACTTGTAGCAAATGTTCATAACCATTTTGTTCATAAGAGCCCCAAACTGGAAACAACCCAAATATTCCTGATTAATAGAATAGATAATGAAATAGTAGTCTTTTCATAAGATGGAATAAAAGACGGTCCTTTTTTGTAAAGAACAAACTGCCTATATACCCCAAAACATTGGTGAATGTCAAATACATTATATTAAGTGAAAGAAGTAACACAAAAGAGTATACACTGAATGTTTTCATTTCTATGGAATTCAATAGCATGTTAAATTCCATTTAGGGTGATAGAAGTGAGAACTGTATTGTTTGGGGAAGGACACAAGGGAAACTTCTGGTGTGCTGTAAATGTCCTCTATCTTGATCAGGATGGTGGTCACAAGGGTGAACACTTTTATCAAAACTCAGGATTTGTTCACTTTTTTGGTTTATGAATTAATACCTCAATGAAAATAATAGTGTGTGAAAAATATCAACTGAGAAAAAAAATGTTTGATGCAGAGAGGATGCAAAGGGGCTATATGCAAGAAATCTAAAGAGCTCCTGAAAAAAGAAGTGTCCAGTGAAAAAAATGGCTAATAGATAGAAATAGGCCAGTCACCCAAAAGGAGTTGTATGTCATCAAAATGCCTATGAAAAAATTCACTAGTAATCAGAGATATGCCAAATAAAACACAAAACTATACAACTCTATTTTTAACCCCAAACTGGTAACTTTGTTGGGAAGATAGTAGAGGACTGTAAACAAATTCTCCCTTCTCTCTCTCCCAGAGAATTATTACAATGTTATAAATAATACTTAATAAGTACTTACAATGAGCACTATATTAAATGATAATAGAATAGATAACAAAATTGTTTTGACCTAAGCCTCAGTCATTAAGAGCTGAAATTGGGTCACGATTCTTGAATCCATATAGGACACAAGATAATCTCAGTTTTCTAAATCCAAATCTCTTATTGGGTCTTTGACAGTGGGGTGGTTTTCACACATAGATGACGTAACTTACCTGACATCCCTGCATTGGTTTGGAGAGCAGGAAGAGAGCATATACCATGCCTTCTTGGTAAATGCTGCATGGTACAGGTAAACAAGAAATCCAAACTGGTTGGTCCCTGAGCTGATATATTTTGTTTTGCTTTCACAGTGTGTTGGTTTTACTTGAGACCAACATTTAAAAATTTAAGAAATTAACACAAAAATCATTCATATCTAAATCAGCTAGAGCTGTGTAGCAGCCGACTCCCCAGTCAATGTGTTCTCCAGTTTACTACAGTGCCCATGGCCACATTTTGTGCTCTGACACAGAGGCTGGTGGCAGGTTTTCTGATGTCAGATCAGAAATATTACTTGTTTATGTTACCCATCTTGTCCATATAGGTAACTGAGTTTGTGACCTGATATAAAATACCATGGAGAAACAATAACAGATTTTAAGTTTTAAAGACTACCATTTATTAATAATGTACATGAATGAAAGAGAGAGAGAGAATGAATGAATGAATGAAGTCCTCAGATGGACTGATTTACTTAGCTCTTTGACACCTTTAAGTTATAAATGTCTTTCTAAACAACTTCATATGGAATAAATATGCAGATATGCAGAACTGTCTTTAGAAAATTTAACAGTCTGAAAGAGGACCTTGTCCCTTTCCCATTCACTGTTATTCTTTTATATTTGGGGGCAGGAATGCATTGTGACATGGAGTTTGGCAGAAGATTTTCATGTAACATAGGGGAACTGTGGGTGCTTCTGGCAAGAGAGGTATGAGTGCAGTCTTTTTAAAAAGTACATGGATTTTACTCTTGGGACTCACTGTCAAAGGGTTTTGGCCCTTTCTTGACCCAGTTAAAAGTGGCTTATCTCCTCTGTCAGCGTGGCTGAGCTGACTCCCTTCTTAAATGTAGAGAAGACGTTCAGTAATTCAGTGCCCCTGAGGTACACAGATGTCAGGTTAAAACCAAAATAGCTAGCCCCATCCCCAGATCCTGGGGTACAGCCCAAGAATTTGTATCTATAACAAGTTCCTATTAGCTTCCCTGGTAGCTCAGGTGGTCTTCTGCCTGCAATGCAAGAGACATGGGTTCGAGCTCTGTGTCAGGAAGATCCCCTGGAGGAGGGAATGGCAACCTGCTCTAGTATTCTTGCCTGGAGAATCCCATGGATAGAGGAGCCTGGTGGGCTACAGTCCATGGGGTTGCAAAGAGTCAGACACACAACTGAGTGACTAAACAACAAGTTCTCAGGCCATGCTGATGCAACTGGTCAGGAAACTACACTTTAAGAATCCCTGGTGAAGTATTCAGCCTCTGGTAAAGAGCAATAACTCCTGGGAGTCTGTATGAATGATTTTATGCTCAGGAAGATCAGACATAAATGATAACCCAGTGAATTTAATTGCATGTTATTTAAAAAATTTTTTATTAATTTTTGGCTTTGCTGGGTCTTCATTGCTGTGTGGGCTTTTCTCTTGCTGCTGTGAGTGAGGGCTACTCTCTAGTTGTGGTGTGAGGGCTTCTCATTGCAGTGGCTTCTCTTGTGGATCCTGGGATCTAAGGCACATGGGCTTCAGTACTAGGGGCATGTGGGCTCAATAGTTGTGACTCCCAGGCTCTAGAGCACATGATCAATAGTTGTGGCACACAATCTTAGTTGCTCCACAGCATACGGAATCTTCCCGGATCAGGGATTTAACCCATGTCTCCTGCATTGTAGGCAGATACTTTTACCACTGAGACACTGGGGAAGGCTTAATTGCATGCTCTTAATGCATGCTTCCTGTTACTAATTACCCTTGTTTTTTCTTGCAAAGATTTCAGGAATTGGAATTATTTAATTGTGAGATTGTTTTTGGAGGCATGAAAGCCATCAATGGAGAATTGACTCAGTTAAACCTGAGATCTGAGGCTTTCATTTCTCCCTGGGAATTCCCTCCAATGGGCAACCATAAACACAATGCCCTGTGGTTTTGTTGCTGACAAATGGAAGTTTTCACAATAGATCAGGAAGTGCTGGGTTTGCATGGCATTGAAAGAGAAGACCATTAAACAACATGACCAAGCAAACTTGAAAACTAAAACTGGCATGCTGGGAAAGTAACTAAAGGAATTATTTCTCTCCTGATGTGTTTAAAGGTAGAATCAGATGTTCTGATAGTTATTAGTTCAAAAGCCTCTCCCCTAAGGCATGCTCTCTTTCTCCCTGTCTCTCTCTCTGTCTCCTATCTTTATTGCAGCCAACCATTCCAAGAGAAGCAATGTACATTTTTTTTTGGCTTGTGTGTGTTCATGCAGAATCTCTGTGGCTTTCTGATTTACATAAATATTGTTCTGGGGCTTCCATTTGGCTCAGCTGGTAAAGAACCTGCATGCCAATGCAGGAGACACTGGAGATGTTGGGTTTGATCCCTGGGTCAGGAAGATCCCCTGGAGAAGGAAATGGGCAACCCACTTCAGTATACTTGCCTGGAGAATCCCATGAACAGTGGAGCCTGGCAGGCTACAGTCCATGGGGTCGCAAAGAATCAAACGGGACTGAGTGTGCACACACAAAAATATTCTAAATCTCACTGCTGCTTGCTGCTTTTCCCACTCAACTGTAATATTTTTTGATTCACCTATGTTGCCTTTGACTGTGTGGATCACAATAAACTGTGGAAAATTCTGAAAGAAATGGGAATACCAGACCACCTGACCTGCCTCTTGGAAAACCTATGTGCAGGTCAGGAAGAAACAGTTAGAACTGGGCATGGACATGGACTGGATTGGTTCTAAACAGGAAAAGGAGTACATCAAGGCTGTATATTATCACCCTGCTTATTTAACTTATATGCAGAGTACATCATGAGAAACGCTGGGCTGGAGGAAGCACAAAGTGGAATCAAGATTGCGAGGAGAAATACCAATAACCTCAGATATGCAGATGACACCACCCTTATGGCAGAAAGTGAAGAAGAACTAAAGAGCCTCTTGATGAAAGTGAAAGGGGAGAGTGAAAAAGTTGGCTTAAAGCTCAACATTCAGAAAACTAAGATCATGGCATCCAGTCCCATCACTTCATGGGAAATAGATGGGGAAACAGTGGAAACAGTGGCTAACTTTATTTTTCTGGGCTCCAAAATCACTGCAGATGGTGGTGATTGCAGCCATGAAATTAAAAGACACTTACTCTTGGAAGGGAAGTTATGACCAACCTAGACAGCATATTAAAAAGCAGAGACATTACTTTGCCAACAAAGGTCCGTCTAGTCAAGGCTATAGTTTTTCCAGTGGTCATGTATGGATGTGAGAGTTGAACTGTGAAGAAAGCTGAGTGCTGAAGAATTGATGGTTTTGAACTGTGGTGTTGGAGAAGACTCTTGAGAGTCCCTTGCACTGCAAGGAGATCCAACCAGTCCATTTAAAGGAGATCAGTCCCTGGTGTTTATTGGAAGGACTGATGCTGAAGCTGAAACTCAATACTTTGGCCACCTCATGCGAAGAGTTGACTCATTGGAAAAGACCCTGATGCTGGGAGGGATTGGGGGCAGGAGGAGATAGGAGACGACAGAGGATGAGATGGCTGGATGGCATCACTGACTCGATGGATGTGAGTCTGGGTGAACTCCGTGAGTTGGTGATGGACAGGGAGGCCTGGCGTGCTGCAATTCATGGGGTCGCAAAGAGTCGGACACGACTGAGCGACTGAACTGAACTGAACTGAACTGAATGTTGCCAGTAAGTGAAAGTTGCTCAGTCATGTCTAACTCTTTGCGATCCCATTGACTATACAGTCCATGAAATTCTCTAGGCCAGAATACTACAGTGGGTAGACTTTCCCTTCTCCAGGGATCTTCCCAACCCAGGGATCGAACCCAGATCTCCCACTTTGCAGGTGGATTCTTTACCAGCTGAGTTCAGCAGGCATCAAAGTTACCAGGTGATGTTAAAATAGAGATTGCTGAGTTCCAATCGAAGAGATTCTTATTCAAAAGGCCTTAGGTGATGCCCAGGAATCTGCATTGAAACAAATGTATTGTGGTATAATTTATTTACCATAAAATTCACCTGTTTAATACATTCAATTTTTAGGAAACATGTAGAGTTGTATAACCACTTTACACAATCCAGTTAGAAATGTGCATTTTAATAGGTTCCCTGGAAGTTTCTAACACAGCAGAGCCCCAGACTGCACTTTCAACATGGCAGAGATTAAGAGTAGGTTTTCTGGGACTCCAACAGCTCTGTCACTTTTTGCCCAACCTTCTCATGGCTCCCACCTCTCTCACACCCTTACCCCTCTCACTCCTGATGGTCCTTCAGGCTATCCTTTGATATGATGTGAGCTGTAATCCTGTCTCCCACCCCTCCTGTTTATCTTTGCCCTTTTCACACACACTGATATCCCCTTGTACAGGATCCCATCTGAAAGACCTATGTTAACTCAGGTAATGGCCTATTCTCTCATTCACATGGTTCTTAGACCTCACTTTAAAAATCTTAATATTCTTCATTTAAAAAAATAATTATTTATTTTTGATTTTTTAAATTGGGGGATAATTGCTTTACAATATTGTTGGTTTCTGCCATATATCAACATGAATCGGCCATGAATGTATGCATGTCCCCTCCCTCCTGAGCCCCCACTTCCCTCTCCCTCCCCATCGTACCCCTTTAAGTTGTCACAGGACACTGGTTTGAGCTCCCTGTGTCACACAGCAAATTCCCACTGGCTATCTATTTTACATATGGTAATGTATATGCTTCCATGCTATTCTCTCAATTTGTTTCACCTCTCCTTCCCCCACTGTGTCCACAATTCTGTTAGGATAATTGCTTTACAATGTTGTGTTAGCTTCTGCTGTACAACAACATGAGTCAGCTATGCTGTCCTTAGTAGCTCAGTCATGTCTGACTTTTTGTGACACCATAGACTGTAGCCTGCCAGGCTTCTCTGTCCATGGGGATTCTCCAGGCAAGAATACCCAGTGGGTTATATGTGTACATGTATCCTCTCCCCCTTGAGCCTCCCTCCCACCCGACCCCTCTAGGTCAGTGACAGAGCACTGAGCTGAGCTCCCTATACTATATGGTAGATTCTCACTAGCTATCTCTTTCACACATGGTAGTGTATATAGGTCAGCGCTACTGTCTCAATTTGTCTCACCCTCTCCCTCCCCCACTATGTCCACAGATCCATTCTTTATGTCTGTATCTCTATTCCTGCCCTGAAAATAGGTTCATCAGTACCATTTCTCTAGATTCCATATATATATATACACTTTAATATACAATTTGTTTTTCCTCTTTCTATCTTTACTTTGTATAACAGTCTCTGGGTTCACTACAACTGACTCAAATCCATTCCTTTTTATGGCTGAGTAGTATTCCATTGTATATATGGAATATATATGTAGGTACCACAACCTCTATCTGTTCATCTGTCAATGGACATCTAGGTTGCTTTCATGTCCTACCTATTGTAAATAGTGCTGCCAGGAACATTAGGGTACGTGTGTCTTTTCAAATTATGATTTTCTTAGGGTATATGCCCAATAATGGGGTTGTTGTTTTATTTCTCATTGTTTAATGTATCTCCATACTGTTTTCCATATTGGTTGTATCAATTTACAATTCCAGCAACAATGCAAGAGGGTTTCCTTTTCTCCACACCCTCTCCAGCATTTAATGTTTAATGTTTGTGGATTTTTTGATGATGGCCATTCTGATTGGTGTGAGGTAGTTTTGATTTCCATTTCTCTAAAGAGAGATGTTGAGCATCTTTTCATGTATTTGTTGGCCATCTGTATATCTTCTTTAGAGAAATGTCTGTTTAGGCCTAAAACTATGCAGAAGATTATATGAAGATCCTAGGAGCTTCATGTTACAAGGCAGATCCATCAACCAGGTAAAAAGATGTTGCTTGGCTGCAGAAGATGGTGTTTCTCTATGTGAAGTAAATAATGCTGACCAAAAGAATGCAATGACCAGAATCATTTCTGAGGAAGAGGCTGCCATGAGTCTCAGTCAGTTCCCCACTATCCTCAAGGATGAGAAAGCAGTAGGATCAATAATTAGGACTTTGTGATTTCATATATAAAATGCCACTTGTCAAGACAGAAACAATAGCAAGCACATCAAGTTGTCTGGAACCTAAACAAGGAATGAAACCCAAACATCACTGCTTCTGGCATTGAAATAGATCTTAGAGATGAGCATCACTAGTAGGTACATCACACTCTGGGTCTATATGAAGAACTCAAAGTTCCATATGACTATAAAATGCAACCTAATAAACTACTGAAAATTATCTAGAGTTTTCCATTCAAGAAATATTTATTGAGCAAATATAGTGCCCCAGGCACATTAGTTTCTGGGTTACTGGTGCACATAATTAAATTCACCAGTGAAGATGGCAAAAATGTAATATAAATATTCTGACCTTGGTCTTGAAGCTATGATTCAGTAAGTTTGAGGTGATACTATAGGCATTGCTGAGGAGAGACTGTGTTGAAAATCAGGACTGTAGAGAAGGGTCTCTGAAACTTCTCTTTTCTCATTGTCAAAATCACAATGCAGAGATGCTGGTTGCTCTTCAGTTCATACTAAACTTAACCTTGCTTAATAATTTAGGATGTTAGTTTTTATTCCTTTTTCTTCAAGTCTCCTGTTATGGCATGACCTCCAATCTTACTCCCTGGAACAGGCATTGTATGATTGGAATTCAGTATTCTGATAAATATGAGGTCCCAGAGGCCCCTATATGTTATGTTGTTTTGGCTACTCTCAATACAAAACTGAGGGTACCTATGTTTTTCAAAAAGATGATATGGATGACTTGTAGAGTAGGCAGAATTTTGAGACGGCTCCTGGTATGGGCAGAATTGTGTCCCCTCCTGCCCCAAATTTGTATGTTGATGTTCCAATGTCTAGTACCTTACTATGCTACAGTATTTTCGGGAAAGTTCTTTATAGTGGTGATTAAGTTAAAATCAGCACATTAGGGTGGGGCCCCTGATCCAATATGACTGGTGTCCTTGTAAAAAGAGAAAAAGACACCAAAGGTGCACACAGATGAAAGTCTGTATGAAGAGCAACCAAGAGGTCAGCCATCTGCAAGCCAGGAGAGAGGTCTCAGAGGAAACCAAACCTACTGACACCTTGATTTTGGACTTAACAGCCTCCAGAACTGTGACAAAATAAATTTATGTTATTTAAGATGTCCATTTTATGGTATTTCATTATGGCAGCCCTAGCAAACTAATATAGCTCTCAAAATTTCTATCCTCTGGTATAAACCACCTCTCAGTTATGTAATCAAACACAAACCTAGGTACTGCTGTGACTTTGCCGATGCAATTAAAACCTCAAGTCAAGACTGTGCGTGATCCTTCAGCCAGAATGGGGAGGGAGATCCTGTAAGCTCCTGGCTAAGAGTGAGGGTTATTTTGCAAAACTCCCTTGGTCTTGTGCCAGCAGAGTATTGTGGACAGTTGGTGTGAACTCGAAGCTAAATTCATCACTCAGCTGTCACTGCCATTGATCTTGCTCTCATCACATCTTATCTAGAATGCCTTGGCTGCCTTCTAACTAGTGTCTGCTCTGGTCTCTCCACCCTCAACACTGCCTTCTGAGGGATGTTTCTGGAATACAATGCAGTGTGGATGGAGAAGTCTTGAGGCTACTATAAGAATAAGACTGAAAGCCAAGAGCAATAGGCTTAAATACCAAACTTGAGAACACTAGAAAACTGCTGACTCCAGGCAACATTAATCGACAAGAGCTCATCCTAAAGCCTCCACACCTACACTGAAACCAAGCTCCACCCAAGAGCCAACAAGTTTCAGAGCAAGACATACCAAGCTAATTCTCCAACAATGAAGGAACATAACACTGAGTGTTAAAATGCAGGCAGTCAAAAGTCACACCAAACCCATACATAACTCAAAACTCACTCCTGGACACTTCATTGCACTCCAGAGAGAAGAGATCCAGCTCCACCTACCAGAACACTGACGCAAGCTTCCCTAACCAGGAAACCTTGACAAACCACTCATCCAACCCCACCCACAGGGAGGAACCTCCACAATAAAGAGGAACCACAAACTTCCAGCATACAGAAAGGCTACCCCAAACAGCAATCTAAACAAGATGAAAAGGCAGAGAAATGTTCAGCAGGTAAAGGAACAGGATAAATGCCCACCAAACCAAACAAAAGA
This sequence comes from Bos mutus, assembly GCF_027580195.1. Taxonomy (NCBI): domain Eukaryota; kingdom Metazoa; phylum Chordata; class Mammalia; order Artiodactyla; family Bovidae; genus Bos; species Bos mutus. Next base: position 54,352,623 of record NC_091646.1, read on the forward strand.
GGAGAAGATAGGGAGTCTACCTGAAAAAGAATTCAGACTAATGATCGTAAAAGTGATCCAAAATCTTGAAAACAAGATGGAGTTACAGATAAGTAGTCTGGAGACAATGATTGAAAAGATGCAAGAAATGTTCAACAAGGACCTAGAAGAAATAAAAAAGAGTCAATCAATAATGAATAATGCAATAACTGAGATAAAAAACACTCTGGAGGGAACAAACAGTAGAATAACTGAGGCAGAAGATAGGATAAGTGATATGGGAGATAGAATGGTGGAAATAAATGAAGCAGAGAGGAAAAAAGAAAAAAAGAATTAAAAGAAATGAGGACTTCCTCAGATACCTCTGGGACAATGTCAAATGCCCCCACATTCAAATCATAGGAGTCCAAGAAGAAGACAAAAAGAAAGGCCGTGAGAAAATACTTGAGGAAATAATTGTTGAAAACTTCCCTAAAATGGAGAAGGAAATAGCACCCAAGTCCAAGAAAACCCATAAGGTCCCAAACAGGATAAACCCAGGGCAAAACACCCCAAGACACATTTTAATCAAGTTAACAAAGATCAAACACAAAGAACAAATATTAAAAGCAGCAAGGGAAAAACAACAAATAACACACAAGGGGATTCCCATAAGGATAACAGCTGATCTTTCAATAGAAAATCTTCAGGCCAAGAGGGAATGGCAGGATATACTTAAAGTGATGAAAGAGAAAAACCTCCAACCCAGATTACTGTACCCAGCAAAGATCTCATTCAAATATGAACGAGAAATCAAAAGCTTTACAGACAAGCAAAAGCTGAGAGAACTCAGCACCACCAAACCAGCTCTCCAACAAATGCTAAAGGATCTTCTCTAGACAAACTCGAACCCAAAACAACAAAGTAAATGGCAATGGGATCATCAGTCCAGTTCAGTCGCTCAGTCGTTTCCGACTGTTTGCAACCCCATGAATCACAGCACACCAGGCCTCCCTGTCTATCACCAACTCCCGGAGTTTACCCAAACTCATGTCCATTGAGTCAGTGATGCTATCCAACCATCTCATCCTCTGTCGTCCCCTTCTCCTCCTGCCCTCAATCCCTCCCAGCATCAGGGTCTTTTCCAATGAGTCAACTCTTCGCATGAGGTAGCCAAAGTATTGGAGTTTCAGCTTCAGTACCAGTCCTTCCAATGAACACCTGGGACTGATCTCCTTCAGGATGGACTGGTTGGATCTTCTTGCATTCCAAGGGATTCCCAAGAGTCTTCTCCAACATCACAGTTCAAAAGCCTCACTTATCAATAATTACCTTAAATGTAAATGGGTTGAATGCCCCAACCAAAAGGCAAAAACTGGCTGAATGGATACAAAAACAAGACCCCTATGTATGCTGTCTATGAGAGGCCTACCTCAAAACAAGGGACACCTACAGACTGAAAGTGAAGGGCTGGAAAAAGATATTTCATGCAAATGGAGACCAAAAGAAAGCAGGAGTAGCAACACTCATATCAGATAAAATAGACTTTGAAATAAAGGCTGTGAAATGAGACAAAAAAAGGACACTATATAATGATCAAAGGATCAATCCCAGAAGAAGATATAACAATTATAAATATATATGCACCCAACATAGGAGCACCACAATATGTAAGGCAAATGCTAACCAATATGAGAGGGGAAATTAACAGTAACATAATAACAGTGGGAGACTTTAATATCCCACTCACTCCTATAGATAGATCAACTAAACATAAAACTAGCAAGGAAACACAAACTTTAAATGATACAATGGACCAGTTAGACCTATTTATAGGACATTTCACCCCAAAACAATGAATTTCACCTTTTTCTCAAGTGTACATGGAACCTTCTCCAGGATAGATCATGTCCTGGGCTATAAATCTAGCCTTGGTAAATTAAAAAAAATTGAAATCATTCCAAGCATCCTTTCTGATCACGATGTAGTAAGATTAGATGTCAACTACAGGAAAAAAATGTTATAAATACAAACATATGGAGGCTAACCAGCATGCTTCTGAAAAACCGACAAGTCACAGAAGAAAGCAAAAATGAAATAGAAATATGTATAGAAAAGAATGAAAATGAAAACACAACAACTGAAAACCTATGGGATTCAGTAAAAGCAGTGCTAAGGGGATGGTTCATAGCAATACAAGCTTACCTCCAGAAACAAGAGAAAAATCAAATAAATAATCTAACTCGACATCTAAAGCAACTAGAAAGAGAAGAAATGAAGAACCCCAGGATTAGTAGAAGGAAAAAAATCATAAAAATTAGGGCAGAAATAAATGAATGAGAAACAAAGGAGACCATAGCAAAAATCAACAAAGGTAATACCTGGTTCTTTGAGAAGATGAATAAAATAGACAAACCATTATCCAGATTCATCAAGAAAAATAGGGAAAAGAATCAAATCAACAAAATTAGAAATGAAAATGGAGAAATCACAACAGACAACACAGAAATACAAAGGATCATAAGAGACTGCTGCTACTCCTGCTGCTAAGTCGCTTCAGTTGTGTCCGAATCTGTGCGACCCCATAGACGGCAGCCCACCAGGCTCCTCTGTCCATGGGATTCTCCAGGCAAGAACACTGGAGTGGGTTGCGATTTCCTCCTCCAATGCATGAAACTGAAAAGTCGTTCAGTTGTGTCCAACTCTTAGCAACCCCATGGACTACAGGCTTCCAGGCAAGAGTACTGGAGTGGGGTGCCATTGCCTTCTCCATAAGAGACTACTATCAGCAACTATATGCCAATAAAATGGACAACCTGGAAGAAATGGACAAATTCTTAGAGAAGTATAACCTTCCAAAACTGAATCAGTAAGAAATAGAAAATCTCAACAGACCCATCACAAGCACAGAAATCAAAACTGTAATCAGAAATCTTCCAGCAAACAAAAGCCCAGGACCAGACGGCTTCACAGCTGAATTCTACCAAAAATTTAGAAAAGAGCTAACAACTATCCTACTCAAATTCTTCCAGAAAATTGCAGAGGAAGATAAACTTCCAAACTCATTCTATGAGGCCACCATCACCCAAATACCAAAACCAGACAAAGATGCCACAAAAAAACAAAACAACAGGTCAACATCACTGATGAACATAGATGCAGAAATCCTTAAGAAAATTCTAGCAAACAGAATCCAACAACATAGTAAAAAGATTATACATCATGACCAAATGGACTTTATCCCAGGGATGCAAGGATTCTTCAATATTCACAAATCAATCAATGTGATACACCACATTAACAAGTTGAAAGATAAAAACCATATGATTATCTCAGTAGGTGCAGAGAAAGCCTTTGAAAAAATTCAACATCCATTTATGACAAAAGCCTTCCAGAAAACAGGCATAGAAGGAACATACCTCAACATAATAAAAGCTATATATGACAAACCCACAGCAAACAGTATCCTCAATGGTGAAAAATTGAAAGCATTTCCCCTAAAGTCAGGAGCAAGACAAGGGTGCCCACTCTCACCATGACTATTCAACATAGATTTGGAAGTTTTAGCCACAGCAATCAGAGAAGAAAAAGAAATAAAAGGAATCCAGATTGGAAAAGAAGAAATAAAACTCTCACTATTTGGAGATGACATGATCCTCTACATAGAAAACCCTAAAGACACCACCAGAAAATTGCTAGAGCTAATCAATGAATAGAGTAAAATTACAGGATATAAAATTAACACAGAGAACTCCCTTGCATTCCTATACACTAACAATGAGAAAACAGAAAGAGAAATTAAGGAAACAATTCCATTCACCATTGCAATGAAAAGAATAAAATACTTAGGAATAAATCAACCTAAAGAAACAAAAGACCTATAGATAAAACACTGATGAAAGAAATCAAAGATGACACAAATAGATGGCAAAATATACCATGTTGGAAGAATCAACATAGTGAAAATGAGTATACTACCCAAAGCAATCTATAGACTCAATGCAATCCCTATCAAGCTACCAATGATAGTTTTTAGAGAACTAGAACAAATAATTTCACAATTTGTATGGAAGTACAAAAAAAAACCTCGAATAGCCAAAGCAATCTTGAGAAAGAAGAATGGAACTGGAGGAATCAACCTGCCTGACTTCAGGCTATACTACAAAGCTACAGTCATCAAGACAGTATGGTAATGGCATAAAGACAGAAATATAGATCAGTGGAACAAAATACAAAGCCCAGAGGTAAATCCACACACCTATGGACACCTTATCTTTGACAAAGGAGGCAAGAATGTACAATGGAGAAAAGACAATCTCTTTAACAAGTGCTGGGAAAACTGGTCAACCACTTCTAAAAGAATGAAATTTGAACACTTTCTAATACCTTAGACAAAAAATAAACTCAAAATGGATAAAGATCTAAATGTAAGACCAGAAACTATAAAACTCCTAGAGGAAAACAGGCAAAACACTCTCCGACATAAATCACAGGAGGGTCCTCTATGACCCACCTTCCAGTGTAATGGAAATAAAAGCAAAAATAAACAAATGGGATCTAATTAAACTTAAGAGCTTTTGCACAACGAAGGAAACTATAAGCAAGGTGAAAAGACAGCCTTCAGAATGGGAGAAAATAATAGCAAACGAAGCAACTGACAAAGAATTGATCTCAAAAATATACAAGCAACTCATGCAGCTCACTTTCAGAAAAATAAATGACCCAATCAAAAAACAGGCCAAAGCACTAAACAGACATTTCTCCAAAGAAGGCATACAGATGGCTGACAAGCACATGAAAAGATGCTCAACATCACTCATTATCAGAGAAATGCAAATCAAAACCACAATGAGGTACCATCTCACGTCATTCAGAATGGCTGCTATAAAAAAGTAAACAAGCAATAAATGCTGGAAAGGGTGCAGAGAGAAGGGAACTGGCCCTCTTACACTGTCAGTGGGAATGCAAACTAGTACAGCCACTATGGAGAACAGTGTGGAAATTCCTTTAAAAACTGGAAATAGGACTGCCATAGGACCCAGCAATCCCTCTGCTGGGCATACACACGGAGGAAACAACAATTGAAAGAGACAAATGTATCCCAGTGTTCATCGCAGCACTGTTTACAATAGCCAGAACATGGAAGCAACCAAGATGTCCACTGGCAGACGAATGGATAAGAAAGCTGTGATACATACACACAATGGACTATTACTCAGCTATTAAAAAAGAACACATTTGAATCAGTTCTAATGAGATGGATGAAACTGGAGCCTATTATGCAGTGTGAAGTAAGTCAGAAAGAAAAACACTAGTAGAGTATATTAATGCATATATATAAAATTTAGAAAGATGTAACAATGACCCTATATGCAAGACAGCAAAAAAGACACAGATGTAGCAGTTTTTTGGACTCTGTGGAAGAAGGCGAGGGTGGGATGATTTGACGGAATAGCATTGAATCATGTATATTATCATATATGAAATAGATCACCAGTCCAAGTTCGATACATGAGACAGGGTGGTCAGGGCTGGTGTACTGGAATGACCCTGAGGGATGTGATGGGGAGGGAGGTGGGAAGGGGGTTCAGGATGGGGGACACATGTAGACCCATGGCTGATTCATGTCAATGTATGGCAAAAACCACTACAATATTGTAATTAGCCTCCAATTAAAATAAATAAAATTTAAAAAAAAAATCTCAAGTCAATTCAGGTGACCCCTTAAAAGGCTCTTCCTAGCAAAAGTGATTTCAAGTGTAAGAGGAATTCAACTTGACAGAGATTTTCTGCTGCTGGAATAGGTTATGTAGTCATGAATGTGGGTGGCCTATAGAAGTTAAGAGAAGGAAATGGAGACCGCAGTCCTGCAACCATAAGGAACCAAATTCTGATACAATCAAACTTGGACTAGGAATCTGAGCTTCAGATGAGAAAGCAGCCTAGCTAACACCTTGATTTTAGTCTTGGTAGACCTTGAGCAGAGAACCCAATCACATTGTGCCTGATCTTCTGACCTACAGAAATGTGAGCTAATAAATGGATATTATTTTAAGCCACTACTAAGTATGTAGTAATTTGTTATGCAGCAGTAGAAAATGAATTAACATATTTATGGATAAATTCTCTTTAGTGTTTTTAAAACTCAAGTATTTATCTGAATCTACCTGGAAGGTGATATTCTTGGGCTCCACCCCAGAGAGTCTGATACAGTATGTCTGGGATGGGTCCTAGGAATCAGTCTATTTAATAAACTATTCAGGTGATATTGATACTGTTGAGTTGTGAACCATGATGTGAGAAACAGACTGATCCTTTGGTGTCCACATACTACTGAGATGCCTCATGGACTCCTTAGAAGTAGGAGAGATTTAGGTGGGGGGAGGGTCAATAGAATACTAAAGCAGAGTTACTAGGTTCATACTCTTAAGTTCAATCAGAAAATTCCTTTCCCATACTTAACTTTTTATATATTAGTGTTTACTTTCTTCCCCAGACCTCTTTCATTTATTTGATATATTAGGCTTTCATGCAAGATTTCTTTTTGAAAAAAGAGTTTCACTATTTAGAAAAGAATTGAGAAAAACTTTTAAGTCAATTATTTCATTTATTTGCTAAGAGCTATCTTTGTGTGAGGCACTGTGTTGGGTATAAAGCAGGAGACACACAAATACAAACAATGCCTCTTATTTTTCTTGCTCACCATTGTATCCCCAGTACCTAGCACAAAGTTTGGCTCATTAAATGTTTGTTGGACAAATAAGTGAACAAATAAATGAATAACACTAATTATACTGAACTGTAATTATCCATTTATCTGCTTGATTTCCCCATTAGACAGTGAGCACATCAACAGCAGAAACCATGTTTTATTAATCAGTGCATCAATGGAATCTCCTACATAACCTGATGCACTGTAGGCATTTAAAGTTTGTTGAATGAATGAATACATAGCAGGTCTAAAATCTTGGCCATGACAACAAAACATAGTATATCTTGAAATAGAGCTGACAGTTACTGTTTTTTGATCTCATGCATACTGTACAAAACCATGAGGCCCCCTCTAAGAAGAATAAGACATTCTGAGTATTTGGGGACTGGCCAGAGTGGTGAGCTACAGCAACTACCTTCGGACTGTGATTTTATCTTTTCCTGTCTTGCCTCTTTGGCAAGTTTGATTGTCAGGGCTGCATAAGAATTTGCTAGGCTGCTGTTTCCTACTTGGCAAGCAGTCAGATGAACTGGAATTGTAGCTGGCATCTGAAAGGGACACTGAAAAGACCTTATGCCTTCTCTCCAGATGCAAATATCACTGAAAAGGTGAAGTCTCAAATCACCATTTCTCCACTCACAATGAGTAGCTTAGATAATCAGGTACCCTTCACCTGCTACCTGGTTTTACCTTGCTCTCATTGGAGGCCAGGAGTTGATTGAATTGTCACTTGCTGCAGATGTAGGTGGGCAAACAAGGGACAATGGGCAACAGGAGCAGGGTGGAGGTCCAGACGCAGTGCTAAGGAGAGCTTTGTATAAAAGGTACCAGTTCTGAATCCAAGCTTCTGTTACTTCACGTTTTACCAAGAGTACATGGACTCAGTCAGTACACCAGCATGCCAATTTTCTCATCCAGGCTTTGACTGCCCTGATTGAAGCTACAAAGATATAAGGCATGGCTCTACTACCTCTATACTTTCTCATCATTTTAACCTACAGAAGATTTTCCCACTCTTTGAGGTTTGTATGAACCTTGTTCATACAGGGTTTGGGGTTTGTATGACTCTATCTCAGGAATCAAAGGGCTAAGCATTGAACTGTATGTAGCTGACCCTGCTAACTTCATGTTGATTATTTGTCACATTAGAAGTGAACACTTGTCTTATGTATAATGGGGAAAGCAGAGACGTGCAATTGGGGAAAACACAAGATTAGAAAACAGGAATCTGAGCTCAGCCATTTATTAGCCTCAGGGAAAAAAACCCCTTTGGCCTCAGTTTCTCATCTGTTAAAAGGACATAGACACCCATTTTACCCACCTTATAAAATTGCTTTAAATATTAATAGAGATAATGAATGACAAAGTCTACTGAGAAAATGACAAGTCTACTGCCTCTTGAGAAACATGTATGTAGGTCAGGAAGCAACAGTTAGAACTGGACATAGAACAGACTGGTTCCAAATAGGAAAAGGTATGTCAAGGCTGTATATTGTCACCCTGCTTATTTAACTTATATGCAGAGTACATCATGAGAAATGCTGGGCTGGAGGAAGCACAAGCTGGAATCAAGATTGCTGGGAGAAATATCAATAACCTCAGATATGCATATGACACCACCATTATGGCAGAAAGTGAAGAAGAATTAAAGAGCCTCTTGATGAAAGTGAAAGAGGAGAGTGAAGAAGTTGGCTTAAAGCTCAACATTCAGAAAACTAAGATCATGGCATCTGGTCCCATCAGATCAGATCAGATCAGTCACTCAGTCGTGTCCAACTCTCCACAACCCCATGAATCGCAGCACGCCAGGCCTCCCTGCCCACCACCATCTCCCAGAGTTCACTCAAACTCACGTCCAGCGAGTCAGTGATGCCATCCAGCCACCTCATCCTCTGTTGTCCCCTTTTCCTCCTGCCCCCAATCCCTCCCAGCATCAGAGTCTTTTCCAATGAGTCAACTCGTTGCATGAGGTGACCAAAGTACTGGAGTTTCAGCTTTAGCATCATTCCCTCCAAAGAAATCCCAGGGCTGATCTCCTTCAGAATGGACTGGTTGAATCTCCTTGCAGTCCAAGGGACTCTCAAGAGTCTTCTCCAACACCACAGTTCAAAAGCATCAATTCTTTGGCGCTCAGCTTTCTTCACAGTCCAACTCTCACATCCATACATGACCACTGGAAAAACCATAGCCTTGACTAGATGGACCTTTGTTGGCAAAGTAATGTCTCTGCTTTTCAATATGCTATCTAGGTTGGTCATAACTTTCCTTCCAAGGAGTAAGCGTCTTTTAATTTCATGGCTGCAGTCACCATCTGCAGTGATTTTGGAGCCCCCCAAAATAAAGTCCGACACTGTTTCCACTGTTTCCCCATCTATTTCCCATGAAAAGCTATGCTCAAACAGAAATGGGTGAGAAATGATAAAGTCAAAAGCCAAATGGCTGGCCAAGTTTCTCCACTCTCCTGTTTTCATCATAATAAGCAATATATCCAGAAGGCAATTCATTGGTTAAATTGAACTAGAATTTACAGCATAATTAATCTGATACATATTTAATGGTAAATGGTTGTTATGCTGCTGACTTCATTTACAGAAATGAACATAACTGGAATTGCTTTAGACAGTAATATCTGTTTCTAACCTATTTCTGAGGTTAGCTAGAGACATTTGTCTCTTATTCTGCTTTTTTTTAAAAAAACTCAAGACTCCTTTAATTTGATCCCATATTATGGCAGCACAGACTAATATAACAACCACTTGAAAGTGAAAGTGTTAGTCACTCAGTCGTGTCTGACTCTTTGTGACTTCATGGACTGTAGCCTCCCAGGCTGCTCTGTCCATGGAATTCTCCATGCAAGAATACTGGAGTGGGTTGCCATTTTCTTCTCCAGGGGATCTTCCCAACCCAGGGATTGAACCTGGGTCTCCCACATTGTGGGCAGACTCTTTACTGACTGAGCCACCAGGGAATATATTGTGGCATATTATGGCAGATATTATGGCATATTATGGCAGTCTAGACTAGTAAAACAACCACTTAGCTGGTCTCTGCCTGAATTGTCCCTATCTTCCATGGTACTTAAATTATAATGCTCTTTTACTCAAAAACTGTGAATGGCTTCCTTGTGTCTTCTAAAATCTGACCCCATCTGATATTTCCTGCCTAATCTCTTTTTTTTGTACATTTATTTTTAATTGGAATAGATTTGCTTTCAGTGTTGTGTTGGTTTCTGCTATACAACAATGTGAATTAGCCATAAGTATACATATATTCCTCTCCCTCTTTAGCCTCCCTCCTACCCTTTCCCACCCCTATAGGTCAACACAGAGCATCGAACTGAGCTCCCTATGTTATATAGCAGCTTCCCACTAGCTATCTGTTTTATGCATGGTAGTGTACATGTGTCAGTGCTACTTTCTCAATTCGCCCCACCCTCTCTTTCCCCTGCTGTGTCCACAAGCCCATTCTCTATACCTCCTGCCTGATCTCTTACTATCTCCCTGCTAACACCCTTTCCTCTAGACACATAGACAGATTGTTATTTTATGAGCATATTTTTATTTTTCCAAATTTTGCATAGTATATCTGTGCCTCCACCTAGAATCCCAAAGTGCAGATCAAAAAGCCTTCCTATAAAGTGGAAAGAATTCTGGGCCAGCCGGTGGTAGGTTTGGATATTGGTTGTAGTTCTGCAATTAACTTGCTATGTGTAAGCCAATTCACTTCTCTGTGACTCACCTTTCTAGGTATCTAAGTTTCTTTCCAATTTGAAAAGTTAAAAAAAATCATTGAGTAGCAAATTAATCATACCTGTTTTCAAGGTCTAATTCAAGCTCATGACTTATAATAGGCTCTCCCTGATGTGAACTTCCACAGTGCTTCCTTGCCCTCATGATTAGGAGATGGCTGTTTACCTCTAGTCTCACCTGCCCTGCCAAAGGAAGAAAAGAGTAATCTTTGTCTCAGCATTCCCAGTAAGTCCTGAGATTTTCTCTGACAAATCTACTGAATCAGTAACTTCGGTCAGGGGAGTATGAGGAACTTCTTGGCTTCAACCCCGGTCACATGCTCTACCCTTTAAGGCTACATGTGAGCTGAAGTTGAGAAGGGGAATATCAGTACCATTGCCAGAAGAAGGGCAAATGGATCTTGGAGAGGCAAATGTCCACAATTCTATCCCATTGTATTTGTTTCACACTGCATTATATAGTGGTTACTTGTGTGTGTGCCTTATTATCTCATCTCATTCATTCAGCACATATTTTTGAGCAACTATTGTATGCCAGAGCCTCCCTGGTGGCTCAGTTGGTAAAGAATCTGCCTGAAATGCAGGAGACCTGGGTTTGATCCATGGGTTTGGAAGATCCCATGGAGAAGGAAATGGCAACCCACTTCATTATTCTTGTCTGGAGAATTCCATGGACAGGGCAGTCTGGCAGGGCTACAGTCCATAGGGTCACAAAGAGTCAGATATAACCGAGCAACTAACACACACACACATTGTATGCCAGGCATGGCATTGTTAGGGATTTGATGGTGAAAAAGACTCAGTGCCTAACCCTGTGGCATTTATATTGCAGTGGGGAAAACAAGCAGATAATAAACAATTGTCAGTTGTAATAAGTTCTCTGAAGAAAACAAAACAGGATGCTGAGAAAAAGAATAAAGGGAAGATTAGGTAGGAGGCTCAAGGTCTTTCTGAATTGATAATAATGAAAAGGAGCCATCTAGAGAAAGACTGGAGTTAACGGCATTCTAGACAGAGGGAAAGGAAAATGCAAAGGTACTAAGGAAAGAACAAGCTTGGTGTGTTGAATGAATAAAGAAGATGGGAGTGCCAGTGTACAGTGACAAGACTGGCCCAAAATGAGTTGGGAGAGGCAAGCCGAGTAATGTAAAGCCTTAGGGGCCATGGGATGTCCACTTGTCTGCCAACATCTTGAGAACAAGATGATGTCTTATTTATTTCTGTAACCCACAACCCCTTTTTCAGTGCTTGGTATGTATAAGTGTTTCTTAAAGGCTTATTGCAAAACAGAGTGAATGTTGTTTGGGACTTTTTTCTCTGTGTGGTTTGAAATAAGGGTGTTTATTTCTTATTGTAAATCCTCAAGCAAGAAACACTTTCAGTTATTTACCTTGGCTATTGGTTGTAAAGAAGCTACTTTTCAGTCTTCTTCTCTATCATGGTCTCCATGCTCTTGGCTCTTCCAAAAGTCTCCCCAGTCAACACTTTGTCTCTTGGAAATCATGTTTTGCTCTTGGGGTGAAGGTAAGGTTTTAATCATGAAAGTTTTTCATGAAGTATCATTGGCATTTTGGTGTTAAGAAGTAGCCAGTGATACAGTCAGATAAGAAATACTGTGATAGTTAAAAAAATACCAAGGAAAACATTTAAGGTAGAACATAAACTAGTGAGGATAGGGGTGTTTGAGAAAGCAGGCTTGAGAAAATTCCCATGAGCTTGAGTAACCAGGGTGGCATACGTTCCTTCATGTGAGTCCTTTAGAAAAAGAATACTCAGTGCAGGTAACATTCCAGAAATCATTCAGAAAAGCTACAGTTGCTCTCTGCTCAGGGAAGTTCAGCTCTCGTAAGGACACCTGAAAACAGCCATGGTAGCATGGCTTTTAACTGATGCCTATGTGAAATTAGGAAACTGAATTTCATAGTTTCTCAGGCACAACCTGACTTATATTATCTTCTATATCATTGTAGCTTTAACTCTCTTTTGTGTCTCTGGCTAGGGGTATTTTCTCATCCTTGTTTGGTGGAAAAGACGGGATTTCCCCTTAATCTGGAAATTAGATGCATATATATTTCTCCTTGTCATTTACATATAGGTAGTTCTAAAAAGAAGCTCTTGTTTTAAAATTCAGGAGTCCCTCTAAATTACAAAGGCCTTCCCTTGAATTGCAATCTGTTAGCTGTGCTCCTAAATTAGGAATTAAAAAATGTGGTATCTGTGGTTTGTGAGTTTGGGGGTATATGGGTGTGTGGGGAGTGAGAAAGAAAGGCTGTAAGAAGGAGTTCATAGAAGAAGCAGATCCATTCTCTAGCCCTTTCTATCACCTATATGTTCCTGAGAAGTAAATATACAGCAAATGAGGAGGTGGCTGTAGAGGTTCCTTCAAACATTTCCTCTAATCATCAAATGTTCGTTGAGTGCCTACTATGGGTTTTCATATGAAAAAACAGAGAGAATTTGTATGAGCAGCAAGAAACATTTACCTACTGAGAGCAAAAAGTTGATGTCAAGTTGTTAATGTAGCTAAATATAAAATGACACCCTATTTGATTCTACTTGGAAAGTTCCTGTTGTGATGTATGCTTGAGAAAGCATGCTCTCAACCAGTAGGTCTAAAACTACTGTTAGCCATATCCCCACATTTACCATGCATCCAACAAGCTAGAAGTGGAGAATACATTGTAATATTTCAGAAGAATTGCCAGCATAAGTGGGCCTACTTACCAGGCTCAACTCTAAGGGATTTCACCAGCAGTGCATATAATCATGGATGGATGGTTACTAAAAGGCCCAGATGAAGTCAAAGGGATAAAGCTCTACCCAAAGCTCTGGAGATAGAGCTCCACCAAGATTTGCTGTGTCTCTGTGGAGATGCGAGTGGTGACTGCAGAAGAAATGGACATGGTCCTACCCAGCCACAGCAAGGCTGCAGCTGAGCTATGTTATTTCATTCATTCATTTCACATAAATTGATCACTCATTATATGCCAAGCACTAGGATAGGTGCTAGGAATGTGGAGATGGATAGACATGCTACACTTACAAATGCACTTGTGGGAAATGGTTACTTGAATACATCATTGCAATGTGAAATGTCAAAAAGTCAAAGTACAGTGACAATAGGAGTAGGGAAAAGGTGCAAGGATGAGATGAGGAAAATAACCAAATACAGTGGTGATTTAGCTCTGTGAGGAAAGAAAGGAGTCTAGTTCTGTTTTATTCACCACTGTACCTCTGTCATTTTCCAAGAATGATGTTGGACTCCTCTGTAGTTCATTCATTCATTTATCCATCTGTCTGGCCTATTCTGTGCCAAATTCTACACAAGGTACCATAAAGATAAATATAGTCTCTGCCTTTGGAGAACTCACAGTATAATGAGAAAGAAAAGCTACTGAACAAATATTTAGACAGATCATTGAGATAGCATTGTGGATACCGGACTACAGGCATACCTCTGGAGATGACTGCAGCAGATGAAAGATGCTAATGTCCTAAACTGAGGCAGAATATTAGGAATGAGTATAAACAAAAGATAAACATGATTCTTAGAACATATAAATGATGTTGTGAAGTGAATGATTGGAGTAGTTGTATGGGGATGGTGAGAAGGAAAAAAACTGAGGTTGAATGAATTCTAGGTTTCTAGCTTGGGTGATTGGATATTGTTATTAATATAGAGAGAAATTATTATAAAGGAAAAACAAATCTGGGGCAAGAGATAGAGAATGTTAACAGTTCAATTACAGATTTTGATGTTTTCATAGGATAACTAGGTGTGCTGCCCACCAAGCCTTTAGATAGTTGAGTCTCAATCTGAGGAAATGCATCTGAACTAGGGATAAAGATATAGGAGTCTTTAGCCTATGTGTTATAGTTAAATCTGTCTGTGTGAATGAGATCACCCAAGAAGGCTATGTAGCATGAGAAGAAAACCTGAGGAAATAAATAGCAATGCATAAATGTTGAGAAAAGAGGAGAAGCAGTGGAGGACACTAAGGAAATCTCCATATTCAATACTCTCCACAAAATGTTCTTTCACTCTGGAAAAAGAGATAGGAAAGTATAGCTAGTGGGAGCCATTGATTTTCTGCATAACTTGGGGTTCAGCATCGCTGTTAATGTGCAGTTCATGCCTCAGTGTGTGCCAGTGCTTCAGCCCTCCCTCACAGTCCACCATAACTGACTCTGACTCTCAGCGTTGTGAATTTTGTGGGGAGACTGGTTGAACCTGGAGTCCAGCCCTGAAAAATTTTCTGATTGAAGGTTTCTTTTTTCATGCCACAAATGTTGTTTTCCCCTGGAAAATACATCTCAAAAGGGAGATGATGGGAAGAAGAAACTGACTCTAGCAGAAGAAGGGAGAGGGTGGGAAGATTTGGGAGAATGGCATTGAAACATGTAAAATATCATGTATGAAACGAGATGCCAGTCCAGGTTCAATGCACGATACTGGATGCTTGGGGCTAGTGCACTGGGATGACCCAGAGGGATGGTATGGGGAGGGAGGAGGGAGGAGGGTTCAGGATGGGAAGCACATGTATACCTGTGATGGATTCATTTTGATATTTGGCAAAACTAATACAATTATGTAAAGTTTAAAAATAAAATAAAAAAAAAAAAAGAAGAGGGATGGGGCTGGGTGAAAGGTAGGAGCCATCTGGATGTCTGGAAAAAAAAAACACACTTTAATAATTCAAAGCCTGAACTACACAGGTTTTGGTTGCAAAAACTCTAGTGAAAATGTAAACAATCAGATGTGATATAATCATTTCATGAGTTTCACATGATGTACTCTGCATATAAGTTAAATAAGCAGGGTGACAATATACAGCCTTAATGTACACCTTTTCCTATTTGGAACCAGTCTGTTGTTCCATGTCCAGTTCTCACTGTTGCTTCTTGACCTGCACACAGATTTCCCAGGAGGCAGGTAAGGTGGTCTGGTATTCCCATCTCTTTAAGAATGTTCCCGAGTTTTTTGTGATCCACGCATTCAAAGGCTATAGCACAGTCAATGAAGCGGAAGTAGGTGTTTTTCTGGAATTCTCTTGCTTTTTCTATGATCAAATGAACGTTGGAAATTTGATCTCTGGTTCTTTTTAGCGAATTTGGGTCTTCCCCAAGTGAAATTTTTCCATTTCAGTTTCAGTAGAACATGGTTATGATCACATCCTGTTCCTCAGGAAGGTAGTATGGGTTGAGATAAATCATTTGAATGTATTTGTTTTAACTTATCAAGGTATAATGTATACATGATAAAATGCACAATCCTTAAGTGTCAGTTCAAAGATTTTTGACAATTGTGTATACCCAGGTTGGATCAACTTTATCACCTGCTCCCATTTCCCTGAGGTATCTTTGCATAGGGCTCCAAGGACCATTCTTCACTAATTAAGGTCTTCACATTGGCTTGAATCTTTGACTCAGTTCTCCAAAATGCAAAGGTCAGGCTGTGCCTACTACTTGATGCATCCTCTTCTAGTCTGTGTGCCTGGATTACCTAATCTTAATGAGTTCAGTTGTCAGCCTTGTCCCACTAAAGCCTTTGTCATTCTGCCCACAGCAACCACAATGCTTTTTAAAAAATTGTGTATGTGGCTTGCATACTATTTCTATCATCATGCTTCTATGTAAGATAGGTAGTCCTTCCTTTTTCTCTTTCATAACACCCTGGCTCTTTTCTTCATAGCATTTAACACCACCTATAATTATCTTGTTTATCTTTGTATATCTAACACCTAGCACAGTGGCTATCACACAGGAGTCTTTAAATAATTACTTGCTGACTGAACATATGAATTCAATAATTATTTCATTAACAAGTTGACCTGTATATATCGACTCTTGCTCTCCTCCTAGCCAGTCTCAACCCTGAAGTTAGAATGATCTTTGAAAAATGTGTAATTTATTCTGTTGAGTATCCTGTCAAAATCCTTCAGTAGTTTTATGTTTTAATAAACTTCAAATATGTTAATGTTACTGCTTTACTTAGTGTAGATCTTTGCACTGTTGTTGTTGTTGTTGTTCAGCTGCTATGTTGTGTCCAACTCTTTGTGACCCCATGAACTGCAGCACACCAGGCTTCTGTGTCCATCACTATCTCCCTGAGTTTCCTCAGATTCATGTATATTGAGTTAATGATGCCATCCAACCATCTCATCCTCTGTTAACCTCTTCTCCTCTTGACCTCAATTTTCCCCAGCATCAGGGTCTTTTCCAATGAGTCAGCTCTTTGCATTAGGTGGCCAAAGTATTGGATCTTCAGTATCAGTCCTTTCAATGAATATTCAGGACTGATTTCCTTTGGGATTGAGTAGTTTGATCTCCTTACAGTCCAAGAGACTCTCAAGAGTCTTCTCCAGCATCACAGTTTGAAAGCATCAATTCTTTGGTGCTCAGCCTTTTCCATGATCCAACTCTCACATCCATATATGACTACTTGAAAAGCCGTGGCTTTGACTATATGGACCTTTGTCTGCAAAATGATGTCTCTGCGTTTTAAAACACTGCCTAGGTTTGACATAGCTATTCTTCCAAGGAACAAGTGTCTTTTAATTTCGTGGCTACAGTCACTGTCTGCATTGATTTTGGAGCCCAAGAAAATGAAATCTGACACTGTATACACATTTTCCCCATCTGTTTGCCATGAAATGATGGAACTTGATGCCTTGATCTTAGTTTTTTGAATGTTGAGTTTTAAGCCAGCTTTTGCACTCTCCTCTTTTACCTTCATCAAGAGGCTCTTTAGTTCCTCTTCACTTTCTACCATTAAAGTGGTATCATCTACATATCTGAGGTTGTTGATATTTCCCCCAGCAATCTTGATTCCAGCTTGTGCTTCATAGCCAGGTAAATAAGCAATGTGACAATATGCAGCCTTGACACGTTTCTTTCCCAATTTGGAACCAGTCCATTGTTCCATGTCTGGTTTTAACTGTTGCTTCTTGACCTGCACACAGGTTTCTCAGGAGGCAGGTAAAGTGGTCTGGTATTCCCATCTCTTTAAGAATTTTCCACAATTTGTTGTGATCCACACAGTCAAAGGCTTTTCATAGTCAATGAAGCAGAAATCGATGTTTTGGAATTCCTTTGCTTTTTCTATGACCCAGTGTATGTTGGCAATCTGATCTCTGGTTCCTCTGCCTTTTTAAAATCCAGCTTGCACATCTGGAAGTTCTCAGTTCACATACTGCTGAAGCCTAGCTTGAAGGATTTTGAGCAAAATCTTACTGGCATGTGAAATGAGAGCAATTGTATGGTAATTCGAACACTCTTTGGCATTGTTTTTCTTTAGGTTTGGAATGAAAACTGACCTTTTCCAGTCCTGTGGCCATTGCTGAGTTTTCTAAGTTTGTTGGCACAAGGAGTACAGCACTTTAACAGCATCATCTTTTTAGGATTTGAAATAGCTCAACTGGAATTCCATCACTTCCACTAGCTTTGTTTGTAGTGATGTTTCCTAAGGCCCACTTGACTTCACATTCTAGGATGTCTGGCTCTAGGTGAGTGACCGTATCGTTGTGTTAACTGGGTCATTAAGAGCTTTTTTTGTGCAGTTCTTCTGTGTATTCCTGCCACCGTTTCTTAATTTCTTCTGCTTCTGTTAGATCCTTGCTATTTTTGTCCTTTATTGTGCCTATCTTTGTATGAAATGTTCCTTTGGTAACTCAAATTTTCTTAAAGAGATCTCTAGTCTTTCCCATTCTATTGTTTTCCTCCATTTCTTTGCATTGGTCACCTAAGAAGGCTTTCTTATCTCTCCTTGCTATTTTCTGGAACTCTGCATTCAGTTGCACTGTGGTGGCAAATTAACACCAACTGTCAACAGTGACCTACTTATTGATCACTCTATGTTTCTGATGTAGGTTTGGGAAAAGACAAAGAAGCATATGTCACATCACACAATCATTCAGGGAGCTGGGAGGCTGGAGGCATCATCTTGTAGCTGAACCATCTAGAGTATAAATCTATTATATTTCAGATACTTCATCTGTTCCTCATAAATAGTTTCTCTACTACTGGCCTTTAGTAACCCTCAGACAACTAAGCACTAATGCCCCAAGGTAATGGTTGAGTATATAATCGATTAACTTCTTTTTTTATATAATTTTATTTTAATCTTTATTTACTGGTTGCACTGGGTCTTCTTTGCTGAGCACAGGCTTCCTCTAGTTACGGCGAGTGGAGTCTTCTCATTGCAGTGGCTTCTCTTGTTGAAGAGCATGGGCTCTAGTGCATGTGGCTTCAGCAGTTGCAGTGTGTGGCCTCAGTAGCTGTGGCTCCTGGGCTCTAGAGCACAGGCTCAGTAGTTGTGGGGCTTAGATGCTCCATGGCATGTGGGATCCTCCTGGATCAGCGATTGAACCTGTGTCCCCTGCATTGGCAGATGGATTCCTATCCATAGTGCCACCAGGGAAGTCCAATAATCCATTAACTTCTAGGCATCTATAAAAGTATTTGTTATGTACCATCATTGGGAGAACTGAATAAAGAAACACGCAAATCTTCTTTTGTGATCTGTGGTTCAGATAAGGAATGTTGGTTAAGAAATGCATAAGTCTAGGAGCATTCCTGGCACATAATATGTGGTGGATCTGTGTTTATGCCTTTTAAAAATAAAGGTATCTGTATATGTTAGATCTATAAGAGATCTGATATGAATAGATTATTGAATCTAATTGTTCTTAACCCTGGCTATGCATCAGAATCACTTGAAGAACTTCTTAAAAGGTTAGCTTCTTGAAGTCTATCTCTAGAAATTCTGATTTAATACATCTACTGAGGAGTGGGGAGGTGGGGAAATATATATTTTTAAACAACACCTTCAGGTGACTTAGATGCAGCCATTTAATTACTGCTTTGGCTGGTGGGCAGGCATCTGAGTGTCACATGTCATTTTCATGTGGAGCAACTTTGTCTCTTAAATGCAGAACACAATTCAGAAATTTCCCCCCCCCCTTGAAGTGCAAACACTCTTATCCTTTTGTTTCAAAAACAATTCTTACTGAAATTAAATTGAGTCATAAGGAAGCTAGATGTTTTGCAATGCCTTTGGCTTTAATATTCTGGAATTTTGTACTTTTAAACCAGCATTACTTTCAAGCAAAGGAAAGCAATAGGGCAATTATTCTTAGGAATTATAATCTTTTCAAAATAGAGGAGAGTAAGAGCAAGACTAAAGTTGGCTGCATTGAAAAATACTGTATTATTGTTTGTTTCCAATCTCAGATGAAGCAAGAGTCCTGGAAAATACACAGAAGCCCTTCAGAAGTCACCAAGATAGCATATGCATGTAATGGTCTCTTCAATATGACCAAATCAATTGTAAAATTCTAGGGTTTTAAGGCTATATTCCCTGGCCTAACGCTGGTCTCTTATTTATGCTTATGTCTTTCAAAACACATCAAGTCCAGAACTTTAGCTGTGTTCTAAAGCTTCCTGGGCTATTTGGCTGAATAATGGAGCATAATCTGTAGTTGTTTAGGGGCATCACACAGGGTTTAGAATGCATGCTGGGGTAGTTAGGTGCCAGCTTGATAGAGAGTCTAAGTGTTTGGCTCACTTTTCCAAACTTCATTCCACTCCATTTCACCAGTAGTTAGGGAGAAGTTCTTTTCCTTGCTATTGGAAGGAAAACATGCATTTCCCACACAGTTGCAATGGGCAATTCCTTCCACCAGTCTTTGCACACCACAGCTTTGACAAATTCTACATATGTTTGGTACAATCTTTTTTTCCTTTGCTTCAGTTTCCAAGATTGAAGACATATCTATTAATATAATAAGTCTATAAAGCATATTTTATTTAGTTCGTATACCAAAAGTTCCCCAACGATACTCTGATGTACACTAGTGCTCTGAGAAAAGCAGATTCCATCATAAAATAAATTTGGTATGGCTGCATATTTTAAATCTTATCTTGCATATTCACTTTGTATATAATCTTACTAAAGGCTCAGAGAAGTTCTATAGTTATGAAACCCATTTATCTTTGTAAAACCCATCATACCCTTATATAAGCATGACATCTTTTCTTGGAGGAACACGTTATGATATATTGCAGATCACCATTTGAAAAATGTTTTAAAAGACTGAAAGACATCAATGAAGAAACTTCTGGAGGTCATCCAATGCAATACCAAAGCTGCATTTAGGCCTTACTTGTACTTTATACTTGTAACCATTTATGCCATTCTGTAGGTCAGTAAGTGAAAACAAACCTTTCATTATTGAAAGGGTCAGTACAACTGTACAGAAATGAACATTGACATTTTTGTAATACTTTTCAAGTTATTTCTGAAGCAGCATGAAATTGTGTGTTTTTTTTTTAAAGGTAGTGGACTGGGAGTCCAAAGACCTGGTTTCTCTACCAACTCTGCCACTAACTAGTTTTGTGCCTTTATAGCAGCTGGTTAACTTCCCTGGGTATAATTTTCTTCATCCATACAGTAGGAATAACAATGGCTGTGTTAATCACCTCAGAGGGTTGTTATGAGGATCAAATAACCAAATACATGGGATAATTATTTCCAAACATTGTGGCAGAACACACATGACAGTGGGGAAAGGCAACTGAGGTGAGATGCAGGACCAAGAGAACACTAGCATTGTATAGGGTCTGTGATGATGTGCATAGAGCACAAAGCCATCATTACTCCAGAAAGACTGGAAGTCAGAAACAAGGGTGAAGAAATGCATCATTTCAGGCTTGAGTTTTGAAAATCCCTTTCACTCTCCCCCTATTTTTTAAATTGGAGTATAATTGCTTTATAATCCTATATTTTTGCTGTACAACAATGTGAATCAATTGAATACAAGCAAACAATGTATATATGTATACATATATCCCCTCCCTCTTGAGCCTCCTTCCCACTCCTGCATCTCATCTCTCTGGGTCATCATAGAGCACCAGGCTGAGCTCCCTGTGCTGTATAGCAGCATCTCACTAGCTGTTTTCTACATGGTAGTGTGTATATGTCAATGCTACTCTATCAATCCATCTCACCTACCCTCCCCCTATTTCGATAGCTCAGAACTGAGGATAGCTGGAGCACTGGTAATGGAAGCACATGGGTGATGTCTTAGCTCTGACTTTCGTCCTGCCTCATGTCACTCCACAACCTCTGTCCCAGAAAACAATAAAGCAGTTTCAGTGGCTATTTGTAGGTGACTCTTCCTTCCTCTCACTATCCTGCTCAGGTTAATAGTCCCCCTTACACCTTGCAGTTGATTTAGGTCTCTGATAAAGATAGATGCCTGGGCTGACTAGACCATGAGAGTGACTCAGCGTGTCAATTCTTTGGGCTTCTGAACTCTGGCTCTTAGTTGGAACTTCCTTTTCTGAGTCCTTGATTCTGCTTCCATTATGTGTCACTGGTAACAGTAGGACAGGGGGACTTTTCTAGAATATTATTTCTCAAATAGTTCCTTCTACGGCTCCCTTGTAATAATCAGTACAGTGACTTAATGTTTGTTGTTGTTGATCAGTCACCCAGTTGTGTCCAACTCTGTGACTCCATGAACTGCAGCACACCAGGCTTCCCTGTCCTTGACCATCTCCCAGAGTTTGCTCAAATTCATGTCCAGTGAGTCAGTGATGCTATCCAACCATCTTATCGTCTGTTGCCCCCTTTCTCCTCTAGCCGTCAATCTTTCCCAGCATCAGGATCTTTTCCAATGAGTTGGCTTTTTCATCAAGTGGCCAAAGTATTGGAGCTTCAGGTTCAGTACCAGTCCTTCCAATGAGTATTCAGGACTGATTTCCTTTAGGATTGACTGGTTTGATCTTCTTGAAGTCCAAGGGGCTCTCAAGACTCTTCTTCTGCACCACAGTTCAAAAGCATCAATTCTTTGGTGCCTTCTTTATGGTCCAACTCTCACATCCACACATGACTACTGGAAAAACCATAGCTTTGACTAGATGGACATTTGTCAGCAAAGTAATAATGTCTCTGCATTCTAATATGCTGTCTACGTTGGTCATAGCTTTTATTCCAAGGAGCAAACATCTTTCAATTTCATGGCTGCAATCACCATGTGCATTGATTTTGGAGCCCAAGAAAATAAAATCTGCCATTGTTCCCATTTTGTCTCCATCTATCTAATGTTTGCTGCAACTTATATTCTCAAAATGTTATAGAGCCCACTTCATCTTTTGCCTTTTGATGCATGAGCTCAGAAGCTGCTTTCCCTGTTATATTAGCTACTCATTGCTGCATAACAAACATCCCCAAAATGTTAGCAGCTTACAATGTCACACATTTATTACTCCAAGCTATCGGTGGGACAGGAATCTATGGATAATTTATCTTGGTTCTCTGGCTCAGAGTATCTTACAAGTCAGCAAACAAGGTGACTTGTCCCCAAGGTCAAAGTCACCTCCAGGTTCCACTGGGACAGGATGTATTTTCAGGCTTACCTAGGGGTTGTTGGCAGGATTCAGCTATTTAAGGACTACTGGACTAAAGGTCTCAGTTCCTCACTAGCTGTTGACGAGAGGATGCTCTCTCCTCCTTGCCACATGGGCTTCTCCATAGACCAGCTCACAATATGGAAGCTGGCTTCATTAAAGTGAGCAAGTGAAATAGAGCAAGAGATATCGAGTGTGTAAACACAATACAAGTCACAGTGTTTTATGACCTAATCTCAGAAGTGACATTTCTTTTTTTGCTTGTTTTCTGTTGCTTAGAAGCAGATCACTAGATCCAGTCCACAAACTAAGGGAGTGGAATATACAAGAGAAGGAGATTCCACAAGAGCATGAATACCAGAAAGTAGCTATCATTGGAGAGGGTGGGGGAATCTAACAAGGCTACCTACCACAACTGTCTTGAATTGGATATGTAGAAAATTCTGGGCTTTGGGCTCTCTTCCTGGAACATCCCAACTCAGTGTAGTTCTACTCATTGTCTCTTAAGATTTCTGTTTCTTCTCAACCAGCAATTTCCTCTTTAGGTCAATAATACAACAGCTCAACTCATCCCATCCCCAGATGTCTTAGGTTCTTAAATCTGGCAGGATTTCTGATCCTTTTCTTCACAACTTTTATTTTCTGGGCTCCAATTCCCTTGCAGGATTTTTTTCTATCCCCACTTTTGATCAATTTCTCTCTTAGAATGACCTACTCCCTTTACTTTCCACCTTTTAGTACTTCATCCCACTATGGCCTCTGACTATTCTTTAAAATAAGCCAGATTTCTCTTATTATTGTTTAGCAACCAAAGAACGTTGAATCTAAAGTTCCTTCATAACTTTTAATCCTTTTCTCTTGATTAAAGAGAAAACACAAACCATTAGTCATCTTACTGAAGAGCTTTATGTCATTTATCCCGATTTCCTGCAATAGAGGTAGGTACACTTTCTATTCTTTAATCATAACAGACTTGCTGTTCCACCAGGCAGTGAAACACAATCTCCAAAGGGAAACATGCCCATTTGGCATGAGATGGACCTAGCTTTGTATTTAATGAAGCCAAATGAAATCTGTTTCTACAGGAGAGGGACCGTCTCCAGTTTTCTGCAGGACTTGTTTTCTATTCGCCATAAAGCAGGCAATCAATGAATATTTATTAAGTGTCTATCATGGGCCCAGCATTATTCTAAGTACTGAGAGGATTCAGAAGGGAAACATAAGACGTGGTGATTGCCATAAGTGAGCTGATACCTGTGGTTACCCTAAAGTAGGTCTCATTTGGATTGAGACCAGGCACATGACATGAATTTCAACAATTTTGTGGAGATATGTGGAACTGGGCCTTAAACTATGGATAGAATTTCATAGGCAGTGGGAAGTAAGAGGGGAAAATACCATGAAAGCATATGCAGAACCAAGCAAGGGGTGAGATGATATCTTCCTTTTCATTGTGTTTATCTTCATGAATGTCTTCCCATTAAAAAAAATTTCATTGGTAGGCCACAGGAATGGTTTGAGTTTTCTTGTGATTCTTACTGGGTGGGGCAAGACCACTTTCAACTCATATGCTGGGCAAGGCTGTAGCTTGCCCATTTTTATACTTTTTTATTTCCATTTGTTCTACTGTATAACTGCTTTTGTCTGGTTTGGGCTCAACTGCTGATGGTGACCCCATGGACTGTAGCCCACCAGGCTCCTCTGTCCATGGAATTCTCCAGGCAAGAAAGCTGGAGTGAGTAGCCATTGCCTTCTCCAGGGGATCGTCCCAGATCAGGAACTGAACCGGGGCCTTGTGCATTGCAGGTAGTTTCTTTGCCATCTGAGCCCCCAGGGAAACCCTCAACTGCTGATAATTGGTACCAGTTTGAAAGTTCTCCTGCATCCCTCTTCTGTTGCTCATCTTTCTATATTCTACTGTAAACCAGGCTTTGTGCTACGTGCTACAAATAAATAACATAAATGAAAAAGACATGGACTATAGCCTCCAGGCGCTTTCAGTCCAGTGGAATATGGGGACAGCTAACATGACAACAATGACTCTCAGTGAAGACAAATTGGCCATGCTATTGGAAATGCTTTGGCATAGTCAATAAGCAAAATAGATGTTTTTCTGGAACACTCTTGCTTTTTCGATGATCCAGCAGATGTTGGCAATTTGATCTCTGGTTCCTCTGCCTTTTCTAAAACCAGCTTGAACATCTGGTTCATGGTTCACGTATTGCTGAAACCTGGCTTGGAGAATTTTGAGCATTACTTCACTAGCGTGTGAGATGAGTGCAATTGTGCAGTAGTTTGAGCATTCTTTGGCACTGCCTTTCTTTGGGATTGGAATGAAAACTGACCTTTTCCAGTCCTGTGGCCACTGCTGAGTTTTCCAAATTTGCTGGCATATTGAGTGCAGCACTTTCACAGCATCATCTTTCAGGACTTGAAATAGCTCAACTGGAATTCCATCACCTCCACTAGCTTTGTTTGTAGTGATGCTTTCTCAGGCCCACTTGACTTCACATTCCAGGATGTCTGGCTCTAGGTCAGAGATCACAACATCGTGATTATCTGGGTCATGAAGATCTTTTTTGTACAGTTCTGTGTATTCTTACCACCTCTTCTTAATATCTTCTGCTTCTGTTAGGTCCATACCATTTCTGTCCTTTCTCGAGCCCATCTTTGCATGAAATGTTCCCTTGGTATCTCTAACTTTCTTGAAGATATCTCTAGTCTTTCCCATTCTGTTGTTTTCCTCTATTTCTTTGCATTGGTCACTGAGGAAGGCTTCCTTATCTCTTCTTGCTATTGTTTGGAACTCTGCATTCAGATGCTTAAATCTTTCCTTTTCTCCTTTGCTTTTCGCTTCTCTTCTTTTCATAGCTATTTGTAAGGCCTCCCCAGACAGCCATTTTGCTTTTTTGCATTTCTTTTTCTTGGGGATGGTCTTGATCCCTGTCTCCTGTACAATGTCACTAACCTCTGTCCATAGTTCATCAGGCACTCTATCTATCAGATCTTGTCCTTTAAATCTATTTCTTACTTCCACTGTATAATCATAAGGGATTTGATTTAGGTCATACCTGAATGGTCTAGTGGTTTTCCCTACTTTCTGTAATTTAAGTCTGAATTTGGCAATAAGGAGTTCATGATCTGAGCCACAGTCAGCTCCTGGTCTTGTTTTTGCTGACTGTATAGAGCTTCTCCATCTTTGGCTGCAAAGAATATAATCAGTCTGATTTCGGTGTTGACCATCTGGTGATGTCCATGTGTAGAGTCTTCTCTTGTGTTGTTGGAAGAGGGTCTTTGCTATGACCAGTGCATTTTCTTGGCAAAACTCTATTAGCCTTTGCCCTGCTTCATTCTGTATTCCAAGTCCAAATTTGCCTGTTACTCCAGGTGTTTCTTGACTTCCTACTTTTGCATTCCAGTCCCCTATAATGAAAAGGACATCTTTTTTGGGTGTTAGTTTTAAAGGTCTTGTAGGTCTTCATAGAACCGTCCAACTTCAGCTTCTTCAGCGTTACTGGTTGGGGCATAGACTTGGATTACTGTGATATTGAATGGTTTGCCTTGGAAATGAACAGAGATCATTCTGTCGTTTTTGAGGTTGCATCCAAGTACTGCATTTCAGACACTTTTGTTGACCATGATGGCTACTCCATTTCTTCTAAGGGATTCCTGCCTGCAGTAGGAGATATAATGGTCATCTGAGTTAAATTCACCCACTCCAGTCCATTTTAGTTCGCTGATTCCTAGAATGTCAATGTTCACTCTCCTGTTTGGCCATTTCCAATTGGCCTTGATTCATGGACTTAACATTCCAGGTTCCTATGCAATATTGCTCTTTACAGCATCGGACCTTGCTTCTATCACCAGTCACATCCACAACTGTGTATTGTTTTTGCTTTGGCTCTATCCCTTCATTCATTTTGGAGTTATTTCTCCACTGATCTCCAGTAGCATATTGGGCACCTACCGACCTGGGGAGTTCCTCTTTCAGTATCCTATCATTATGCCTTTTCATACTGTTCATGGGGTTCTCAAGGCAAGAATACTGAAGTTGTTTGCCATTCCCTTCTCCAGTGGACCACATTCTTTGACTGTGTGCATCACAATAAACTGTGGAAAATTCTGAAAGAGATGGGAATACCAGACCACCTGACCTGCCCCTTGAGAAACCTGTATGCAGGTCAGGAAGCAACAGTTGGAACTGGACATGGAACAACAGACTGGTTCCAAACAGGAAAAGGAGTACGTCAATTTTGTATATTGTCACCCTGCTTATTTAACTTATATGCAGATACATCATGAGAAATGCTGGGCTGGAAGAGGCAAAAACTGGAATCAAGATTGCTGGGAGAAATATCAATTACCTCAGATATGCAGATGATACCACCCTTATGGCAGAAAGTGAAGAGGAACTTAAAAGCCTCTTGATGAAAGTGAAAGAGGCGAGTGAAAAAGTTGGCTTAAAGCTCAACATTCAGAAAATGAAGATCATGGCATCCAGTCCCATCACTTCATGGGAAATAGATGGGGAAACAGTGGAAACAGTGTCAGACTTTATTTTTTTGGGCTCCAAAATCACTGCAGATGGTGATTGCAGCCATGAAATTAAAAGATGCTTACTCCTTGGAAGGAAAGTTCTGACCAACGTAGATAGCCAATTCAAAAGCAGAGACATTACTTTGCCAACAGAGGTCCGTCTAATCCTGTGGTAATGTATGGATGTGAGTTGGACTGTGAAGAAGGCTGAGCACCAAAGAATTGATGCTTTTGAACTGTGGTGTTGGAGAAGACTCTTGAGAGTCTCTTGGACTGCAAGGAGATCCAACCAGTCCATTCTAAAGGAGATCGGTCCTGAGTGTTCTTTGGAAAGACTGATGCTGAAGCTGAAAGTCCAGTACTTTGGCCACCTCATGTGAAGAGTTGACTCATTGGAAAAGACTCTAATACTGGGAGGGATTGGAGGCAGGAGGAGAAGGGGACAACAGAGGATGAGATGGCTGAATGGCATCACCGACTCGCTGGACGTGAGTTTGAGTGAACTCCAGGAGTTGGTGATGGACAGGGAGGCCTGGCATTCTGCAGTTCCTGGGGTCACAAAGAGTCAGACACAACTGAGTGACTGAACTGAACTCATTGGAAATGCTAAAGCACTTTACTATGAGGAATGTGAGTTCTGACTTCCTCAGCTGGGCATATATTATTTGTTTTTCACCTATGCATTTTGTAGACCTCAATTCTGCCACATATTTTGAAATACAAAGTGTATGTGTGTGTGTTTTTTTTCCTGAATGGCTATTGTGTGGTCTCCATTGTCTCCTACCAGAAACCAATTCATCTTTGGAATGGCTGGAATGTCATTTCATAATAAACTGGAGCTGAACACTCTGGTTGATTCTCCTTCAAAGAGTTTTGCTGGTTCTGGGAGCAGGGGAGGAGGGAGGAAGCAAAGACCAAGTTGTTCTTCTTGGCCAGGAAGCATCCCTTTGACACTGAACCTGGGATTGGTGGGATGAATTAGCAAATGAACCGAGGCATTGACAGCAGCATTCAGTCAAGCCTTCCCATGCAAAGGTGTCCCTTTCATTCTTGCAGAACTGAGGAGAACTAGTCTCATCAGAATAAGTAGTTTCTGACATTTGGGTCAGAATGAACGTGTGATAAGATAGTAGGCAGGAGGTAGAGTCTGGCTGTGCTGGGCTGATAACAGCCCCGAGCAAAGACTGCTGTGTGGCTCTGGAAAACAAGACCTGTAAACACAGCCCACGTTTGACACACTGGCAGTAGGGGAATTTTCAGAATATGTTCCTATCAGGAAAAATGACACAGCTCTCCACCCAGTCTCCTCAGAGTGGGAAGCATTATTGCACACTAGTGCCTACTGAGGCCTTGGCAATAGCCACAGTGAAAGGAAATGGCCACAGTGGTGCAGGGGTTTATAGAGTTGCTTACCATTGATGCAAATGGAGGGAAGAGCCTGTAGGAGAAGAGTGTAAAGAGGCTGGCTAGGTTGTAGTGAAGAAACCTATTGTCTGCTGAATCAGGGTAGAGACAATAAGAAACAGTAGGGACATTTTATAACCGCCTATCTTTCTGTTCTATTTGCAGTTTGAAATTTTGTGATAATAGTTCCCATTATGAGGGTGAAGGGGGCTAGACTAGGCCACCCCCAAATATGCCATTTTGTATAAGGATTATTTTGAGCTGAAGGCAGTTGAGAAGCAGCAAACACAGGAAGAGTTCGTTACCCTTCCCCACCTGCCTAAAAGAAGGATGTCAATTTCCCTTTATGAAGGGCTTCCTCCTCCCCCTTCCATACTAGTAAAACAAACCTCATCACCAGAGACTTTAACAAAGAAATTGCTAAAAAATCCTTTGTCTTCCATTAGTGTCTCCCAGGCTTCCCTGGTGGCTCAGATGGTAAAGAATTTGCCTATGATATGGGAGACCTGGGTTCAACCACTGGGTTGGGAAGACCCCCTGGAGAAGGGAATGGCTATCTACTCCAGTATTCTTGCCTGGAGAATCCCATGGACAGAGGAGCATCTTCCATATATTGGATTAGTCAAAAAGTTCATTTGGGAGTTTAAAAATCTGAAAAAAAATGTTTGGCCAACCCAATATATACCTTCCCAAAATTTCCCATGCCTGGAAGCCCAACACTTTGACCTTTGTCTTGTCACTTCTTCACAATTTGCAGGCCTCAGGTACAGAATCTAAAAGAGTAGAGAAAAATATTTTTCCCTCCCCTAAAGGGGCAAGGAAGTGGTTTTGGAGATAAATTCAGATGCTTTGGAAAGTCATTCACCCCTGACTTTCTACCAATGAGAACCATTGGTCTAGGAAAACCCTAAAACTTGGGGCCAATTTAGAGTTTTGGCTGAATGACTGAAGTCACTTGCCTTTGTCTTCCTGACTGACTCTGCTTCTGCTCCAGTGCTAGTGCATCAGGCACTCTGTTTTTTCTTTGACCAATACCCTGCTTCATACCCCTGTTTCAGTAACTGGGTTCTTTTGCAGTATCCCTGACATAAGCTCTTGGAAAGAGTTCTCAGAACCCACATTTCTCTAAAGGATGGGTCCTCTAATTTTAGAGTATATTGGAATTAGGTATATACTCTGCCAGACAAAATTCAGATTTCAGATAAATAACAAACAACTTTCAGTGTATGTTGTATGCAGTATTGGGGATGTATTTGTAAGAAAAATGATCTGTTGTTGATTGGAACTTCAAATTTCACTGGGCTTCCTGCATTTTTATTTTCTAAATCTGACAATAATAATCTGGGAACTTTGTTAAAGTGTAGATTTCTGGTTCCTACTCCAAGAATTCTAATTTGACATGACTGTGGTAGGGAATTTATTAGCAGGTTCATTAAGAAAGGTAGTCAAAGAACACACTTTCTGAAACACTAACCTGTACTACAGATCTGTGTGCAGCCCCTGAAAAAAAAAAAGTGAAAGTGAAAGTTAATTGCTCAGTCATGTCCGACTCTTTGTGACCTCATGGACTGTAGCCCACCAGGCTCCTCTGTCCATGGGATTCTCCAGGCAAGAATACTGGAACGGGTTGCCAATTCCTTCTCCAGGGGATCTTGTCCCTGTTCCCTGGTTAATTCTGGAACCTGGATTCTTTCCCCATGACCTGAGTCCTATACCTGGGTTCTGCTCCAATTCCAGACAGCACAAATGCCTAGCACTGTTGAAGGTAAAAGTGTCAGTCACTCAGTTGTGTCTGACTTTATGACCCCATGGACTGTAGCCTGCCAGGCTCCTCTCTCTATGGGATTTTCCCAGGCAAGAATACTAGAGTGGGTTGCCATTCCCTTTCCCTTCTCCAGAGGATCTTCCCAACTCAGGGATCAAACCTGGGTCTCTTGCATTATAGGCAGATTCTTTACCATCTGAGCCATGTTGCTTTGCATTGTTATGTTTATGCAAAGAAGCAACTTATTATGGAAACATTTCTCAAGGCCCATGGCTCTGGAGTGTAGAGAGGAATAGTGAGCATGATTCAGAATACTCTCAACTGAAAACAATAATTATAGAAATAACAGCAACAATATCTATCACTTATACAGCACCTGCTATGTGCCAGACACTATTTTAAGTGCTTTTACATGAGTTAACTCTTTTAATCTTCACAACAACTCAATAACATAAGGACTATTATTATCCCCATTTTAAGATGAAGAAACTGAAATACAGAGATTGTAAGTGGTGTGCCCAAGGTCTCACAGCAATTAAGTGACAGAGCCAGTCAGTTGGATCTATGTGAATTCACCTTAAATAAAATTCTTGGAGGGCAGTATCTAGTAACGGCCCTCAACAAAATTGTAAAGTGGGTGGTCTGCTTTCCTTACCCCCACCTCTCTTCTGGTCACCTTTTTTCCAGTCCTTAGTCATTTCTCATTTTTGTATGTTCTCTAATTTCCTCTTCATGTCCAACAACCTAACTCAGCTCTCTGTTTTCCCCAAGCATCACTTGACAAAAAAAGAAAGAAAGAAAGAAAAAGAAAAAAAAAAACAGGAAGTATTTACTAATAAGGCCGTTTTTTATCTGAAAACTACTTCAACAATGACACCTTCCTGAGCAAGAGAGAGGGAAAGGGAGCAGGAAGGGGGGGAGGTCTGTGTTCATGGCAGTTTGAGAGGTCGTGCCCAAGTTAAAGTTTCTAGGTAAATGTAGGCAAAAAAAGAATAAGAATGACCTTTCATCTCTGAAATATTTGGAACTGATGCCTTTTCTTTTTGACATGATCCTTGACATAGTGACCCATGTTTCTGTGAATTCTTTGCTGTGGCCATCTCTGGAAATCATTAGCTTCCGGTGTGGGTAAAGAATTCTGAAGGGTAGTTGCTCCAGATCTCAGTCCTTGAGTTCCAATAGCATTATTCTTTTGAACTGAGATCTCTCCATCTCAGCAGGAATTTTCTGCTGTGTCAGAAACAGGGTAGAAGAAGCAGTTATTCTCTTGAGCAAATACTTACCATTTCATTATTTAAAGTTTAACTATATAAATATACAAATATTTGTTGAATGAATGAAATTTGAAGCATGAAATCAATTGACTGTTTTAAACACGGTCTTGAAAAGACAGATCTTTTCTTAGGGTAAAATGGCGGAAGAATCTTTTTTCTTTCTTCCAGTGAGCGAATGGAGTGTGGTGAACTCACCCTTGATAGAGATAGGTTGGTCACTTAGAAGTGAATCAGGGGCCATGGGAAAGAGTTGGTTGCGCTATAAAATACCAATGTGAGGCTCCTTGTTCAAAAGGCAAGAACAAAGGGCACTTCAGTTCAGTTTGGTTCAGTCTCTCAGTCATGTCCGACTCTTTGCGTCCCCATGAACCACAGCACGCCAGGCCTCCCCGTCCATCACCAGCTCCCGGAGTTCACCTAAACCCATGTCCATCAAGTCGGTAAAGGTAGTAACATATAGAATGTTTTCCTTTCAAAAAAAATAAATGTAGGCAGTTCTAAGGAAAACTGTTGTTCAGCTATTATTGTCACAGTGAAGTAGGTCTGACCGCTAAGTGGAGTAAACATAAGGCTTGTCCCTCTTTAAAAAATGGAGGTAAAATTGCCTGTTGACTATAGAATCAAGCCTGATGCTATTAAACTGAACTATATCTCTTCTCTTGTCCCTGAAAATAGTCCCTGATGCAGAGAAAACCTGCCCTGTTAACTGCAGATCTCTGAATGGAATATATCCTGTCTGTGTCCTAATCAATACCTCAGTTTTGCAGAGTGTAATTGGCCTAGAATGTAGAGCTGTGTTCAGTGTCTCTTGGGCTGGTTGCACAATAAGAGTTGAACTGAAGCTACAGAAGAACTTGTCAGCAGCAAGCTGGCAGCCTAGGAAATGAAGGTATTTCACAAAGTGTAGGAGAGCAATAGAGTACTTTTGGAACAGGCAGAGCAAGAGAAAAATTAATTTGGTGAAGCTAGGAAGGTTTTATTTTTTATTTTTTCTCTTTTTCCAGAAGGAGAGTGTTGGGAAAGATTAATTAATTTATTCGTCCACGAATTCGGCCATCCATTCAACAAATATTTAATATGGGTCTATTTCCATGGTGGCTTAGATGGTAAAGCGTCTGCCTACAGTGTGGGAGACCTGGGTTCGATCCCTGGGTCGGGAGGATCCCCTGGAGAAGGAAATGGCAACCCGCTCCAGTATTCTTGCCTGGAAAATCCCATGGATGGAGGAGCCTGGTAGGCTACAGTCCACGGGGTCACAAAGAGTTGGACACAACTGAGCGACTTCACTTTCACTTCTCACTACGCATTAACCACCATTTAACAAACTAGTGATACAGGCTTGAAAAGGGAAAATTTCCAGGTTTTATGGAGCTTACATTCTAGTGATGAAAGATCTAGTGCAGAATTCTGCAGTTTGGATTCAGTAACATGGATCAAGACGATGGCCTATTGATTTACTGAGGTTACCACAAGCAGTGAGCCTATGGTCATGAGTGGCTAAAGTTCAAAACTAGGAAGCTAAGCTGTCACCATTTGGATGTCCTTCTCCCTCATTGCTTCTGGATCAAAACCTACTTGTCCCTCAAGGTCTCCTATTCCACTGCCTCCATAAAGCCTTATATAATGACTGCTGCTGCTAGACAAGTGTTTAGTCATGTCTGACTCTTTGTAACCCTGTAGACCATAGCCCACCAGGCTCCTCTGCCCATGGGACTTTTTCAGGCAAGAACACTGGAGTGGGTTGCCATTTCCTTCTCCAGGGGATCTTCCCCACCCAGGGATTGAACCCACGTCTCGTGTCTCCTGCATTGACAGGCAGATTCATTAGCACCACCTGGGACCTCCTCTATAATGACAACAGTGCACAATAGTCTCCTTTCCTTGCTTTCCACGTCTGACTCTTATACTTGATTATGCAAGGTCCATTTCCCAGCCACTTTTTGTGTGTTCTTACCTTGCTGGTGGTAGGCGTAGGGTGATGGAGTTGTAGCTGATAAAAGAAGACAGAGCCTTATTCTTCCCCACGGGGATCCAGGATCCCTCAAAGTCTTCCTCTGTCAGCTTCCTGACAGTATTGAGGGATTCAGAAAGACAATCCACTCTTCCAAAGGAGCCAGGAATTCCTTATCCAGTCTTGTTTTCTTTCTGTCCTAATGGGAGGTACCAATCTCTGTAGTCCTGGGAGCTGGGGAGAGGGGCAGAAGAATGCACATCAGTTGGGGTTCTTAGTTGTAAAGAGCTAAAACCTAAATGTGACTACTTTAGGCAAGGAAAAATTATTTGAGGCTTGTTAGAAGCTTATACAATCCCAGAGAAAGCCAGAGAGCCAACTTGGAGGCAAGGGAGTAAAAAATAACACTCAAAATCACAAAGCAAAAATGGAGATCCCCCTGTCACTGCTGCTGGACACAAATACCATAGCTTGAACTGTGAGAAAGAGAAAGGCAGACCTCGATGTGAAGGAGCTGGCCTGATGCTATCCCCAAAGCCTTGGTGCTGCTAGGAGCTGGTCTGGCACTCACAGTTGGGTCTTGGTATTCTCCTGTTAAACAACAATTTCACAAGACAGCCACATCAGACAGGGTCACCCTGTGATGGTTATGGATCAAGACATAAATGTAAACATTGCCCAAAGCACAGAAGTGACCAGACATCCCCCTCCACTGGCTAATGGAATGACTGCTGTTTCTTTACCAATTACAGCTTTAGCTTTGGGTCAGCACTCCCTCCTCCTAGGTAAGATTTATTAAGATACTCAATCATGGAATTACCTCTGCTTCCTAATAGCATCCAATTCAGAACAAAGTCCCACTTCCTCAACAAGCCCCCATCTCAAATCACCTAGTGTAGTGTTAGTCTCTCAGTCATGACCGACTCTTTGTGACCCCATGGACTGTAGCTCACCAGGCTCCTCTGTCCATGAAATTCTCCAGGCAAGAATACTGGAGTGGGTTGCCATTCCCTTCTTCAGGGAATCTTCCTGACCCAGGGATCAAATCCAGGTCTTGTGCATTTCAGGCAGATTCTTTGCCACTGAACCACTGAATCACCTAACACAAGTCCAAATCCTAAAATGCTGCTGCTGCCAAATCACTTCAGTCGTGTCTGACTTTGTGCGACTCCATAGATGGCAGCCCATCAGGCTCCTCTGTCCATGGGATTCTCCAGGCAAGAATACTGGAGTGGGTTGCCATTTCCTTCTCCAGTAAATTTTAAAATATGTCCTCTCTAATATCCTCCCTGTGGTATGCATTTTCTCTTTTGACAATGAGTGATAAACTCTACTTGCTAAACTACAAGATGTGCTCCTGGTAGTCTTTGTCTGGAGGGCATTGACAACTGCCAGTATCATTCACTGTGGGCACCAGACACTTCTCCTGGAGCCTCTGCAACTGCTGCCTCTGAAAATGAAATGGAACTGCCCCCACCTTAACCAGAATGCAGTCAATATAATATCTGCTGCTCTGCATCACTAGCTTCCAATTCTAGGTCTGAGTAGGAAAACGTGACTGAAAGAGCCTAGGTAACATGCCTGTACTGGAGCAGTAGGGAGGCTTAGAAAGGAAGTGCCTTCTCTGGGGGTCTGGGACTTCTAAGGTGAGGAATTCTCAAAACATAGGAAGAGTGTTAAAAAGTGGTGACTAGCTGTTGCAGACACTGTGAGTTCTCCATTCAGATCCCCAGGGATTATTTTAGGATTTGGTGCATCTATGCCCCGGCTACTATGAGTGCTGCTGCAAGGTCACATGTATAACCTTCTCTGTGGGACTGCCCTTGGGCAATCAAAACCACCTCACCTAGAAATTCTCTGTCTCCTAGGACTGACCATAGCCAATGACTGATTGGGGCAGAAGCAGTACAAAATCCCTACCCCTTTTGTCTCAAGGTAGGAAGGACCCTTTTGAGCCATTTATACATACCCAGAGTTACCTGTGTGATCAGGTAATGGTAGATTTCATGTGAAGTAACATCCTTGCTTAGCTTTATTCCTCACTCTCCCTTTTTCCCTTCACAGTTTTCTCCCGAAAACATTCTCTTAAAAAAATCACTTGCACAGGAATCCATTCTGAGGAATCAGTCTTAAAATGACATCTAATGTCCATACCTTTGGCTACCCAATATCAACATATATCCTTTTCCATACATAAACTTCACAACAACAAAGGCCTCTGTGTAATAGAACTATTTCTGACATAAATGAAAGCATGACAAAGAGTGGCATCTCAAACTCTGATTAGTTACTGTATATTCAGATCTCAATCCAGGGTCTTTGGGTGATGCGCATTTATCCTCTGGTTCCATCACATTTTGATATTCTACAAATGAAGGACTCTATAACATTAACCACTATGTGTAGTACAATTGGAGGGGAGATGAAATATGTCACCTGAAGGAAGAAACTCTGGGTAGATATTACAGTCTACTTTTTGAAACTTTACCTGTTCTACTCAGTCTATATTTCTTTTGCCCCTCCTTAGTCAGCAGCTAAGCTGATAAAGTTTCTTTACCTCATGACCTAAACCTTCATTGCTGAGGTGTCATGGTTTTTGGGGGCCTGCCTGTATGTGGTTGTCTAAGTCTCCCTTTTTAACTTTGGCACTAAAATGGCAGCAGAAGTGCCTCAAAGGATCCTCTGTGTGTTCCAGAGATACTCCTGCCCACTTTCACTCTGCAGTGGCAACCCTATATCATACTATCTAGCTCTGAAACTCCCATCTTGGGTGTTATTCTGGTGAAACAAATAGCCCAAAATATTCAGATGGCTGTCTCTTCTTTTATGTATCAGACATGCCATTGTGTGTCTGTCTAGAAGTATATCTTTCTCAAGTTCTGAAACTTCTAAACCAGAAGAACCATACAGTTTTGTGAGGAGGCTAGCAGATGTCATAGTGGGATGAGCCACTCCAACTTCCAGCCCTTGGTTCCTAGGGTACTGGATCTAATAGCAGCACTGTCTACTGGTCACTAGTTCAGAGCATATGCCACATCCTATAGGATAACATATCCAGTGTTCAGATCCTGCCCAGTGTTCACAGACCCTGTGATTGAGTTTTTAATAGACCTCTGCACTGGTCTACCAGGATAACTGCTCCTGGCTTATGATGTTTGTGGTAAGATCAGTGAGTCTTGTATTAGTCCATTACTTTCATTTTTTCTCCATAAAATGGGTTTCTTTTTTTAAATTAAATTAAATTTTATTTTTTTTTAAATTATTATTATTATTATTTACTTTACAATATTGTATTGGTTTTGCCATACATCAACATGCATCCACCACAGGTGTACACGTGTTCCCCATCCTGAACCCCCCTCCCACCTCCCTCCCATACCATCCCTCTGGGTCATCCCAGTGCACCAGCCCCAAGCTTCCTGTATCCTGCATCGAACCTGGACTGGCGATTCGTTTCTTATAAGATATTATACATGTTGAGTTTCTTGTGAGTGATGCAATGGCAGTGAAAAGAACATTCAATAAATCTATTAGTAGTAGAGCTGGCCGAACCATTGCCAGTTGGAAAAGCAAATCCATGTCAGAGTATTATTTCCAGACAGGACAAACAGCTTTCTTTTCCCTAATGGAGGAAAGCCAAAGTAACTGACCTACTACCAGATCTCTTTGTGGAATGGGACCCAATCAGACACTTAGCCTGGGGCTCTGCTGCTGACAGTTTGGGTACTCAGCAGATACAGTAGCCCAGTGAACATTGGTGAGGGAGAATCCATGGGATTGATGCCATGTATCACCTCTATCTTTGCCTTCATGGAGCTCACCACTTTATGTGAGTCCTGGAGGGACAGGGAAAAGAGGCTGACTGACATCCATTATGATAGGAGCATTTTGTCCACTTGATCATTGAGAGATTTTTGTAGAGTGGTGCCCTTTTGGTGAGCCATCATACAGGATGTAAATACTCTCATGAACTAGAATTAATTCTGATCCTGTAAAGTTGAGATGATGCTGGGGGTCAGGAGGCACAAAATGAAACAGTACAGGGGAAACCTCCAAGTGAATTTTAAAGTATGGTTAGTACATCTATACTCAGCCCCTTGCTAATGGTTAAGCCAGGAATCTTTCGAGTGGTGAGTGAAGTCTAACACCTGACTGATGAAGTTATACCTCTGAAGAGAGGAAGCTTCTGAGAGGCCTTTCATTGACAGAGAGGTAGAAAGAGCCTAGGACTTAGAATCTGAAAACCTGACTTTGACTTTCAGCTCTGTCATTTAAGCTGTATGACCATGGGCAACATGCTTTGCCTCTCTTGGTTTAACCTTCCTTTTCTATAAAACAGGATTAATAATAGTTTCTTTGCCAACCTCATGGAATTCTAAGGTCCAAAATGTGATGATTCATTCGGAAGTGTTTAACAAACTATGAAGTTCCGTACAAGTATAAAATTAATTTTTCCCATAAAGGAAGGACTTCCACAAATTCTGTTGAACTTGGAGGAGAAAGCACAAGGACCAGGTCAGATGCTGTGACTTCCTGGGAGCATGGACCAGGCTGATGGACAGGTCCATAATTGCCAATCTCACTGGCCCTGTGCTTTAGACCAAGAGGCCTGTGGAGCAGGCAGACGTACCATAATCTGGAAGAGCCCATCTGAGAGAAGGCTTAAAGTCAATTTCCAGCTGTGCCTTTTGAATCTGTCTCAGAGACAGAAAATCAGCATGTATGCACATGTTCTAGGCTAATAACTCCCTCGATGGTTGACTTTGAAAACCAAGGAAGCAGATAATAAGGAAGCCACAGAGAGTTTTTATTGGCTCAGGAGCCAAAGGAATTACTTCTGGGAAAACTAACAAACAAACAAATGCAATGTTCTGAAACAAACCCCATTTCTTCCCTACCTAAACCTTGGAATATTTCTCCAGAGTACAGAATGAGATGGGTAAATGATGAGTCTGTTTCCTTGGATTCATGTAGATGATCAATTTAAATAATCCACAAAAATAGTCCACTTTGGGGCTCAGTGTATGCATGTGTGTTTGTAAGTAATCCACACTCTGTGTGCACTCCCCATCTCTAAAGCAAAAACAGACCCTTGTCGTGCAACGTTAATTGTTAGATGAGAAAGCAGAAGGCTCCAGGGAACAATGGGAATGAATGATCCTGCAGAAGAAGGGAGGCTTGATCAGAGATGCATAGAGCCTGTAATGTGTTAGTCACTCAGTCGTGTCTGACTCTTTGTGACTCCATGGACTGTAGCCCTCCAGGCTCCCCTGTCCATGGGATTCTCCGGGCAAGGATACTGGAGTGGGTTGCCATTTCCTTCTCCAGGATATCTTCCCAACCCAGGGATTGAACCCATGTCTCTTGCATCTCTTACATCTCCTGCATTGGTAGGCAGGTTCTTTACCACTAGTGCTACCTGGGAAGCCCTGGATGAGCCTAAAGGACAAAAATACCTTTGGCTAAGACTGCAGGGTTTGCTGTTATGTTGGTAGCTATAGATAATCTTCCTAATAATGCAATGCTGAATTCTGCACAACTACAAAGTGTGAGGGGAGAACACTTGTTTTGGTACTTTATCACATGTCCTTGACATGCCTTTCTCAAGGTCTTGGCCCCCTGGCAGCTTACAGTGAGAGCAGCAGATGACATTGTCATACATCTCAGATAATAGAGGCTATTGAGCCAAAGCCCTCTGTGTTCTTAATATCAGCATCTGCTTTCTGATTCTTCACTTCTTCGTTCCAAAAGAAAGATCACATAATTATCAAGTGGCAGAGCCAGGATTCACACACTGTCTGACTAGTTCCAGAACTTGAATTTAGATGATGACACACTCTCTGCTCGCTGGGATTGGTGACATGGTATGGACTGGCAACCTCCTCCATTTGGCAAAACTCTCCACCCAGTCTTAGTAAAAAGCCTGAAACATATTTTTCTGAAATAGACCATCCCTTATTACTTACCCTCAACCAACCCTATTCCCTCCCATCTCCTATACCCAAATCCTGACTCCTATACCCAAATCCTGAGGTGTTGCCATCATTTTTTTAACTCCTGGAATTACATTTCAGAAAATCAGTACCTTGTACAACTAGCTAAGGGTCATTGGAGTCTAGATGTGCAGGTTTTGTGTGCAGAAGATTGAATTCTCAATTACATTCTGTTCCCTGAATACTGAAGAATCATGAAGCACAGGCCGTGAAGCAAGCCACAGAGCTCCTGGGGATTTGGTTATTAGTTGTCAGGGCTGGAAGCTTTAGTACGACTCTCTGTAGAGCAATGGGAGGTGATGAAGACCTTAAGTTATTTTAAAAGATGCTAAGGATTCTTTCTGACTTCCATTGCCTGAGGCTAGTGTGCAGTTTCAATACAAAAGTATTGGTTTGGCTAGTACCCTGTGCCCAGCAACATGCTAGATGTTATGAGAGATTGAAAGCCCAAGAAATGATTCTTGTTCCTAAGACCTTTCAATCTAGTTGAGAAGACATGATACATAACATATCAATATAGAACTTTGTATAATTATGTTAAAAATTATATGTAATCTAATACCAGTATGAAAAGTGAAAGTATCAGTCGCTCAGTCATGTCTGACTCTTTGCAACCCCATGGACTCTATTCTGCCAGGCTCCTATGTCCATGGGATTCTTCAGGCATGAATGCTGTAGTAGGTAGTCATTCTCTTCTCCAGGAGATCTTCCCAACCCAGGGATCAAACCCGGTATGAAAGGTGTTACAGAAAGTCAGAAAAAAAGTGAAACAAATAATATAATACCACCTACTATTTTATTTAACACTAAATATGTGACAGATATTTCCTAAGTACTTAAAAGAATTTTAAGCAAGTCAGGTAACTTGCTCATGGTCACACAGCTCGTGAGTGGCAGCCCTGGATTTCAACCCAGGCAGTATGGAACCATTGTTACCTAGTGCTCTATTCTGCCAAAATTTCAGTTATTGGAATAGTATTCATGAATGCTGTGAGACTGTCTTTTAGCTCTAAAATCTACACTGTGACAAGGCTTGAGGGATGGTGTAGCTTTGGAAGATCATGGAGTATTTTGCAGTTTAAAAATAGTATAATGGCGTCACATTGGTTATAACTTTTCATTGAGCACCTATTTGACAGTTTTCTTTTGCAGTGCAGTGGATTGTTTGTATGTTAAGAATCCTATAGCGATAGTCTGATATAATAAGAGGAATATGGGCTTTGGAGTCAGACAAACCTGGCTTTGGGTCTTGGATCTGTCTGTACTAGCTATGTAACTATGGCTTAGTTTCTTAACCTCTCTGAGTTAAATACAAAGTCACATTAGTTTTTCTTTTCTGTCTCTATTCATCTTAAAAAAACTTTTTATTTTGCACTGGGGTATGGGCTTCCCTGGGGGCTCAGATGTTAAAGAATCTGCCTGCAATGCAAGAGGCCCAGGTTTAATCCCTGAGTTGGGAAGATTCCCTGGAAAAAGGAAAGGCTACCCACTTCAGTATTCAGTATTCTTGCCTGGAGAATTACATGAACAGGGGAACCTGGCGGGCTGCAGTCCATGGGGTCACAAAGAGTCAGACATGACTGAACAACTAACATACATACACACAGCTGATTAACAGACCATGTTGTGATAGTTTCAGATAAACAGTGACGGACTCAGCCATACATATACATGTATCTGTTCTCTTCTAAACTCCCTTCCCGTCCAGGTCACATAACATTGAGCAGAGTTCCACAAAATCATACTGGTTCTAAACAGCTCTTTCATTGCACACTTAATAGAGACCATGATCTTTATATGCATAACCTCATTTAACCCTCATGGCAACTCCATGAGCTAGGAATTACTATCCTGATTTTACAGATGAAGGAACTGTCCTAGGTCAACTGATTAGTAAATAGTAGTGTAGGGATTCCAGTCCTGGCTTGTAATTATGTTCTGTAACTGCTACCACTACAGACTAGGCCATGATTTTAGCTGGATGTCCTACGTTAAGACTCAATTTAAACATGCAGAACACTGAAACATATTCTTAGGTGGTCCCCCAGTGCGTGGCCATTTTATTGCAATTTCACACAAATTAAAAGAACATCAAGAACATGATACTTATGAAAGGTTCTTAAGTATTTAAATATTGTGAAAGTGTTAGTTGTTCAGTCGTGCCTGACTCTTTGCAACCCCATGGACTGTATGAACTGTAGCCTGCCAGATTCTTCTGTCCATGGAATTCTCCAGGCAAGAATACTGGAATGGGTAGTCTTTTCCTTCTCCAGGGGACCTTCCCAATCCAGGGACTGAACCAGGATCTCCTGCACTGCAGGCAGATTCTTTGCTGTCTGAGCCATCAGAGAAGCCCTCTTAAATATTAAATAACCTTATTGGTAGCTCAGATTGTGAAGTGTCTGCCTGCAATGTTGGAGACCTGGGTTCAATCCCTGGGTCAGGAAAATCTCCTGGAGAAGGAAATGGCAACCCACTCCAGTACTCTTGCTTGGAAAACTCCATGGATGGATGAGCCTGGTAGGCAGTCCATAGGGTCGCAAAAGGTCAGATACGACTGAGCAACTTCACTTTCACTTTCATGCATATAATTATTAATTTGCAAGAATAAATAGGTGATAATGCAGTGACAGGGAGGGGGGAGAAGAGTAGTGAGAAGCAGTCTGTTCTACCAGATATTCAAACAGATGTTGTAAGGTGACAAGAGTTAAAACATGGTGGTATGTGAGAGAATAAGCATATCAACAATAACAAAACTACATAGCACTTGAATAGGTCCTTGTAGAAAAATTACTAGATATATGATCAGAGATATATGCTGAGATATTCAATAACTATCTACTGAATGAATGAATGAATGGGGCATTGCCAATCAGTGAGGTGTTAAATGCTTATATGAAAACTTCACTGTACGTGTTGAGCATCTTTACATAGATTATTGCTCATAAATTTCACAACAAACCTGAGAAGAAGATAACACTTTCACTGTGTGGATGAGGAAACAGAGGCCAAGAGGTCTTAAGAAAAAATAAAGACCAAATTCACACAGCCCATGAATAAGAAACCAGAACATGAACCCAAGTTTATCTGATCCCACATCCTGTTTTCCTCTATTACATCACACTGTTTCAAAATTAGTAGTAGTGTTTGTGTAAGGGAGGCTGCCTCATGGGTTTTAATTTGGAGTTTTTTGCTATTGCCTATATATATATATAATTAAAACCCCTGTTGTATTCAAAATAATAGACAACCAATGTGACAGAAAGAGAATGTTTTCCATCTATAAGAAAGGTTCTCAAGGACTATAACCATGCCTCACTAAGCTGATACGCTAAACTTGATTACTGGAACCTCAACCTTAGGGCAACAGAGCTTGCATTGAAAGTGAAAATGAAAGTCCCTTGGTTGTGTCCTACTCTTTGTGACCCCATGGACTGTAGAGTCCATGAAATTCTCCAGGTCAGAATACTGGAATGGAGAATCCATTCTCTTCTCCAGGGGATCTTCCCAGCCTAGGGATCAAACCCAGGTCTCCCACATTGCAGGCAGATTGTTTACCAGCTGAGCCATCAGGGAAGCCCAAGAATACTGGAGTGGGTATCCTATACCTTCTCCAGCAGATCTTCATGACCCAGGAATCAAACTGGGGTCTCCTGCACCAGAGGTGGATTCTTTACCAGATGGGTTACAATAGTGAGTGGTTAAAGAAGCATGTTTAAGGTAGCCTAACCTGCACTCAATATGCCAGCAAATTTAGAAAACTCAGCAGTGGCCACAGGACTGGAAAAGGTCAATTTTCATTCCAATCCCAAAGAAAGGCAATGCCAAAGAATGCTCAAACTACCGCACAATTGCACTCATCTCACATGCTAGTAAAGTGATGCTCAAAATTCTACAAGCCAAGCTTCAGCAATACATGAACCGTGAACTTCCTGATCTTCAAGCTGGTTTTAGAAAAGGCAGAGGAACCAGAGATCAAATTGCCAACATCCGCTGGATCATGGAAAAAGCAAGAGAGTTCCAGAAAAACATCTATTTCTGCTTTATTGACTATGCCAAAGCCTTTGACTGTGTGGATCACAATAAACTGTGGAAAATTCTGAAAGAGGTGGGAATACTAGACCACCTGGCCTGCCTCTTGAGAAACCTATATATAGGTCAGGAAGCAACAGTTAGAACTGGACATGGAACAACAGACTGGTTCCAGATAGGAAAAGGAGTACATAAAGGCTGTATATTGTCACCCTGCCTATTTAACTTATATGCAGAGTACATCATGAGAAACGCTGGACTGGAAGAAACACAAGCTGGAATCAAGATTGCCGGGAGACATATCAGTAACCTCAGATATGCAGATGACACCACCCTTATGGCAGAAAGTGAAGAGGAACTAAAAAGCCTCTTGATGAAAGTGAATGAGGAGAGTGAAAAAGTTGGCTTAAAGCTCAACAATCAGAAAACTAAGATCATGGCATCTGGTCCCATCACTTCATGAGAAATAGATGGGGAAACAGTGGAAACAGTGTCAGACTTTATTTTTTGGGGCTCCAAAATCACTGCAGATGTTGACTGCAGCCATGAAATTAAAAGACGCTTACTCCTTGGAAGGAAAGTTATGACCAACCTAGATAGCCAATTCAAAAGCAGAGACATTACTTTGCCAACAGAGGTCCGTCTAATCCTGTGGTCATGTATGGATGTGAGAGTTGGACTGTGAAGAAGGCTGAGTGCCAAAGAATTGATGCTTTTGAACTGTGGTGTTGGAGAAGACTCTTGAGAGTCCCTTGGACTGCATGGAGATTCAACCAGTCCATCTGAAGGAGATCAGCCCTGGGATTTCTTTGGAAGGAATGATGCTAAAGCTGAAACTCCAGTACTTTGGCCACCTCATGCGAAGAGTTGACTCATTGGAAAAGACTCTGATGCTGGGAGAAATTGGGGGCAGAAGGAGAAGGGGACGACAGAGGATGAGATGGCTGGATGGCATCACTGACTCGATGGACATGAGTCTGCTTGAACTCCAGGAGTTGGTGATGGACAGGGAGGCCTGGCGTGCTGTGATTCATGGGGTGGCAGAGTCGGACATGACTGAGCGACTGAACTGAACTGAACCTTGCTTTGTCCACTTCCCAGACAAGA
This sequence comes from Bos mutus, assembly GCF_027580195.1. Classification (NCBI taxonomy): domain Eukaryota; kingdom Metazoa; phylum Chordata; class Mammalia; order Artiodactyla; family Bovidae; genus Bos; species Bos mutus. The sequence goes on from NC_091646.1 coordinate 54,397,514, forward strand.
GTCTCAGGATTTTACTCAGAGTCTGGAAAGATGACAGTATGTAACCCAGCTAGCAGCTCACCTATTCATGAGTTAGTGAACCAATTTTTTCAAGTATGCCATCAGAAACAAGTTTAATAATGCCCCTTGGCCATAATCCCTCAGAAGGGACACTGGGAGGTAGTTTATCCTACACACACACTCTAAAATAGCAGGCCAAGATTTATATGCTCACTCTACATGGTGAAAATGTAGTCTGGTTGAAATGATTGATTGGTTGGTAATTTTCAGCATAAAAGACCAATACAGACCTTCTTCAAAGCAAATCATCTTAATGTTAGCAGCAGCAGCAGCATAAATATATGTTGATTAGGTAATTTACATGTCATTTAAGCATTACAACAAATCTTGCAATGTCAATACTATTATTATCATCCTTATTGTACAGAGGAGGAAGTTGAAAGACCAAGGAACTTGCCAAGGGCACACAATCTCTTAGTAAGTGTAGAGAAATTCCTTCTTCTACCATTATCACTGATAAAGATTATTTATTACCTTAGTGCATCTGAATTAAATTTGAGAAGAGGATTTCCCTCCTCCTCACTAGCCCAAGCCTGTAGAATTGCATTTTATCTGCAAAGAAATGGTGGAGAAAGCCATGAGGATTTAAGATTTAGACTATTGAGTATTAGCTGGTCCTTCTTATTTGTGCTGTGTGCTTAGTCACTCAGTCATGTCTGACTCTTTGCAACCCCATGGACTGTAACCTGCTAGGCTCCTCTGTCCATGGGGATTCTCCAAGCAAGAATACTGGAGTGGGTTGCCATGCCCTCCTCCACGGGATCTTTCCAACCCAGGGGTCAAACCAAGGTCTCCCGCATTGCAGGCAGATTCTTTACCATCTGAGCCACCAGGGAAGCCCAACAATCCTGGAGTGGGTAGCCAATTCCTTCTCCAGGGTAACTTCCCAACTCAGGAATTGATTGGGGTCTCCTGCATTGGAGACGGATTCTTAACCAGCTGAGGTGTCCAGGAAGCACCTTGTCTGATCCATGCCTAAACTGATGAAACCTGCATACTTCCATACCACTCCAGTACTCTTGCCTGGAAAATCCCATGGACAGAGGAGCCTGGTAGGCTGCAGTCCATGGGGTCGCAAAGAGTCGGACACGACTGAGTGACTTTACTTTCACTTTGATGCACTGGAGAAGGAAATGGCAACCCACTCCAGTGCTCTTGCCTGGAGAATCCCAGGGACAGGGGAGCCTGGTGGGCTGCCATCTATGGGGTCACACAGAGTCAGACACGACTGAAGTGACTTAGCAGCAGCAGCAGCATATTTCCTACCTGGCTCTTGGGAATGTTCTTCCACAGATGGTTCTCTGCATATATCATAGTCTGTTTCATCTCTTGAAAAGACTAATTATCAGTCATGATCACTGCCCTTGAGATGCTTACCATCTACACAAATGATAATGTGTGTGGGTAGCGTCACTGCTGGTATGGTTAAAATTTTTGAAAATGGCACACAGATTCAATCTTAAATGCTTTGCAGCAAAGGAGGAACATTTTACATAAATTAAAAGCTTCGTGGGAGTGAGTGTGAAGGGGGTTTAATCTGTTTGGAAAGTACCCAAGAAGATTTTGCACTAACTTTTGACTGCATGGAGGTCAATTGTAGGAGCTATTTGGAAAATAGGAATGGATGGGGGTGAACATGGTGCATAAAGGTATGAGAGAAAAGCCTGATATTGGGAATGTTGAGAGAAGGCTTGAAAGAAGAAATGGAAAGCCTGACTCTGGGAGTATTCAGAGGAGAACACATATAGCTCTGAATTCACTGGATAAGTAAGAACTTAGGTTTATGTAAGAGAGAGAAGATAGAAAGTGAGAAACAGTTAAAGTTCTACTCAGGCTGGGAGCTAACTATGGTTATTGGATGTTTTATAATAGAAAGAAACTAATGTGGCTCTCTGGACTGAACAGATCAGTGGTATTATTGGTTCTGAGTTCTTCTTGCAGGTTAAGGCCAGCTTCTTGTACTGAACATAACTAGCATGTATGGTCTACTTTTCGTGTGCCAGAATCTGGCTAGGCCTTTCACATATATTATCTCCTGTCATCCTCAAAACAACTTCACAAAGTACAGTCCCTAACAGATGGGAAATGTAAGGCCCATGGAGATAAAGTGACAAGTCCAAGTTTACACAGATTGTAAGTGGCTGAGCTCAGGCCTGCTTGACTCCAAACCACATGTGCTTCCCCAGATGCTCCATCTTGGGCAGTGTACCAATCTTTTCATCCTTTACAATATGGGACAGAACTCAAGAAATTAGCATGGCTGGCAGACAGACTAGTAACTCTCTGATGAGTCATCTTGTAAAGGACATATGCAATCATTTGTGATTCCACTTGCCTCTATTGAAATCTACACATAATCTGAAGTAACAATGTTATTCTCCTCTCTCTACTGTTAAACTTCTTACCAGGCTGATTCATAAGGGATAATCAGTTATCAGTATCAGTTCGGTCACCCAGTCATGTCCAACTCTTTGCGACTCCATGGACTGCAGCAAGCCACACTTCCCTATCCATCACCATCTCCTGAAGCTTGCTCAAGCTCATGTCCAATGAGTCGGTGATGCCATCCAACCATCTCATTCTCTGTCGTCCCCTTCTCCCACTTTTAATCTTTCCCAGCATCAGGGTCTTTTCCAATGGGTCAGATTTTTGCATCAGGTGGCCAAAGTATTGGAGCTTCAGCCTCAGCATCAGTCCTTCCAATGAGTATTCAGGACTGATTTCCTAGGATTGACTGGTTTGATCTCCTTGCCATCGAAGGAACTCTCAAGAGTCTTCTCCAACACCACAGTTCAAAAGCATCAATTCTTTGGCGCTCAGCTTTCTTTATGGTCCAACTCTCATATCCATACATGACTACTGGAAAACCATAGCTTTGACTAGATGGACTTTGTCAGCAAAGTAATGTCTCTGATTTTTGATATGCTGTCAGGGTTCGTCATAGTTTTTCTTCTAAGGAGCAAGTATCTTTTCATTTCATGGCTGCACTCACCATCTGCAGTGATTTTGGAGCCCAAGAAAATAAAGTCTGTCACTGTTTCCATTGTTTCATAAGGGATAATAGTGGATAAGGGATAATAGTGATCAATAAAGGATTAATAGTGGATAAATCACTTCATGGGAAATAGATGGGGAAACAGTGGAAACAGTGTCAGACTTTATTTTTTTGGGTTCCAAAATCACTGCAGATGGTGATTGCAGCCATGAAATTAAAAGATGCTCACTCCTTGGAAGGAAAGTTATGACCAACCTAGATAGCATATTCAAAAGCAGAGACATTACTTTGCCAACAAAGGTCCATCTAGTCAAGGCTATGGTTTTTCCAGTGGTCATATATGAATGTGAAAGTTGGACTGTGAAGAAAGCTGAGAGCCAAAGAATTGATGCTTTTGAACTGTGGTGTTGGAGAACACTCTTGAGAGTCCCTTGGACTGCAAGGAGATCCAACCAGTCCATCCTAAAGGAGATCAGTCCTGGGTGTTCATTAGAAGGACTGATGCTAAAGCTGAAACTCCAGTACTTTGGCCACCTCATGCGAAGAGTTTAGTCATTGGAAAAAACCCTGATGCTTGGAGAGATTGGTGACAGGAGGAGAAGGGGACAACAGAGGATGAGAAAGCTGGATGGAATCACTCACTTGATGGACATGAGTTTGAGTGAACTCCGAGAGTTGGTGATGGACAGGGAGGCCTGGCATGCTGCGATTCATGGGATTGCAAAAAGTCAGACACGACTGAGCGACTGAACTGAACTGAATTGAAGGGATAATAGTGATCAATTTTTGCTTATCATTTCTCTTGGTGGAAGAATATCTGTGCAGTAAATCAGTCGATAAACAGAAAACAGGAAGAAGGGAGGCAAATAAAGAGTCCGTCCAGTCATTAAGGTTCCACTATACAGAAGATGAGATGGCTGGATGGCATCACTGACTTGATGGATGTGAGTTTGAGTGAACTCTGGGAGTTGGTGATGGACAGGGAGGCCTGGCAGGCTGCGATTCATGGGGTTGCAAAGAGTCGGACACAACTGAGCGATTGAACTGAACCGAGGCAGTTAACACGTGAATTCATCCATGGCTTCCCGTTAACTATAGGAAAATGTAAATATAGATCTAGAAAATATGGAATACTTCCTCGTCCCAGGTAACATTAGTAACATGGGGTCAGACAACTGACTTTTCTTCTAAGAGATTAGGCTACAGTGTTGTTGTTTTTTTTTAATAAATACATTTATAAAAATATATAAATTTGTAGTAGTGCCAGAATCTCTAGGATTCCACCCCTCAGACACCATATATGTATATGTTGTTCAAATGTGGTGAAAACACATAGCATAGAATGTATCATCTTAACCATGTTAAGTGTACAGTTCTGTAATGTTAACTATATTCACTCTGCTGTACATCAGATCTCTGGAACTTTTTCATTTTGCAAAACAAAAACTCTGTATGCACTAAACAACAATTCCCTACTTCCCCTCCCTGCAGCCTGTGGTAATCCCCAATCTACTTTGTGTCTCTATGTGTTTGACTAGTTAAAATACTTCATATAAATGGTATCATATAGTTCTTGTCTTTTTGTGACTGGTTCACATCACTTCCCTGGAGGCTCAGAGGGTAAAGCATCTGTCTGCAAGGCGGGGGACCTTGGTTCGATCCTTGGGTCAGGAAGATGCCCTGGAGAAGGAAATGGAAACCCACTCCAGTATTCTTGCCTGGAGAATCCCATGAATGGAGGAGCCTGGTAGGCTACAGTCCATGAGGTCACAAAGAGTCAGACACGACTGAGCGACTTCACTTTTTTTTTCTTTTTCAAGTCACTTAGCATAATATCATCAAGGTTCGTTTAGATCCTATATTAAAACTTCTTGAAGGCCCTCCTTGTATAAGTGAGAGTTATTACTTTTTTTCATTGTAGTAAAATACATATAAGATTTAACTTTAGTGACATTTAGTGTATTCACAACATTGTGCAGTTATTACCACTTTCTACTTCCAGAACATTTTACTACCTCCAAATAAAACCCCATATCCATTAAGCAGTCAGTCTCGATTCCTCCCTCATTCTAACTTCTGGCAACCACTAAATTGGCTTTCTGTTTATATGGATTTACCTATTTAGGATATTTTGTATAATCAGAATCACATAATATGTCGCCTTTGGTGTCTAGTTTCTTTTACTCAGCAGAATGTTTTTAAATTTCAGCCATATTTTAGCATGTGTCAGAATTTCCTTCCTTTTTATGGCTGATTAATGTTCCATTGTATGGTTATATTACATTTTGTTTATTGACTTATCATTTGGATATTTGGGTTGTTTCTACCTTTTGGCAATTTTATTTTTTAATTTATTTATTTATTATAATTGAAGACTAATTACTTTACAATATTGTGGTGGTTTTGCCATACATTGACATGAATCAGTCACGAGTGTACATGTGTCCCCCCATCCTGAACCCCTCTCCCACCTCCCTCTGCATCCCATGCCTCTGGGTTGTCCCATTGCACTGACTTTGAGTGCTTTGTTTCATGCATGGAACTTGGACTAGTCATCTATTTCACATATGGTAATATACATGTTTCAATGCTATTTTCTCAAATCATCCCACCCTCACCTTCTCCCACAGAGTCCAAAAATCTGTTCTTTATGTCTCTTTCACTGTCTCACATATAGAGTCATCGTTCCCACCTTTGTAAATTCTATATATATGCATTAATATACTGTATTGGTGTTTTTCTTTCTAACTTACTTCACTCTGTATAATAGGCTCAAGTTTCATCCATCCACCTCATTAGAACTGACTCAAATGTGTCCTTTTTAATAGTTGGGTAATATTCCATTGTGTATATGTACCACTGCTTTCTTATCCATTTCTCTGCCAAAGAACATCTAGGTTGCTTCCATGTCCTAGCTATTGTAAACAGTGCAGTGATGAGCATTGCGGTACATGTGTCTCTTTCAGTTCTGGTTTCCTTGATGTGTATTCCCAGCAGTGGGATTGCTGGGTCATATGGCAGTTCTAGTTTCAGTTTTTTAAGGAATCTCCACATTGTTCTCCATAGTGGCTATTCTACTTGCATTCACACCAACAGCATAAGAGGATTCCCTTTTTTCCACACCCTCTCCAGCATTTATTGTTTGTAGACTTTTTGATAGCAGCCATTCTGACCGGCATGAGCCATTCTGACCTCATTATGATTTTGATTTGCATTTCTCTGATAATGAGCAATATTGAGCATCCTTTCATGTGTTTGTTAGACATCTGTATGTCTTTTTGGAAAAATGTCTGTTTAGTTATTTGGCCCAATTTTTGATTGGGTTGTTCTGGTATTGAGCTACATGCTGCTGCTGCTGCTGCTAAGTCGCTTCAGTCATGTCTGACTCTGTGCAACCTCATAGACAGCAGCCCACCAGGCTCCTCCATCCCTGGGATTCTCCAGGCAAGAACACTGGAGTGGGTTGCCATTTCCTTCTCCAGTGCACGAAAGTGAAAAGTGAAAGTGAAGTCGCTCAGTCGTGTCCGACCCTCAGCGACCCCATGGACTGCAGCCTTCCAGGCTCCTCTGTCCATGGGATTCTCCAGGCAAGAGTACTGGAGTGGGGTGCCATTGCCTTTTCCGTGAGCTACATGAGCAGCTTGTATATTTTTGAGATTAATTCTTTGTCAGTTGCTTCGTTTGCTATTATTTTCTCCCATTCTGAAGGCTGTCTTTTCACCTTGCTTATAGTTTCCTTCACTGTGCAAAAGCTTTAAAGTTTAATTAGGTCCCATTTGTTTATTTTTGTTTCTATTTCCATTACTCTGTGAGGTGGGTCATAGAAGATCTTGCTGTGATTTATGTCAGAGTGTTCTGCCTATGTTTTCCTTTAGGAGTTTTATAGTTTCTGGTCTTACATTTAGATCTTTTATCCATTTAGAGTTTATTTTTGTGTATGGTGTTAAAAAGTGTTCTAGTTTCATTCTTTTACAAGTGGTTGACCAGTTTTCCCATCACCACTTGTTGAAGAGGTTGTCTTTTTTCCATTGTATATTTTTGCCTCCTCTTTCAAAGATAAGGTGTCCATATGTGCATTGATTTATCTCTAGGCTTTCTATTTTGTTCCATTGATCTATATTTCTGTCTTTGTGCCAGTACCATACTGTCTTAATGACTGTAGCTCTGTAGTATAGTCTGAAGTCAGGCAGGTTGATTCCTCCAGTACAATTCTTCTTTCTCAAGATTGCTTTAGCTATTCAAGACTTTTTGTATTTCCATACAAATTGTGAAATTATTCGTTCTAGTTCTCTGAAAAATACTGTTGGTAGCTTGATAGGGTTTACATTGAATCTATAGATTGCTTTGGGTAGTATACTTATTTTCACTATACTGATTCTTCTGATCCATGAACATGGTATATTTCTCCATCTATTTATGTCAGCATTGATTTCTTTCATCAGTGGTTTATAGCTTTGTATATATAGGTCTTTTGTTTCTTTAGGTAGATTTATTCCTAAGTAGTTTATTCCTTTCATTGCAATGGTGAATGGAGTTGTTTCCTTAATTTCTTTATTTTTTCATTGTTAGTGTATAGGAATGCAAGGGATTTCTGTGTATTAATTTTATATCCAGCAACTTTGCTATACTCATTGATTAGCTCTAGTAATTTTCTGGTGGTGTCTTTAGGGTTTTCTATGCAGAGGATCATGTCATCTGCAAACAGTGAGAGTTTTACTTCTTTTTTTCTAATCTGGATTCCTTTTATTTCTTTTTCTTCTCTAATTGCTGTGGCTAAAACTTGCAAAACTATGTTGAATACTCCTGGTGAGAGTGGACATCCTTGTCCTGCTCCTGACTTTAGGGGAAATGCTTTCAATTTTTCGCCATTGAGGATACTTTTTGCTTGGGTTTATTATATATGGCTTTTATTTTGTTGAGGTATGTTCCTTCTATGCCTGCTTTCTGGAGGGTTTTTGTCATAAATGGATGTTGAATTTTGTCAAAGGCTTTTTCTGCATCTATTGAGATAATCATATGGTTTTTATCTTTCAATTTGTTGATGTGATGTATCACATTGATTGATTTCGGAATATTGAAGAATCCTTGCATCCCTGGGATAAAGCCCACTTGGTCATGATGTGTGATCTTTATAATATGTTGTTGGATTCTGTTTGCTAGAATTTTGTTGAGGATTTTTGCATCTATGTTCATCAGTGATATTGGTTTGTAGATTTGTGTGTGTGTGTGTGTGTGTGTGTGGCATCTTTGTCTGGTTTTGGATTTAGGGTGATGGTGGCCTCCTAGAATGAGTTTGGGAGTTCACCTTCCTCTGCAATTTTCTGGAAGACTTTGAATAGGACAGATGTTATCTCTTCTCTAAATTTTTGGTAGGATTCACCTGTGAAGCCACCTGTTCCTGGGCTTTTTTTTTTTTTAAAGCTTTCTGATTACAGTTTCGATTTCTGTGCTTGTGATGTGTCTGTTAAGATTTTCTATTTCTACCTGGTTCAGTTTTGGAAGGTTATACTTTTCTAAGAATTTGTCCATTTCTTCCAAGTTGTCCATTTTATTGGCATATAGTTGCTGATAGTATTCTCTTATGATCCTTTGTGTTTCTGTGTTGTCTGTTGTGATTTCTCCAATCCCATTTCTAATTTTCTTGATGTGATTCTTTTCCCTTTTTTTCTTGTTGAGTCTGCCTAATGGTTTGTCTATCTTATTTATCTGCTCAAAGAATCAGCTTTTAGTTTTGCTGATTTTTGTTATAGTCTCCTTTGTTTCTTTTTCATTTATTTCTCCTCTAATTTTTATGATTTCTTTCCTTCTACTAACTTTGGGGTTCTTCCCTTCTTTTTCTAGTTGTTTTAGGTGTAAAGTTAGGTTATTTATTTTATTTTTCTCTTGTTTATTGAGGTAAGCTTGTATTTTTTTTTTTTTTTTTACACAGGGTATGGTTTAGCTTGTAAATATTCTATGTGTTTGAAAGCAAGGTGTGTTCTGTTGTGTTGGATCATGTTTTATAAAGATTAATTGGATCCCCTTAGATTATAATGCTGTTTAGTTCTATATCCTTTATACTACATTTGTTGTTATTGTTCAGTCACTGAGTCATGTCTGACTGTTTGCAACCCCATGGACTGCAGCATGTCAGGCTTCTCTGTCCTCCACAGTCTCCCAGAGTTTGCTCAAACTCATTCATGTCCATTGAGTCTGTGATGCTATCTAATCCTCACCTCCTCTGCGCTCCCCCCACCCCTTAATCTTTTGCGTCCAATCTTTCTAAGCATCAGGGTCTTTTCCACTGAGTTGACTCTTTGCAATAGGTGCCCAAAGAATTGGAGCTTCAGCTTCAGCATCAGTCCTTCCAATGAATATTCAGGGTTGAATTCCTTTAGGACTGACTGGTTTGATCTTGTACAAGGGACTTGCAAGAGTCTTCTCCAGCACCACAGTATGAAAGTATCAATTCTTTGGCACTCAGCCATCTCTATGGTCCAACTCTCACATCTGTACATGGCTACCGGAAAAACCACAGCTTTGATTATACAGACCTTTGTCGGTAAAGTGATGTCTCTGCTTCTTAATATACTTTCTAGGTTTGTTATAGCTTTCCTTCCAAGGAGCAAGCATCTTTTAATTTCATGGCTTTAGTCACCATCTGCAGTGATTTTGGAGCCCAAAACCATTAGAGTGGTATCATCTGCGTATCTGAGGTTATTGATATTTTTCTTGCCAATCTTGATTCCAGCTTGTGAATCATCAAGACTGGCATTTCACGTGATGTACTCTGCATATAAGTTTAATAAGCAGGGTGACAATACACAGCCTTGTAACTCCTTTCCCAATTTTGACCCAGTCAGTTGTTCCATGTCAGGATCTAACTGTTGCTTCATGACCCACATACAGGTTTCTCAGAAGACAGGTAAGGTAGTCTGGTATTCCCATCTCTTTAAGAATTTTCCACAGTGTGTTCTGATCCACACAGTCAAAGGCTTTAGCATAGTCAATGAAGCAGAAGTAGATATTTTTCTGTAATTCCTTTGTTTTCCTCCATGATCCAATGAATGTTGGCAATTTGATCTCTGGTTCCTCTGCCTTTTCTAAACCCAGCTTGTACATATGGAAGTTCTCAATTCACATACTGCTGAAGTGTAGCTTGAAGGATTTTGAGCATAACTTTACTAGCATGTGAAATAGATGCAAATGTATGGTAGTTTGAACATTCTTTGGCATAGCCCTTCTTTGAGATTGGAATGATATTTGACCTTTGCCAGTCCTGTGGTCACTGCTGAGTTTCCAAATTTTCTGGCATATTGAGTGCAGCACTTTAACAGTATCATCTTTAAGGATTTGAAATAGCTCAGATGGAATCCCATCATGTCCACCAGCTTTCTTCATAGTAATGCTTTCTTAGGCCCATTTGACTTCACACTCCAGGATGTCTGGCTTTAGGTGAGTGTCCACACCATTGTGGTTACCCAGGTCATTAAGACTTTTCTTGTATAATTCTGTGTATTCTTGCCACCTCACTTCTTTTTAATATCTTCTGTTTCTGTTAGGTCCTTACCATTTCTGTCCTTTATTGTGCCCACGCCTGCATGAAATGTTACCTTGGTATCTCCAATTTTCTTGAAGAGATCTCTAGTCTTTCCCATTCTATTCTTTTCCTCTATTTCTTTGCATTGTTCATTTAAGAAGGCTTTCTTATCTCTCCTTGCTATTCTTTGGAACTCTGTTTTCAGTCAGGTGTATCTTTCCCTTTCTCCTTTGCCTTTCAGTTCTTTTCTTTCCTCAGCTATTGGTAAAGCCTCCTTAGACAACCACTTCGCCTTCTTGCATTTCTTTTTCTTTGGGATGTTTTGGGTCACTGTCTCCTGTGCAATGTTATGAACCTCCATCCATAGTTCTACTGGCACTCTGTCTACTAGATCTAATCCCTTGAATCTATTAATTATCCCCACTGTATAATCATAAGGGATTTGATTTAGGTCATACCTGAATAGCCTAGTGGTTTTCCATACTTTCTTCAATTTAACCCTGAATTTTGCAACAAGGAGTTCATGATATGAGCTACAGTCAGCTCCAGGTCTTGTTATTGCTGACCTTATAGAGCTTCTCCATCTTTGGCTGCAGAGGATATAATCAATCTGATTGCGATATTGACCATCTGGTGATGTCCATGTGTAGAGTTGTCTCTTGTGTTGTTGGAAAAGGGTGTTTGCTTTGACAAATTTGTTGTCTTGACAAAACTCTGTTAGCTTTTGCCCTGCTTCATTCTGTACTCCAAGACCAAACTTACCAGTTATTCCAGGTATCTCTGGACTTCCTACTTTTGCATTCCAATCCCCTATGATGAAAAGGACATCTTTTTTGGTTTTATTTCTAGAAGATCTTGTAGATCTTCATAGAACTGGTCAACTTCAGCTTCTTCAGCATCAGTGGTTGGGGCATACATAGACTTGATTTACTGTGATCTTGAATGGTTTGCCTTGGAACAAAACTAGATTAGTCTTCGTTTTTGAGATTGCACCCAAATATTGCATTTCAGACACTCTTGTTGACTCTGAGGGCTACTCCATTTCCTCTAAAGGATTTCTTTTCCACAGTAGTAAATACAATGGTCATGTGAATTAAATTCACTCATTCCCATCCATTTTAGTTCACTAATGCCCAAGATGTTGCTGTTCATTCTTGCCATCTCCTGCTTAACCACGTCCAGTTTACCTTGATTCATGGACCTAACATTCCAGGTTCTTAAGCAATAATGTTCTTTACAGCATGGGACCTAACTTTCAAAACTAGCCACATCCACAACTGAGTGTTGTTTCCGCTTTGGCCCATCGGTATCATTCTTTCTGGAGCCATTAGTAATTGCCATCGGCTCTTCCCCATTAGCATATTGGACACCTGCTGACCTGGGAGGGCTCATCTTCAAGTGTCATACTTTTCTGCCTTTTACACTGTTCATGGGGTTCCCGTGTCAAGAATACTGGAGTGGCTTGCCATTCCCTTCTCCAGTGGACCACGTTTTGTCAAAACTCTTCACTATCACCCATCTGTCTTGGGTGGTTCTACACGTCATGGCTCATAGCTTCAGTAAGTTATGCAAGCTGCTTTGCCACAACAAGGTTATGATCCATGAAGGGGATACTGTATTTATATCTTCTAAATCCTTGATGAGTTCCTTTCTGTGGTTGCTGTTGATTCCTTAGAGAAAGGTGTTTAAAACCCTGACTATCGTGTAAATTTGTCTACAAGTCTGTTCGGTTCCCTGAGTTTTTGTTTTATGTTTTTGAAACTCTTCTTTGAGGGCCTACATATTAGGATTGTTGTGTCTTTATAATTTCTTTGGTCAGCCCTTGAAGACCGTGGGCCAGACTTTCACTTCTTTACATCAGGTCTAAGGGGTGTAGCCATTGGTTACTAAAGGGAGCAGCTGCAGGCCCTACGAGGAGCCAAGGTGAGGACACTTCTTCAATAATTGGGAACCAGGCATGCCAGGACTAAGAAAGACCAACAGATTAGTCAATACTAGATATTCCATTGTAGGGGTTGTGGCTGACACACCCCTTCACTTTTTTTTTTTTTTTTTCCCCCTGGTGTTCCAGGGAAGCAAGTGCCTTGGTTTGAAGTGTCAATTCACAGCAAGGGAAGGGACCAAAGCCTAGTTAATAGTTAGTATGATGATCTTGAATGTGTCCTAAGACTCACTCCAGAGCACAGGGAGCCTGAATGCCAGCACATTCTGTCAGTCCAGTATACCTCAGGCAGGGACAAAAGGCCTCATCCCAAAACTCCCTGTGACTTCCACCCTAGGTATATTAGCTTTTAGGACTTCCATAACAAGTACCACAACTTTGGTGGCTACAGTAGCCATAAATTTATTCAATCACAGTTCTGGAGGCCAGAGGTTTGAAATCAAGTTGTTAGCAGTGTTGGTTCCTTCTGGAAGCTCTGAGGCAGAACTTATTCTATGCTTTTCTCCTGGCTTCTGGTGGTTTGCCAGCAATCTTTGCCTGCCTCTGATGTCAGATGGCCTTTTTCCCCTCTGTGTCTCTTCTGTGTCTCTATATCCAAATCTCTTTCTCTTTTCTGTTACAAAGATACCAGTCATTGCATTTAAGGCTCACCCGATTCCAGGATGACCTCACCTTAATTTGATCACATTTGCAAGGATCCTGTTTCCAGTTATGGTCACATTCACAGCTAGTGGAGAATAAGACTTGAACACATCTTTTGGGGGCACACAATTCAGTCCATTATACCAGAGGTCTTAGGGGGCAGGAGGAAGAACAGCCCTGTGGGTACCTAGAATAGTGCCCTCAAGGAAACCTGCAAAGATTGTCTTTATTACAACTAAGGAAGTATCTCCCTGTTGAAGATGAGCACATCCTCTGTCTTCTTCCTGGTGGACTGGTATTACCTGTTCTCCTGCCCACACTTCTGCCTCATGTCCCTGGCCAGTGTCACCATACCTTGGGAGCAGAGGAGTAAGAAGTTTGGTAAGAAACACCACAAATCCCAAAGTCAGACACCTCCCCTCCTATTTGTGGGGATGTTCTCCAGGGCCCCCTTGCTGCTGGCATTCTTAAGAACTTCAGAGAGCCACACCCACTACCATTGTTTCTGCAAGTGCTTCAGCATGAGATCAGATGAAGGTGCCAGGAGCCAAGATGAGAAAAGGATAAGCACCTCTCATTTAAGAGCTGACCCAGAGACCTTCTAATGAGGAAGCATAGTACAGTTGACAGTACAGTTCCTGCTGCACAAGTATAAAAAAAGAGACCCACTACAAAAGCAGATGTGTTAAAGATTGTCAACAAAAAGCACAAGCACTACTTCCCCTGAAATCTTCACGAGCACTTCAAGCTGATTTTTGGCATGAATGTAGAAAAACCATCCCCAGAAGTCATTCCTATGCCTTTGTCAGCAAGTTGGACATAACCCACAAAGGGAGTTTGACTAGTGGCAGGGAAATGCAAAGACTGGACTCCTGATGCCTCTCTTGGGTTCGGTCTCCATGAATGGCAGTTATGGCACTGAGGAGGAGATCTTAAGATTCCTGAATAGTGTTGGGGAATATGTTGGGAGGAGGCATTTAATTTGGAGGGACCCCAAGAAACTCCCCACCAGAGATTTAATGCAGGGAAAATACCTGGAGTCAGGGCAGATGACCAGCAGTGATCCTCTATGCTGTGATCTTTAGGGTCCAAGAGCCTGGTTGAAACCTGCAAGATGAAAATCCCGGAAGTTTTGGCCAATGTCAACATTGCTGTCCTGGTATGAAGAGGCTAGGAGAGATGAGAAACAGAGAGCTTGAGCAAGAGTTGCAGCCAGGACTGGCACTACTGCCATGGCCAGTTCAAATTCCAGGGCTATGTCAGTAGCTTTTCCTGCCTCTGGTGAAGTCTGAGGCAAATTCTTCATGTTGTAGATGAAGAATGAATCTTCTTAGTAATGGAGGGCCAAAGTGAGGCTGTGGGTGTCTGCGTTCCTGTTCTGTGTGGAGAATTTTGTGATTTACCTTTTTTCTTTCTTTGTTGTTGTTGTTGTTGTTTTAATGTCTTTTTTTACAGAAAGTTTATTTAGCATAAGAATATAAGTTTATGAATGACATGGATCACAGGTTTGTTGCTGTTTATCAGGCTTAAGAGTCTTGGTATTTTCTTGGAAATAATTTTAAAAAATCACATAGTGAAATACATAGGATCACAAAATAGAAGGGAAATAAAATAGTTAATTATTGTTTTTTTATATATTAGTATTTCTTTTAGTAAAAGTAAAGACACAGATGTGCTTAGCTTATTCAAGAATATAGGAGAAATAAAACCATACTTAATTAACCTTTAGGTCATAAGCCCTTTTATCCTTCAGACATTATTAGGCATCTGTTCTTTAGAAGCCTCCTTATTAGTACAAGGAATGCTAAAATAAAGATGGTCCAACCCTTGCCCATGGAACTTTAGAGTCTAGGAACAGCTTTCACATGATGAAGATGGTGAAACACTGCACAAATCAAATAGAACAAACAAAAGGAAAGAGTGAGATGAGCTATAGATGAGAACAGTCAAATATAAGTCTCAGAAAGGAAGAATGTTTGAGGTTTTGGACCTGACTGTTTCTTCAGTGGGAGGTATTTTTTAAGTTAAGTTGGATAGTGGGCTAGATGAGGTTGTCAATGTTGTGAGCAGAAGCCAGACACTCATATGTATCTTAGACTTGAGCGACTAAGCCTGAAATGAAAAACTGTTCATAACAGTTATTTTGATATTTTAAGTAAGTCAGAGAGAACTTCTACCTGTGACAGTAACAGAAGGTGTCCTGTACTTTGTCCCAGTGCAGTTAAATCTTGTGCAAAACCTAGGTGTTTTATGTATATTGTATACAGAGAGTTTTTGTGGGAAAAAGTCTGTGACTTGATTGAGGTATGATGTGAAAAAGACGCTGGGCCTGCAGTCTTTGTCTTTGGGCTGAGAACTAGAGCCTACTCCATTAAAAAGGGCATTTGAATTGTTATCTTTTGTAAGTCTACAAATGGCTAGATTTCTGCTTGTGGTGGAATGAATGAAAATAGGTGTGATTTGGATGGAATGGCAGCTGGGAGGAGTATAAGAAGGTGGGCCTTCACACAAATTTTAGGAGCTGTGAATTGTATCCAAATAGAGAAGACTTTTCAGCACTCAAATAATATTTTACTGAATCAAAGTCCATGTGCCCAACACACAATGAGGCCAAACAACACCAAAAGGCTGGAGTCTGTAGCAGAGCAAGGCTTATTGCAGAGTCTTGCAAGGAAATGGGTGGTGGCTCATGCCTTAAAAATCCAGAACTCACGGTCTGTCAGATCACACAATCTTCCTGAAACTCCAACAGCACAAATGTTGTTTTCTGGTCAGGTCATGGTCAGATTATCCTGTATATTTCAAGCTATAGGCAATATTCTTTTAAAGAAGGTGCAAAGCCAGCATGACTAAGCACAGGCACCAGCGCACAAAGGTTACAGTAAGGTTAAAGCAAAAGGAACACATCTAATATGGAGTCAGATTTGTTCTTCCCTACTGCATTATGTCTTCCAATGGGGGAAGTTGATGACGTTTTACTTGCAAATCAGCATTTTGGTTGATTTACTATTTTATGTCCTATAGCACTTCAGGCACTCTGAGAAATGCATTCACAAACTGTTAATCATCTCAGATATGCCAGGCACTATGACATATGCTTTATATATATTAACTATATTCCAGCATTCCTAGAATACAGGGCTTATCAAACTCATTTAACAGATGAACAGCCTAAGGCTCATAGAGTTTGGTAATATGCCCATGTTGACAGGGCTAGAATATAACAGAGCTGGGACTAGAAAGGTGATCTGAATTCTTCTAGAACCAACTGTTCTGCTGTCATTTCTTCATAAAAATAGTGCTTTTTCCCCACTTCTCTGCAAAGGCTTTTTTTTTTTTTTTTTTTAATAAATCAAGCAACATATACAAGTGGTCTGTTTGGAGACACTCTATTTGGTTACTTTGGTCTATTTGCCTATGCCTACGCTTATTCCATAAACTCTAAAATATTAAAAAAATCAAGTTTCTAATCCACTTGGAATTGGAATTTGTGTTAATCCATTTGGAAATGAAATCTGTGTTGTGTGAGGGACAGTTTTAGTCACATTTTGTGTTTAATGTGGATATCAAACTCTTGTGTTGTAATTTTTTATTAAAACACTGTTCTTTTCCCCCACTTCTCAATAGTATCTAACTTTCAATAAACCAGGATATGTACAATGAGTCTGTTTTGGAACATGCCTATATTTATACCACAAACTCTCATTACTGTGATGTTTTCACAATTCTTAATATCATATCTTTCTTTTTCAAGAGTATATTGGCTATTCATAGACTTTTGCAAGTCAATGTAAATTTTAGAATTACCTTGTCAAGGTTTACATACATACACACATACATAAACGTTTACATACAAATTATGTGGCTTCATTGAGAAAGAGACATTATAGTTACTAGTAGATTAAATTTGGGGAAGATTAACATGTTTATGCTTACCTGGTGGCTCAGATGGTAAAGAACCTGCCTGCAATGCAGGAGACCTGGCTTTGATCCCTGGGTTGGGAAAATCCCCTGGAGAAGGGAATGGCTACCTACTCTATTAATAGAGTAATAAAATGGTTTTAAACAAAATTGCTAGGTATAAGATAAATATATAAAAATGCACCTTTTTCTGTAGCAACAAACAGTATTAAGGTGAATTCAAATAAAAATAACTTTTAAACTATAATGATAAATATCTCATTCCTAAAAATAAATATAATAAAAGTATAAGAACTCCATAGAAAAATTATACAGATATTTCTTGAAATTGCTTACATCCTAACTAAATGGAGAAATATTATGTGCATTTCTATGGAAGATTCAATATTATAAGCATGTTATTTAGTGTTAGTCACTCAGTTGTGTCCAACTCTTTGTGACCCCATGGACTGTAGCCCACCAGGCTCCTTTGTCCATGGAATTCTCCAGGCAAAAATACTAGAGTAGGTAGCCATTCCCTTCTCCAGGGGATTTTCCTGACTGCCTTGCCAGAAAACTGTATAACTTTCTACATCCTTTCACTCTTAAGATAGTTGTTTCTATGTCCCTAAGGGCACATGGTTTTAAGAAGGTAATTATATAAGCCAATTTAGAATAATACTAAAACTATGATAATCATAACTGAGCTGGCTGAGCTGTCCTGACCTCTCCATAAAGATGGTCTTGCATGATTCCTTTGGCGAATTAACTTGCCCTTTGCTGTGGCTCACTGGCTGTCTCTGTCTCAGGGACATGTGTTCAATGACCCGACTTGGCCTTGGAACGGGCTCCACATCCAGCCTTTCAGGACTGGTGATAAAGCAAACACAGGGAGCTGTAGCCGTCTAGTACTATCCACCCACCACATGGCCCCACCCACCCATCTATACATAGTGCTTCATATGCCTGTTGCCAAAATGTAACCTGCACAGGATTCCAGTAGGAGGTACTTCCTAGATTAACTCTTCCAACTCCCGCACCTCATATTACAGGTCTAAGGGATTGGGTTCCCATCCATTCTAATTTGAAATAAGAGAAACTGGAAATGGGAAGAGGAGAAAGCATGGAGGATGGTGATGCTCTGCTACTAAAAATAATGTTAATTATGAGAGAGAAACAGAAAATGGGAAAGAGAGAGAAGAGACACTGTTATGCCAGGGGATAGGAAACCCATGGTATCAATAGAAAGGAATGGGAGATACTACGGTGGATGAGAACAGAAGGAGAAAAGGAAAGAAAAACTTTGTGACACAAAAAGAAAGGGAAACATAAATAGAGATATTATAAGGAAGAAACAGGAGCCAGCGGGGTGGGTGTGGGGAGAGCAGCGGCAGAGCTCATGCCTCAAAGAGCTCAGATAGTGCCAGAGGAGAAAGGCCAGTTCTGCCATGGAGAGCCTCAGTGTAAACTTAGTGTAAACTCTGGTCTTACCACTTACTGGCTCTGAGTCTGTTTCTTTGGCTATACAATGGGCACAGCAGTACATACATCATTAGATTGGGAGCCTGCTCTAAGGCTATGGTGACCAACCTGGGACCATTTCTTGAGTGTTCTCAGCTATTTTAAAGGCCCCATCACAAGCTTGCGACAGCTTTATGTCACTCGATATCTGTCATGGGTGCTGGTTCAAATGAGCAAATAAAGAAAACAAGTGTCCCTCACCGATGCTCTCCCACAGTCTTTGCTTCGGGGGCTTGAGATTTTGGACTCTACTCTCATGACAATAGTGCATGAAAGAAGGGAACTATGAAGGAAGTTAATGGGTACAGAAGGGGTTCTGGGTCAAATTGCCATCCATTTCAATGTCTCCTTTGTTGCTCCAAGGGATTCAGATAGCTGTGATCATTTAGGACAAAAGCATAGCATGAAGAAAAGAGGAACAGTAGAGCCAGGACACAATGGGGATGCTTGTTACCTACCCCTTCTGGACCTCCTCTTGATGATGCTGGAGGCAAAGAGGAAGCACGTGTCGGTTTGGAAAGTTTGAGAGACTCCTCTTCTGCCTTGGCCAAAGCCTGCAGCCTTCCAGTGTTGATGCCAACTCCTAAAGGCACAAGGGCCTCCCAAAAACATAAAGCCTGACCAAGCCATTGATGGTCCTATTTTCAGGGTGACTGTGTAGAACAGGTAGGGCTGGTGAAGAGTTGTTGGGGACCAAGGGTGAGTGGGGAGCATTGTAAGGTAAATAACAACTCCTAAATCTTCCCACTTCCCAACATTTTCTGTCTTCCTCCCTATCCCTCTTCCTCTTTTTTCTTTCTTTTTTACATTAGGTACAGTTGGATTACTTATATATTCCTTGGTTCATGATATATTATCATCATTGGTGCATACATGACTTCATATATTATTTGTAGATTTTTTGATGATGGCCATTCTGACTGGTGTGAGGTGATAACTCATTGTAGTTTTGATTTGCATTTCTCTAAGATATGCCAGAGAAGGCAATGGCAACCCACTCCAGTACTCGTGCCTGGAAAATCCCATGGACGGAGGAGCCTGGTGGGCTACAGTCCATGGGGTTGCTAAGAGTCGGACACCACTGAGCGACTTCACTTTCACTTTTCACTTTCATGCATTGGAGAAGGAAATGGCAACCCACTCCATTTTCTTGGCTGGAGAATCCCAGGGATGGGGGAGCCTGCTGGGCTGCCGTCTATGGGGTTGCACAGAGTCGGACATGACTGAAGTAACTTAGCAGTAGGAGTAGCAGCAGCAAGATATGCAGATGATACCAGCCTTATGGCAGAAAGTGAAGAGGAACTAAAAAGCCTCTTGATGAAACTGAATGAGGAGAGTGAAAAAGTTGGCTTAAAGCTCAACATTCAGAAAACTAAGATCGTGGCATCTGGTCCCATCACTTCATGGGAAATAGATGGGGAAACAGTGGGAACAGTGTCAGACTTTATTTTTTGGGGCTCCAAAATCACTGCAGATGGTGACTGCAGCTATGAAATTAAAAGATGCTTACTCCTTGGAAGGAAAGTTATGACCAACCTAGATAGCGTATTAAAAAGCAGAGACTTTACTTTGCCAACAAAGGTCCATCTAGTCAAGGCTATGGTTTTTCCTGTGGTCATGTATGGATGTGAGAGTTGGACTGTGAAGAAAGCTGAGCACCAAAGAATTGATGCTTTTGAACTGTGGTTTTGGAGAAGACTCTTGAGAGTCCCTTGGACTGCAAGGAGATCCAACCAGTCCATCCTAAAGGAGGTCCTGGGTGTTCACTGAAAGGACTGATGCTGAAGCTGAAACTCCAATACTTTGGCCACCTTATGCGAAGAGTTGACTCATTGGAAAAGACCCTGATGCTGGGAGAGATTGGGGGCAGGAGGAGAAGGGGACAGCAGAGGATGAGATGGCTGGATGGCATCACCAACTCGATGGACATGAGTTTGAGTGAACTCCTGGAGTTGGTGATGAACAGGGAGGCCTCGCATGCTGCGGTTCATGGGATCACAAACAGTAGGACACGACTGAGCGACTGAACTGAACCGAACTGAATAATTAGTGATGTTGAGCATCTTTTCATGTGCCTCTTGGCCATCTGTATGCCTTTGGAGAAAAGTCTGTTTATATTTTTCAAATATCCCCATGTTTAATTGGGTTGTTAGTTCTTTTTGATGTTGAGTTGTATGAGCTGTTTGTATATTTTGGATATTAACTGCTTGTCAGTCACATCCTTTGCAAATATTCTGTCACATTCTATAGATGATCTTTTTGCTTGGTTGATTGTTTCCTTTGCTGTGCAAAAGCTTTCAAGTTTGATTAGATCCTATTTTCTTATTTTCATTTTTATCTCTTTTGCCTTGGGAGACTGACCTAAGAAAATATTGCTATGATTTATATCTGAGAATGTTTTGCGTTTGTTGTTCTCTTCTAGGAGTTTTATAGTGTTATGTCTTATTACTATAGAACTGTCTTATATTCTGTTTATTGTTTCCATGATTTCATGATTCTCATTTTCATATATATATGTGTGTGTGTATATATATATATATATATGGAGAATATTTATGCTTATATGTATGTATATGTGTGTGTGTGTGTGTGTGTGTGTGTGTGTAGAGAGAGAGAGAGAGAGAGAGTGCACACATTATGTGACCAAGCTGTGTGACCTAAGCAAGTTTCTCAATGTCTTTAGGTTTCAGTTCTCTCTTGCATCCAACAACGATAATAGTATCTAACTCGGAGGGTTGTTGTGAAAATTCAGTGCCTTAATGTATAGAAAACCCCTAGAGAAGCACTTGGAATATGACATGCTTATGGGTAATGGAGGTGGTAGTAGCAGTAGTAATGATGGTAGTAACACTTTTTACTTCTTTGCTAGCTCATGTGCCATCCCATCTAGGGAGACTAACCTGATTTCCTCTGTTGAAAGCAATTATTATTTTTTTTTTTTACATTTCGACGGTACCTATTCACACCTTTATTCTGGCCCATATTTTTTTTTACTAGGTCTATTAGTAAGTCTGTTTCCCCTTAAAGCAGCCATTCTTAATATTATCAGCACATTAAAATCATCTGGGAACTTTTAAAGAGTCATGATCTAAGGCCTGTGCCAGACCAATTTGAGAATTTCTGAGGATGTGGTGCAGATGTTAGCATTTTTAAAGCTCTCCAGGTGATTGTAATGTGTAGCCAAGGTTAAGTTCCACTCTTTAAGGCAAGAGTTGGCACACTCTGGCCCACAGGTCAAATCCAGATCACTGCCTATTTCTGTAAATAAAGTTATATTGGTCTATTTGCTTATGTTATCTATGGCAAATTTCACACTACAGTAGAAGAGCTGAGTAGTTACAACAGAGGTCCTCAAAGCCTAAATCAGGTACTATCTGGATCATTGCAGAAAGTTTGTTGATCCCTGCCTTTAGAACATAATCTCCCTGAATATAGGGATCATGTCTTATTCATCTCTCCTTTGTCTACATATGCCTACCACAGTGCCTTGCCCATAGTCACTTAATAAGTGCTTGTCCAAGGACCAGATAGAAATAAGGTGGGAGGTCCTGTCTGCCAAATTCTAGCCTGAGTTTTATTGGGTTGGCCAAAGAGTTTGTTTGGGTTTTTCTGTAATGAACTTTTTGGCCAACCCAATGTTTTTCTAGTAGCACTGACATTAGCCTGTGCAGTTGTCCCTCAGTATCTACAGGGGATTGGTTCCAGGGGCCCCTGCATATACCCAAGTCCACAGATGCCCGAGTCCCATAGTGGGCCCTTCACATCCATGGTTCTACGTCCACAGATTCAACGAGCTACACATGGTGTAGTACTGGATATATTTAAAGAAGAAAATCCATGTATAAGTGGACCCGTGCAGTTCAAACCACTATCGTTCAAAGGTCAACTGTATTTTGAAGGATGTGAATTCCAGTCTTCTTTGAGGTAGGGAGAAGATGACCTGGAGAGAACACTAGAAACAGGAAGTTAGGGAAGCTAGCTTGCTTTGCTCCCTGCATGGATTCTAGCATGGTGCTGGACTCATGGTCATAAGTCTATTTCATTTTTAGAATCTCTAACTGGTTTCCATCTCTCCCAAGTTGCTTTAGGTTGAGAAACACTTGAATTGATTGACTTTTGGAGATGTCTTCCAAATATGTCTTATGGGATGCCTTGTGGTTTAATTGTTTAGGTCACAGTGGTTAAAAGTTGAGGCTTTAGAGTCAGGCACAGTCGGGTGTGAGTCTTGGCTATGTGACCCTGGTCTTAACTGCTTACTGGCTCTGAGCCTCTTTTTCTGCAGCTATAAAATGGCACAGCTGTACATACCTATAGGGTTCTTGGAGTAAATGAGTTAATGCCTGTAAAACTCTAAGCACAGTATTGGACGAATACTATGCACTCAGTTAAAGGGTAGCTATTACCATTTCCATCACAGCTGTCATCACCAAACAGAGGTCTCATCGACCCTGCCATGTTACAAAACACCCTTGTAGGCAAGGGCCATATCCTAGCCGATTCTGTATTTCTGCCACACCTGGTACATACATAGTGGGCTATCAGTGTGCATCAGTTGTTTGAATTGTATTCTAACTGTCAACCCCAAATAAGGCTTATGGCAATGATGCAGATGTCAAACTCCACCTTACCTCACACTCTGCACTGCCTTCATCCCTAGGCATCTGTGTACTAATCAAGGCCATACATCAAAAATAGGCACTGACACATGTGGTAATTTTACCAGCCTTGGGACCATCAAAAATCCATTTGTCTACATTCTCCAAATGAACAGTAACTTTATTAAAATTCTCACCTATAAACAACATATAGCACATTCAGTTTAGTTCAGTTCAGTCACTCAGTCATGTCCGACTCTTTGCGACCCCATGAATCACAGAATGCCAGGCCTCCCTGTCCATCACCAACTCCCAGAGTCCACCCAAACCCATGTCCATTGAGTCAGTGATGCCATCCAACCATCTCATCCTCTGTCATCCCCTTCTTATCCTGCCCTCAAACTTTCCCAGCATCAGGGTCTTTTCCAATGAATCAACTGTTCGCATGAGGTGGCCAAAGTATTGGAGTTTCAGCTTCAACATCAGTCCTTCCAACGAACACCCAGGACCGATCTCCTTTAGGAGGGACTGGATGGATCTCCTTGCAGTGCAAGGGACTCTCAAGAGTCTTCTCCAACACCACAGTTCAAAAGCATCAATTCTTCTGTGCTCATAGCACATTAATTTTTCTTAAAGAAAGGAACTGTTGTTGGGATGGTATTATCAAAATACTTGTCTCAACAAGTCTAAATTGCTAAGATAGTGCTTATATTAAAAACTCAAGGATATGTAAAGGGCCAGATTCTCCATCTTTGACAGGACAAAAGTAAAAAGGCGTTTTAAAGCTGGCGACCATTTTTCCTGCTTCAACACCAAATTAGGCTCAGGGACTGCTATGTTAGCCTGGGAATAATGCACTGTGTTTTGGAAATGTAATTGTTTGTATTAACAAAATGCCACTGAACAGATGCTCCCAGGCCAGCATGTCTGGACTTGGCCACTTCCATTGATTTATTTAACACTGTCCCCAGGAGGATAAGTGGGGCAGACACCTCAGCCAGTGAGAGATCGCTGTGGGGCAGCGTCAAAACCGTTGTCAGTTCAACAGCAAAAAGCGCAAGATGTGGGGTCCTCATTAAAGGTCAAGCCTGTGGGTACTCAGAGCCAATAGCAAAACCCATGGGGTGGGGATAGGGGAGTTCACTCTTCCTAGCCCCTGCCTTCTTTTTCTGTGCCCTCTGTCTGACTACCACCTCAATTCCACAGCAGGTGGTACATTTCTTTACACTCAGTCTTATATTAATGGCAATTTTTAATGTGGCCCCTTCCCACGGGTGTTGCATTTGTACAGAGGTCAATGGACTCAAAAGAATAACATACTAGTAGTAAATAAACCTAAAGAGAGGCATGCCAAGACACATCTTAGTCAAACTTCTGAAAACTGAAGACAGAAAAAAAATAATGAAAGTGATGAGAGAAATAATATTTTGCCTAGAGTGGAAAAACATAATTCAAGTTACAGTGAATTTTTAAAATCAGAAACTATGGGGGCCAGAAAGATATGGCACAAGATTGTTAGAGTGTCAAAAAAATAGAACTGTCAACCATAAATCCCACCTCCAGCAAACATATCCTTCAAGGAATTGAGGGGCAATCAAGATGTTTGTCCCCCATGGGTAGGTTATTTTATTTAATTATTGTTGTCAATTCTTTTAGGTGATTTTTGTAATTTTATTTTATTAAAGTATAATTGATTTACAGTGTTGTGTTTCTGGTGTATAGCAAAGTGTTTCATATGTGTATATATATTTTTTCATATTTTTTTCCATTATGGTTTATTACAGGATATTGAATATAGTTTCCTGTGCTATACAGTAGGATCTTGTTTATTTTATATGTAATAGCTTGCATCTGTGAATCCCAAACTCCCAATCCTTCCCTTCCCCACCCACACTCCCCCTTGGTGACCTCAAGTCTGTTCTCTATGTCTGTGAGTCTGTTTCTGTTTCATAGATAAATTCATTTGCATCATATTTTAGATTCCACATAAAAGGAATATCATATGGTATTTGTCTTTCTCTCTCTCTCTGTCTCTCTCTCTTTTTTTTTTTTTTTGGCTGCATCTTTGGCATGCAGGTTAGTTCCCTGACCAGGGATTGAACCCATGTTCCCTGAAGTTTAAGCAAGGAATCTTAACCACTGGACCACGAAGTAAGTTTCTGTCTTTCTCTTTTTGTCTAACTTTATTTAGTATGATGATCTCTAGGCCCATCCATGCTGCTGCAAATGGCTTTATTTTATTCTTTTTTATGGCTGAGTAATGTTCCATTACTTGCCTGGAAAATCCCATGGACAGAGGAGCCTGGTGGGCTGCTGTCCGTGGGGTCGCTAAGAGTTGGATACGACTGAGCGACTTCACTTTCACTTTTCACATTCATGCATTGAAGAAGGAAATGGCAGCCCACTCCAATGTTCTTGCCTGGAGAATCCCAGGGACGGGGGAGCCTGATGGGCTGCCGTCTATGGGGTCACACAGAGTCAGACACGACTGAAGCAACTTAGCAACAGCAGCAGCAGCAATGTTCCATTGTATATACGTTTCATATCGTCTTTATCCATTCATCTGTTGATGGACATTTAAGTTTGTTTCCACGTCTTGGCTATTGTAAATATTGTAAATAGTGCTGCTGTGAGCATTGGGGTGCATGTATCTTTTTGAATTATGTTTTTCTCAGGGTATATCCTTAATAAGTGGAATTGCTGGCTTATACAACAAACAAGGCATTCTTAGATGAATGCAAACTAAGAACACTCACTGCCAGCAGACAGTGTATGTCTGCTACCTTAGAAAATAGTTAAAGAATTTCTTGGAAGAGAAAGGAAATGATAAAAGAAATAATCTTGGTATGTCTGGAAGGAAGATATTTGACATCACTTTCGACAGTAAAAACATCCTTGATTCTATAGTGAAAGGGAATGGGGAGAGGAGAGAGAAGGAAAGCCTGGAAGTGATTCTTTATAGAATAATGCTAACTAATAAATATAGAAGGAATGGTAGAATTAGTGAGGCACCATTTTACATCCTCCAGTGTAATAACAAGTGCAAGCGTAGATCATTATTGGAGAGTAGAACCATTAAGTAAAAAGTTTTTGGGAGCTGATAGTCAAAAGGACTCAGGATATCACTGTAGAGTTAACTTTATGAAGGAAAAAAAGTACATTTACAGTGTGGAGAGCTGATAGCCCCCTAAGGTGACCATAGGATTAAACCCAGTATAATCAGTACAGGGACAAATTAACATGCCTGCTGAGGTGGTGCACTGGGAAGTCTACAACATCATCTAAATGGTGGTCTTTTTCAAAATGTTTAATCGGAATATAACGATGGACTATCAGAAAACTCCAGAATGTGGGACACTCTATATGACAGAACTGACCTGGACTCTTTGAAACTCTCAGTGTCATGAAAAAGAAACCACTAGTAACAAAATAGGAAGGAACTATTCAATATTAAAAGAAACTAAAGAGATGTTTTAACTCAAACGTAATGGAGGACCTTGCTTGAATTCTCAACCATAAATAAAGCTTTGCAAGACAATTTTAGGAGAAATGGAAGAATTAAATATGGACTACATACTATATGAGTTCATTACTATTGAATATGAATTCATATACTATTGAATTCATGTTAAATTTTCTAAGTGTCATGTAGAATGTTTTTTTTTTTTTTATGTCAAGAGATGGCTGCTGAAGTATTTAGAGCTAAGTGCCATGCTATTTGCAATTTCGACAGAAAGAGGGAGGGGAAAAGGGAGAGAGGGAATGACTGGGAGAAAGGAAGAGGATGACAGAGAAAGAAAAGCTGATGAAATGTTTAAAATTGGTGAATCTAGTTAAAGGGTTGTAGCTGATTTAATGGTGCACCCTCAAAAATTATGTCCAAGCCCAAATTCCTGATACTTGTGAACGTGAGCTTATTTGGAAAATACAGTCTTCAAAAATATACTTAGGTCAAGAATTTCAAGATAATAACATACTAGGTTAATGTGGGCCCTAAACCCAATGACTCATGACCTTGTAAGAGAAATGAGAGTACATAAGAGTACAAATAATAAATGCCTGTAAATTGGAAGTGTTACTGGCATGGTAGTGTTTGATTCATTGTGACCCATGGACCATAGCCCTCCAGGCTGCTCTGTCCTTGGAATTCTTCAGGCAAGAATACTGGAGTGGGTTGCCATGCCCTCCTCTAGGGGATCTTCCTGACCCAGGGATCAAACCCATATCCCCTGCATTGTGGGAAGATTCTTTTTTGTCTGAGCTACCAGGGAAACCAGTCCTATAAATATGGAGGCAGAGACTGGAGTTACCACAAGCTAAGAGTCCCCAGGAGCCACCAGAATCTGAAAGTGACAAAGATTCTTCTACAGAGGGTGCTTGGCCTGGGCACCGCATTGATTTCAGATTTTTAGCCTCTGGAATTGTGAAAGAATAAACTTCTGCTGTTTTAAGCTGTCCAGTTTGTGATCATTTGTTGCAGCAGCCCCAGGAAATTAATACAAGTGTGTTCAGTTTTGCACCATGCTTGCTTTCAGGTTTCCTGTAGGTTTTAAATTTTTCAAAAAAAAAACCAAAAAACTTAAAATACCATCCTGGCAGATCAAGAGAGACTGCACAGGAAAGAGAAATTGTGATATTTAATACCTTTCATGACACTTTCCTGCATTTTAAACCAGAGGCTTCACATCTTCATTCTGCAGTTTGCTGCAAATTCTATAACTAGTCCTGCTGTTGAATAAACTCTGGGGTTAAAATAAATCTTCTTAAACCATTCCTGTCATGGTGGTCAGTTCACTAATGCCAGCCTGAATTTGTGAGGGCAAGGAAACCCAGTAGGAGGAGGGCCAAGGGCCACAGTGCCTGGGAACTGGACAAGGCCTGACAAGGGACTTTGACAGCCTTGAAAAGATTAGAACCAAATCAGCAATCCTTTGCGTTGTCTGCTTTATTTCCTACTTATCACCTCAACAAGACTTTAAGATATTCAAGTGCCAAGACCTCTCCTTCTGCTTCTTTGAATCACTTACACCTCATGGCATTGTTTTATGTCAGAGTTAGTTAGATCTTCAGTGATTACTCGAATTGGGATTTGTGGTAACCCAAAGGGAGTTTGGGGCTTCGCTAAGTGTGTATCAACAGATGAATGGATAAAGATGTGGTATAATGGAATATTAGCCATAAAACAAAATGAAATGTTTTTCCATTTGTAACTACATGGTTGGACCTGGATGGTATTTTGCTTAGTTAAAGAAGTCAAAGACAAACACTATATGTTATCACTTATATGTAGAATCTAAAAAATAAAACAAGTGAATATA
Organism: Bos mutus; assembly: GCF_027580195.1. NCBI lineage: Eukaryota > Metazoa > Chordata > Mammalia > Artiodactyla > Bovidae > Bos > Bos mutus. The sequence goes on from NC_091646.1 coordinate 54,426,006, forward strand.
ACAAAATAGAAACAGACTCACAGATACAGAGAACAAACTAGTGGTTAACAGTGGAGAGAGGGAAAGTGGGATGGGTAAGATAGGGTATAGGATTAAGAGGTACCAACTACTGTGGATAAATTAAATAAACTATAAGAATGTAATGTACAGCACAGGGAAATATATTGAGTTTGTCAAAAGGACCATTTGAGTTTTTCTGTTATGTTGTATAACCCAAATAAACTTATTGGGCAACCCAATAACTTACTTTGTAATAAATTTAAGTGGAGTATAATCTATAAAATATTAAATCACTGCATCATCTATCCAGTCATATAAAGCAGACACAGTGTATGTCAGGTTTCTCAAGGAGTTTTTTTACAACTATTAGAAACACAAATGAAATCTCAAAATTCTGGAAGGCATTGATTTGCTATGTGCTTCTTTTATAGACTATAGTCCAGAACATGCATTTCAACCAGTCACTATATGAATACCAGTTACTAGAATGGCCTTTCTTTACTGAGTGGCTTTGGGAGGTGTAATAGGGTCAGTTAGGCTGGCCATGAAGGGTGTGACTTAACAGAGCTTTCCTCCTCTATCAGAGATCAGCTCTGCCATTAGCAAGATACTGCTTTCAAATCCTAGCCCTGCCACTTACTAGCTATATGTGAATTTAAGGTGGATAAATTAACTGATCCAAACTTTCATGTCATCATCTTTAAATTGAATAACACCTGCCCCATAATGTAGTAAGCATTAAATGCCAGAAATGAATATTCTATTTTTTAGTAATGTGAAATCCAATGAGTATCATTAACAAAACCTGAGTACAGTGTCTGGCATAAACTGTTATATTAATTCCCTTTCTTTAGATGCACACAAAGCCAGATTTTTATGTTCAAAGGGATGAGTCTTCTATTAATAGGGAAAATTGAAATTCTACAGGGTTTTCCATGTGAAAGTAAATGGGGTGGGTGGAATGCAGTCACTGTTGGCTTATCAGTGAGGTGGAGATAGAAGAAAACAGGTGCCATGTAATGTATATACTAGAAATCAGTGAGCAAGAAGGAGGACTGCAGAATCAAAGCCAATACCAGAAAGTAATACCAATAATTTAGTGCATGAGTACTCAAAGTTATAGAGGCAATCAATGACTGGAAAGTGTGGTCCAGATACCAAGACAGTTGTACTGATTCTACTAAATGGTGTAACTCACTCTAGGACTTTTGCTTGTGAAGTGTGGGCATTAACTCTTGCACAAAGGTGACACTGAAGATTCATGACAGTATAGTCTGTTGAATGTTTTTCCATTTTCCTGGCCAAGTGAGACCTGAAGATTTATAGTGAGGTAAGAAAGCATGACCATCAATGTAGAAGGCTTTACAGATGTATCACAAGCTTCCAGAGCTCTCCCAGGGGCATGAGGTGTTAGATTTTGCCAAGATGCTGATATATCTTAAATTCTCTATTTTGTTTCAGCAATAACTATATGGTCATAGGCCACATGGTGCTGGGTGAAGATGTTCCAGAATCCCCCCAGAAGGTTGATATTTGTTTTAACCATCATGGGTAGAGGTGAAAGCAGTGACATAGGTTTCATGTGTTGCCAAATGGACAGAATGGAGGTAGTGAGAATTAGGTCAATCATACATTCTTGTCTCTCTAAAGGTGTGTGTCAGGGGCTCATGTCTGCAGTTATGTGTTGTGTCTTCATCCAGGGCAGTATATTCTAATAGTTAGACTGAACTACCTGGTATTTTAAGAGGAATTACTTATGCCAGGTACCATGATGCTGGAGATGAGTGGAAGTAAGTGCAGGGAAGTAAAAAACCATAGGTATTTAGAAATATTGTTAAAGTTGTAGACACATGAGAAAGAGAGAAACAAGGAGACATTTGAGGCAAGGCTCTCAGGGAGGACAATCTTCAGTGAATTCACAGTAGTTCATACTGTGAATCCTGACATTGCACAGTGAGAATCTTATTTTGTTTCCAGTGTGCTCAGAGTTGATTAGGATCTGGAGGATTGATGCTATTAAAACCACAGAAGTTGATGTATAAGCCAAACAACAATTTATTCTCTTTTAATGAAAATTAACTGCCAAGAAGGCTAGAATACTTTGTCAATTTGTTAGCAAATTTTCTCCCCATAACAAAATTTATATGGGAAGGTAATTAAAATCAGATTATATCTTAGAGCACGGACTCAGAACAAGGGGGTTAGGTGGCAATCTTAATGACTAATGGCACAAATTGAGATGACCTGGGGCCTCTGTCCCACTGTAGATGGACCTGCGAAATCATCTGCTGGTCAACATCCTCTCTCTGACTCTGGAGAGATTACTGATGTCCTATGGCTCTTTAACTGCTCCCCCCACTATAACTAGATCCCAAGCAAATGATTCTCATGTTACCAATTCCTTCTTCAGACTTGTAAAATGATTAGATTCTTTCTTGTTTGGTGGTATTAACCTGTAGCAGATATGCCCCTCTAAACTACAACCTTGGTTGGACCTGAGGATTCCCCAAGCCTTTTCAATTACAGACTGCATCTTTGAGTAGGGTACATGACATTTATTCTTTATAGATTTTAGTTAGTTTCACTCTCAGAGAAATTCACTTAGGTATAGGACTCATCCATGTAACTCTCTTTATGCTAAGTAATTAACTGATTCTAATTGAAGAGGATGGTGTCACTATAACATAATGTTGAAGTAGTAAACAAAATGCTTGCTAGCTAGTAGGCAGTAAAGCATTGTCCCAGCATCCTTTTCATACACTCAGTCTAGCTGTTGGATGGCACAAGATAGAGTACAAGAGATCCCTGACTGGAAATTTCTCAAAAAGGGACTTCTAGAAGTAGGAGGTGAACAGAACTTCATAGCCCAGGTTTAATTATCTGCTCTGAGAGGCAATGAAATCTGAGGAAGAAGGTAATGTTGCTGCAGAGGGAAAGTTTTCCTCACAACATAGAGTGTGTGTATGCTAAGTCACTTTAGTCATTTCTGACTCTTTGCGACCTTGTGGACTGTAGCCTGCCAGGCTCCTTTGTCCATTGAATCTTCCAGGCAAGAATACTGAAGTAGGATGCCTTTTTCTACTGTAGGGGATCTTCCCAACCTAGGGATCAAACCTGAGTCTCACATCTCCTGCATTGGCAGGTGGGTTCTTACTACTAGTACCACCAGGGAAGTCTGCATAAAACAGTGAAATTTTTATATGTCAAAGGTATATGTACATAAAGTGTACATAATAATAAATTGCTGACATTGTTTAATTGTCAAGTTGTGTCTGACTCTTTTCGACCCCATGGACTACAGCCCACCATGTTCCTACTCCATGGGATTTCCCAAGCAAGAATACTGGAGTTGGTTGCCATTTCTTTCTCCAGGGCATCTTCCTGACCCAGGAATGGAATCTATGTCTCCTGCATAGCAGGTGGATTATTTACTACTGAGCTACCCGGGAAGCCCATGATAAACTGTGGTCCTAAGATAAAATTGATGGTTAAGTCAATTAAATGCTCCTATCAACATATCAGGACCACACTGAAGTCAGCAACAAAAGTGACTAGAGTCCATCGGGTTAGTCCTTTATGACAGAATTGGTGGTGCTAGATTAGGATACCTGCAGGTAATGCCAGAGTCACTTAAATTTCAAGTAGAGCTACCTGTTAGAGGCTCTCATACAATCCCAGTACACTAGTGGGAATTTCTCAGCACAATGGGAATTTGTGCATTCAGGTCTCCTTGTTGTAAGAGCATATGAAGTAAGGTGGATAGGATATATAGTAAGCTATTGATAAGGGAGACTCCTTGCAAGTACCAACCAGAATTGACACATTGGTTAGTGTGGCACTCATGGGTGAAAAGTGCTGTTGTTAGTGCTATAGGCTAAGACTAATAAAGTCCTAGCTGGGCCTAGGTAGGGTCAAAGCATAATTTTCTAGGACAAACTACAGTAGTGCTTCATGTTCTGAGAGGCCTTGGTGGCTGCTGCTGCTGCTAAGTCGCTTCAGTCGTGTCCCACTCTGTGCAACCCCATAGAAGGCAGCCCACCAGGCTCCCCCGTCCCTGAGATTCTCCAGGCAAGATGATGGGTGCTAGGAAATACTGATTTAATGATTTTACTTCAGGGAATTCATTACCGGGATATACTTCAGCACCAAGAAACAGGGAACTAGGAGCAGATAGTTACCAGAAAACACCAATTATCCCTGCATAGCCTTAGCGTTTTAGGGATTTTTACCTTTCAGCATAGCCCTAGTTTTGTTCAGTAGCATTAGGGATCCATACACAGAGTGGAGCAATGCCAAAAGCATAGCACAAGCAATGATACCCCCATTTCGTGATTTTTTGTAAAGATGATGTTGATGTATATACCGCAGGATTTTAAACATGAGATGGTTTATAAAATTATCATTAGTTGCTCTTTAAGAAACTCAACTAGGTAAGAGTCCCAAGGTGATCTATAGGGGTAGAGCTTAGCATCAGTGGGCAGAGATCCTAGATGGTGACCATGCTTAGGCCTTTAGAGTCAGAAACTACTGAAGGGCCTGATTCTCAGTCTACAGTGGAAATTTAGTCAGCCACCGCTGCCCCTCCCCCCCGATCTAAGGCAGCAATGACATGCTTCAGACACAGTCATTATGATGTAACACATTCTCCAAATTTTACCAAATAGTTATCAGAGGTCATTATCCTAGAGCATTTTGAACTGTCCATAAGACATGCTGGAACCTGAAGTAGGTTTGGAGCAAAACGGAGGAGGCTAGGGCTTGGCTAAAAACATGTTCCTGCCTGAAGGGCTAATTTTAAAAGAAGTGGACCCAAAGTTCCAAGCAGAGCACTTGGACATGCATACCATCTAGTTTGTCAATAGCAAAAGTTTCCAGGTAGTTGGGCAAGCAGAAGCATTTAAATAGTAATAAAATCAATAATCATGAAATGGTGGCAGTGTTGTGGTTCCATGAAATTTGGTTTATTTTAAGATAGAACTAGTCAACAGATGGAACATGAATCAGCTTCTAGTAGAAAATGCTGGTAGGATGTGGAAATGCAACTGGGACTTCAGCAAAGAGTCCTAAAAAAACAGGGAACTAGCATCCAGGCCAGTGAGAGTGAGGGTAACAGGCTTGGGCCAAAATGTAGGCACAAAGACTTGGGCCACAAAACTCTCAGCCTGGATATCTATTACCCACTGGTTAGGATGGAGTTTTCCAGTGCATTGTCTGGGTGGTTTCCATTGGGTCTTAAATGGGCAAAATTTTGCCTTCAGGCTTTCAGTACTCTTGGAAAATTAGTCCCAGCTGCAGAAAGTATCTGGAAGTTGTTTTCATCATTGCTGGATCATGTTTGGTGATGAGTCAGCAAATGAACAAGATCTGTTTGTTGAAATTCTCAGAAGCATGAATTTATGACTGTCTGTAAAGTGGTATCACAGTTCCCCATCTGTATTTTAAATGTTAATGCAGGATATAAATCAGTGAGGCTGGAGGTGAGAGGGTATGTTAACAATGTGAATTGTCTGGGTTCCTCTTACTGATGAGTTGGGTTATTATGTTTGCTTGGGCTTGAGAACTTTTGGCAAGGCAATCTATTGTGAACTGACCAGCATGGCTGAAGTAGAGGCATGCCTGAATTTTTTGCTGGTGGGCTCGTTTGACCAGAGTGAGAGGTGGCTCACTTGCTTGCAGCTGTATAGGTCTTCCTTGGGTGCTGGCTCTGTAGAGTTGGAGAAGCTTGGTAGAAGCTCTGGCTGGTCATTACATTTCTTGCCCAACTGAATACACTGAATTATGACAAGGTCTGGGAGATTGTCCATCAGATCTGGGCCACTAATTTCATCCTGAATGGAGTCAGCTAGTTCTTCTTGGAAATGATCACTCTGATTGGATTCATCATATCTCAGATTCTCAGGAAGGAGCTGAAAAGTAGTGTCATCCTGCTGAGAGACGTTGTCCTCTTTGTCAATCTTTGTATTCACCAGGGGGTTCATTTTCTGTTTTGTGGGCTCACCAAATGACTGTAAACTCAAGAAGAAATTTCTCATACTGCTTCAACAGAGGCAATAGGGTAGGTGGTGATTCTGAGTAATTGTCGAATGTATCTTCTGGAATCAAATAAGACTAGGCAGAATTGAATACCAGAACTGAATACCAGTGGGCAGACAGTGGTTTTGCTCTGTGATCAGAAGGACAGCGTCATGAGCAAGTAGCCAAATCTATTAGCTATTAGGTCACAAGGGTGTGCTGAGAGCTCAGAAATGCTCAAAACTGTTATCCACCATTCAATGTTGCCTCTTCTTTATGAAAATGCCAATATTATCCCTATTTAGAAGAAATGAATTACCTTAAGACACACAGAAGATTTGGAATTAAGAAGACAAAAGAAACAGTTATAGTAGACTACTTTCATCATTCCTTTGATAATATAGGGGCATTTTGCGCTCAGACTAAGCCTGTGGTTCCAAATTTTCCTTCTTTATAAGAGACTCAAACAAGTTTACAATCCAAACTGATCTTAGAAATCATCCAGACCACATTCATACTTTCACAGAGAAGAAAACCAGGCTCAGAGAGGTAAAAATATTTACCCAAGGACACACAACAAGTTAATATCAGAGGTGTCATGTTCATCAGGACTGCTGTCCAAAACAGCACTGCCTCTGGGACTCCAACTGTGCTTACATTAATTTGGCATAATGACAGTTCTTGGCCCTGGCTACGCCAAAAATTCTCAGGGAACAAGTAGCTTTGGCATCTCTAGGGAGGTTGGAAATACAGACCCTAAGACCCCATCCCAGACCTACTGGATGAATATTCCATTTTAACAAGATTCTCTAGGTGATGTGAGTGTTCACTGACGTTTGAGAAGTGCTGCTCTAGAGAACACTCAGTCAGAAATGGAATCCATTTTAACAAGATTCTCTAGGTGAACTGGATCCTCAGTTTGCTCCAACCTCTAGAGGATCTGCCAGTGAATACTTACTGGTTGAACTTGATTCTCAGTGCATATCCTGCAGTGTTCTGGGGATCTGATTGCTGTGCTAGTTGTTAATGTATTTTTTCTGGCTTTCTAGTTGGTCTTTGAGGTCACAATGGTTGCCATGGAGATGATTAAGCCATCACAGACAAAATGAAGAGGTGAGATTGAGAACCTAGGAAACAAGAACAAAATATTCTTAAAGTAATAAAGTTCAAAATGTTCAGTTTTCCCTACATTGATAACAAGAGTTAAGAAAGCAGGAGACAGTTTAAAAGACATCCAAACATTGTATATTGGTTGAACTTTTCTGTTACATATTTAATTCCTCTTATTGTCCTTTCCTTGTGCTATGCAGCAAATTGTCCCTTTGAGGGCAAAAAAATGTGTATCACTGAATGCAAGATTTGATTCTCTAGGTTTTATTTGATGACACCTCCTCTCTAGACCTATAGAAGATATTATTGGAAGAATTAATTAATTGAAACATTGAGGCAGAAACTTGGGCTGGAAACTTACCCAAATCATCAGTTGGATGATTTGACTGAAGACTTGTTTTCTTAGTTTTCTTTCTCTTTATGTCTACCTAAATGGTGTTGTGATGAAACAATGAATGTTGTTGTTAATGAGACAACAATGGTAGAATAATTATTGTTAATGAAACAGTAGATAGGTGCTCTGAGTAGCAACAAAAAAAATGAGTTATTTCCTTCCAAGTTTTTTCCAATGCAGCTGAACAATGCCAATGTTGAGAATCTACCCTCATTGCATAATACCAAAGTAGGAAGATCCTGTCATACATCCTTTCTTCTCTTCTATATCCCACCTATCTATTTTCCTATTCACCTTTCAGAGATCTTTGACTTTCCAGGACCATCCATGAGTTTATTACTGCCTACCCAGCTAGGTGTCAACTAATAAAAGATGTTAGTTAATTATTGAAGGTAAATGATTGGCCTTTATCAAGGCATTCGGATTTTTTCCCCTCAAATTTATTGTGTATAAGAATCTTTTTGGTCCCAGTCTCTAGCAATTTTGATTCAGTATGTCTGAAGTGGATACCTGGAACCTGTACCAGTGTGGTAGCAGACTTGTTTAGCTGGTGAAAGATTTCTTTTGTCGTGTCCGACGGACCCCATGGACTGTAAGAAAAGCCCTACACAAACATCATGCAAGAATAAAGTGGATTGCCATTTAGTTTCAGGGATCTCCTGACCCAGAATCGAACCCAGGATGGGGAGGTGACATTTGTCTGAGCCACCAGGAAGGTTGACCCTCACCTGACAGGAATAAACGTCTCAGAGAAGTAGGGATGGGGAGATGATATTTCAAAGACGTAGGGATGGGGAGGTGACATTTGTAGGTAGGAGGCTGACCCTCAAATGACATGAAATAACTGTCTATTCTTATAGAGACAAAGAACTGTTAAGAACTGTCTTCTTTCTGATAGTAGAGAGCAAGATTTCAGCATAGATGTTCTACAGGCATAATAACCTCAGTCCAAACCCTGGCTTTCCAAAAACTGAACGATTCTGGACAAGTTGTTTAACCTCTCTGATAATCAGTTGCAAAATTTAAAATGGAGATGATTTTAATACCTGCCTCATGGTATCATTAGTATTAAATGAGATGAAAATAGATTAGCAAAGCTCCATGCAGATGGCAAATGCTCCATAAATGCTAGCTATCATTATTCTAGGTCCATAGTCTATGTTTTAGAATTTAAATTATTTTCAGATTTTAGACTGTAACACAGAGTATGTACTGTTTATTACATAACACCCCCAACAGTGTCTGGGAAAACATCCCATAATTTATCCATTAACATTTCTTCAGGAAAAAATGTCTAAATATTCAAAAACTAAGTTCATGTCAGTTTAGGTCAGGTTTTTGTGCCAAATAAGTTTTGGCACCAAATTAAAAAAAAAAAAAAAAAAAGCTTCTGTTGTATACAGCATTTTGATTTCAAAATTGAAGATAAGTGTTTGTGCACTTCTACCAAACTCTTTTGGGGGAGATGTGCAATTATAACTTTTCCTTCTCTGTCCCTGCTTTCTGCCCTTTCTCTCTACCATCAGAAGTTTCAGAATATCTGTTAAGGTCTCCTGTTTCTTTACAGAATTATGTATTCAAAATGGCAGAACTTTTTCTAATTAATGTGGCACTGGTGAAATGCTTGCTAAAATTATAAGCCTTAGCCCAAATGCAAATCACACAATGGCACTGTTGTCAATGGCAATTGTTTAATCCCTCAAAGAAAATCTACCTTACCTTATTATTTTGGAAATTTCTTTTCCTCTAAATGTAAATGGCCTTCTATTGGATTGTCCCAGCAGATCCTTTTGGGTGAGGCTGACAGTTTGGAGGAGTTCCAGACCACAATCTTTTGGAGATGAAGTAGAAACAGAGCTCATAACTCAAAGGAACAGGCTTGAGAGATCCAACTCGTGAGCCTAGACTAGGTGTGATAGAAAACTGCATGTGCTTAAACTTTTCCTTATCAGTATGAGTTTCAACCATGAAAAGAACAGCATGAAAATAGGCTTCGTGAACTATTGCAGATCACTTGGGTATTTATGTTCAGTTTGACTCAAAGCAATAGTTAAGAGTTTGCCCAGATATATAATTACTCCACTCTGGGGTTCCCTGAGACTTATTTGGACAAGGACCTGTCATACCCTGCTGCTTATAAGAGAGCTTTGATACCTTACCCTGGTTTATTTTCAGGCTATTCTACATAACCCATTGGTAGTTGCATTCTTATTCTTGGTCTCCAGATCTTATAAGGGATGCTACTAATGGGAGCTAAATGTGTATGTGTTAGTCGTTCAGTCGTGTCCAGATCTTTGCTACTCCATGGGCTGTAGTCTGCTAGCCTCCTCTGTCCATGGAGTTCTCAAAGCAAGAATGCTGGAGTGGGTAGCCATTCACATCTCCAGGGGATCTTCCTGATCCAGGGATTGAACCTAGGTCTCCTAATTGCAGCCAGATTATTTAAGGTCTGGGCTACCACGGAAGCCCATGGGACCTAAACTGATACACAGATAACCCTCATAAGGTGACCACAGGGCATACTGTTAGGACCTATCTGAAGACTTGGCTGTGACCCCCAGCTCTGCCACCATCTATACGTACAACCTTGGGCAAGTCACTTCCTCTCTCTGGGTCAGTTTCTAAATCTATATAATGAAAGCATTGGGTTTTTCTCAAAGTTTATCAAGAAAATAAATCATGATTCAGAAGGGTTAGCAAGAGACCTTGGAATCTGAATTTTATGTTTGGCTACCCTGAAATTATTCTGTATCAAGAATTATTCACATTTTACCTTTGGAATATTGGGGGGACTGATTACTGCAAAATTCAGACTTACATTGAAGAAAGTAGGGAAAACTGCTGGACCATTCAAGTATCACCGAAATGAAATCCCTTACAATTATATGTCGGGAGCCACGTTAGGCATTACTGACAAAATGGAGGCACGGTCCCCAGCCCCCTCTCCTCATTCCACAGGCACGGATCCTGGGATGAAGGAGTTAGGCCTTGTAATTCTGACTTGTCTTTTCCATTCCTCGGCTGAGTTGACTGAAAAGGAATATTAAGGTGCTTATTGTTCTTGAGAGGAGCATGAGAAGGCACAAAGCCTTCTGCAGCTGTGCTCAGAAAATAATTCATAAAGTTAATCATTGACATTTGTTCAAGGACTTTTACAAAAGAGTGTTCCAGGATAAGCACATAGGCCGTAGCTTGAGGCCATGGGAGGGATTGCTATCTGAAGCCTATTTGTGAGGAGAATATTTATGGCAAAGGAGTTTACTGAATTTAGGGCTTAGAAATAATTAAAAGAGTTAGAAGTTAAAGATTTAAGGAATGTTGTAAAAGTTAGCAGATTTTACTATAGCTTATAGAAGTTAGGAATTTTTAGAGACACTATAGCTAGAAGCCTTTTTAAGAGATAGTGAGCTCAGGATGTTAGGGGAAACAGGATTTAGGAAGATAAGTAGTAAACTGAGGAATGTAGCATGAGTTACAATGTAATCACAAATTAACTACAGGACACATTAGAAGAGGTAGATAATAGATGAAAAGGTTGATTCCAAGAGAATCACTGAAGCAGGAACTCTGTTTGAAGAGCAACAATGATTTATGGAGATAATAAATCTGGGAGAGGGGGAACTGAAAATGTCAAACCTCTGGCCTAATGTTTTTGTAAAAGTATAAAAGAGAATCTTAAACTTAAAATAAACAGGCAGTCCAAAAGAAAAATGAGAGGCTGTCCCATCGCTGACACCGTTCACCTCTTCAGGTTGAATCCCTGGTTGCTGGAGTTGGACTCCAGCAATTATACAGTGGAAGTGACAAATAGATTCAAGGCATTAGATTTGATACACAGAGTGAAAGTAGAATGATGGGCAGAGATTTGTGACATTTTACAGGAGATGGTGATCAAGTCCATCCCCAAGAAAAACAAATTCAAAAAGGCAAAAAGAGTTTTCTGAGGAGGCCTTACATTTAGCTAGGAAAGGAGAGAAACTAAAAGGCAAGTGAGAAAGGAAAGATATACCCATCTGAATGCAGTGTTCCAAAGAATAGCAAGGAGAGATAAGAAAGTCTTCCTAAGTGACCAGTGCAAAGATATAGAGGAAAAAAATAGAATGGGAAAGATTAGAGATCTCTTCAAGAAAATTAGAGAACCAATGGTACATTTCATGCAAAGATGGGCACAGGAAAGGACAGAAACAGTAGGGACCTAACAGAAGCAGAAGATATTAAGAAGAGGTGGCAAGACTACACAGAAGAACCATACAAAAAAGATCTTAATGACCCAGATAACCACTATGATGTGACCACTCACCTATAGCCAGACATCCTGGAATGCTAAGGCAAATAGGCCTTAGGAAGCATCACTAGGAACAAAGCTAGTGGAGGTGATGGAATTCCAGCAGAGCTATTTCAAATTCAAAAAGATGATGCTGTGAAAGTGCTACCCTCAATATGCCAGCAAATTTGGAAAACTCATGGTGAGGACAGGACTGGAAAAGGTCAGTTTTCATTCCAATCCCAAAGAAAGACCATGTCAAAGAATGTTCAAACTATGGCCAAGTTGCATTCATCTCACGTGCTAGCAAAGTAATGCTCAAAATTCTCCAAGCAACGCTTCAACGTGTACTCAGAAGTTCCAGATGTTCAAGCTGGATTTAGAAAAGGCAGAGGAGCCATAGATCAAATTTCCAACATCTGTTGGATCATAGATACAGCAAGAGAGTTCCAGAAGAACCCTAACTTCTACTTCATTGACTATGCAAAGCCTTTCATTTTGTGGATCACAACAAACAATACAAAATTATTAAAGAGGTGGGAATACCAGACCACCTTACTTTCCTCCTGAACAATCTGTGCAGGTCAAGAAGCAACAGTTAGAACCAGACATGGAACAACAGACTGGTTCCAAATTGGGAAAGGAGTGTGTCAAGGCTGTATGTTGTCACCCTGCTATTTAACTTATATGGAGAGTACATTATGAGAAATGCCAGGTTGGATGAAGCACAAGCTGGAATCAAGATTGCTGGGAGAAATATCAATAACCTCAGATATGCAGATGACACCACCCTTATGACAGAATGTGAACAGGAACTAAAGAGCCTCTTGATGAAAATGAAAGAGGAGAGTGAAAAATCTGGCTTAAAACTTAACATTCAAAAAACGAAGATCATGGCATCCAGTCCCATCTCTTCATGGCAAATAGATGGGGAAACAATGGAAACAGTGACAGACAATTTTTTGGGCTCCAAAATCACTGCAGATGGTGACTTCAGCCATGAAATTAAAAGACGCTTCCTCCTCAGGAAGAAAGCTATGACAGTCCTAGACAGCATATTAAAAAGCAGAGACATTACTTTGCCAACAAAGATCCATCTAGTCAAAGCTACGGTTTTTAGACCATAAAGAAAGCTGAGCACCAAAGAATTGATACTTTTGAACGCTATAGTTGGAGAAGACTCTTGAGAATCCCTTGGACTGCAAGGAGATCAAAACAGTCAGTCATAAAAGAAATCAGTCCTGAATATTCAATGGAAGAACTGATGCTGAAGCTCCAATATTTTGGCCACCTGATGCGAAGAACTGACCCATTGGAAAAGACCCTGATGCTGGGAAAGAAGGCAGGAAGAGAAGGGTACAACAGAGGATAAGATGGTTGGATGGCATCACCTACTCAATCAACAAGAGACTGAACAAGCTCTGGGAGTTGGTGATGGACAGGGAAGCCTGGCGTGCTGCAGTTCACAGGGTCGCAAAGATTTGTACATGACTGAGCGACTGAACTGAACTGCGTACACAAAACTCCTATATTTATCAGAGTTTTTCAAATTTCAGGATATATCAGAATCCCCAAGAATTTTAAAATTCACATTTTCCCGGTCTCATCCCTTGGCAATGTGATTTAGTGGGTCCAGGATGCAGATAATTTGCATTCCAATCAAAGTCCATAGATAATGTTGCCATGGAAGTTTCCCCATAAACATTTTCTAAAAGCTCTAGGCTGAATAGTCCTGAAAGGCACTTTCTACTTAGGCACTCTTTTCATTTTTGACCGTAGAAAGTATTTGACTCCAAAAGTGGCTCCTGACATGTGTGAGATGTGAATTGCTTCCTTCCTGGACTCTGCTTGAGGCTGCATGGTCACCTCTAAACAGTGGGCTAGAACAGACATGGCTCAGGCTTGGGACATGTAACACCTCAGAGGAATGAGAGAGGATAGCAGTTGAGTTAATCCTCTTCTCAGGACCCTCCAATTCCTACTGGGTGTTATGCACTATTTTACTCTGCTGGTGTTATGCACTATTTTACTCTGCTCTGTTAATGAGTGAGGTAAAAAAAGCATCCTCATATACCCATATGAGACAGAATAGTCCAGTTGGGATTAATTTGCCTATTGCTATGACTCAGATCAGACCTGGAGAAGGCAATGGCACCCCACTCCAGTACTCTTGCCTGGAAAATCCCATGGACGGAGGAGCCTGGTGGGCTGCAGTCCATGGGGTCGCTAAGAGTCGGACACCACTGAACGACTTCACTTTCACTTTTTACTTTCGTGCATTGGAGAAGAAAATGGCAAGCCATTCTAATGTTCTTGCCTGGTGAATCCCAAGGATGGGGCAGCCTGGTGGGCTGCCATCTATGGAGTCACACAGAGTCGTACACGACTGAAGCGACTTAGCAGCAGCAGCAGCAGATCAGACCACACAACCTTCTTTAAGCTTCAACCTTCCTCTGGCTCAGTTGGACCCATGGCCTAGCTGCATATGAACTTCAGCATGTCATGAGCACTCTCTACATGTATTCATTGTCAGTTTCCCAATTTTCATTCCTAATGTGCACAGTACTATTAAGGAGCCTTAGCAGCCTTCCTACTCAATGGCCCTATTTAACAATCCTCTTAAGGTCATGTTTCCCAGTCTCCTCCATCACCTAGCTTCTCTCCTTTGCCTATTCTCTGCTGGCAGCCACATCACATGTCTGAAGGATTCTACTCAGTCACCAGCCAGGATAAGGTTGTCCCTGGAATACATGTCCAATAACATGGTCCTCTCAATACATGACCCACTTGCACTGTTGTTTTCTCTTTGTCCAGCAAAGAGAATGCCTAGAAGCAATGGGAGAGTTTTTCTAGATAGACAAGGATCTGGATGTCTAACTAGATCCAGATAGGATCTGCCTAATGGCAGATTAGGCAGACATCATATCACTAGAGTTGAATGTAGAGCATTACATGGAATCAAGAAGAAACCCCAAAGACAGACTCTATTGCTTCTTGGTTGTATTTGCCAATTTAATTCAGGCCCTGAGGGATTCCAATATTTCTATGGGTGGTAAATTAGGGAAAGTAGCCATGTTCTTGAGGTTTTTCAACTCCTAAAGTTCAAGTGTGCTGCTACTTATAGCTCATAAGAGATGTTACAACATATGGCAGATAACCTTTGTAGCAAGTTTGGGTCTCCGTCTCATGGCAGACCTCCAAGGGCTGAAGACATGGCAGGCCTTTGACACACTGTAAATACAGAGACTTTCACTTGTATTTGGCAAGAATAGGAAGGACAGTTTCTGCATTCTTTCAGTTGTATCCAACATTTTGTGGGTCTCAGGGGGTTATAACACTTTAAGACTTCTTGAGTACCTAATTTATGCCAACTGCATGCTCCAGTTGGTACTGGCTGCCTGTAGCTGTATGTAAGAGAATTCTGGGCCTGTGACTGGCCTCACAGGTAGAATGTTGTAAAGGACTGTCAACATCTGCCATGGGCTCTGGAGGAATAATGGCACCATGCTGAACATGTATTTGTTACCTCTTTCCTAGACCTTATAATCTTCACAGTGGTCTTACAAAGTAGGTATGATTATTTGCATTCTGCATGTAAAGAAACCAAGCCCCTACCTCCACTTCAGAACATGTGGTCATGCCCACTCCTGCTTTTAATCTCTCTCTCCTCTTACCTAAAAGCCCTTTTCTTCCCATGTTCAGTTTAAGCCTCCTCAATAGTCTCCTCTGACTACACATGGGCTTCCCCAGTGGCTCAGTGGTTAAAACTACCCTGCAATTCAAGCAACACAGGTGACCTGGCCGAGATCCCTAGATCTGGAAGATCTCCTGGATAAGGAAATGGCAACCCATTCCAACATTCTTGCCTGGAGAATCCCATGGAGAGAGGATCCTGGTGGCCTACAGTCCATGGGCTCACAAAAAGTCAGACATGACAGAGCGTGCAGAGCAAATTTAGGGAATGTGGGAGACAGCAGAAGAAATTTGAGAATCTTGAACCTAGTTTTTCCTAGGTTACCAAAGTGAAACAAAAGTACAGCTCTGAAATTGACTTGTATCATTTTAGGGATTATGTAATGGGAGAGAAGCATAAAGGCTTCCCTAGTAGGGAAAGGGAAAGACTATATATGTTGAGCTTACTATTGAATTCTGTCCATATATAGCTTTCAACCAAGACATATCTGCAATTGTCCCAATGGATAAAAAAAATAATTCATGATATGGGATTGAGTAGCCTAGGATAGAATAACCTATCCTATGTATCAGATTTAAAGATCTTTTCTCATCCTGTGGTATCTGTGTTGTGTTTCCATCATGGATCATATTGGTTTGGGACAATGTATTATTTAACAGATCCTCTGCAGATATCTTAAATGTTTGTAGAGCTTGTATGCTGTTTATTCATTTTTGTAACAATACTTCTGTAGTGGTTATTTTGTGTGTGTTGATTGCTCACTTGTGTGTGAATCTTTGCGACCCAGTGGACTGTAGCCCACCAGGCTTTTCTGTTCCTGGGATTTTCCAGGAAATAACACTGGAGTGGGTTGCCATTCCCTTCTCCTGGGCATCTTTCTGGCTCAGGGATTGAACCCAGGTTTCCTGCATTGCAGTCTGATGCTTTACCATCTGAGCCACCAGGGAAGTCCAGTTATTGTACAAAAGGTACTATTTTAAGTTTTTTATAAATAATAATTTAGACTTTATAATCCTATGAGTTTGTTAGTTGCTCAGTTGTGACTTTCTCTTTGACTGTAACCCTCCAGGTTCCTTTCTCCATGGACTTCTCCAGGCAAGAATACTGGAGTGGATTGCCATTCCCTTCTCCTGGGGATCTTCCTGACGTAGGGATCAAACCTGGGTCTGCTGCAATGTAGGTAGATTCCTCACTGTCTGAATCACTATAGAAACCCTCATAATCCTATACAAAGTAGGAAATTGAGGCACAGAGAAGTTACAGAAATTGCCGAAGTTCAACTAGTTAGTGAGAGATAGAGTCCAGCATTTGAACACAAGCAGAGTTCCTCCCTCTTAACTCACAATACTTTACTGTCTTGCTTTGTACATGGCAAAGGTGCAGGTGTTGATGATGAGATAAGAAGTCCTAGGCCACAACCTGTCCCCCAAATGTTAAGCAACCATCTCAAATTTAAGTAATGACTGAACTTTGGGGCAGAAGTTTGTATTTGGGAAGATGATGGGTTTACACAGAATGAGTCTGTGTGTGCCCAGTAGGCCAGACAAAACTCATGAATCCTTCATCATCTCCCGAAGCTTGCTCAAACTTATGTCCATTGAGTTGATGATGCCATCCAATCATCTCATCCTCTGTTGTCCCCTGTTTCTCCTGCCTTCCATCTTTCCCAGCACTAGGGTCTTTTCTAAAGAGTTGGCTCTTCACAACAGGTGGCCAAATTATTGGAGCTTTAGCTTCAGTATCAGTCCTTCCAGTGAAATTTCAGGATTGATTTTCTTTACGATTGACTAGTTTTATCTCATTTCAGTCAAAGGGGCTCTCAGGAGTCTTCTCCAACACCACAGTTAAAAGCATCAATCCTCTGGTGTTCAACCTTCTTTAAGGTCCAACACTCACATCCATACATGACTACTGGAGAAACCATAGCTTTGACTAGATTGTCCTTTGTCAGTAATCTAACGTCTCTGCTTTTTAATATGCTGTCTAGGTTTGTCATAGCTTTTCTTCTAAGGACCAAGTGTCTTTTCATTTCATGGATGCAGTCATAATCTGCAATGATTTTGGAGCCCAAGAAAATAGTCTGTCACTGTTTCCACTGTTTCCCCTGTTTCCCCATATATTTGCCATGAAGTGATGAAAGCAGATGCCATGATCTTAGTTTTTTGAATGTTGAGTTTTAAGCCAGCTTTCACTCTCCTCTTTCACCTTCATCAAGAGGCTCTTTAGGTCCTCTTCACTTTCTACCATAAGCGTGTCATCTGCATATCTGAGGTTATTGATATTTCTCCTGGCAATCTTGATTCTAGCTTGTGCTTCATCTAGCTTGGTATTTCTTATGAGGTATCCTTCATATAATTTAAATAGCAGAGTGGCAATATACAACCTTGACATACTCCTTTCCCAATATAGAACTAGTCCATTGTTCCATGCCCTTTTCTA
Organism: Bos mutus; assembly: GCF_027580195.1. Taxonomy (NCBI): domain Eukaryota; kingdom Metazoa; phylum Chordata; class Mammalia; order Artiodactyla; family Bovidae; genus Bos; species Bos mutus. The sequence goes on from NC_091646.1 coordinate 54,443,919, forward strand.
AGTATTGTGTCCTACCTGAATGCAGGTTTCACAAAAGGCAGATAAGGCAGTCTCATATTTCCATCTTTTAAGAATTTTACATAGTTTATAGTGATTCACACAGTCAAAGTTTTATTGTAGTCAGTGAAGCAGAGGTAGATGTTTCTCTGTAATTCTCTTGCTTTTTCTGTGATCCAACAGATGTTGGCAATTTGATCTATTGCCTTTTCAATTTGTTCTTCTGCCTTGTCTAAATCCAGCTTGTACATCTGGAAATGCCTTGTTCAAATACTCGTGAAGCCTAGCTGGAAAATTTTGAGCATTACTTTACTAGCATGTGAAATGAGTGCAATTGTGTGGTAGTTTGAACATTCTTTGGCATTACCCTTTTTGAGATTGGAGTGAAAACTGAGCTTTACCAGTCCTGTGGCCACTGCTGAGTTTTCCAAATTTGCTGGCATATTGAGGGCACCACTTTAACAGCTTCATCTTTTAAGATTTCAAATAGATCTGCTGGAATTCCATCACCTCCACTAGCTTTGTTGTAGTGATGCTTCCTAAGGCCCACTTGACTTCGCACTCCAAGATGTCTGGTTCTAGGTGAGGGATCATTCCATCATAGTTATCTGGGTCATTAAGATCTTTTTTTATATAGTTCTTCTGTGTATTATTGCCACTTCTCAGAGCTATCCCAAGGGCATGAGGTGTTAGATTTTTACCTAGATGCCGGTGTATCTTAAATTCTCTGTTTGGTTTCAGTGATGACTATTATGGTCACATGCAAGATGGTGCTAGGTGAATATGTTCCAGAGTCCCCCCAAAAAGGGTGATATTTGTCTTAACCATCATGGATAGAGGTGAAGGCAGTGATATAAGTCTCATGTGTGGCCAGCTGAACAGAATGGAGGTGGTGAGAATTAGGTCAATCATATACTCTTGTCTCTCTAAAGGTGTGTGTCAGGGGCTCATATCGACAGTTATGTGTTGTGTCTTCATCCAGGGCAGTATATTCTGATGGTTAGAATGAACTATGTGGTATTACAAGAAGCAATTTCTTATGCCAGGTACCATGGTACTAGGTATAAGTGGAAGTAAGTATAGAAAGTGAAAACCATAGGTGTTTAGAAATGTTATGAGAATTGTAAACAAATGAGGTAGAAATAGGGAGGCAAGGGAAGAAATAGAAATGTTGAGGCAAAGCTCCCAGGCAGAACAATCTTCAGTGAATGAACTATAGTTCACACTGTGAATGCTGACGTTGCATGGTAAGAATCTTATTTTGTTTCCAGTGTGCTCAGAGGTGATTAGGGTCTAGAGGATTGATGCTATTAAAACCACAGAAATTGATGTATAAGCCAAACACTAATTTATTCACTTATAATGAGAATTAACTGCCAAGCAGGCTAGAATACTTCACATCAAGTTGTTAACAAAATTTCTCCCCATAACAAAGTTTATATGGGAAAGTAATTAAAATCAGTTTATATCTTAGAGCATGGAGTCAGAGGATGGGGATTTAGGTGACAATCATAATGGCTAATGGCAAAAATTGGGATGACCCATTGCCTCTATCTTACTGTAGATGCACCTGCCAAATTGTCTGCTGGTCAGCATCCTCTCTCTGGAGAGATTACTGATGCCCTATGGCCCTTTAATTGCTCCCACTCCCAATTCTATATTCCATGCAAATCATTGTCTTGTTAACAAATCCTTCTTCAAAATTTGAAGATCTCAAAAAAAATGCAGTGTCCATCTCTGAGTAGAGTACATGTCATTTGTTTTCTACAGATTTTAATTAGGTTCACTCTCTGAGATAAGACTCATCTATTAACTCTCTTCATGCTAAGTAATTAACTCATTCTAATTGAAGAAGATGGTGTCACTATAACAGCGTGTTCAAGTGGTAAACAAAATGGTTGCTAGCTATTCATATGCTCGGTCTGGCTGTCGGATTGTGCTACATAGAGTACAAGAGGTCCCTGATTGAGAATTTCTCAACAAGGGGCTTCTAGAAGTAGAAGGTGAACTGAACTTCATAGCCCACATTTAATTATCAGTTCTGAGAGGCAATGGAATCTGGGGAATAAGGTAATGTTGCTGCGTAGGGAAAGTCTTCTGCATAAAATAATGCATGTGCTAAGTCACTCCAGTCATCTCTGACTCTTTGTGACCTCAAAGACTGTAGCCTGACAGGCTCCTCTGTCCATCTGTTTTCCATGCGAGAATACTGGAGTGGGTAGCCTTTTCCTATTCCAGGGACCTTCTTGACCGAGGGATCAAATCTGCGTCTCACATCTCCTGCATTGGCAGGCGGGCTCTTTATCACTAGTGCCACCTGGAAGTCTATAAAATAAAGTGACATTTTTATATGTAAAAAGTACATAAAGAGTACACAATGATAAACTGTTGTTGTAATTTTTTATTTGATAAGTCTTATCCGACTTTTTGCAACCCCATGGACTATAGCCCACCAGGTTCCTCTGTCCATGGGATTTCCCAGAAAATAATACTGGATTGGGTTGCCATTTCCTTCCCCAGGGGATCTTTCTGATGCAGGGATTGAACTTATGTTTCCTGCTTGACAGGCAGACTGTTTACCCCTGAGCTACCTGGGAAGCCCATGACAAATTGTGGCCCTAAGATAAGGAAAGATTGGTGGTTAAGTCAATCAACATACCAGGACCAACTGAAGTCAGTAAGGAAAGTGACTGGAGTCCATTGGGTTAGTCCTTTATGACAGAATTGGTGGTGCTAATCAGGATACCTGCAATTAATACCAGAGTCATTTAAATTTCAAGTGGAGCTACCTGTTTGAGGCTCTCATACAATCTAGTGGTAATTTCTCACACTAGTGGGAATTTCTCACCACAGTGGAAATGTGTGCCTTCAGGTCTCCTTGTTGTGAGAGCGTGTAGAGTAAGGTGGATGTATAGCAAGTTATTGATAAAGGAGACTCCTTGCAAATACAAATAAGAACCAGCACAGGAGTTAACGAGGCACTGATGGGTGAAAGATCTGTTCATTAGTGCTATAGGATAAGATAATATGGTCCTAGCTGGGTTTGGGTATTGTCAAAGCATAATTTTCAGGACAGACTACAACTGTGCTAAATGTTCTGTGAGGCCTTGGTGGCTGCTATGGATATACTGATTTACTGAGTTTACCTCAGGAAAACAAAATGGAGACATATATCAGCACTAAGAAGCAGAGAACAAAGAGCAGATAATTACCAGAAAATACTAGTTATCACCACATAGTCTTAATATTTTAGGGCATTTTACCTTTTAAGCAAAGCCTTGTTTTGTTCAGAAGCATTAGGAAGCCACACGCAGAGTGGAGGAATGCCAAAAGCTAGCACAAGCAAGCATACCACCATTTCATGAGTCTTATGTACATACAGTGTTCATGTATATGCCCCAGGATTTTAAACATGAGATGGTTCAGAAAATTGTCTGCCATTTATTTCCCTTTAAGATCCTCAACTAGGTAAGGGGTCCCCAGAGGTGATCTATAGGGGTAGAGCTTAGCATCAATGGGCAGAGATCCTAGATGGTGATCATGCTGAGGTCTCTAGAGTCAGAAACAACCTAAGGCCCAATCCTCAGTCTTCAGTGGAGATTTAGTCAGCCAATTCCTCTAAGGCAGCAAGGACAAGATTCAGACACAGTCATTATGATGTAACACATTCCCCAACTCTCACTAGATAGTTATCATTTGGACTTGGCCATAAGACATGCTGGAACTTGAAGTAGGTTTGGAGCAAAAGGGAGGATGCTAGGATTTGGATAAAAACATGCACCTGCCTGAAGGGCTAATTTTCAAAGAAGTGGACACAAATTTCGAAGCACAGAGCTTGGAAGTCCATACCACCTAGTTTGTCAATAGCCAAAAGATCAAGTTGATTGGGCAGGAAGAAGCCTTTAAATAGTAACAAAGTAAATAACCATAGGAAACGGTGGCAGAGCTGTGTTTCCATGAACATTGATTTATTTTAAGCTTAACTCTGGTCTTTAGGTAGAACAGAATTCAGCTTTTAGTATGAAAAGTTGGTAGGATATGGAAATACAACCAGGACTTCAACCAAGAGTCTTACACCCACAGGAAACTAGCATACAGACCACTGAGAGTGAGGGTGAAAGACTTGGGCCCAACTGTAGGCACAAAGACTTGGTCCAACAAACTCAAATCAGGCAGGTATCTATTACCCACTGGTGAGGATGGAGTTTTCCAAGGCATTGCCAGGGTGGTTTCCATTGGGTCAGACTAGACAGATATTGCCTGCAAGCTTCAGCACTCTTGGAAAATTAGTCCCAGCTGCAGAAAGTGCATGGAAGTTGTTTTCATCATTGCTGGATCAGGTTTGGTGATGGGTCAGCAAATGAACAAGATCTGGTTGTTGAAATTCTCAGAAGCATGAATTTATGACTGTAAAGTGGTATCACATTTCCCCATCTGTAGTTTAAACATTAATGCAGGATATAAATCAGTAAGGCTGAAGGTGAGAGGGCTATGTTTGCAATGTGCCTTACCTGGAGTCCTCTTACTGATGAATTCAGTTATTTATCCTTGTTGGGGATTGAGAACGTTTGGCAAGCTTGTCTACTGTGAACTGACCGGCATGACTCCAGGAGAGGAATGCCTGGATTTTTTGCTGGCGGGCTCTTTTGGCAGGAGTGTGAGATGGCTGGCTTCCTTTCAGCTGTATAGGGTCTTTCTTGGGTGCTCGCCTGTGGGGTTGGAGAAGGCTTGGAGATGGATCTGGGGAGCCAACCCTGGAATCTGGTCCTCTGACTGTAGGAGCTCTGGCTGGTCACTATATTTCTTGTTCAGCTGAATGCATTGAGTTATAATAAGGTCTGGGAGATTGTCCATCAGATCTGGGCCATTCCATTCATCCTGAATGGAGTCAGCTAGTTATTCTTGGAAATGATTACTCTGATTGGATTCATCATATCTCAGATTCTGAGCAAGGAGCTGGAAAGTAGTGGCATCCTGCTAAGAGAAGTTGTCCTCTTTGTCAACCTTGATATTAACCAGGCGGTTCATTTCTTGTTTTGGGGGCTCAGCAAATGACTGCTGGAATTCAAAAATAAAGTTCTCATACTGTTTCAACAGAGCACTCTGGTAGGTGGTGATTCTACATAATTCTTTATTGTATCTTCTGGAATCAAGTGAAACTAGGTAGAATTGAGTACCAGTATGGGATACCAGTGGGCAAACAGTGGTTTTGCTTGGTCATCAGAAGGACAGTCATGAACATGTATCCAAAGCTGTTAGCTGTGAGATCACAAAGATATGCTGAGAGCTGAGAAATGTCAAAATTGTTGTCCACCACCCAATGTAGCCTCTTGTTCACAAAGAATGACAATATTCTGCACATTCAGAATAGATAAATTAACTTAGGACACATAGATGATTTGGAGTTAAAAAGATAAATACAAAATTTTTAATAGATTGCCTTCCTCACTCCCCTTCTTGGTAATATAGGGACATTTTGCCCTCAGACTAACCTTTGGTTCTAAAGTTTCTTTCTTTATAAGAGAATCAAACAGTTTTACAATCCAAAATGATCTTAGAAATCATCCGGCCACATTCATTATTTCACAGAGGAGAAAAACAGAGACCCAGAGAGGTAAAAATGTTTATCCAAGGTCACACAACTAGTTAATATCAAAGGTATCATGTTCATCAGGACTGCTGTCCAAAACATCTCTTTCTCCAGGACTACATATGTGCTTATACTATTTGGGCATAATGACAGTACTTGGCCCTTGATACTCCAAAAGTTCTCAGGGAACCAGCAGCTTTGGCATCGCCAGGGAGGTTGTTGGATATATGGGTTCTAAGGCCCAAGACCTACTGGATGGGTATTCCATTTTAACAAGATTCTCTAGGTGATTTGAGTGTTCACTGAAGTTTGAGAAGTGCTGCTCTAGAGGATACTTAGCAAGAATTGGAATACTTACTAGTTGAACTCCCTCAGTGCTCCAACCATAGCCCACAGTGCTGTAGGGACCTGATTGCTGTGGTGGTAGTTAGTGTATTTTTTCTGGCTTTCTAGTCTGTGTTTGAGGTCACATCGATTGCCATGGAGATGATTAAGGCATCACAGGCAAGATGAAGAGGTGAGATTGAGAACCTAGGCAACAAGAATAGAATATACTTAAAGTATAAAGATCAAAATCTTCAGTCTCCCCTGCATTGATAACAAGAATTAAAAAAACTAGGAAAAGTTTAAAACAAACCCTAAACATATTGTATATTGGTTGAACTCTTCTGTTACATATTTAATTCTTCTTATTGTCCTTTTCTTGTGCACTGTAAGATTTATATTGGCCCCTAGTGGGCAAAAAAATGTATGTCACTGAATGTAAGATTTGATTCCCTAGGTTTTATTTGATGGCATCTGCTGTCTAGACCTATGGAAGATATTATTGGAAGAATTAATTAGTTAAACATTGCTGGTAGAAACTTGGGCTGGAAACTTACCCAAATCATCAGTTGGATGATTTGATTGAAGAACTTGTTTGCTTCTCAATTTCCTCTTTTATGTAATAAGAATGACTATTTTGTCTACCTAAAAGGGGTGTTGTGAATGTTAATGAAACAACAGATAGGTGTTGGAAGGACTGAATGCTGAAAGTGAAACTCCAATACTTTGGCCACCTGATGTGAAGAACTGACGCATGTGAAAAGACCATGATGTTGGGAAAGATTGAAGGCAGGATGAGAAGGGATGACAGAGGGTGAGATGGTTGGATGGCATCACAGACTCAATGAACATGAGTTTGAGTAAACTCTGGGAGTTGGTGATGGACAGGGAGGCCTGGCATGCTGGTCTGTGGGGTCACAAAGAGTCAGACACGACTGAACAACTGAACTGAACTGAACCTCTCTAGATCTTTGGAACATATTATTGGAAGAATGATATAATGTAAGATTTGGGGCTACAAATTTGGGCTGGAAACTTACCCAGTTCATCAGTTGGGTGATTTGATTGAAGAACTTACTTGCTTCTTAATTTCCTCTCTTATCTAATGAAGATGATATCTTGTCTACCTCAAAAGGGTGTTGTATCAATGAAACAATACATACTTGCCATTAAGAGCAACTAAATATGAGTAATTTGCTTCCAAGTTTGTTCCAATGCATCTGAACAATGCCAATGGTGAGACTCTACCTTCATTGCATAATATCAAAGTAGAAAGAAACTGTCATACATCCTTTCTTCTTTTCTATATCTCACATACCTATTTTCCTACTTACCTTTCAGATGTCTTTCACTTTGCAGGGCACAAATGAATAAATTCATGAGTTTATTCCTCCCTACTCAGCTAGGTGTCAACTGACATAAGATGTTAATTAGTTATTGAAGGTAAATAATTGGCCCTTTTCAAGGCATTCTTTTTTTTTTTTCCCCTCAAACTTTAATGTGTATTAGAATATGCTTTGTCCCAGTCTCTAGCAATTTTGATTCAGTAAGTCTGCAGTGGATACCAAAAAATGGTGCCAGTTTTTTTGCTGGTGGCCCTTGTGTGAAAAGCCATACACATAAACATCATGGAATAAAGTGATATTAGTTTCATTTCACAGATATAGGCATGGGAGGCAACATTTGGAGGTAGGAGATTGACCCTCAAGTGACATAAAATAGGTGGCAGCCTATTCTACTTGCCTATAAAGTCCACAAAGAGCCAACACTGTCCTTGAGAACTGTTCATCTCTCCCTGGTAGTAGAGAGCAAGAGTTCAGCATGGATGTTCTAGAGTCATAATGACCTGGGTCCAAACCCTGTCTTGGCCAAAAGCTGTGTGACTCTGAACAAGTTATTTAACCTCTATGAGAATTAGTTCCAAACTTTAAATGGAGATGATTTAATACCTACCTCATTGTGTCATTAGGATTAAATGAGATGAAAAGAGATTAGCACAGCTCCATGCAGATGGAAAATGCTCCATAAATGTTAGATTTATGGAGCATTATAGACCTATCATTATTCTAGGTCTATAATCTGTGTTTTAGAATATATATTATTTTCAGATTTCAGAAAAGTAACCCAGAGTATGTACTGTTTATTATATAACACTTCAAATAGTATCTTGGAAAACATCCTATAATTTAGCCATTAACATTTCTGTAGGGAAAAAAATGTGTGAATATGCAAAGACTAAGTTCATGTCAGTTTAGGTTAGGATTTCTTGCTAAATGAGTTTTGACACCAAATTAGTAAAAAAAAAAAAAAAAAAGATAGCTTCTATGTATACAGTGCTTTGATTTCAGAATTGAAGATAAGGATTTGTGTACCTCTACCAAATGCTTTTGGGGGTGATGTGCAATTATAACTTTTCCTTTTCTGTCCCTGCTTTCTGCCCTTTCCATCCACTCTCAGAAGTTCCAGAATATCTGTTAAGGTCTCCTGCTTCTTTATATAATTAAATATTCAAAGTGGCAGATTATTTAATTTTTTCTAATTAATGTAGCACTGGTGAACCACTTGCTAAAATTATAAGCCTTAGCCCAAATGCAAATCATACAACAGCACTCTTGTCAATGGCAATTGCTAAGTCCCTCAAAGAAAATCTAGCTTGCATTATCATTTTGGAAATTTAGAAATAGACTCCTTTTAGAGGTCAGTGGCTTCCTATTGGATTGTCCCAGCAGATCCTTTTGGGCTGAGCTGAGAGTCTAGAGTTCCAGACCACAGTTTTTTGGAGAAGAAGTAAAAACAGAGCTCGTAACACAAATTCATAGGCTTGAAGGATCCAACTTCTGAGTCTGGACTAGATCTGACAGAAAACTGCATATGCTTAAACTTTTCCTTAATCAGTATGAGTTTCAACTACGAAAGCAACAGCACAAAAATATTTGGTAAACTATTGCAAGTCACTTTGATATTTGTGTTCAGTTCGACTCACAGCCATAGTTAAAAGTTTCCCCATTTATAAAATTACTCCACCTTGTGGTTCCCTGAGACTCCATTTGGTGAAGGGCCTGTTGTACCCTGTTGCTTATAAGAGTTTTGATACCTTATCCTGCTTTATTTTCAAGCTGTTCTCCATAGCACATTGGAGGAGATGCTCTGAACTAGGGTTATGCACTCCCCAGAGTACTTAAATTCTTACTCATGGTCTCCAGATTTTCTAAGTGATGCTGCTATAGGAGTTAAACATGTGTGTGTGTTGGTTGTACAGTTGTGTCTGATGCTTTGCGCCCCAGGAACTATTATCTGCCAGGCTTCTATCTCCATGGAAATATCCAGGCAAGAATACTGGAGTGGGTAGCCATTCACATCTCCAGGGGATCTTCCTGACCCAGGGAATGAACCTGTGTCTCCTGCATAGCAGGCAGATTCTTTACCATCTGGGCCACCATGGAAGCCCATAGGAGCTAAACTGATACACAAATAACCCGCATTAGGTGACCACAGATCATACTGTTTGGACTTTTCTCAAGACTTGGCTGTGACCCCAGCTCTGCCACCATCTACACTTACAACCTTGGTCAAGTCACTTCCTCTCTCTGGGTCAGTTTCTTAATCTGTATAATGAAAGGATTGGGTTTCTGCAAGTTTATCAAGATAAGATATCATGATTCAGAAGGGTTAGTAGGAGACCTAGGAATCTGAATTTTTATGTTTGTATACCCACCAAATAATTCTGTGCTAAGAGGTCTTCAGAATTTACCTTGGAAATACTGGGTGACTGCTTATTGCAAAATTCAGATTTAAATTGAAGAAAGTAGGGAAAACCACTACACTATCCAGATATGACCTAAATCAAATTCCTTATGATTATACAGTGGAATTGACAAATAGATTCAAGGGAATAGATTTGATAGACAGAGTACCTGAAGACCTGTGGATGGAGTTTCATTACATTGCACAAGAGATGGTGATCAAGATCATCCCCAAGAAAAAGTAATGCAAAAAGGCAAAATGGTTGTCTGAGAAGGCCTTAAAAGTAGCTGAGAAGAAGAGAAGCTAAAGACAAGTGAGAAAGGAAAGATATACTCATCTGAATGCAGAGTTCCAAAGAATAGCGAGGAGAGATAAGAAAGCCTTCCTCAGCGATCAATGCAAATAAATAGAGGAAAACAATAGGAAGGGAAAGACTAGAGATGTCTTTGAGAAAACAGAGATACCAAGGGAACATTTCATGTAAAGGTGTGCACAATAAAGGACAGACTGTATGGACCTAAGAGAAGCAGAAGACATTAGGAAGAATTGGCAAGAATACACAGAAGAAATATACAATAAAGATATTAATGACCCAGATAACCACTGGGTATGATCACTCACCAAGAGCCAGACATCCTGAAACATGAGGTCAAATGGGCCTTAAGAAGCATCACTATGAACAAAGCTACTGGAGGTGATGGAATTCCAGCTGAGCTATTTCAAATCCTAAAAGATAATGCTGTTAAAGTGCTGATCTCAATCTGTCAGCAAATTTGAAAAACTCAGCAGGGGCCATAGGACTGGAAAAGGTCAGTTTTCATTCCAATCCCAAAGAAACACAATGCCAAAGATTGTTCAAACTACCACACAGTGGCACTCATCTCACACACTAGTAAAGTAATGCTCAAAATTCTCTAGGCGAGGCTTCAACAGTGCGTGAACTGAGAACTTCCATACGTTCAAGCAGGATTTAGAAAAGGCAGAGGAACCAGAGATCAAATAGTCAACATCCATTGTATCATAGAAAAAGCAAGAGAGTTCCAGAAAAACATCCATTTCTGCTTTACTGACTATGTGTGGATCACAACAAACTGGAAAATTCTTCAAGAGATGAGAACACCAGACCACCTTACCTGCCTGCTCAGAAATCTGTACGCAGGTCATGAAGTAACAGTTAGAACCAGACATGGAACAACCAATTGGTTCCCAATTGGGAAGGAAGTATATAAGGCTGTATATTGTAACCCTGCTTATTTAACTTATATGCAGAGTACATCATGTGAAATGCTGGGCTGGATGAAGCACAAGCTGGAATCAAGATTGCTGGGAGAAACACCAATAACCTCAGATATGCAGATGACACCATCCTTATGGCAGAAAGTGAAGAGGAACTAAAGAGCCTCTTGAAAAAAGTGAAAGAGGAGAATGAAAAAGCTGGCTTAAAACTCAATATTCAAAAAACTAAGATAATGGCATCCAGTTCCACGACTTCATGGCAAATAGATTGGGAAATAATGGAAACAGTGACACTTTATTTTCTTGGGCTCCAAAATCACTGCAGATGGTGACTGCAGCCATGAAATGATAAGATGCTCGATCCTTGGGGAAAAAAGCTATGACAAACCTAGACACCATATTGAAAAGCAGAGACATTATTTTGCCAACAAAGGTCTGTATACTCAACGCTATGATATTTCCAGTAGTAATGTATGGATGAGAGAGTTAGGCCATAAAGAAAGCTGAGCACTGAAGAACTGATGCTTTTGAATGGCGGTGTTGGAGAAGACTCTTGAAATTCCCTTGGACTGCAAGGAGATCAAATCAGTCAATCATTAAGGAAATCATTCCTGAATATTCATTGGAAGGATTGATACTTAAGCGAGGCTCCAATACTTTGGCAACTTGATGCGAAGAACCGACTCATTGGAAAAGACCCTGATGCTGGGAAAGATTGAAGGCAGGAGGAGAAGGGGATGACAGAGGATGAGATGGTTGTATGGCATCACCAACTCAATGGACATGAGTTTGAGCAAGCTCCGGGAGTCAGTGATGGACGGGGAAGCCTGGCGTGCTGTGGTCCTGAGCATTTGAACTGAACTGAACTGAACTGCACACAGAAAACTCCTATATTTATCAGAGTTTTCCAAATTTCAGGATACATCAGAATCCATGGGAATTTTAACATTCAGATTTTTCAGGCTCAACTCTAGGCAGTGTGATTCAGTGGGTCTAGGATGAGACCAGATAATTTGCATTCCAATCAAATTCCATAGATAATGTTGATATGGAAGTTTTCCCATCAGCACTTTCCCAAAAATCTCTAGGCTGAATAGTGTCAAAAGGCCATTTCTGTTTCAGCACTCTCTTGATTTTTGACCGTAGAAAGTATTTGACTCCAAAAGTGGCCCCTGACATGTGTGAGATGTGGATTGCTTCCTTCTTGGACTCTGCTTGAGGCTGCATGGTCACCTCTAAACAGTGAGCTAGTGTGAGTGAGCTAGTTTAGAGCTACAGTCATTTCTAAACATACCTGGCTCAGGCTAGGGACATGTAGGTGACTCAGAGGCAAAACCGAGGATAGGAGTTGAGTTAACCCTGCTCTCAGGAGTCGGTAGTTCCTACTTGGAGTTATGCACTATTTTACTCTGCTCTGTAAGTGAATGAGGTAGAAAAAAACATCCTGATATCCTCATATCAGATATAGAACAGTCCAGCTGAGATCAATTTGCCCATTGGAGAAGGAAATAGCAACCCACTCCAGTGTTCTTGCCTGGAGAATCCCAGGGGTGGGAAAGTCTGGTGGGCTGCTGTCTCCGGCGTCGCACAGAGTCAGACACAAGTGAAGCGACTTAGCAGCAGTAGCAGCAGCAGCATGACTCAGATCAGAACTCACAGCTTCTTTTAAGTTTTAGCCTTCCTCTAGCTCAGCTGGACGCATGGTCTAGCTGCTTATAAAGTTCAACATGTCATGAACACTCTCTCCAATATTCCCTTTCAGTTTCCCAGTTTCCCTTCCTAATGTGCACAGCAGTATTAAGGAGCCTCAGCAGCCTTCATGCTCAATGGGCCTATTTAACATTCCTCTTAATGTCATGTTTCCCAGTCTCCTCCATCACCTACCTTGCCTCCTTTGCCTACTCTCTGCTGGCAGCCACATCACATGTCTGAATGATTCTCCTCAGTGCCCTTCTAGAATAATATTGTCCATGGAATACATGTCCAATAACATGGGGCCCTCAATACATGACCCATTTGCACACTGTTCTTCCCTCTCAGTCCAACAAAGAAGATGGCCTAGAAACAGTGGGAAAGCTTTCTAGAAAGGCATGGATCTGGATGCTGGATGGAAGGCAAAGTGATCTGCCATTAGGCAGACAATGTATCACTAGGGTTGAATATAGAGCATTACATGGAGTCAAGAAGAAATCGCAAAGACAGACTCTATTGCTTCTTGATTGTACTTGCCAATTTGATTCAGGCCCTGAGGGATTCCAACATTTCTATGGGAGGTAAATGAAGACATTAGGGAAAGTAGCCAGGTTCTGGAGGTTTTTCCCCTCCTAAAGATCAAGTGTGCTGCTACTCGCAGTTCTTAAGAGATGTTACAACATACGGCAGATAACCTTATTAGAAGGATTAGGTCTCAGTCTCATGTCAGACCTTCAAGGGCTGAAGAGTGGCAGGCCTCTGACACACTGTAAATGCAGGAACTTTTACTTGTATTTGGTAAGAATAAGAAGGACAATTTCTGTGTTTCTTCAGTCATACCCAACATTTTGTGGGTCTTTGCAGGTAATAACAGTTATGATTTCTTGAGTACCTAATTCATGCCAGCTACATACTCTAATTGGTACTGGCTGCCTGGAGCTGTATTTAAGAGAATTCTGGGCCTCTAACTGGCTTCTGGTAGAAAGTTGTGAAGGACTGTCAATGTCTACCATGGGCACTGGAGGAATAATGGCACCATGCTGACCATGTATTTCTTACCTCTTTCCTAGACTTTATAATCCTCACAGTGGTATTACAAAGTAGAGTCCTGCCCACTCCTGCTTTTAGTGTCTCTCTCCCCTCACCTAAAAGCTGTCTTCCGATGTTCAGCTTACATTCAGCCTTCTCAATATAATCTCCTCTGACTACACAGGTGCTCCCCCCATGTCTCAGTGGGTAAAAATTCCCTTGCAGTTCAAGAGACACTGGAGACCTGGGCTGGATCCCTTGGTCTGGAAGATCCCCTGGATAAGGAAACGACAACCCTCTCAAGTATTCTTGCCTGGAGAATCCCATGGACAGGGGAACCTGGCGGGCTACAGGCCATGGGTTTGCAAAGAGTCAGATATGACTGAGCGCCCAGAGGGAGTTTAAGAAATGTGGGAGACAGCAGAAGAAATTTGAGAATCTTGACCTAGTCTTTCCTAGGTTACTAAAATGAAACCTAATACAGCTCTGAAATTGACTTGTGTCATTTGGGGGATTAAATAAAGGGAGAGATGCATAAATGTGTCCCTAGTTGGGAAAGGGAAAGACTATGTGTTGAGTTCACTACTGACTTCTGTCCATATAGACCTTTCAACCAAGACTACATCTGCAATTGTCCCAACAGATTAAAAAATGAATTCATGATGTGAGATTGTGAGTTGGATAGGATAGAATAACCTATCCTTTGTATCAGATGTAAAAATCTTTCTCATCCAGAGATATCTGTGGTGTATTTGCATCATGTATCTTATAGGTTTGGGACCATGTATTTTTTGACAGATGCTCTGCAGATATTGGAAATGTTTGTAGTACTTGTATTCTATTTATTCATTATTTTAACAAATACTTCTGTTGTGGTTATTGTGTACCAGGTACTCTTTTATGTTTTTTATAAATATCTAGACTTCATAATCCTATGTGTGTTAGTTGCTCAGTTTTGCCCAACTCTGGGATCCCGTTGACTGTAGCCCGCCAGGCTCCTCTGTCCATGAAATTTTCCAGGCAAGAATACTGTGGTGGATTGCCACTCTTTTCTCCTGGAGATCTTCCTGATCCAGGGATTGAACCTGGGTCTCCTGTATTGCAGACAGATTCTTTACTGTCTGAATCACCAGGGAAATTCTCATAATCCTATAGAAAGTAGGAAATTGAGGCACAGAGAGCTTAAGGAAACCAAGAAAGTTCATATAGTTAGTGAGAGGTAGAGTCTAGCATTTGGACCTAGGCAGAGTTCCTCATTCTTAACCCACTATACTTTCCTGTCTTGCTTTGTACTTGGCAAAAATGCAGGTGTTAATGATGGGAAAAAAAGTCCTAGGCCATAACCTCTCCCCCAAATGTTAGGCAACCATCTCACATTCGTTTAAATAATGGCTGAACTTTGGGGAGAAGTTTGTATCCTTTTGGAAGATGATGGGTTTACACAGGATGAGTCTGTATCTGCCCAGTAGGCCAAACAAAATTCATGAATCCAGAAGACTCTACAAAGCTTCTGCTAGCTGAAAGTATTATGTTAAACTTGAGTCAGTGTACATAAGTCTGTTCTTTACCCAATACCACCACTGCAATGTAGAAACTTTTTTTTTTCTGTTACTAGGGATTGACTCCTCAAACTGATGTAAGAGATTGAGCTAAAAATAGTGTAGTTGTAGTAGGGAAAATCACTGTGTTGGAATTCTTTGTGCTTCTGTAAAAGGATTTTATTAGTTTCAAGGATAAATACCTTCAACCCTAAGTGGATTTAATGATTCAAAAGCTATCATCACATGCATGCACCTCAGTGTTCATAGCAGGACTATTTACAATAACCAAGTATACAAGCAACCCAAGTGTCCATCAACAGATGAATGGATAAACATGTGGTATAATCTACAATGGAATATTAGTCAGCCGTAAATGAAATGTTTTGCCATTTGTAATGACATGGACAGAACTGGATGGTATTATGCTGAGTGAAAGATGTCAGAGAAAGACAAAGAGTATATGTTATCAGTTATATGTGGAATCTAAAACTTAAAACAGATAAATGAATACAACAAAACAGAAACAGTCTCACATTTATAGAGAACAAACTAGTGGCTACCAGTGGGGAGAGGGAAAGTTGGAGGAGTGAGACAGGAGTATAGGATTAAGAGGTGCCAATTACTATGTATAAAATAAATAAAACTACAAGGATATCATGTACTGCTCAGGTAAATATATTGGGTTCACCCAAAAGTCCATTTGGGTTTTTCTGTAACATCAAAACCCAAATGAACCTTTTGGCCAACCCAATAACTTATTTTGTAATAACTTTAAGTGAAGTATAATCTATAAAACATTGAATAACTATGTCATCACTAAAAGTAATATCGTAAATCAACTATATTTCAATAAATAATTTATATTTAATAATAATATCAGGACTTTATTTCTTCCTCTTTGCCCCTAAATTCTACTTCTCCAGGGAGCCTCCACTCATTATGGGCTCTCCTCTCTTTGTCAGAAGGGCTGTCAGCAATCATCAGAGCTCTATCCTTCTACATCTGATTCCAGTGGGGGGAAAAATAAGAGTATTTTTCTAACATTTCCAAGAAAGGCCATAACATTCACTCTTTTTCGATACATTTAAGACACAAGCCCCCACCTGAAACAGTAACAGTGGCCACATAGATGCCACCGGATTATTGGTTTTAGGCCTAGGTTTCAGGCTTGGAGGTGGGCTGCCACCCAGGAAGGTAGACGGCAGTGGGAAAGAATTTGGATCTCTATGTGAAAATTAGGGACCATTGCCAAGAGTACAATGCTTGCTATTGTTGTTCGGTTGCTAAGTCACGTCTGACTCTTTGCAGTCCCATGGACTGCAACATGCCAGGCTCCTCTGTCCTTCACTATCTCCCTGAGTTTGCTCAGATTCATGTCTATTGTTTCATTGATTCTATCTCACCATCTCATTCTCTGCCACTGCTTTCAACCATGCTTGGTGGGATGAGGGGCAAACAGTAACTGTGTCCTTCAACCACACCTGAACAATCTATTAGAGTTGTCTGATGCAGAAAGTAGGCATTTAATAACAGACCACCAATGAAATTTAACTAGAATGCCGAAAACATCCTATGTTAAGCCTCTATAAAAATCCCGTTGTTTCATCAAATAGATGAGACTAATTTAGAGGCAAGAAAGAAAATAATAGGGATAAATGGGCAATTTGAAATGAGAAAGATAAATGATGAGATGCCTCCAAAAGCAGGTTTGACTTAATACTTTAATCTGTTTAAATCAGGGGTCAAAGCTTTTTCTGTAAAGGAACAGATTGTTAATGTTTTTGACTTTGTGGGCCATGCATGTCCCAGCATGAAAGCACCCAAAGACAACATGTAAATGAGTGGTATGACTGAGTTCCAATAAAATTTTATTTTTAAAAACAGGCAGTAGGCTGGATTTGGCCCATAGGTGGCAATTGGTTGACTCTGGCTCTAGATGGATAGTAATGTACTGTGTAGGAGTCTGGACTTTGCTATTAGAAGTATCTAGATTTGAGTCTTGCTTTTCACTTAACTAGTTCTATGCATAATTTCCTTTACTATTCTAAGCCTCAGTTTCCTCATCTGCTTAATAGGGATAATGATAACAGATGTCTATGAGTGTTGGTGTAAGAATTAAGAGAGAAAATGCACCTAAGGCATAAAGAGACACTGATGTATAGTGTCTTTTGGACTCTGTGGGAGAGGGCGAGGGTGGGATGATTTGGGGGAATGGCATTGAAACATGTATAGTAACATATATGAAATGAGTCGCCAGTCCAGGTTTGATGCACAATACTGGATGCTTGGGGCTGGTGCACTGGACACATGTATACCTGTGGTGGATTCATTTTGATATATGGCAAAACCAATACAATATTTTAAAGTTAAAAAATAAAATAAAATAAAAGTAAAAAATATATGTATGTGGTTCCCTTGTAGCTCAGTTGGTAAAGAATCTGCCTGCAGTTCAGGAGACCCAGGTTCAATCCCTGGGTTGGGAAGATCCCCTGGAGAAGGAAATGCCAACCCACTCCAGTATTCTTGCCTGGAAAATCTCATGGACAGAGGAGCCTGGTGGGCTGCAGTCCATGGGGTCGCAAAGAGTCAGGCATGACTGAGCTACTAACACTTACTTACTAGTATCATAATTAAAGTCATTGGATTAAAAAACAATAAGAAAAACTTGTGAGAGGGAAGAAAGATGAGCTTCAGTGTTGTGCATGCTCTTTACATCTAGTGCCCACTGGGAAGCCCAGTGTTAAGGATAACTATTTATTAAACATTCCAACTACATTTTAAGGTAGTGGGATTTGTGTCATCAGTTACATCTCAGGAAAGAGAATAGAAGCCTTCAGGGAAAGGACTAGAATGACTCTTTAATCATGGTATCTATGAAACTCCAAAAGGTCAAAAGTTACTGGATATTATTTTTAAAAGCTTTAGTAACAAAAGAGAAAATGCTATTCAGATTTTTTTGTGTCTACTCAAGGAATTCTGGGTAATTGTGGCATAATTATTTTTCACTGAAGACAGAGTGGGGATAGAAAAGATTTGGAAAGGGTGTGCTGAAGAGATTACTGGTCTGCATAAAAGACTAAGACTTTTCAGACTGGGATGTCAGTGTTTGAGGGACAGGTAGCATAATGGTCAAGTAGATGTCCTTTTCTGTTAGATAGATCTGGAGATGAATCCTGACTCCATGACTTATTAGCTTCAATCTTGGACAAATGAGTTAAACCTTATGAGTTTACTTGTTTTCACCTGCTAAAATGCAAATATTGATAGTGCTACTGTAAGGGTTATGCCCCCACATCTTTTGCTCAGCACATAGTAAGCACCCAGTGACTACTGTTATTATTTGAAGGCTCTAAAATCATCTGTGAAGTGATCAGTATCAAGACAGACTCTTCCATATCCCGGAAAATTGAATGGGGAAAGGAATACCTTTAAATTATACCTTGATGAAGCTAATGGAAGTGAGGCAAATTCTGAAATAAATGACAATAAGCCAATGGTATCCATTGCCCCCATGAAGCATTAGAGACTGAAAACATATTTAATAAAGAATATATACATGATAGACTTATCATGGGTTAGTAAGGGAACATGATGTTTGATAGTTCTTGCTAGTGTGTGTGGGCTCAGTAGTGTCCAACTCTTTGTGGACTGTAGCCGCAAAAGCTACAAATCCCCATAGACTGTAGCCTGCCAGGCTCCTCTCTCCATGAAGTTTTCCAGGTAAGAATAATGGCGTGAGTTGCCATTTCCTTCTCCGGATCTTTCCTGGATGGCTCAGCAGAAGACTCAGGAGACAGGGATTTGATCCCTGGGTGGGGAAGATCTCCTGGAAGAGGAAATGGCAACACACTCCAGCTCTTGCTAACCTCATGGTTAATGTAAAAGAAAACATGGCTATCTTCCCACAAATGCTCCTTAGAGACAGATTGTTTAACTGAAAACTCCCTAAGGTTGACACAGTGGGAATAGAACTCGTTTAAATGGCCAGAAAACTACTGCCAAAAGTAATCAAACCCTTATTTTAATTTTGATATTCTGGAGAGTGGCAGGTAACAACCATCAGAAAACTTTAAAGTCCTTGTTGTCCCTTGGCATTTTAAAAACACAAATTAAATCACAAAGTTCTGGAAGGCATTGATTTGTTTTGTGCTTCTTTTATAGACTGTTATCCAGAAGATACATTTCAGCCAGTGGCTATGTGAATACCAGTTACTAGAATGGCCTTACTCTACTGAGTGGCTTTGGGAGGTGTAATAGGGTCAGTTAGGCTGGTCATGAAGGGTGTGACTTAAGACATTTTCCCTCCTCTATCAAAAATCAACTCTGCCATTAGCAAATACTAGCTTCAAATCCTAGCCCTGCCACTTACTAGCTGTGTGTGACTATAGGATGGATAAGTTAAGTGTTCTGAACTTTCATATCATCATCTTTAAATTGAATAATAACACCTGCCCCATAATGTAGTAGCATTAAATGGCGGAAATGGATATTCTATTTTTATGAATATGAAATTAATTGAGTATCATTAACAAAACACTGAGCACAGTGTCTGGCATAAACCAATTATTAATTCCCTTTCTCTAGATGGGCACGAACCCAGTTTTTATACCAAAATGGATGAGTCTTCTACTCATAGGGAAAACTGAAATTCTACAGAGTTTTACATGTGATAGTAAATGGGATGGGTGGAATGTAGTCACAGTTGGCTTATCACTGAGGTGGAGATATAAGAGAACCAGTGTCATGTAAGTTATATACTAGAATCAGTATATCAAGAACCATGTTCAAATAGACTGCAGAATAACAGCTAATACCAGGAAGTAATAACAATTATTTAGTGCATGACTTCTCAAAGTTATAGAGACAATCAATGATTGGAAAGTGTGGTCAAGATACCAAGATAGTCCAGACTGATTCTACTAAATGGTGTAACTCACTTCCAGGACTTTTGCTTGCAAAATGTTGGTGGTGGCTCTTGAAGAAAGTGACAATGAAGATTTCTGACAGTATAGTCCATTGAATGTTTTTTTCATTTTCCTGGCCAAGTGAGACCTGAAGATTCATAGTGAGGTAAGAAAACATGGCCATCAATGAAGAAGGCTTTACAGATGTAACACAAGCTTCCGGAGCTCTCCCAGGGGCAAGAGATGTTAGATAGTAATGTACTGCATAGGAGTCTGTTCTCTGCTGTTGGAAGTATCTAGTTTGAGTCTTCTCTTTTACTTACTAGTTCTATGTATAATTTCATTCACTACCCTAAAGCTCAATTTCTTCATTGCCTAGCAGGGATAATAATAACACACGTCTATGACCATTGGTGTAAGAAGTAAAGAGAAAATGCACCTAAAGCACAATGCCTGGTATGTAGTAAGTGGTTAGTTTTGATACCTGTTAGTATTATAATTAAAGTTAATGATGAAAAAGCTGAAAGAAAAACTGATGGGAGGGAAGAATATTGAGCTTCAGTGTATTGCGTGCTCTATACTTCTAGCACCACCTGGGAAGCCCAGTGTTAATGACACCTATTTATTGTTGTTTTTGTTTAGTCACTCAGTTGTGACCGAAACTTAGTGACCCCATGGACTGCAGCACACCAGGTTTCTCTGTCCTTCACCATTTCCCAGAACTTGCTCAAACTCATTGTCTCCACTGAGACAGTGACGCCATCCAGCCATCTCAACCTCTGTCATCTTCTTCTCCTCCTGTTTTCAATAGTTTCTAGCATAAGGGTCTTTTCCAGTGAGTCAGGTCTCTTCATCAGGTGACCAAAGCATTGGAGCTTCAGCTTCAGCACACCCCTTCCAATGAATATTCTGGATTGATTTTCTTTAGAATTGACTGGTTTAATGTCCTTGAAGTCCAAGCGACTCTCAGGAGTCTTCTCCAACACCACAGTACAAAAGTATCAATTTTTCAGCCCTGATCCTTCTTTATGGTCCTACTATCACATCCGCACATGACTACTGGGAAAACCATAGCTTTCACTTGATGGTTTTTGTTGGCAAAATAATCTCTCTTTCTGCTTTTTAGTACACTGCCTAGATTTGTGATAGCTTTTCTTCCAGAGAGCAAGCATCTTTTAATTTCATGTCTGCAGTCACTGTACACAGTGATTTTGGAGCCCGAGAAAATAAAGTCTGTTACTGTTTCCATTGTTTCCTCATCTATTTGCCATGAAATGATGGGACCAGATGCCATGATCTTAGTTTGTTGAATGTTGATTTTTAAGCCAGATTTTTCACTCTCCTGTTTTACTTTCATCAAGATGCTCTTTAGTTCCTTTTTGCTTTCTGCCACAAGGGTGGTGACATGTGCATATGTGAGGTTATTGATATTTCTCCCAGTAATCTTGATTTTGGAGAAGGCAATGGGAACCCACTCCACTACTCTTGCCTGGAAAATCCCATGGACAGAGGAGCCTGGTAGGCTGCAGTCCATGGGGTCTCAAAGAATCGGACACGACTGAGTGACTTCACTTTCACTTTTCACTTTCATGCATTGGAGAATGAAATGGCAACCCACTCCAGTGTTCTTGCCTGGAGAATCCCAGGGACAGGGAAGCCTGGTGGGCTGCCGTCTATGGGGTCACACAGATTCGGACACGACTGAAGCGACTTACCAGCAGCAGCAGTCTTGATTCCAGCTTCTGCTTCATCCAGCCTGGCATTTCTCATGATGTACTGTGCACCTAAGTTAAATAAGCAGAATGACAATATACAGCCTAGACATATTCCTCTTCCAATTTGGAACCAGTCTGTTGTTCTATGTCCTGTTCTAACTGTTGCTTCCTGACCTAAATACAGGTTTTGAAGAGGGCAGGTAATGTGATCTGTTATTCCCATCTCTTTAAGAATGTTCCACAGTTTGTTGTGATCCACACAGTCAAAGGATTTAGTGCAGTCAATGAAGCAGAAGTAGATGTTTTTCGGAAGTTCTCTTGCTTTTCCTATGATCCAATGGATGTTGGCATTTTGATCTCTGGTTCCTCTGCCTTTTACAAATCCATTTTTAACATCTGGGAATTCTTGGTTTATGTAATGTTGAGCCTAGCTTGAAGAATTTTAAGTATTACTTTGCTAGCATGTGAAATAGTGCAATTGTGCAGTAGTTGAACATTGTTTGGCAATGCCCTTCTTTGCGATTGAAATGAAAACTAAGCTTTTTAAGTCTTGTGGCTACTGCTGAGTTTTCCAAATTTGCAGGCATACTGGGTGCAGGGCTTTAACAGCATCATCTTTTAGGATTTGAAATAGCTCAGCTGCAATTCCATCACCTCCACTAGCTTTGTTTGTAGTGATGCTTCCTAAGGCCCACTTGACTTTGCACTCTGTCTGGCTCTAGGTGAGTGATCATACCATCATGGTTACCTGGGTCATTAAGATCTTTTTTGTATAGTTCTTCTTTGTATTCTTGCCACCTCTTCTGCTTCTCTTAGGTCCGTACCATTTCTGTCCTTTCCTGTGCCCATCTTTGCATGAAATGTTCCTAATTTTCTTGAAGTCATCTCTATTCTTTCCCATTCTATCGTTTTCCTCAATTTCTTTGTGTTGTTCACTTAGGAAAGCTTTGTTTTCTCTCCTTGCTTTTCTTTGGAACTCTGCATTCAAATGGGTATATCTTTCCTTTTCTCCTTTGCCTTTAGCTTCTCTTCTTTTCTCAGCTATTAGTAAGGCCTCCTCAGAGAACCATTTTGCCTTTTTGCATTTCTTTTTCTTGGGATGGTTTTAATTACCACCTCCTGTACAATATTACAAACCTCTGTCCATAGTTCTTCAGGCACTCTGTCTATCAGATCTAGTCCCTTGAATTTATTTGTCACTTCCACTGTATAATCACTTGCAATTTGGTTTAGGTCATACCTGAATAGCCTAGTGGTTTTCCCTATTTTATTCAATTTAATCTGAATTTTTCAATAAGGTGCTCATGATCTGAGCCACAGTCAGCTCCCAGTCTCATTTTTGCTGACTGTGTAGAGCTTCTCAATCTTCGACTGCAAAGAATATAATCAATGTAATTTCTATATTGACCATCTGGTGATGTCCTTGTGTACAGTCATTTCTTGTGTTATTAGAAGCAGGTGTATGCTATGACCAGTGTGTTCCCTTGGCAAAACTCTGTTAGCCTTTGCCATGCTGAATTTTGTACTCTAAGCCCAAAATTGCCTATTACTCCAGGTATCCCTTGACTTCCTTCTTTTGCATTCCAGTCCCCTCTGATGAAAAGGACATCTTTTTTTTAAATTAATTAAAGTACACCTATTCATTAAAATGTTCCAACTACATTTGTAGGGTAGTGGGATTTGTGTCATCAATCAGGAAAGAGAATAGCAGCCTTCAGAGAAAAGTCTTCAATGAATCTTTCCTCAAGATACTGATGAGTCTCCAAAAGGCCCCAAAATTACTGGATATTATTTTTAAAAGCTTTAATAACAAAAAAGAATATGCTGTTCAAATTTATTTTGTATCCACACAAGAATTTCTGGGTAACTTTGGAATAATTATTTTTCAATGAAGACGGATTGGGAATAGAGAATATTTGGAAATGGTCTGCTAAAGAAATTACTGGTCTGCATAAAAGACTAAGACTTTTCAGCCTGGGACATTAATGTGGGAGGGACAGGTAGCATATTGGTCAATTAGATGTCCCTTTCTGTTAGATGATCTAGAGACGAATCCTGGCTCCATGACTTATTAGCTTCAGTCTTTACGTAAACTTTATGAGTTTGTTTTCACCTGTAAAATGCAGATACTAATAGTGCTACTGTGAGGATTGCACCAATAAATCTTGTACTTGGTACATGGTAAGCACTCAGTGAACATTACTATTTGAAGCCTCTAAAATCATGTGTAAAGTGATAAGCATCAGGTCAGACTCTTTCATATCCTGGAACTGTTGAATGGGAAGGGGAATGTCTTTAAATTATACCTAGATGAAGCCAATGGTAGTAAGGGTAATTCTGAAATAAATGGCCAATAGTAAGCAAATATATCCATTGCCCCCATGAAGTATTAGAGACACAGATTCAAAACACATGTAATAAAGGATACATACATATTAGACTTATCATGAATTACTAAGGGACCATGATGTTTGATAGTTCTTGCTACTGTGTGTGTGTTCAGTAGTGTCCAAATCTTTGCAAACCCATGGATTGTGCCTGCAGGCTCCTGTGTCCATAGAATTTTCAAAGCAAAAATACCAGAGTATGTTGCCATACTTATTCTAGGAGATCATCCACTGATGGCTCAAGGTATAGAATCCACCTGCATTGCTGGAGACGTAGGAGATATGGGTTAGATCCCTAGGTTAGAAAGATTCACTGGATGAGGAAATGGCAACAGACTGCAGTTCTTGCTAACCTCATGGTTAATGTAAAAGAGAACATGACTATCTTCCCAAAAGTGATCCTTAGTGAGAGACTGTTTAATTTTAAATTCCCTGAGGTTGATATAGTGGGGGCAGAACTCAAATTTAAATGTCCAACTAACTACTGTCAGATGTAATCAAATTGTTTTAATTTTGATTTTCCTATGACAATGGCAGATAACAACTATCAGAAAACTTCAAAGTCCTTGTTGTCTCTTGGCATTGTAAAAACACTATAAACATAATTAAACTATTATTCAAAAGACTCCATAGCTTTGAAGAAAAAAATCTATAAGAATACTGAGGTGACTCAGTTGTGATAGCCAGGAAATTTTGTTAGAATCCTGACTCATGAAGTAAGGGCCTATCCCATCACATAAAACAGAAAGTGTATTCAGGTTTCACAAGGAAGTTTCTGCCGCTATTAGAAACACAAATGAAATCTCAAAGTTCTGGAAGGCATTGATTTTTTACATGCTTTTTTAATAGACTGTTGTCCAGAAGATGCATTTTAAGCAGTCGCTATGTGAATACCAGTTACTAGAATGGCTTTTCTCTTCTGAGTGGCTCTGGGAGGTGTAATTGGGTCAGTTAGGCTGGTCATGAAGGGTGTGACTTAAGACAATTTCCCTCCTCTATTAGAGATCAGCTCTGCCATTACAAATACTGGTTCAAATCCTATCTCTGCCACTTACAAGCTATGTGTGAATTTAGGGGGAATAAGTTAACTGCTCAGAACTTTCATGTCATCATCTTTGAATAATAACACCTGTCCCATAATGTAGTAAGCATTAAATGCCAGAAATGAATATTCTATTTTTCAGGAATGTAAAAAAAAATGACTATCATTAACACAGCACTGAGCAAATGTCTGGCATAAACCAATTATTAATTCCCTTTCTCTAGATGCACACAAAGGCAGATTTTATCCCCAAAGGGATGACTCTTCTATTCACATGGAAAACTGAAATTCTACAGGGTTTTCTGAGTGAAAGTAAATGCGGTGGTTGGAATACAGTCACGGTTGGCTCATCACTGAGATGGAGATAGAAGAGAATCAATGCCATGAAAGGTATGTACTAGAAATCAGTGAGCAAGAAGCAGGTACAAACTAACTGAAGAATCAAAGCATGTGCCAGGAAATAATACCAGTAATTTAGTGCATGAGTACTCAAAGTTATAGAGGCAATCAATGACTGGAAAATGTGGTCCAGATACCAAGATAATTCTACTGATTCTACTAAATGGTGTAACTCACTTCTAGGACTTTGGTTTGTAAAGTGTGGGCAGTGACTCTTGCACAAAGGTGACACTGAAGATTTATGACACTATAGTCCGTTGAATGTTTTTTCCATTTTCCTGGCCAAGTGAGACCTGAAGATTTATAGTGAGGTAAGGAAGCATGACCATCAATGTACAAGGCTTTACAGATTTATCACATGCTTCCAGAGCCCTCCCAAGGGCATGAGGTATTAGATTTTGCCAAGATGCTGTTATGTCTTAAATTCTCTATTTTGTTTCAGTGATGACTATTATGGTCATAGGCAACATGGTACTGGGTGAAGATGTTCCAGTGTCCCCCAAAAAGGTTGATATTTGTTTTAACCATCATGGATAGAGGTGAAGGCAGTGACATAGGTCTCATGTGTTGCAAAATGCACAGAATGGAGGTAGTGAGAATTAAGTCAATCATACACTCTTATCTCTTTAAAGGTGTGTGCCAGGGGCTCACGTCTACAGTTATCTGTTGTGTCTTCATCCAGGACAGTATATTCTGATGGTTAAACTGAACTACATGGTATTATAAGAAACAATTACTTATGCCAGATACCATGATGCTGGGTATGCGTGGAAATAAGTGCAGGAAGTGAAAACCATACGTTATTAGAAATGTTATTTGAGTTGTAGACAAATGAGAGAGAAACAGGAGACTGTTGAGGCAAGGCTCCCAGGGAGGACAATCTTCGGTTGGTTTACTATAGTTCACACTGGGAATGCTGACTTTGCATGGTGAGAATCTTATTTCGTTCCAGTGTGCTCTGAGGTGATTAGGGAGGATTGATGCTATTAAAATCACAGAATTTGATGTATAAGCCAAACACCATTTTATTGACTTATAATGAGAATTAACTGAAAAGCAGAATTGAACAGTTCCTGTCAACTGGTTAGTAACTTTTCTCCCCATAACAAAATTTATATGGGAAAATAATTAAAATCAGGTCATATCATAGAGCATGGAGTCAGAGTAAGGTGAGTTAGGTGATAATCTTAACGGCTAATGTCACAAATTGGGATGACCTTTTGCCTCTATCCCACTGTATATTAAACTCCCATATTGACTTGTCAACATCCCCTCTCTGACTCTGGAGAAATTACTGATGGCCTGAAGTGAAGTGAAGTGAAGTCGCTCAGTCGTGTCTGACTCTTTGCGACCCCATGGACTGTAGCCTACCAGACTCCTCTGTCCATGGAATTCTCCAGGCAAGAATACTGGAGTGGGTTGCCATTTCCTTCTCCAGGGGATCTTCCTGACCCAGGGATCAAACCCGGATCTCCTGCATTGTAGGCAGACGCTTTACC
The DNA here is from genome assembly GCF_027580195.1 of Bos mutus. NCBI lineage: Eukaryota > Metazoa > Chordata > Mammalia > Artiodactyla > Bovidae > Bos > Bos mutus. Next base: position 54,471,018 of record NC_091646.1, read on the forward strand.
ATCTGAGCTACCAGGTGATGACCTATGGCTCCTTAATTGCTTCTTCCCATTTCCAGATACCATGCAAATTATTCTCTTCTTAACAATTCCTTCTTCAGACTTGTAAAATGATTTAATTCTTTCCTTCTGGCTAGTATAAATCATGTAGCACATCTTCCCCCCTAAAACTAGAAACTTGATTGGACCTGGGGGTTCCCCAAGCCTTTGCGATTGCAAACAGCATCTTTGAGTAGGGTACACGTCATTTGTTCCCTGTAGATTTTAATCAGTTTCACTCTCAGAGCAATTCACTTAGGTATAAGACTCATCCATGTAACTGTCTTTATACTAAATAATTACCTCATTCTAATTAAAGAGGATGATATCACTATAACAACATGTTGATGTGGTAAACAAATGGTTGCTAGTTAGTAGGCTGTTAAACGTTGTCCCATTCATGCACGCAGTCTGGCTGTTGGATAGCGTCACATAGAATACAAAGGTCCTTGATTGAGAATTTCTCAAGAAGTGGCTTCTTGAAGTAGCAGGTGAACTGAAGTTCATAGCCTAGGTTTAAGCAGGTAATGTTGCTGCAGAGGAAAAGACTTCTTCATTAAATAAAATGTGTATGTGCCAAGTTGCTTCACTTGTCTCTGACTCTTTTCAACCCATGGACTGTAGCTTCCCAGTCTCCCCTGTCCATGGAATCTTCCAGGCAAGATTACTGGAGTGGGTTGCCTTTTCCTACTCTAAGGGATCTTCCCAACCCAGCGATCGAACCCACGTCTCTTGCATCTCCTGCATTGGCAGGCAGGTCCTTTACCATGTGTACCACCTGGGGGGTCTGCATAAAATAAAGTAACATTTTTTATTTGTAAAAAGTACATGTACATAAAGAGTACACAATGATAAACTGTTGTCATTGTTTAGTTGCTAAGCCATTTCTGATTCTTTGAGACCCCATGGACTTTTGCCCACCGTGTTCTTAGTACATGGGATTACCCAGGCAAGAACACTGGAGTGGGTATTTCATTCTACAGGGTATCTTCCTGAACAAGGGGTTGAACCCATGATTCCTACCTGGCAGGCAGATTCTTTACCACAGATTCTTCCCCATCTGGGAAGCCCATGATAAATTGCAGCCCTCAGATGAAGAAAGCTTGGTGGTTAAGTCAATTGAATGCTTCTATCAACATACCAGGACCACACTGGAGTCAGTAAGGAAAGTGACTGAAGGCCACTGGGTTAGTCCTTTATAATATTATTAGTGGTGCTAGATCAGGATACCTGCAGGTAATGCCAGAGTCACTTAAATTTCAAGTAGAGCTACCTGTTAGAGGTTTTCATACAATGCTAGTATGCTCATGGGAATTTCTCAGCACAGTGAAAATATGTGCATTCAGGTATTCTTGCCTGGAGAATCCCATGGACAATGGAGCCTGGTAGGCCGTAGTCCATGGGGTCGCAAGAGTCACATATGAGTGAGCAACTAACACTTTAACTTCGCTTTCTGACACACTGTAAATGCTGAGACTTTCATTTGTATTTGATAAGAAGAAGAAAGACAAGTTCTGTGTTCCTTCAGTTGTAACCAGCATTTTGTAGGTTTTTGCAGGAAATAACACTTATGATTTCTTGAGTACCTAATTTATGACAACTACATACTATGACTGGTACTGGATGCCTGGTGGTGTATGTAAGAGAGTTCTGGGCCTGTGACTGGCCTCACTGGTAGAATGTTATGAAGGATTTCCAATATCTGCCATGGGCTCTGGAGGAATAACTGCCCCATACTGAACATGTATTGTTACCTCTCTCCTAGACCTTATAATCCTCACAGTGGTGTTACAAAGTAGGTATGATTATTTTCATTCTCAGATCAAATCAGATAAAATCAGTCACTCAGTCGTGTCCGACTCTTTGCAACCACATGAATCGCAGCACGCCAGGCCTCCCTGTCCATCACCAACTCCTGGAGTTCACTCAGACTCATGTCCATCGAGTCGGTGATGCCATCCAGCCATCACATCCTCTGTCGTCCCCTTCTCCTCTTGCCCACAATCCCTCCCAGCATCAGAGTCTTTTCCAATGAGTCAACTCTTCACATGAGGTGACCAAAGTACTGGAGTTTCAGCTTTAGCATCATTTCTTCCAAAGAAATCCCAGGGCTGATCTCCTTCAGGATGGACTGGTTGGATCTCCTTGCAGTCCAAGGGACTCTCAAAAGTCTTCTCCAACACCACAGTTCAAAAGCATCAATTCTTAGGTGCTCAGCCTTCTTCACAGTCCAACTCTCACATCCATACATGACCACAGGAAAAACCATAGCCTTGACTAGACGAATCTTTGTTGGCAAAGTAATGTCTCTGCTTTTGAATTGGCTATCTAGGTTGGTCATAACTTTCCTTCCAAGGAGTAAGCATCTTTTAATTTCATGGCTGCAGTCACCATCTGCAGTGATTCTGGAGCCCCCAAAAATAAAGTCTGACACTGTTCCCGCTGTTTCCCCATCTATTTCTCATGAAGTGATGGGACCAGATGCCATGATCTTCGTTTTCTGAATGTTGAGCTTTAAGCCAACTTTTTTACTCTCCACTTTCACTTTCATCAAGAGGCTTTTTAGTTCCTCTTCACTTTCTGCCATAAGGGTGGTGTCATCTGCATATCTGAGGTTATTGATAAATCTCCCGTCAATCTTGATTCCAGCTTGTGTTTCTTCCAGTCCAGCTTTTCTCATGATGTACTCTGCATATAAGTTAAATAAACAGGGTGACAATATACAGCCTTTATGTACTCCTTTTCCTATTTGGAACCAGTCTGTTATTCCATGTCCAGTTCTAACTGTTGCTTCCTGACCTGCATACAGATTTCTCAAGAGGCAGATCAGGTGGTCTGGTATTCCCATCTCTTTCAGAATTTCCCACAGTTTATTGTGATCCACACAGTCAAAGGCTTGGCATAGTCAACAAAGCAGAAATAGATGTTTTTCTGGAACTCTCTTGCTTTTTCCATGATCCAGCAGATGTTGGCAATTTGATCTCTGGTTCCTCTGCCTTTTTTAAAACCAGCTTGAATATCAGGAAGTTCATGGTTTACATATTGCTCAAGCCTGGCTTGGAGAATTTTGAGCATTACTTTACTAGCATGTGAGATGAGTGCAATTGTGTGGTAGTTTGAGCATGCTTTGGCATTACCTTTCTTTGGGATGGGAATGAAAACTGACCTTTTCCCAGTCCTGTGGCCACTGCTGAGTTTTCCAAATTTGCTGGCATATTGAGTGCAGCACTTTCACAGCATCATCTTTTAGGATTTGGAATAGCTCAACCGGAATTCTATCACCTCTGCTAGCTTTGTTTGTAGTGATGCTTTCTAAGGTCCACTTGACTTCATATTCAAGGATGTCTGGCTCTAGGTCAGTGATCACAACATCGTGATTATCTAGGTCGTGAAGCTCTTTTTTGTACAGTTCTTCTCTGTATTCTTGCCATCTCTTCTTAATATCTTCTGCTTCTGTTAGGTCCATACCATTTCTGTCCTTTATCGAGCCCATCTTTGCATGAAATGTCCCCTTGGTATCTCTAATTTTTTTGAAGAGATCTCTAGTCTTTCCCATTCTGTTGGTTTCCACTATTTCTTTGCATTGATCACTGAGGAAGGCTTTCTTATCTCTCCTTGCTATTGTTTGGAACTCTGCATTCAGATGTTTATATCTTTCCTTTTCTCCTTTGCTTTTTGCTTCTCTTCTTTTCACAGCTATTTGTAAGGCCTCCCCAGACAGCCATTTGGCTTTTTTGCATTTCTTTTCCATGGGGATGGCCTTGATCCCTGTCTCCTGTACAATGTCACGAACCTCATTCCACAGTTCATCAGGCACTCTATCTATCAGATCTAGGCCCTTAAAACTATTTCTCATTTCCACTGTATAATCATAAGGGATTTGATTTAGGTCATACCTGAATGGTGGAGGAGACTAATTTATAGGCAAGAAACAAAAAATATGGACAAATGGGCCATTTGAAGTGAGAAATATAAACAGTGAGATTCCCCATGAGCAGGTCTCATTTAATACTTTAATATGCTTAGATCAGTGGTCAAAACTTTCCATGTAAAGGAATAGATCTATAATGTTTTAGGGTTTGTGGGCCATGCATTTCCCAGCATAAAAGCAGCCAAAGACAACATGTAAATGTATGGATATGACTGAGTTCTAATAAAATTTCATTTTTAAAAACAGACAGTAGACTGGATTTGGCCAATAAGTGGCAATTGGTTGACTCTGGTTGTAGATCTATAGTAATGTCCTGTGTAGAAATCTGGACTCTACTATTAGAAGTATCTAGATTTGAGCTTTCATTTTACTTACTAGTTGTATGTATAATATCCTTCATCACTCTTAGCCTCAATTTTTCATCTGCCTAATAGGGATATTAATAACAGATGTCCATGAATGAGGTTGTAAGAATTAAAAGAGAACATGCACTTAAAACACAATGCCTGTCATGTAGTTAGTGGTTACTATTGATACCTGGTAGTATTATAATTAGAGTCAGTGGAGAAAAAAACCGTAAGAAAAAAATTATAAGAGGAAAGAAAGATAGCTTCCATGTTATTCATGCTTTTTACTACTAGGACGACCTGGAAAGCCCAGTGTTAAGGATACCTATTTATTAAAACGTTCAAAATGCATTTTTAGGGTAGTGAGATTGTTGGATTTAGAAAAGGCAGAGGAACCAGAGATCAAATTGCTAACATCCATTGGATCATAGAAAAGCAACAAAGTTCCAGAAAAACATCTACTTCTGCTTTATTGACAACACCAAAGCCTTTGATTGTGTAGATCACAACAAACTGTAGAAAATTCTTAAAGAGATGGGAATACCAGACCACCTTACCTGCCTCTTGAGAAATCTGTATGCAGGTCAAGAAGCAACAGTTAGAATGGGACATGGAACAAAAGACTGGTTCCAAATTGGGAAAGGAGTACCTCAAGGCTGTATATTGTCACCCTGCTTATTTAACTCATGTGCAGAGTACGCCATCCAAAATGCCAGGATGAATCAAGATTGCCAGGAGAAATATCAATAACCTCAGATATGCAGATGACACCACCCTTATGGCAGAAAGCAAAGAAGAACTAAAGATCCTCTTGATGAAAGTGAAACAGCAGAGTGAAATTTGGTTTAAAATTAAACATTTAAAAATGAAGATCATGGCGCCCGGTCCCATCACTTCATGGCAAATATATGGGGAAACAATAGAAATAGTGACAGACTTTATTTTGGTGGGGGAAGGGGGCCTCCAAAATCACTGCAGATGGTGACTGCAGCCATGAAACTGAAAGACACTTGCTCCTTGGAAGAAAAGCTATGACCAACTTAGACAACATATTAAAAAGAAGAGGCATTACTTTACTGACCAAGTTTCATATAGTCAAAGGTATGTTTTTTCCAGTAGTCATGTATGGATGTGAGAGTTGTTCTATAAAGAAAGCTGAGCAGTGAAAAATGGATGGTTTTTAACTGCCGTGTTGGAGAAGACTCTTGAGAGTCTCTTGGACTTCAGGGAGATCAAACCAGTCCATCTAAAGGAAATCAGTCTTGAATACTCATTGGAAGTGCTGATGCTGAAGCTGAAGCTCCAATACTTTGGCCAACTGATGTGAAGAACTGACTCATTGGAAAAGACTCTGATGCTGGGAAAGATTGAAGGTGGCAGGAGAAGGGGACGACAGAGGATGAGATGGTTGGATGGCATCACCAACTCGATGGACATGAATTTGCATAAGCTCAAGGAGTTGGTGATGAGCAGGGAAGCCTGGCGTGCTGCAGTCCATGGGGTCATAAAGAGTCCAACACGACTGAGTGACTGAACTGCACTGAATTGAACTGAGGGTTGTGTCATCTATTACTTCCCAGGAAAGAGAATAGAAGCCTTCAGAGAAAGGTCTACAATGACTCTCTCCTCAAGATACTAATGAAACTGCAAAAGGTCAAAAAATTCCTGAATATTATTTTTAAAAGATTTAGTAATAAGAAAATGCTGTTCAGATTTATTTTGTGTCCAACCAATGAATTCTGGGTAAGTGTGGAATAATTATTTTTACTCTAGAGTATGGATAGAGATTATTTGGAATGCGTGTGCCCAATAGATTACTGGCCTGCATAAAAGACAAAGACTTGTCAGGCTGTGGTGTCAGTGTGGGAGGAACAGGTAGCATAGTGGTCAAGTAGATGTCCTCTTCTGTTTGATAGCCCTGGAGATGAGTCCTGACTCCAGGACTTATTAGATTCATCTTGGGACAAATTACTTAAACCTTATGAGTCTACCTGTTTTCACCTGTAAAATACAAATACTGATAGCGCTAGTGTAAAGATTACACCAATAAATTTGTACTCAGCACATAGTAAGCACTCAGTGACTTACTGTTATTTGAAGCCTCTAAAATGATGTGTGAAGTGATCAGCATCAAGACAGACTCTTTCATATCCTGAAACAATTTAATATTTAGGGGAATCTCTTTAAATTATACCTAGATGAAGCTAATGCAAGTAAGGGGAATTCTGACATAAATGAAAGGTAGTAAGCCAATGGTATCTATTGCCCATAAATCATTAGAGACAAGGACTGGGAACATATTTAATAAAGGATACATACATGACACCACCCTTATGGCAGAAAGTGAAGAGGAACTAAAGTGCCTCTTGATGAAAGTGAAACAGGAGAGTGAAAAAGCTGGCTTAAAACTCAACATTCAAAAAACTAAGATTATGGCAGCCAGTCCCATCACTTCATGGCAAATAGATGGGGAAACAATGGAAACAGTGACAGACTTTATTTTCTTGACTCCATAATCACTGTAGATGGTGACTGCAGTCATGAAATGAAAAAGATGCTTGCTCCTTAGAAGAGAAGCTATGACCAAACTAGACAGCATATTAAGAAACAGAGACATTACTTTGCCAAAAAAATGTCCATTTAGTCAAGGTCTGTTTTTGCCAGTAGTTGTGTATAGATGTGAGAGTTGGACCATAAAGAAAGCTGAGTGCTGAAGAATTGATGCTTTTGAACTCTGGTGTTGGAGAAGACTCTTGAGAGTCCCCTGGATTGCAAGATCAAACCAGTCAATACTGAAGATTTGTCTTGAAAATTCATTGGAAGGACTGATGCTGAGCTTCACTCCAATACTTTGGCCACCTGATGGGAAGAACTAACTCATTGGAAAAGACACTGATGGTGGGAAAGATTGAAGGCAGGACGAGAAGGGGACAACAAAGGATGAGATGGTTGGATGGCATCACCGACTTGATGGACATGAATTTGAGCCAGCTCTAGGAGTTGGTGATGGACAGAAAAACATGGCATGCTGTAGCCCATGAGGTTGCATGGGGTCAGACATGACTGAGCAACTGAACTGAACTGACATACATGATAGACTTATCATGAGAAACTAAGGGAACATGATGTTTGATAGTTCTTGCTACTGTGTGTTTGTTCAGTGGTGTTTGACACTTTCAAACCCCATGGACTGTGTGTGCAAAGCTCCTCTGTCCATAGAATTTTCCACACAAGAATACCAGAGTGGGCTGCCATTTCTTACTCCAGGAGATCTTCCCCTGTTGGCTCAGTGGTAAAGAATCTGCCTGTAATGCAGGAGATGTGGATTTGATCCCTGAGTTACAAAGATTCCCTGAAGGAGGAGCTAGCAACACACTAAAGTTCTTGCTAACCTCAAGGTTAATATAAAAGAAAACATGGTTATTCCCACAAATGCTACTTAAAGAGAAATTGTTTAACTTGAAATTCCTCGAGGTTGATATAGTGGGGGCAGAACTCAAAATTAAATGGCCAACTAACTACTGTCAAAAGTAATCAAACTCTTGTTTTAGTTTTGATGTTATGATGACAGTAACAGGTAACAGTTATCAGGAAACTTCAAAGTCCTTATTGTCTCTTGGCACTGTAAAAACACTCTAAGCATCATTGAACTATTATTCAAAGACTCTATAGCTTTGCATGAAAATCTATAGAAATACAGAGGTGTTGTGATAGCCAGAAACTTTTGTTAGAAGCCTGACTCAAGAAGCAAGAGCCTATCCTATCAGATGAAGCAGCACAGTGTATATTCAGGATTCTCAAGGAAGTTTCTGCAACGATTAGAAACACAAATGAAATCACAAAGTTCCGGAAGGCATTGATTTGCTATGTGCTTCTTTTATAGACTCTAGTCCAGAAGATGCATTTCAGCCTGTTGCAATGTGAATATCAGTTAGTAGAATGGCCTTTCTCTACTGAGTGGCTTTGGGAGGTGTAATAGGGTCAGTTAGGCTGGTCATGAAGGGTATAACTTAAGAGAGTTTCTCTCCTCTATCAGGGATCAGCCCTGGCATTAACAAGTTACTAGTTTCAATCCTAGCCCTGCTACTTACTAGCTATGTGTGAATTTAGGGCAGATAAGTTAACTGATCTGAAATTTCATGTCATCATCTTTAAATTGAATAATAACATCTACTCCATAATGTAGTAAGCATTAAATACCAATAATGGATATCTTACATTTAAATAATGTGAAATTAAATGAGTATCATTAACAAGGCACTGAGTAAGTGTCTGGCATAAACCAATGATTAATTCCCTTTATCTAGATGAGCACAAAGCCAGATTATATGTCCAAAGGGGTGAATCTTCTACTCATAGGAGAAACTGAAATTCTATGGTGTTTTCAATGGGAAAATAAATGGGATGGGTGGAATACAATCACAGTTGGCTTATCACTGAAGTGGAGATATAAGAGAGCCAGTGCCATGACAGGTATGTAGTAGAAATCTCTGAGCAAAGAGCAAGTTGAAATAGACTGCAGAATCAGAGTCAATACCAGGGTGTAAAAACAAAAATTTAGTGCATGACAACTAAAAGTTACAGAGGCAATCAATGACTGGAACGTGTGGTCCAGTAGTTTGATTCTACTAAATGGTGTAACTCACTTAACCGAACTTTTGTTTGTGAAGTGTGGGCAGTGACTCTTGCACAAAGGTGACACTGAAGATTCATGACACTATAGTCTATGAATGTTTCTCCATTTTCCTGGCCGAGACCTGAAGATTCATAATGAAGTAAGAAAGTATGACAATCAATGTAGAAGTCTTTATAGATGTAACATGTGCTTCCAGATCTCTCCAAAGGGCATGAGGTGTTGGATTTTGCCAAGACACTAGTATATCTTAAATTCTCTATTTTGTTTCAATGATGACTTTTATGGTCATAGGCAAGGTGATGCTAGGTGAAGATGTTCCAGTGTCCCAAGAAAGGGTGATATTTGTTTTAACCATCATGGATAGAGGTCAAGGCAGTGGCATAGAACTCATGTGTTGCCAACTGAACATAACAGAGGTGGTGATAATTAGGTCAGTCATACACTCTTCTTTCTCTAAAGGTGTATGTCAGGGGCTCATGTCTACAGTCATGTGTTATATCTTCATCCAGGGCAGTATACACTGATTAGACTGAACTACATGGTATTATAAGAAGCAGTTACTTATACCAGGTACCATGGTGTTGGATATGAGTGGAAGTAAGTGCAGGAAATGAAATCCATATGTTATTAGAAATATGAAATGTTATTAGAGTTGTAGACTGTAATATGAGAAATGAGAAAGAGAAACAGGGAGATTGTTGAGGCAAAGCTCTCAGAGTGGACAATCTTCAATGAATTCACTATAGCTCACAATGTGAATTCTGACTTTCATGGTGAGAATCTTATTTTGTTCCCAGTGTGCTCAGAGGTGATTAGGGTCAGGTGGATTGATGCTTTTAAAACCACAGAAATTTATGTATAAGGGAAACACCAATTTGTTCACTTATAATGAGAATTAACTGCCATGAAGGCTAGAACACTTTATGTAAAGTTATTAGCAAATTTTCTCTCCATAACACAGTTTATATGGGAAAGTAGTTAAAATCAGATTGTATCTTAGAGCATGAAGTCAGAACATGGGGAGTAGGTGACAATCTTAAAAGCTAATGGCACAAATTGGGATGACCACTATTGTTGCCTCTATCTCATTGTAAATGGAGCTGCCAAATTAACTGCTGGTTATTATACCTTCTCTGACTCTGGAGAGATTACTAATGCTCTGCTGCTGCTGCTAAGTCACTTCAGTCGTGTCTGACTCTGTGTGACCCCATAGACAGCAGCCCACCAGGCTCCCCGGTCCCTGGGATTCTCCAGGCAAGAACACTGGAGTGGGTTGCCATTTCCTTCTCCAATGCATGAAAATTGAAAAGTGAAAGTGAAGTCGCTCAGTCGTGTCCGACTCTTAGCGACCTATGGGCTGCAGCCTACCAGGCTCCTCCATCCATGGGATTTTCCAGGCAAGAGTACTGGAGTGGGGTGCCATTGCCTTCTTCGTACTAATGCTCTATGGTTCTTTAATTGCTCCCCCACACTTCTATGTCCCATGCAAACCGTTCCCTAGTTAACAAATCCTTTTCAGACTTTGAAGATCTCAAAGATTGCAGTCTGCATCTTTGAGTAGGCTGCATGTAATTTGTTCTCTGTAAATTTTATTTAGTTTCACTCTCAGAGAAACTCACTTAAGTATAGGGTTCATCATGTAACTGTCTTTATGTTAAGTAACTCATTCTAATTGAATAGGATGGTGTCACTATAATAACATGTGGCAGCAGTAAACAAATGGTTGCTAGTTAGTAGGCAGTTTATACCAAAGCGTTTGACTGTGTGGATCACAATAAACTGTGGAAAATTCTTAAAAGAGATGGGAATATCAGACCACCTGACCTGCCTCTTGAGAAACCTATATGCAGATCAAGAAGCAGCAGTTAAAACTGGACATGGAACAACAGACTGGTTCCAAATAGGAAAAGGAGTACATAAAGGCTGTATATTGTCAGACTACTTATTTAACTTATATGCAGAGTACATCATGAGAAATGCTGGACTGGAAAAAACACAAGCTGGAATCAAGATTGCCAGGAGAAATATCAATAACCTCAGATATGCAGATGACACCACCCTTATGGCAGAAAGTGAAGAGGAACTAAAAAGCCTCTTGATGAAAGTGAAAGTGGAGAGTGAAAAAGTTGGCTTAAAGCTCAACATTCAGAAAACAAAGATCATGGCATCTGGTCCCATCACTTCATGGGAAATAGATGGGGAAACAGTGGAAACAGTGTCAGACTTTATGTCAGACTCACTGCAGATGGTGAAAGGCAGGAGGGGAAGGGGATGACAGAGGATGAGGTAGTTGGATGGCATCACTGACTCAATGGACATGAGTTTGAGCAAACTCCATGAATTGGTGATGGACAAGGAGGCCTGGTGTGCTGCAGTCCATGGAATTGCAAAGAGTCAGACACAACTGAGCAACTGAAATGAACTGAAATAAGGTAAATCATTGTATCAGAGTTCTTTGTGCTTCTGTAAAATGATTTTATTAGTTTCAAGGCTAAACAACTTCAATGATAAGGGGGTTTAGTGATTCAAAAGCTTCCATCTAATATGTGCACCCCAAAGTTTTTAGCAGCACTCTTTACAATAGCCAAGATACAGAAGCAACCCATGTGTGCATCAACAGATGTGTGGATAAAGATGTGGTATAATCTATAATGGAATATTAGTCAGCCATAAAACAGAATGAAATGTTTTGCCATTTGTAACAACATGGACAGAACTAAGTGGCATTATGCTGAGTGAAAAAAGTCAGACAAAGACAAAGAGTATATGTTATCACTTATATGTAGAATCTAAAATATAAAACAATTAAATGAATAAAAGAAAACAGAATCAGACTGACATATGTAGAGAACAAACTAGAGGTTACCTTTGGAGAGTGGGAAAGGTACAGCAGTGAGACAAAAGTATAGGATTAAGAGGTGCCAACTACTATGTATAAAATAAATAAACTACAAGGATATCATGTACTGCACAGGTAAGTATATTGGGTTGGCCAAAAGGTCAGTTTGGGTTTTTCTGCAATATCAAAACCCAAATGAACCCTTTGGTCAACTCAGTAACTTATTTTGTAATAACTTTAAGTGAAGTATAATCTATAAAAATATTGAATCACTCAGTTCAGTTCAGTTCAGTTCAGTCGCTCAGTCATGTCCTACTCTTTGCGACCCCATGAATTGTAGCACACCAGGCCTCCCTGTCCATCACCAACACCCGGAGTTCACCCAAACCCATGTCCATTGAGTCAGTGATGCCATCCAGCCATCTCATGTCATCACTAAAACTAATATTGTAAATCAACTATATTTCAATAAATAATTTATACTTAATAATAATAAGTAGGACTTGATTTTTTCCTCTCTGCCCCTAAATTGTACTTTCCCAGGGACCCTCCATTCTTAAATGGGCTCTCCTGTTTGTCAGAAGGGCTGTCAGCAATCATCAGGCTGTATCCTTCTACATCTGATTCCAGTGGGGGGAAAAATAGGAGTATTTATCTAACATTTCCTAGAAAGGCCATAACATTTGCTCTTTTTGATACATTTAAGGCACAAACCCACACCTAGAACAGTCACAGTGGCCAGGTCGATGCCACTAGATTATTGCTTTAGGCCTAGGTCTCATGCTTGGAAGTGGAATGCCACCCAGGAAGGTACACTACCCTGGGAAAGAATTTGGATCTCTATGTGAAAATTAGGGACCATTGCCAAAAGTATAATGCTTACTGTTGCTGTTAGGTCGCTAAGTTGTGTCTGATTCTGTAATCCCATGGACTGCAACATGCCAGGCTCCTTTGTCCTTTGCTATCTCTTGGAGCTTACTCAGATGCATGTCCACTGAGTTGTTGATTCTGTCTCACCGTATCATCCTCTGCCATCGCCTTCAACATTGTTTAGTGGGATGGGAGGCAAAGCTTAAAAATGCCCATCAACCATATTTGGACAATCTATTAGAGTTGTCTCATGCAGAAAGTAGGCATTTGACATGGACAACTGATGAAATTTAATTAGAATACTGAAAACATCCTATGTTAAGCCTCTACAAAAGTCCCATTGTTTCATCATGTAGATGAGACTAGCTAGTTTAGAGGCAAGAAACAAATAATAAGGATAAATGGAGCATTTAAAATGAGAAATATAAACAATGAGATGTTCCATGAACTTGTCTGATTTAATGCTTCAATATGTTTAGATCAGGGGTCAAACTTTTTCTGAAAAGGAACAGATAGTTAATGCTTTTGGCTTTGTTGGCTATGCATGTCCCAGCATGAAAGCACCAAAAAGCATGAATGAGTGTGACTGAGTTCCAATAAAATTTTATTTTTAAAAACAGGCAGTATTTATTTTTTTATTTATTTTTAAAATTTTTAATTATTATTATATTTTTTACTTTACGATATTTTATTGGTTTTGCCATACATCAACATGCATCCGCTATGGGTGTACATGTGTTCCCCATCCTGAACCCCTTCCCACCTCCCTCCCCATATCATCCCTCTGGGTCATCCCAGTGCACCAGCCCCAAGCTTCCTGTATAATAAATAAATAAATAAATAAATAAATTAGGCAGTTCCTTTAAAAATAAATGAATAAATAAACAGGCAGTAGGCTGGATTTAGCCCACAGGTGGCAATTGGTTGACTCTGACTCTAGATGGATAGTAATGTACTATGTAGGAGTCTGGACTCTGCTATTAGAAGTATCTAGATTTGAGTCTTGCCTTTTACTTACTAGTTCTATACATAATTTCCTTTACTACTCTAAGCCTCAATTTTCTCATCTGTTTAGTAGGAATAGAAATAACAGATGTCTATGAGCTTTGGTATAAGAATTAAAAGAGAAAATGCACCTAAAGCATAATGACTGGCATGTAGTAAGTGGTTAATATTGATATGTGGTAGTATTGTAAAGTCAATGGAGAAAAAAATATAAGAAAACTTATGAGAGTGAAGAAAGATGAGTTTCAGTTTTGTGAGGAGCTTCAGTGCTGCAAGTGCTCTTTTTCTCTAGTGCCACCTGGGAAGTCCAGTGTTAAGGACACCTCTTTATTAAAATGTTCCAACCACATTTTTAGATGTGTCATGAATTACATCTCAGGAAGAAGAATAGCAGCCTTCAGGGAAAGGTCTACAATGACTCTATCCTCAAGACACTGATGAAACTCCAAAAAGCCAAAAAATTACTGGATATTATTTTTAAAAGCTTTAGTAACAAAAAAGAAAATGCTGTACAGATTTAATTTGTGTCCTCACAAGAAATTCTGGAATAAGTGTGGAACACTTATTTTTCACTGAAGACAGAGTGGGGATAGAGAAGATTTGGAAACGGTGTGCTGAAGAGATTACTGGCCTGCATAAAAGACTAAGACTTTTCAGCTTGGGATGTCAGTGTGGGAAGGACAGGTAGCATAGTGGTCAAGTATGTGTCCTTTTCTGTTAGATGGATCTGGAGGTGAATCCTGGATCCATGACTTATTAGCTTCAGTCTTTGGATAAATTACTTAAACTTTATGGCTTTACTTGTTTTCAGCTATAAAATATAAATACTGTTAGTGCTACTGTAAGGATTACACCAATAAATCTTTTGTTCAGCACATAGTGAGCACTCAGTGACATTATTATTTGAAGCCACTAAAATCATGTGTGAAGTGATCATCATCAAGACAGACTCTTTTATATCCTGAAACTATTCAATGGGGAAGGGTATTCCTTTAAATTGTACCTAGATAAAGCTAATGAAAGTAAGGGAATTCTGAAATTAATAGCAGACAGTAAGCCAATGGTATTCATTGCCCTCATGAAGCATTAGAGAATGAAAATATATTTAATGAAGGATATATACATGATAGACTTATCATGGGTTACTAAGGGAACATGCTGTTTGATAGTTCTTGCTAGTGAGTGTGTGCTCATTAGCATCCGACTCACTGGGACCCCATAGTCTGCACCCCACCAGGCTCTCCTGTCAATGGATTTTTCCAGGCAAAAATACTTGAGTGAGTTGTCATTTTCTTCTCCAGGATATTTCCCGGATGGCTAGGCAGAAGTCTCAGGAGATGGGGGTTTGATCCCTGTGTTAGGGAGATCCCCTGGAGGAAGAAATAGCTATCCACTCCAGTTCTTGCTAACCTCAAGGTTAACATAAAAAAGAACATCACTATCTTCCCAGAAATGTTCCTTAGAGAGAGATTGTTTAACTCGAAATTCCCAGAGGTTAATATAGTAGGGGCAGAATTCAAGTTTAAATGGCATACAAATTACTGTCAGAAGTAATCAAACTCTTGTTTTAATTTTGGTATTCCTATGACAATGGCAGGTATCAACTATCAGAAAACTTCAAAGTCCTTGTTGTCTCTTGGCATTGTAAAAACACTATAAACATCATTGAACTATTATTCAAAAATACTATAGCTTTGGATGAAAATCTACAGAAAAACAGAGGCTTTGTAATAACCAGAAACTTTTGTTAGAATCCTGAGTCAACAAGCAAGAGCCTATCCCATCACATAAAACAGACACAGTGTATGTCCAGATTTCTCAAGGAATTTTCTACAACTATTAGAAACACAAATGAAATCTCAAAGTTCTGAAAGGCATTGATTTGCTATATGTGTTTCTTTTATATTTTGTCTAGAACATGCATTTCCAACAGTCGCTATGTGAATACCAGTTACTAGGATGGCCTTTCTCTACTGAATGGCTTTGGAAGGTGTAATCAAATCAGTTAGGGTGATCATGAAGGGTGTAACTTAAAGAGTTTCCCTCCCCTGACAGAGATCAGCTCTGTCATTAGAAAGATATTGGTTTCAAATCTTAGCCCTACCACTTACTAGCTACCTGTGAATTAGGGTGGATAAGTTAACTGATCTGAACTTTCATGTCATCATCTTCAAACTGAATAATAACACCTGCCCCATAATGTAGTGAGCATTAAATGCCAGAAGTGAATATTCTAATTTTTAGCAATGTGAAATTATGGCACCATACTCCAGTACTCTTGCCTGGAAAATCCCATGGATGGAGGAGCCTGGTGGGCTGCAGTCCATGGGGTCGCTAAGAGTCGTACACGACTGAGTGACTTCACTTTCACTTTTCACTTTCATGCATTGGAGAAGGAAATGGCAACCCACTCTAGTGTTCTTGCCTGGAGAATCCCAGGGATGGGGGAGCCTGGTGGGCTGCCATCTATGGGGTAGCACAGAATCGGACATGACTGAAGCAACTTAGCAGCAGCAGCAGTAGCAGCAGCAACACAGCACTGAGCACAGTGTCTGGGATAAGCCACTTATTAATTCCCTTTCCCTAGATGCACAAAAAGCCAGATTTTATGCCCAAAGGGATGAGTCTTCCTCTCATAAAGAAAACTGAAATTCTACAAGGTTTTCCATGTGAAAGTAAATGGACTGGGTAGAATGCAGACATAGATGCCTTATCACTGAATTGGAGACATCAGAGAACCAGTGCCACATAAGGTATATACTAGAAATCAGTGAGCAAGAAGCAGGTTCAAACAGACTGCAGAATCAAAGCCAATACCGGGAAGTAATACCAATAATTTACTGCATGGAAACTCAAAGTTATACAGGCAATCAATGACTGGAAAGTGTGGTCCAGATACAAAGAGAGTTCTACTGATTCTACTAAATGGTGTAACTCACTTCCAGGACTTTTGTTTGTAAAATGTGGGCAGTGACTCTAGCACAAAGGTGACACTGAAGATTCATGACAACCTAGTCCACTGAATGTTTTTCCATTTTCCTGGAAAAGTGAGACCTGAAGATTCATAATGAGGTAAGAAAGCATGACCATCAATGTAGAAGCCTTTACAGATGTAACATGAGCTTCCAGAGCTCTCCCAAGGGCATGAAGTGTTAGAGTTTACCAATTCCAGTATATCTTAAGTTCTTGATTTTATTTCAGCAATGAATTTTATGGTCATAGGCAAGATGGTGCTGGTGAATATGTTCCAGATTCTCAGAAAAAGAGTAATATTTGTTTTAACCATCATGGATAGAGGTGAAGGCAGTGACATAATCTCATGTGTTGCCAACTGGACAGAATGGAGGTGGTGAGAATTAGGTCCGCCATGCACTCTTCTCTCTCTAAAGGTGTGTGTCAGGGGCTCATGTCTACAGTCATGTGCTGTGTATTCATCCAGGGCAGTACATTCTGATTATTAGATTAAACTATATGGTATTATAAGAAGCAATTACTTATGCAAGGTACTATGGTACTGGGTATGAGTGCAAGAAAGTGCAGGAAGTGAAAACCATAGGTTATTAGAAATGTTATTAGAATTGTAGGCATATGAGAGAGAGAAACAGGGAGACTATTGAGGCAAAGCTCCCAGGAGGGTCAATCCTCCATGAATTCACTATACTTCACACTGGTAATGCTAACTTTGCATGGTGAGAGTCTTATTTGGTTTCCAGTGTGCTCAAAGGTGATTAGGGTCTAGAGAGTTGATGCTATTAAAATCACAGAAATTGATGTATAAGTCAAACACCAATTTATTCACTTATAATGAGAATTAACTGCAAAGCAGGCTAGAAACCTTCATGTCAACTTGTTAGCAAAATATATGTGGGAAAGTAATTAATATTAGAATATATCTTAGAGCATGGAGTCAGAGCAAGGTGAGTTAGGTGACAATCTTAATGGCGAATGGCACAAATTGGGATGATCTGGTGACTCTATGCCATTGTAGATGGACCTGCCAAATCATCAACATACCCTCTCTGACTCTGGAGAATTAGTGATGCCATATGGCTCTTTAATTGCTCCCTCTAACTTCTAGATCCCAAGAAAACCATTCTCTTGTTAACAATTTCACCTTCAGTCTTGCAAAATAATTACCTTCTATCCTTCTTGCTGGCATCAATCATGTAGCAGATCTAGCCCCATAAAACTACAACCTTGATTTAACCTGAGGGTTCCCCAAGCCTTTGCAACTTCAGACTGCATCTTTGAGTAGGGTGAATGTCATTGTTCTCTGTAGATTTTACTTAGTTTCACTGAGAAATTCATTTAGGTATAGGACTCATCCATGTAACTCTCTTTATGCTAAGTAATTAATTCATTCTAATTAAAGAGAATGGTGTCAGTATAACAACATGTTGAAGTAGTAAACAAAATGGCTGCTAGCTAGTAAGCAATAAAGCATTGTCCAAGCATCTTATTCATACACTCAGTCAGGCTGTTGGATAGTGTCACATAGAGAGCAAGAAGTCCCTGATTGGGAATTTCTCAAAAAGTGGCTTCTTGAAGTCTGAGGTGAACTGAATTTCATAGCCCAGGTTTAATTGTCTGTTCTAAGAGGTGATGAAATATGGGGAAGATGGTAATGTTGCTGTAGAGGGAAACTCTTCTGAATAAAATAAAGTGCATATGTGTTAGTCGCTTCACTCATCTCCAACACTATGCAACCCCATGCTCTGTAGCCCACCATGCTCCCTTGTACATGGAATCTTCCAGGCCAGAGTACTGGAGTGGGTTGCCTTTTTCTACTCCAGGTGATCATCCCAACCCAGGGATCGAACCCATGTCTCTTCTGTCTCCTATATTAGCAGTTGGGTTATTTTCCACTAGCGCCACCTGGGAAGCCCATATAAAATAAAGTGACGTTTTCATATGTAAAGAGCACAAGTACATAAGGAGTCAGTTCGGTTTAGTAGCTCAGTCGTGTCTGACTCTTTGCAACCCCATGGACTGCAGCACACCAGGCTTCCCTGTCCATCACCAACTCCTTGAGCTTATTCAAACTCATGTCCAATTCATTGGTGATACCGTCCAATCATCTCATCCTCTGTTGTCCCTTTCTCCTGCCTTCAATCTTCAGAGCATCAGAGTCTTTTCCAATGAGTCAGTTCTTCGCATCAGGTGGCCAAAATATTGGAGTTTCAGCTTCAGCATCAGTCCTTCCAACGAATATTCAGGACTGATTTCCTGTAGAATTGAATGGTTGAATCTCCTTGCAGTCCAAGGGACTTTCCAGAGTCTTTTCCAACAAACAGTTCAAAAGCATCAATCCTTTGGTGCTCAGCTTTCTTTATAGTTCAACTCTCACATCCATACATGACTGTTAGAAAAACCATAATTTTGATTAGACAGACCTTTGTTGGCAAAGTAATGCTCTGCTTTTTAATATGCTGTCTAGGTTGGTCATAGTTTATTCTTCCAAGGAGAAAATTAAATTTTATTTTAATTTCATGGCTTCATTAACCATCTGCAGTGAGTTTGGAGCCCCCAAAATAAAGTCTCTCACTGTTTCCATTGTTTCCCCATCTATTTGCCATGAAGTTATGGGACCAGATGCCATGATCTTAGTTTTCTGAATGTTGAGTTTTAACCCAACTTTTTCACTCTCCTCTTTCACTTTCATCAAGAGGCTCTTTAGTTCTTCTTCACTTTCTGCCATAAGGGTGGTGTCATCTGCATATCTGAGGTTATTGATATTTCTCCCAGCAATCTTGATTCCAGCTTGTGCTTCAGCCAGCCAAGCATTTCACATGATGTACTCTGCATATAAATTAAATAAGCAGGGTGGCAATATACAACCTTGATGTACTCCTTCCCCGATTTGGAACCAGTCTGTTGTTCCATGTCCCGTTCTAACTGTTGCTTCTTGACCTGCATACAGATTTCTCAGGAGGCAGGTCAGGTGGTCTGGTATTCCCATCTCTTTAATAATTTTTCACAGTTGTAATCTGCACAGACAAAGGCTTTGGCATAGTCAATAAAGTAAACGTAGATATTTTTCTGAAAATCTCTTACTTTTTCGATGATCCAACAGATGTTGGCAATTCGATTTCTGGTTTCTCTGCCTTTTCCAAATCTAGCTTGAACATCTGAAAGTTCTTTGTTCACGTACTGTTGAAGCCTGTCTTCAGAATTTTGAACATTACTTTGCTACCGTGTGAGATGAGTGCAGTTGTGCGGTAGTTTGAGCATTCTATGGCATTGTCTTTCTTTGGGATTGGAATGAAAAGTGACGTTTTCCAGTCCTCTGGCCACTGCTGAATTTTCCAGATTTTCTGGCATATTGACTGCAGTACTTTCACAGCATCATCTTTTAGGGTTTGAGATAGTTCAACTGGAATTCCATCACCTCCACTGGCTTTGTTTGTAGAGATGCTTCCTAAAGCAAACTTGACTTTGCATTCCAGGATGCCTGGGTCTAGGTGAGTGATCACACAATCATGGTTGTCTGGGCGATGAAGATTTTTTTGTATAGTTCTTCTGTGTATTCTTGCCACCTCTTTGCTCATCTTTGCATGAAATATTCCCTTGGTATCTCTAATTTTCTTGAAGAGATCTCTAGTCTTTCCCGTTCTGTTGTTTTCCTCTATTTCTTTGCATTGATGAGGAGTACAAAATGATAAATTGTTGCTATTTTTTAGTTGCCTATGGAATGCAACCAAGACTTCAGCCAAGAGTCCTAAACCTACAGGAACTAGGATACAGAACAGCGAGCATGAAGGTGAAAGGCTTCAGCCCAACTGTAGGTACAAAGACTTGGACCAACAAACTCAACCCAAGATTCTATTACCCATTGGTGCTGATGGAGTTTTCCAATGCATTGCCAGGGTGGTTTCCATTGGCTCAGACTAGGCAGAATTTTGCCTGTGGGCTTTCAGTTCTGTTGCAATATTAGTCCCAGCTGCTGAAAGTTCCTGGAAATAGTTTTCATCATTGCTGGATCAGGTTTGCTGATGGTAGTTGAAATTCTCAGAAGCATGAATTTATGACTGTCTGTAAAGTGGTATCACAGTTTCCCATCTCTATTTTAAGCATTAATGCATGATATAAATCAGTAAGGCTGGAGGTGAAAGGGGTCAATTGACAGTGTGACTTAGCAGGGCTCCTCCTACTGATGAGTTGGATTATTTATTCTTGCTGGGGCTCAAGAAGTTTTGGCAAGTCAATCTTGTGGCGTGACTAGCCTACCTGCAGTAGAGGCATGCCTGAATTTCTTGCTGGCGAGCTTGTTTGGCTGGAGTAAGATTTGGCTGGTTTCCTCACAGCTGTATAGGGTCTTCCTTGGGTGATGGACCTGTGGGGTTGAAGAAGGCTTGGTGGTGGATCCACGGAGATAACCTTGGGATCTGGACCTCTGAATGTAGGAGCTCTGGCTGGTCACTACGTTTCTTGTTCAACTTAATACACTGAGTGATAAAGTCTGGGAGATTGTCCAACGTCTGGACCACTTACTTCATCCTGAATGTTGTCAGCTAGTTCTTCTTGGAAGTGATAACTCTGATTGGATTCATCATATCTCAGATTCTGAGCAAGGAGGTGGAATCTCCTTGTGGCATCTGCTGAGAGAATTTGTCCTCTTTGTCAACCTTAGTATTCACCAGAGGGTTTCCTTTATGTTTTATTGGCTCACCAAATGACTGCTGGAACTCAAGAAGGAGGTTCTCATACTGATTCCATAGAGTACTCTGGTAGGTGGTGTTTCTGCATAATTGTCTATTGTATCTTCCACAATCAAGTGGGACTAGGCAGAATTGAGTATCAGTACTGGATACCAGTGGGCAGACAGTGGTTTTACTCTATGATCAAAGCGATGGCCTCATGAGCAAGTAGCCAAAGCTGTTAGCTATGAGGTCCCTAAAATATGTTGAGATCTGAGAAATGCTTAAAACTGTTACCACCATTCAATGATGCAACTTCTTCATGAAGAATGTCAATATTCTGCACATTCAAAAGGAGTAAGTTACCTTAGGGACACATAAAAGATATAGAATTAAGAATATAAATACAAATTTTTAAATTATTTGTTCTAGGTCTGTGAAAATACTGTTGATATCTTGATAAGGATTGCATTGACTCTATAGATTGCTTTGGGTGATATACTCATTTTCAATATATTGATTCTTCTAATCAATGAACATGGTATATTTCTTTATCTATTTATGTCATCTTTTATTTCTTTCATCAGTGTTTTATAGTTTTCTATATATAGCTCTGTTATTTCTTTAGATAAATTTATTCCTAAGTATTTTATGATTTTCATTGCAATGGTGAATGATCTGTTTAACACAAAAAACTTGAAATAGCCAAAGCAATCTTGAGAAAGAAGAATGGAACTCGAGGAATCAACCTGCCTGACTTCAGACTATACTACAAAGATACAGTCATCAAGACAGTATGGTACCAGCACAAAGACAGAACTATAGATCAATGGAAAAAAATTGAAAGCCCAGAGATAAATCTACGTGTCTATGGATACCTTATCTTTGACAGAGGAGGCAAAAATATACAATGGAGAAAAGACAATCTCTTTAACAAGCGGTGATGGGAAGGAAAACTGGTCAACGACCTGTAAAAGAATGAAACTAAAATCTTTTCTAAAACCATACACAAAAATAAATTAAAAGTGGATTAAAGATCTAAATGTAAGACCAGACACTATAAAACTCCTAGAGGAAAACATAGGCAGAACACTGTCTGACATAAATCACAGCAAGATCCTTTATGACCCACCTCCAAGAGTAATGGGAATAAAAGCAAAAATAAACAAATGGGGCCTAATTAAACTTAAAAGCCTTTGCAGAACGAAGGAAACTATAAACAACGTGAAAAGACAGCCTTCAGAATGGGAGAAAATAATAGCAAATGAAGCAACCGACGGAATTAATCTCAAAAATATACAAGCAGCTCATGTAGCTCAATACCAGAAAAATAAATGACCCAATCAAAAAACTGGACCAACGGACTAAACAGACATTTCTCCAAAGCAAGACATACAGATGACTAACAAACAGATGAGAAGATCCTCAGCATCACTCATTATCACAGAAATGCAAATCAAAAACCACAATGAGTACCACCTCATGCTGGTCAGAATGGCTGCTATCAAAAAGTCTACAAACAATAAATGCTGGAGAGAGTGTGGAGAAAAGGGAACCCTCTTACACTGTTGGTGGGAATGCAAACTAGTATAGCCACTATGGAGAACAGCGTGGAGATTCCTTAAAAGACCTGAAATAGAACTGCCATCAACCCAGCAATCCCACTGCTGGGCATACACACCATAGGAAACCAGAATTGAAAGAGTCATGTGTACGCCAAAGTTCATCGCAGCACTGTTTACAATAGCTAGGACATGGAAGCACCCTAGATGTCCACAGGCAGACAAATGGATAAGAAAGCTGTGGTACATATACACAATGGAATATTACTCAGCTAATAAAAATGGCACATTTGAGTCAGTTTTATGAGATGGATGAAACTGGAGTATATTATACAGACTGAAGTAAGAAAGAAAAACACCAATATGGTATATTAATGCATATATATGGAATTTAGAAAGATGGTAATGATGACCCTATATGCAAGACATCAAAAGGGACACAGATATAAAGAACAGATTTTTGGACTCTGTGGGAGAAGGTGAGGGCAGGATGATTTGAGAGAATAGCATTGAAACATGTATATTACCATATGTGAAATAAATGACCAGTCCAAGTTCCATGCATGAAACAGGGCACTTAAAGCCAGTGTACTGGGACAACCCAGAGGGATGGGATGGGGAGTGAGGTAGGAGGGGGGTTTGGGATACATGTACACCTGTGGCTTATTCATGTCAGTGTATGGAAAAAACCACTACAATATTATAAAGTAATTAGCCTCCAATTATAATAAATAGATTAATTTTAAAAAGTATATAAATACGAAGTTATAGTAGATTGCTTTCTCTACTCCCTTCTTGGTAATATATGTGCATTTTTCCCTACGTTAATCTTTGGTTCTAGTTTCTTTATCAGAGAATCAGAGACTCAAACAATTTTAGTGATCTAAAGATCACAATCCAAAATGATCTTAAAAATTATCCAGGCTAAACTTGTAATTTCACAGAGGAGAAAAACAGAGACCCAGAGATGAAAAATGTTTACCCAAGGTCACACGACTAGTTAATATCAGAGGTGGCATGTTCAGTAGGACTGCTGTCCAAAATAGCACTTCCTCCAGGACTACAAGTGTGCTTACACTACTTTGGCATAATCGTGATTCTTTGCCCTTGCTACACCAAAACCTATTAGGGAATCGGCAGCTTTGGCATCACCAGGGAGGTCGTTGGAAATATCGTCTCTAAGGCCAGATCCCAGAACTACTGGATCAGTACTCCATTTTAACAAGATTCTCCAGGTGATTTGAAAGTTCACTGAAGATTGAGAAGTGCTGTTCTAGAGAATACTTTGACAGAATTGGAATACTTACTGGTTGAACTTGATCCTCAGTGCTCCAACCACAGCCTGCAGTGCTGTGGGGATCTTATTGCTGTGGTAATGGTTAATGTATTTTTTCTGGCTTTCTAGTCTGTGTTTGAGGTCACATTGTTTGCCATGGAGATGATTAAAATAGCACAGACAAGATGAAGAGGTGAGACTGAGAACCTCAGAGACAAGAACAGAGTATTCTTAAAGTATAAAGTTCATAATGTCCAGTCTTCCCTGAAAAGGTAACAAGAATAAACAATCTAGGAAAAGTTTAAAACAAACCCCAAACATATTGTATATTGGTTGAACTATTCTGTTACATATTTAATTCCTCTTATTGTCGCTGTGAAGAGATACCCCACACCCAAGGTAAGAGAAACCCAAGTAAGACGGTAGATGTTGCAAGAGGGCATCAGAGGGCAAACACACTGAAACCATACTCACAGAAAACTAGTCAATCTAATCACACTAGGATCACAGCCTTGTCTAACTCAATGAAACTAAGCCATGCCCATGGGGCAACCCAAGATGGGCAGGGCATGGTGGAGAGATCTGACAGAATGTGGTCCACTGGAGAAGGGAATGGCAAACCACTTCAGTATTCTTGCCTTGAGAACCCCATGAACAGTATGAAAAGGCAAAATGATAGCATACTGAAAGAGAAACTTCCCAGGTCAGTAGGTGCCCAATATGCTACTGGAGATCAGTGGAGAAATAACTCCAGAAAGAATGAAGGGATGGAGCTAAAGCAAAAACAATGCCCAGTTGTGGATGTGACTGGTGATAGAAGCAAGGTCTGATGCTGTAAAGAGCAATGTTGCATAGGAACCTGGAATGTCAGGTCCATGAATCAAGGCAAATTGGAAGTGGTCAAACAAGAGATGGCAAGAGTGAATGTTGACATTCTAGGAATTAGCAAACTGAAATGGACTGGAATGGGTGAATTTAACTCAGAATACCATTATATCTACTACTGTAGGCAGGAGTCCCTCAGATGAAATGGAGTGGCCATCATGGTCAACAAAAGAGTCCGAAATGCAGTACTTGGATGCAATCTCAAAAATGACAGAATGATCTCTGTTCATTTCCAAGGCAAACCATTCAATATCACAGTAATCCAAGTCTATGCCCCAACCAGTAATGCTGAAGAAGCTGAAGTTGAACGGTTCTATGAAGACCTACAAGATCTTTGAGAACTAACACTCCAAAAAGAGGTCCTTTTCATTATAGGGAACTGGAATGCAAAAGTAGGAAGTCAAGAAACACCTGGAGTAACAGGCAAATTTGGCCTTGGAATACAGAATGAAGCAGGGTTTTGCCAAGAAAATGCACTGGTCATAGCAAACACCCTCTTCCAACAACACAAGAGAAGACTCTATACATGGACATCACCAGATGGTCAACACCGAAGTCAGACTGATTATATTCTTTGCAGCCAAAGATGGAGAAGCTCTATACACTCAGCAAAAACAAGACCAGGAGCTGACTGTGGCTCAGACTATGAACTCCTTATTGCCAAATTCAGATTCAAATTGAAGAAAGTAGGGAAAACCACTAGACCATTCATGTATGACCTAAATAAAATCCCTTATGATTATACAGTGGAAGTGAGAAATAGATTTAAGGGCCTAGATCTGATAGATAGAGTGCCTGATGAACTATGGAATGAGGTTCGTGACATTGTACAGGAGACAGGGATCAAGACCATCCCCATGGAAAAGAAATGCAAAAAAGCAAAATGGCTGTCTGGGGAGGCCTTACAAATAGCTGTGAAAAGAAGAGAAGCAAAAAGCAAAGGAGAAAAGGAAAGATATAAACATCTGAATGCAGAGTTCCAAAGAACAGCAAGAAGAGATAAGAAAGCCTTCTTCAGCGATCAATGCAAAGAAATAGAGGAAAACAACAGAATGGGAAACACTAGGGATCTCTTCAAGAAAATCAGAGATACCAAAGGAACATTTCATGCAAAGATGGGCTCGATAAAGGACAGAAATGGTATGGACCTAACAGAAGCAGAAGATATTAAGAAGAGATGGCAAGAATACACAGAAGAAGTGTACAAAAAAGATCTTCATGACCCAGATAATCACAATGGTGTGATCAGTGACCTAGAGCCAGACATCCTGGAATGTGAAGTCAAGTGGGCCTTAGAAAGCATCACTACGAACAAAGCTAGTGGAGGTGATGGAATTCCAGTTGAGCTATTCCAAATCCTGAAAGATGATGCTGTGAAAGTGCTGCACCCAATATGCCAGCAAATTTGGAAAACTCAGCAGTGGCCACAGGACTGGAAAAGGTCAGTTTTCATTCCAATCCCAAAGAAAGGCAATGCTAAAGAATGCTCAAACTACCGCACAATTGCACTCATCTCACATGCTAGTAAAGTAATGCTCAAAATTCTCCAAGCCAGGCTTCAGCAATATGTGAACCGTGAACCTCCTGATGTTCAAGCTTGTTTTAGAAAAGGCAGAGGAACAAGAGGTCAAATTGCCAACATCTGCTGGATCATAGAAAAAGCAAGAGAGTTCAAGAAAAACATCTATTTCTGCCTTATTGACTATGCCAAAGCCTTTGACTGTGTGGATCACAATAAACTGTGGAAAATTCTGAAAGTGATGGGAATACCAGACCACCTGACCTGCACCTTAAGAAATTTGTATGCAGGTCAGCAAGCAACAGTTAGAACTGGACATGGAACAACAGAATGGTTCCAAATAGGAAAAGGAGTACATAAAGGCTGTATATTGTCACCCTGTTTATTTAACTTATATTCAGAGTACATCATAAGAAACGTTGGACTGGAAGAAACACAAGCTGGAATCAAGATTGCCAGGAGAAGTATCAAAAACCTCAGATATGCAGATGACACCAGTCTTATGGCAGAAGGTGAAGAGGAACTCAAAAGCCTCTTGATGAAAGTGAAAGTGGAGAGTGAAAAAGTTGGCTTAAAGCTCAACATTCAGAAAACGAAGATCATGGCATCTGGTCCCATCACTTCATAGGAAATAGATGGGGAAACAGTGGAAACAGTGTCAGACTTTATTTTTCTGGGCTCCAAAATCACTGCAGATGGTGACTGCAGCCATGAAATTAAAAGACGCTTACTCCTTGGAAGGAAAGTTATGACCAACCTAGATAGCCAATTCAAAAGCAGAGACATTACTTTGCCAACAAAGGTTTGTCTAGTCAAGGATATGGTTTTTCCTGTGGTCATGTATGGATGTGAGAGTTGGACTGTGAAGAAGGCTGAGCGCCGAAGAATTGATGCTTTTGAACTGTGGTGTTGGAGAAGACTCTTTAGAGTCCCTTGGACTGAAACGAGATCCAACCAGTCCATTCTGAAGGAGATAAGCCCTGGGATTTCTTTGTAAGGAATGAAGCTAAAGCTGAAACTCCAGTACTTTGGCCACCTCATGCGAAGAGTTGACTCATTGGAAAAGACTCTGATGCTGGGAGGGATTGGGGGCAAGAGGAGAAGGGGACGACAGGCGATGAGATGGCTGGATGGTATCACTCACTCGATGGACGTGAGTCTCTGTGAACTCCAGAAGTCGGTGATGGACAAGGAGGCCTGGCGTGCTGAGATTCATGTGGTCGCAAAGAGTCGGACACAACTGAGCGACTGATCTGATCTAATCTGATTGTCCTTTCTTTGTGCAGTACAGCGTTTAAATTGGCCCTCACTGGGCAAAAGAAATGTATATCACTGAATGTAAGATTTGATTCCCTACGTTTTATATGATGATACCTCCTCTCTAGACCTATGGAAGATATTATTGGAAGAGTGAAATAGGGTAAGGCTGGGGGCTAGAAACTAACCCAAACACTGTCAGCTGGATTATGTGAAGAACTCATTTGCTTGTCAATTTTCTCTTTTATGTAATGAGGATGACTATCTTGTCTTCTCAAAAGGCTGTTGTGAGTATCAATGAAACAATAAATAGCTGCTCAGAGTATCAACAAAAAATGAGTGATTTGCTTCCAAGATTGTTCCAATGCAGGTGAACAATTCCAATGGTGAGACTCTACCCTGTTTGCATAATACCAAAGTAGGAAGATACTGTCATACACCCTTTCTTCTTTTCCATATCTCACCTGCCTATTTTCCTATTCACCTTTCAGCATCTTTTACTTTCCAGGGCCCATCCATAAGTTTATTTCTACCAACACAGCAAGATTTCAACTGATATATGATGCTAATTAATTATTGAAGGCTAAGTTTTGGCCTTTCCAAAGGCATTCAATTTTTTACCTCAAAATTTAATGTATATAAGAATCTGCTTGCCTGGAGACTCCCATGGACAGAGGAGCCTGGCAGGCTACAGTCCACAGGGTCGCAGAGTCGGACATGACTGAGCGACTTCACTTTCACTTTCTGCCTTTCTGTGTCAAACTGTTTGTTCAGTTCAGTCGCTCAGTTGTGTCCAACTCTTTGCAACCTCATGAACTGCAGCACGCCAGGCCTCCCTGTCGATCAGAAACTCCCAGAGTTGACCCAAACTCATGTCCATTGAGTCTGTGATGCCATCCAACCATCTCATCCTCTGTCATCCCCTTCTCCTTCCCTCAATCTTTCCCAGCATCAGGGTCTTTTCCAATAGGTCAGATCTTCGCATCAGATGGCCAAAGTATTGGAGTTTCAGCTTCAACATCAGTCCTTCCAGTGAACACCCAGGACTGATCTCCTTTAGGATGGACTGGTTGGATCTCCTTGCAGTCCAAGGGACTCTCGCCATCTCCAGGGGATCTTCCCAATCCAGGGATCGAACCCGGGTCTCTTGCATTTCAGGCAGATGATTTATCCTCTGAACCACCAGGGAAGCCCAGAAAGGCAGAGTATACTCTACTCAGAAAGGCAGAGTATATTGTTATTAAAAATCAGCAATTCACTGATTCATTACTTCAATGTTTTACTCTATTCATTTTCATAAAACAGTTGACTGGCACTGATATTCCTATTTCACTAGAGGTAGACTGATTTGCACATTAGCAGGAAGAAAAAAAGCCTATGACTTTTATGTTTCATTGAGTATTTCCAGGTGAAGTACAGTCCATAATACTAAGTAGACATTTTATAAATGACTAAGTGCAGTTGTATACTTATTTTAACTAAGATTTCAAAATAATTAAATACAAATAAAAATGAAAATTCTAGAATACAGAATATTATATTCAAACATTAAAGATCCTATAATGTTCAAAAAGCTTAGATGGGAACATGTTTTAAGTATTTTTAATATCCTCATCACTGTTGTCTTTTTTCTTTTCTATTACCAAAAAAAAAAAAAAAGGGCTCAAATAGATTTTTAAAACAAAATTCACCAAAATGTTGACCTTTACAGTAAGTGCAAGATGAATATTATTCCTCAAAATTTCAAGGGCCTTCACAAATGTTATATTCTCAAAATTTTGTCCATTTACTTCCATTATCTTGAAGAAAGTGTTCAAAAAATAGAAAGACAGAAACAGTATTAGTTATTCCTGCAGCCTTAAGTTTAATGGGTAAAAAAAAAAAAAAAAAAAACTTAAATAAAAAATGTACCTATATGTGAACAATAAAAAAAAAGAATCTGCTTGGTCCCAGTCTCTAGCAATTTTGATTCAGTAAGTCTGGAGTGGATACGAGGAACCTGTACCAGTTGACTAGCAGATTTCTTTTGCTGGTGGTCCTTGTGAGAAAAGCTATACTTACAAACATTATGGAATAAACTCATATTAGTTGCATCTCTGAGAAATAGGGATGGGGAGGTGACATTTGGAGGTAGGAGTTTGACCCTGAAATGATACATAGTAGGTGGTAAGTTCTTCTACCCCCATAATAAAGCCCACAAAGAGCGCATACTGTCCTTAGCAACTGTTCATGTCTGCCAGGTAGTAGAGAGCAAGAGTTCAGCATGGAGGTTCTAGAATCATACTGATCTGGGTCCAAACCCTGGCTTGGAAAAAGCTGTGTGACTCTGGACAAGTTATTTAAGCTTTGTGAGAATCAGTTCCAAACTTTAAACTGGAGATGATTTTAATACCTGCCTCATGGTATCATGATGATAAATGAGAGAAAAAGAGATTAGCACAGCTTCATGTACCTGAATATTCATTGGAAAGACTGATGCTGAAGCTGAAACTCAAATACTTTGGCCACCTGATTTGAGAACTGACTCACTGTAAAAGACCCTGATGTGGGGAAAGACTGAAGGCAGGAGGAGAAGGGGATGACAGAGGATGAGATGGTTGGATGGCATCACTGACTTGATGGACATGAGTTTGAGCAAGTTCTGGGAGTTGCTGACGGACAGGGAAGGCTGGCATGTTACAGTCCATGGGGTTGCAAAGAGTGGGACATGACTGAGTGACTGAACTGTTGTAAATGGCCAATGGACCAAATGTTAGCTATCATTATTCTAGGTCCACAGTCTGTGTTTTAGAATTTACATTATTTTCAAATTTTAGAAATGCAACACAGCATATATACTGTTTATTATATAACATTCCCAGTAGTGTCTGGCAAAACATCCCATAATTAAGCCATTAACATTTCTGCAGGAAAGAAATGTCTGAATATTCAGAGACTAGGTTTATGTCAGTTTGGGTCAAGTTTTTCTGAAAAATGAGTTTTGGCACCAATTTAATAAAAAAAAAAGTGTTATGTTGTACAGAGCTTTTTAATTTCAGAATTGAAGATAAGGGTTTGTGAACCTCTACCAAACTCTTTTGGGGGTTGTTCAGTCACTCAGTCGTGTCTGAATCTGTGACCCCAGGGACTGCAACATGCCAGGCTTCCCTATCCTTCACCATCTCCTGGAGCTTTCTCAAACTCATGTCCTTTGAGTTGGTGATGCCATCCAACCATGTCATCCTTTTTCACCCACTTCTCCTCCTGCCCTCAATCTTTCCCAACATCAGGGTCTTTTCCAATGATTCCCCTCTTTGCATCAGGTGGCCAAATTATTGGAGCTTCAGCTTTAGCATCAGTTGTTCTAATAAATATTCAGGAATGATTTCCTTTAGGATTGATTGGTTTGATCTCCTTGCTGTACAAGGGACTCTCAAGAGTCTTCTGCAAAACCACAGTTCGAAAGCATCAGTTTTTTTCCCACTCAGCCTTCTTTATGGTCCAGCCCTCACACCCATACATGACTAATAGAATAATCATAGCTTTGACTATATGGATGTTTGTTGACAGGTAAAGTCTCTACTTTTAAATATGCTGTCTATGTTTGCCACAGCCTTTCTTCCAAGGAGCAAGTGTCTTTTAATTTCACGACTGCAGTCACCATCCACAGTGATTTGGAGCCAGAGAAAATAAAGTCTATCACTGTTTTCGTTGTATACCCATCCATTTGCTGTGAAGTGATGGGACCGAATGCCATGATCTTAGTTTTTTGAATGTTGTGATTTAGGCCAGCTTTTTCGCTTTCCTGTTCCACCTTCATCAAGTGGCTCTTTAGTTCCTCTTTGCTTTCTGCCATAAGGGAGGTGTCATCTGCATATCTGTGGTTGTTGATATTTCTCCCAGCAATCTTGATTCTAGCTTGTGCTTCATCTAGCCCAGCATTTCACATGATGTACTCTGCATATAAGTTAAATAAGCAGGTTGACAATATACATCCCTGACATACTCCTCTCCCAATTTGGAACCAGTCTGTTGTTCCATGTCCAGTTCTAACTGTTGCTTCTTGACCTGCATACAGGTTTCTCAGGAGGCAAGTAAGGTGGTCTTATATTCCCATCTCTTTAAGAATTTTCCACTTTTGTTATGATCCACATAGTCAAAGGCTTTAGTATAGTCAATGAAGCACAAGTAGACATTCTGGAACTCTCTTGCTTTTTCTATGATCCAACAATGATTAGTAACTTGATCTCTGGTTTTTCTGCCTTTTCTAAATCCAGCTTTTTCATCTGTAAGTTCTTGGTTCATATTCTGTTGAAGCCTACCTTGGAGGATTTTGAGGATGACCTTGGTAGCATGTGAAATGAATGCAATTGTGTGGTAGTTTGAACTTTCTTTGGCGCTCATTGCCCTTCCTTGGTATTAGAATGAAAACTGACCTTTCCTAGTCCTGTGGCCACTGCTGAATTTTCCAAATTTGCTGATGTACTGAGTGCAGCACTTTAACAGCATCATCGTATAGAATTTGAAATAGCTCAGCTGGAAGTCCCTTATTTCCACTAACTTTGTCTTTGTTTGTCATGATGCTTCCTAAGGCCCACTTCTCTCCACAGTCCAAGAAATCTGGCTCTAGGTGAGTGATCATGCCATCATGGTTATCTGTGTCATTAAGATCAACTTTGTATAGTTCTTCTGTATATTGTTGCCACCTCTTCTTAATCTCGTCTGCCTCTGTTAGGTCCATACTGTTTCTGTCCTTCACTGTGCCCATCTTCACATGAAATGTTATCTTGGTATCTCTAATTTTCTACAAGAGTTCTCTAGTTTTACCCGTTCTATTGTTTCTCTCTATTTCTTTCCATTTTTCACCTAGGAAAGCTTCATTATTTCTCCTTGTTATTCTTTGGAACTCTGCATTCACTTTTGCTTTTATGTCCATTTTTTCTGCCCTTTCTATCCACTCTCAGAAGTTCCAGAACATCTGTTAAGGTCTCCTGTTTCTTTACAGAGTTATGTCTTCAACTTCATTTGTCTTTATAGAGTTATGTCTTCATTTAGACATAGAGTTATGTCTTCAACTTCAACTTCATTTAATTTTTTCTAACTAATGCAGCACTGGTGAAACACTTGCTAAAATTACGAATTCAGATCAGTTCAGTTGCTTAGTCATGTCTGACTGTTTGCCACTCCATGGACTTCAGCACACCAGGCTTCCCTGTCCAGAATTGATGCTTTTGACCTGTGGTGTTGGAGAAGACTCTTGAGAGTCCCTTAGACTGCAAGGAGATCCAACCAGTCCATTCTGAAGGAGATCAGCCCTGGGATTTCTTTTTTTTTTTTTAAATTTTTTAAAAAATTTTATTTTATTTTTAAACTTTACATAATTGTATTAGTTTTGCCAAATATCAAAATGAATCCATCACAGGGAAGGAATGATGCTGAAGCTGAAACTCCAGTACTTTGGCCACCTCATGCGAAGAGTAGACTCATTGGAAAAGACTCTGATGCTGGGAGGGATTGGGTGCAGGAGGAGAAGGGGACGACAGAGGATGAGATGGCTGGATGGCATCACTGACTCGATGGACGTGAGTCCGAGTGAACTCCGGGCATTGGTGATGGACAGAGAGGCCTGGTATGCTGCGATTCATGGGGTCACAAAGAGTCGGACACGACTGAGTGACTGAACTGAACTAAACTGAACTAATGGGACAAGATGGCATGATCTTCATTTTCTGAATGTTGAGTTTTAAGTCAACTTTTTCACTCTCCTCTTTCACTTTCATCAAGAGGTTCTTTAGTTCTTCTTCTCTTTCTGCCATAAAGGAGGTGTCCTCTGCATATCTAAGGTTATTGTTATTTCTCCCAGCAGTCTTGATTCCAGCTTGTGCTTCATCAAGTGTAGCATTTCTCATGATGTATTCTGCATATAAGTTAAATAAGCAGGGAGACAGTATACAGCCTTGATGAACTCCTTTCCCAATCTGGAACCAGTCTGTTGTTCCATGTCCAGTTCTAACTGTTGTCCAGTTCATTGTTTCCCCATCTATTTGCCATGAAGTGATGAGACTGGATGTCATAATATGAGTTTTTTGAATCCTGAGTTTTAAGCCAACTTTTTCACTCTCCTCTTTCACTTTCATCAAGAGGCTTTTTAGTTCCTCTTCTCTTTCTGCTCTAAGTGTGGTGTCATCTGCATTTCTGAGGTTTGATATTTCTCCCAGCAATCTAAAATTACAAGCCTTGGCCCAAAGGCAAATCATTCAATGGAACTGTTCAATGGGATTGTTTAATCCCTTAAAGAAAATCTACCTTGACATATTATTTTGGAAATCTCTCTCCTTTTAGAAGTCAATGGCTTTCTACTGGACTGTCCCTGCAGACCTTGTGGCCGAGCTGACAGTGTGGAGGAGTTCCAGACTACAGTCTTTTGGAGATAAACTCAAATGCACAGGCTTGATGGAACTAACTTATGAGCCTGGATCAGGTCTGATAGAAAACTGCATATGCTTAAACTTTCCCTTAATCAGTATGAATTTCAACTACAAAAACAACAGCATGAAAATAGGCTTAGCAAACTATTTCAGGTCACTTTGATATATGTGTTCAGTTCGACTCAAAGCCACAGTTAAAGAGTTTCCCCAGATATAAAATTACTCCACTCTGGGGTTCCCTGAGACTCCATTTGGAGAAGGGTCTGCCAAACCCTGCTGCTTATAAGAGAGCTTTGAGACCTTACCCTGCTTTATTTTCAAGCTGTTCTACGTAACCCATTGGAAGAGACACTTTGAATTAGGGTTATGCAACTATCCAGAGTAGTTGCATTCTTACTCTTGGTCTCCAGATCTTATGAGGGATGCTACGATACAAGATAAATGTATATGCGTTAGTCAAACAGTCATGTATGACTCTTTGTATTGCATGGACTGTTGTCTGTCAGGCTCTTCTGTCCATGGAATTCTCCAGGCAAGAATACGGGATTGTGTAACCATTCCTTTCTCTAGAGATCGTCCTGACCCAGGGATCAAACCTGGGTTTCCTGATTTGCAGGCAGTTTCTTTAAAGTCTGGGCTACCAGGGAAGCCCATAGGATCTAAACTGATACACAAATAACCCTCATAATATGACTAGAGGACATACTATTTGGTCTTATCTGAAGACTTGGCTGTGACCCCAGCTCTGCCACCATCTATACTAACAACCTTGGACAAGTCACTTCCTCTCTGTCGGTCAGTTTCTGAATCTGTATAATGAAAGGATTGGGTTTCTCAGTGTTTATCAAGATAAGAAATCACGATTCAGAAGGATTAGCAGGAGACATAGGAATCTGAATATTTATGTGTGGGTACCCCAAATTATTCTGTGTTATGGTGTCTCTAGATTTTATTTTGGGAATATTGGGTGACTGTCTACGCAAAACTCCTATATTTATTAGAGTTTTTCAAATTTCAGATATATTCCCTGGAATTTTAACATACAGATTTTTGGGCCTAACCCCTGGACAGTGTGATTACATGGGTCTGGGATGAGACCAGATAATTTTCATTCCAGTCAAGCTCCATGGATAATGTTGATATGGAAGTTTCCCCATCATTGTGCATTCATAACAAGTTGCTTCCTTCATGTCCCACTCTTTGTGACCCTATGGACTATAGCCCACCAGGCTCCTCTGTCCATGGGATTTCCCAGGCCAGAATACTGGAGTAGGTTGCCATTACCTTCTCCAGGGGATCTTCTCAACCCATGGGTCGAACCTGTGTCTCTTAATCTCTGGCTATAGCAGGCAAACTCTTTACCGCTAGCGCCACCTGGGAAGCCCCTTCAACACTTTCCAAAAAACTCTAGGCTGAGTGGTAGTCTGAAAAGGTCCTTTCTGCTTTGGCACTATCTACATTTTTGAACTTAGAAAATATTTGAATCCAAAATGCCCCCTGAAGTGTGTGAGATGTGGATTGCTTATTTGTAGACTCTGCATGGAGCAGCATAATCACCTCTAAACAGTGGGCTAGAACAGCACTCACTCAGGCATGGAACCTGTAACTGCTTGGAGGCAAGAGAGAGGATAGCAATTTAATTGATCCTTCTCTCAGGGCTCTGTAGTTCTTGCTGGGAGTTATACACAAATTTACTCCACTCTATCAGTGAATGAGGTAGAAAAATGATCCTTATATTCCCATATCAGACATGGAACAGTCCAGCTGGGATCTATTTTCCCATTGCTATGACTCAGATCAGATCTCATAGCTTCCTTAAGATTCAGCTTTCCTCTGGTCAGTTGGACCCACAGCTAGCTGCTTATGAAGTTCAACATATCATGAACACTCTCTCCAATATTCCCTTTCAGTTTCCCAGACTTCCTTCTTAATGTGCACAGCACTATTAAGGAGCCTCAGCAGCCTTCCTGCTCAATGGGCCTATTACTGTTCTTCTTAAGGTCATGTTTCCCAGTCTCCCCCATCACCTATCTTCTCTTCTTTGCCTACTCTCTGCTAGCAGCCACATCACATGTCTGAATGATTCTGCTCAGTCACCAGCCAAAATAAGGTTGTCCCTGGAATACATGTCCAGTAACATGGTCCTCTCAATACATGACCCACTTGCACTGTTCTTTTCTCTCTGTCCAACAGAGAAGGCCTAGAAGCAATGGGAGAGTTTTTCTAGGTAGACAAGGATCTGGATGTCTAACTAGATCCAGATAGGATCTGCCTAAAGGCAGATTAGGCAGACATCATATCACTAGAGTTGAACATAGAGCATTACATGGAATCAAGAAGAAACCCCAAAGACAGACTATTGCTTCTTGGTTGTACTTGCCAATTTGATTCAGGCCCTGAGGGATACCAACATTTCTATGTGTGATAAATAAAAACATTAGGGAAAATAGCCATGTTCTGGAGGTTTTTCAACATAAAGATCAAGTGTGCTGCTACTTACAGTTCATAAGAGATGTTACAACATATGGCAGATAACCTTTGTAGCAGGATTGTGTCTCAGTCTCATGTCAGACCTTCAAGTGCTTAAGACATGGCGAGCCTCTGACACAGTGTAAATACAGATTTTCACCTGTATTTGGCAAGAATAGGAAGGACAATTTCTGTGTTCCTTCAGTTGTACACAACATTTTGTGGGTCCCAGTGGGTAATAACACTTATGACTTCTTCGGTACCTAATTTATGCCAACTGCATATTCTGGTTGTACTGGCTGCCTGGAGCTGTATGTAAGAGAATTCTGGGCCTGTGACTGGCCTCACTGGTAGAATGATGTCAAGGACTGTCAACGTCTGCCATGGGTTCTGGAGGAATAATGGCACCATGCTGAACATGTATTTGTTACCTCTCTCCTAGACCTTATAATCCTCACAGTGGTCTTACAAAGTAGGTATGATTATTTGCATTCTGCATGTAAGGAAACCAAGCCCTTACCTCCACTTAAGACCATGTAGTCACGCCCACTCCTGCTTTTAATCTCTCTCTCCCCTCACCTAAAAGCCCTCTAAGAATCTTCCCATGTTCACCTTAAGTTCAGCCTCCTCAATACAGTCTCCTCTGGCTACCCAGGGGCTTCCTGGTTGCTCAGTGGTTAAAAATTCCCCTCCAGTGCAAGAGACACAGGAGATCTGGGCTTGATCCCTGGGTATGGAAGATCTCTTGGATGAGGACATGGCAACCCGTTCTAGTGTTCTTGCCTGGAGAATCCCATGGATGGGGGAACCTGGCTGGCTACAGTCTATGGGGTTGCAAACAGTCAGACATGACTGAGCACCCAGAAGGAGTTTAGGGAACGTGGGACATAGCAGAAGAGATTTGAGAATCTTGAACATACTCTTTCCTAGGTTACTAAAATGAAACTAAAGCACAGCTCTGAAATTGGCTTGTGTCATTTTGGGAATTATGTAAAGGGAAAGATGCATAAATGCATCCCTAGTTGGGAATGGGTATGACTATATATTGAGTTCACTATTGACTTCTATCCGTATATAGCTTTCAACCAAGACTACATCAGCAATTGTCCCAATGGGTTAAGAAAAAGAATTCACAGTATGGTATTGTGAGTAAAATAGGACAGAATAACCTATCCTATGTATCAGATTTAAAGATCATTTCTCATCCAGAGATATCTGTGTTGTTTTTCCATCGTGTGGTTTGGGACCATGTATTATTTGACAAATCCTCTGCAGATATCTCAAATATTTGTAGTATTTGTGTGCTATTTGTTCATTATTGTAACAAATACTTCTGTTATGGTTATTGTGCACCAGGTACTATTTCATGTTTTTTTATAAATACTAATTTAGATCCACAATGCTATATGTGTGTCAGTTGCTCAGTTGTGCCCTACTCTGCGACTCCATTGACTGCAGCCCATCAGGCTCCTCTGTGCATGGAATTCTCCAGGCAAGAATACTGGAGTGGATTGCCATTCCCTTCTCCTGGGGATCTTCCCAACCCAGGGATTGAACCTGGGTCTCCTTCATTGCAGGCAGATACTTTACTGTGTGAATCACGAGGGAAACCCTCACAATCTATAGAAAGTAGGATATTGAGGCACAGAGAGGTTAAGTAAACTGAAAATGTTCATCTAATTAGTGAGAGGT
This sequence comes from Bos mutus, assembly GCF_027580195.1. Classification (NCBI taxonomy): domain Eukaryota; kingdom Metazoa; phylum Chordata; class Mammalia; order Artiodactyla; family Bovidae; genus Bos; species Bos mutus. The sequence goes on from NC_091646.1 coordinate 54,509,386, forward strand.
AGAGTCCAGGACTTGAACCCAGGCAGAGTTCCTCACTCTTAACCCACTATATTTGCTTTGTTCTTGGCAAACGAGTAGGTGATGATGTTCGGGCAAATGAGCAAATGAAGTCCTATGCCACAACCTTTCCCCCAAATCTTAAGCAGCCATCTCACATTTGTTTAAGTAATGGCTGAACATTGGAACAGAAATTTGTATTCCTTTTGGAAGGTGATGGGTTTACACAGGATTAGTTTGCATGTGCCATGTAGGCCAAGTAAAACTCATGAATCTGAAAGACTCTACAAACTTCTAGTAGCAGAAAGTCTGGGAGTTTTTGTATTAGAGGGTTAAATTGGATCAGAGTACACAAGTCTGTTCTTTGCCTAATACCACCAAAGCAATGTAGAAACTTTTTTTCTGCTACTAGGCATTGGCTCCTCAAACTGGTATAAGAGATTGAACTAAAAATAGTGTAGTTTAGTAGGGAAAATCATTGTATCAGAATTCTTTGTGCTTCTGTAAAAGGATTTTATTAGTTTCAAGGCTAAACACCTTGAAGCATAGGTGGATTTAGTGATTCAAATGTTGACGTATGGCAAAACCAATACAATTTTGTAAAGTAATTAGCCTCCAATTAAAATTAATTTAAATTAAAAAAAGGCTTTCATCATGTGCATGCACCCCAATTTTCACAGCAGCACTATTTACAATAGCCAAATACAGAAGCAACCCAAGTGACCATCAACAGATGAATGGAAAAACATGTGGTATAATCTATAATGGAATATTTGCCAGCCAAAAAACAGAATGATAGGCTTTCTCATTTGTAAGAACATGGATGGACCTGGACAGTACTCAGTTCAGTACAGTCGCTCAGTCATATCCAACTTTTTGATATCCCATGGACTGCAGCACGCCAGGCCTCCCTGTCCATCACCAACTCCTGGAGCTTGCTCAAACTCATGTCCATTGAGTCAGTGATGCCATCCAACGATCTCATCTTTTGTCGTCCCCTTCTCCTCCTGCCTTCAACCTTTCCCAGCATCAGGGTCTTTTCCAATGAGTCAATTCTTCCCATCAGGTGGCCAAAGTATTGGAGCTTCAGCTTCAGCATCAGTCCTTCCATTGAATACTGAGGACTGATTTCCTTTACAATCGACTAGTTGGATCTCCTTGCAGTCCAAGGGACTCTGAAGAGCCTTCTCCAACACTACGGTTCAAAAGCACCAATTCTTTGGTGCTCAGCTTTCTTTACAGTCCAATTCTCACATCAATACATGACTACTGAAAAAACCATAGCTTTGACTACATGGGCCTTTGTTGGCAGAGTAATGTCTCTGCTTTTTAATATGCTGTCTGGGTTGGTCATAGCTTTTCTTCCATCTTTTAATTTCATGGCTGCAGTCACTATCTGTACTGACTTTGGAGCCCAAGAAAATAAAGCTTATCACTGTTTCTATTGTCCCAATCTGTTTGCCATGTACTGATGGCAGCAGATGCCATGATCTTAGTTTTTTGAATCCTGAGTTTTAAGCTAACTTTTTCACTTGCCTCTTTCACTTTCATCAAGAGGCTTTTTAGTTCCCCTTTCCTTTCTGCCATAAGTGTGGTGTCATCTGTATATCTGAAGTTATTGATATTTTTCCTGGCAATCTTGATTCCAGCTTGTGCTTCATCCAGCCTGGCATTTCGCATGATGGATTCTGCATATAAGTTAAATAAGCAGGGTGACAATATATAGCCTTGACGTACTCCTTTCCCAAGTTGCAGCCAGTCTGTTGTTCCAATGCTTCTTGACCTGCATACAGATTTCTCAGGAGGCAGGTAAGGTTGTCTGATATTCCCATCTCTCTAAGAATTTTCCACAGTTTGCTGTGATCCATGCAGTCAAAGGCTCTTGCATGGTTGGTAAAGCAGAAGTCGATATTTTTTCTAGAATTCTCTTGCTTTTTCTATGATCCAACGGATGTTGGCTATTTGGTCTCTGGTTCCTAAGCCTCTTCTAAATACAGCTTGAACATCTGGAATTTCAAAGTTCATGTACTGTTTGTTGAAGCCTCGCTTGGAGAATTTTGAGCATTACTTTGCTAGCGTGTGAGATGAGTGCAATTGTGCAGTAGTTTGAACATTCTTTGGCATTGCCTTTCTTTGGAATTGGAATGAAAGCTGACTTTTTCCAGTCCTGTGGCCACTGCTGAGTTTTCCAAATTTGCTGGCCTATTGAATGCAGCACTTTAACAGCATTATATATTAGGATTTGAAATAGCTAAACAGGAATTCCATTACCTCCACTAGCTTTGCTCATAGTGATGCTTTCTAAGGCCTACTTGACTTCACATTCCAGGATGTCTGGCTCTAGGTGAGTGATCACACCATCGTAGTTTTCTGGGTCATTAAGATCATTTTTTATAGTTTTTCTGTGTATTCTTGCTACCTCTTCTTAATATCTTCTGCTTCTGTTAGGTCCTTACCGTCTCTGTCCTTTCTTGTGCCCATATTTGCATGAAAATTTACCTTGGTATCTCTAATTTGCTTGATGATACCTCTAGTCTTTGCTATTCTACTGTTTTCCTCTATTTCTTTGCATCAATCTCCTGGGAAAGTTTTCTTTTCTTTTTTCTTTTTTTTTAGACTTGAAATATTTATTTTTTTATTTTATTTTTTAACTTTACAATATTGTATTGGTTTTGCCATATATCAAAATGAATCCGCCACAGGTATACGTGTGTTCCCTATCCTGAACCCTCCTCCCTCCTCCCTCCCCATACCATCCCTCTGGGTCATCCCAGTGCACCAGCCCCAAGCATCCAGTATTGTGCATCGAACCTGGACTGGCAACTTGTTTCATATATGATGTTATACATGTTTCAATGCCATTCTCCCAAATCATCCCACCCTCGCCCTCTCCCACAGAGTCCAAAAGACTGTTCTATACCTTAGTGTCTCTTTTGCTGTCTCGTATATAGGGTTATTGTTACCATCTTTCTAAATTCCATATATATACGTTAGTATACTGTATTGGTGTTTTTCCTTCTGGCTTACTTCACTCTGTATAATAGGCTCCAGTTTCATCCACCTCATTAGAACTGATTCAAATGTATTTTTTTAATGTCTGAGTAATACTCCATTGTGTATATGTACCACAGCTTTCTTATCCATTCATCTGCTAATGGACATCTAGGTTGCTTCCATGTCCTGGCTATTATAAACAGTGCTGTGATGAACATTGGGGTACACATGTCTCTTTCAATTCTGGTTTCCCTGGTGTGTATGCCCAGCAGTGGGATTGCTGGGTCGTATGGCAGTTCTATTTCCAGTTTTTTTAAGGAATCTCCTCACTGTTCTCCATAGTGGCTGTACTAGTTTGCATTCCCACCAACAGTGTAAGAGGGTTCCCTTTTATGCACATCCTCTTCAGCATTTATTGCTCATAGACTTTTGGATCACGGCCATTCTGACTGGCATGAAATGGTACCTCATAGTGGTTTTGATTTGCATTTCTCTGATAATGAGTGATGTTGAACATCTTTTCACGTGTTTGTTAGCCATCTGTATGTCTTCTTTGGAGAAATGTCTATTTAGTTCTTTGGCCCATTTTTTGATTGGGTCATTTATTTTTCTGGAATTGAGCTGCAGGAGTTGCTTGTATATTTTTGAGATTAGTTGTTTCTCAGTTGCTTCATTTGCTATTATTTTCTCACATTCTGAAGGCTGTCTTTTCACCTTGCTTATAGTTTCCTTTGGTGTGCAGAAGCTTTTAAGTTTAATTAGATCCCATTTGTTTATTTTTGCTTTTATTTCCATTATTCTGGGAGATGGGTCATAGAGGATCCTGCTGTGATGTATGTTGGAGACTGTTTTGCCTATATTCTCTACTAAGAGTTTTATAGTTTCTGGTCTTACATTTAGATCTTTAATCCATTTTGAGTTTATTTTTGTGTATGGTGTTAGAAAGTGTTCTAGTTTCATTCTTTTACAAGTGGTTGACCAGTTTTCCCAGCACCACTTGTTAAAGAAATTGTCTTTAATCCATTGTATATCCTTGCCTCCTTTGTCAAAGATAAGGTGTCCATATGTGCGTGCATTTATCTCTGGGCTTTCTATTAGGGAAATTTTTCTTATCACTCCTTGCTCTTCTTTGGAACTCTGCATTCAGATGGATATATCTTTCCTTTTCTCTTTTGCCTTTCATTTCCCTTTTCACAGTTATTTCTAAGGCCTCCTCAGACAACCATTTTGCCTTTTTGCATTTATTTTTCTTGGGGATGATCTTGATCACTGCCTCCTATACAGTGTCATGAAACTCCATCCATACTTCTCCAGGCACTCTCTCTATCAGATCTAATCCTGAGAATCTATTTGTTGCTTCCAGTGTATAATCATAAAGGATTTGTTTCAGGTCATACCTGAATGGTCTAGTGGTTTTCCATATTTTCTTTAATTTAAATCTGTATTTTTGACACGGAGTTCATGATCTGAGCCACAGTCAGCTCCCGGTCTTGTTTTTGCTGACGGTATAGTGCTTCTCCATCTTCAGCTGCAATGAATATAATGAATCTGATTTGGCTATTGACCATCTGGTGATGTTCATGTGTAAAGTCATCTCTTTTGCTATTGGAAGAAGGTATTTGCTATGACCAGTGTGTTCTCTTGGCAAAACTCTGTAGGCCTTTGCCCTGGTTTATTTTGTCCTCCATGGCCAAACTTGCCTGTTAATCCAGGTACCTCTTGACTTCCTACATTTGCATTCCAGTCCCCTCTGATGAAAAGGACTTTTTTTTTTTTATTAAGAGACACATATTTATTAAAACATTCCAACTACATTTTTAGGGTAATGGGATTTATACCATCAGTTACATCTCAGGAAAGAAAACAGCAGCAATAAGGAAAATGTCTATAGTGACTCTTTCCTCAAAATACTGATGGAAGTCCAAAAGACCAAAAGATTACTGAATATTATTTTAAAGGGCTTTAGTAACAAAAAACAAAATGCTGTTCAGATTTATTTTGTGTCCACACAAGGATTTCTGCATAAGTGTGGAATGATAATTTTTCACTGAAGCAGTGAGGATAGAGAAGATTTGGAAGGGGCGTGCTGAAGAGATTACTGCCTGCATAAAAGACTAAGACTTAAGAGCCTGGAATGTAAATGTTGGAGTGACAGGCAGCATAGTGGTGGAATAGATGTCTTTTTCTGTTAGTTAGACCTGGAGATGAATCCTGGCTCCATGACTTATTAGCTTCGGTCTTTGGACAAATTACTTAAACATGATGAGTTTACTTGTTTTCACCTGTAAAATGCAAATACTGCTAGTGTTACTGTAAGGATCACACCAATAAATCATGTACTCAGTGATAACAAGCACACAGTGACTATCATTAATTGAAGCCTCTAAAATTATGTGTGAAGTTATCAGCATCAAGACAGACTCTTTCATATCCTAAAACAATTGAATGGGAAGGGGAAGGACTTTAATTATACCTAGATGAAGCTAATGGAAGTAAGGGGAATTCTGACACAAATTACAGATAGTAAGCCAGTGGTATCTGTTGCACCCATGAAGGATTAGAGACACAGGCTGAAAACATGTAAAAAAGGATACATACATGATAGACTTGTCATGGGTTACTAAGGGAACATGATGTTTGATAGTTTTTGCTAGCGTGTGCATGCTCAGTAGTGTTTGACTCTTTGCAACCCCATGGCATGTGCCTGCCAGGCTCCTCTCTCCATAGAGTTCTCCAGGCAAGAATACCAGAGTGTGTTGCCATTTCTTACTCCAAGAGATCTTCCCCTGATGGCTCAGTGGTAAAGAATTCACCTGCAATGCAGAAGACACAGGAGATGTGAGTCAATCCCTGAGTTGGGAAGATTCCCTGAAGGAAGACATGGCAACTCACACCAGTTCTTGCTAACCTCATGGTTAAGGCAAAAGAGAACATGGATATCTTCCCACAAATTCTCCTCAGAGAGATATTCCTTAACTGAACATTCCCTGAGGTTCATACAATGGGGGCAGAACTCAAAATTAAACGGCCAACTAACTAGTGGCAGAAGCAACCAAACTCTTGTTTTAATTTTAATGTTCCTATGACAATGGCGGCTAACAACTATCAGAAAGCTTCAAAGTCCTTGTTCTCTCTTGGCATTGTAGAAACCCTGTAAATATCACTGAACTATTATTCAAAATGACTGTATAGTTTTGAATGATGTTGTGATAGCCATAAACTTTTGATAGAATTCTGACTGAAAAAGCAAGAACTTATCCAGTCTGATAAAGCAGACACAGTGTATGTCCAGGTTTCCCAAGGAATTTTCTACAACTATTAGAAACACAAATGAAATCTCAAAGTTCTGGAAGGCATTGACTTCTTATGTGCTTCTTTTATAGACTGTTGTCCAGAAGATGCATTTCAACCAGTCACTGTGTGAATACCAGTTACTGAAGTCCTATCTCTACTGAGTGGATTTGGGAGGGGTAATATAATCAGTTAGGCTGGTCATGAAGGGTGTGACTTAAAAGAGTTTCTCTGCTCTCTAAGAGGTCAGTTCTGCCAGAAGCAAAATACTACTTTCAAGACTAGCCCTGACACTTGCTAACCATGTGTGAATTTAGGGTGGACTAGTTCACTGCTCTGAACTTTCATATTATCATCTTTAAATGGAAAAATAACACCTGTCCCATAAGGTGATATATAGTGATATAGTGAAGTTGCTCAGTCGTGTCCAACTCTTTGCGACCCCATGGACTGTAGCCTACCAGTCTCCTCTGTCTATGGGATTTTCCAGGCAATAGTCCTGGAGTGGATTGCTATTTCCTTCTCCAGGGGATCTTCCCAACCCAGGGATTGAACCCGGGTCTCCCACATTGTAGACAGACGCTTTACCATCTGAGCCACCAAATACCAGAAACACATATTCTATTTTTCAGTAATGTGAAATTCAATGAGTATCATTAACACAGCACTGAGCACAGTGTCTGACATAAACCGATTATTAATTCCCTTTCTCTAGATGCACACAAAGCCAGATTTTATGCCCAAAGGGATGAGTCTACTCATAGGAAAGCTAAAAATTCTACAGGGTTTTCCATGTGAAAGTAAATGATGTGGGTGGAACGCAGTCACAGTTGGCTTATCACTGAGATGGAGTATTAACAGAACCAGTTCCATGTGAGGTATATACTAGAAATCAGTGAGCAGGAAGTGGGTTCTAACAGACTGCAGAATAAAGTCAAAACCAGAAGCAATTCCAATAATTTAGTGCATGACTATTCAAAATTATAAAGGCAATCAATGACTGGAAAATGTGGTCCAGACAGCAAGTTAGTTCTGCTGATTCTACTAAATGGTGTAACTCACTTCCAGGACTTTTCTTGTAAAGTATGGGCAGTGACCTTTGTACAAAGGTGACACTGAAGATTGAATGTTATTCCATTGAATGTTATTCCATTGAATGTTATTTTCCTGGCCAGATGAAACCTGAATATTCACAGTGAGGTAAGAAAGCATGACCATCAACGTAGAAGGCTTTACAGATGTAACACGTGCTCTCCCAAGGGCATGAGGTGTTAGATTTTGCCAAGATGCTGGTATATCTTAAATTCTCTATTTTGTTTAAATGATGACTATCAAGGTCATAGACGAGATGGTGCTGGTGAAGATGTTCCAGAGTCCAAAAAAGGGTGACATTTGCTTTAACCATCATGGATAGAGGTGAAGGCAGTGACATAGGTCTCATGTGTTTCAAACTGAACAAAATGGAGGTGGGTGAGAATTAGGACAATCATACCCTCTTCTCTTTCTAAAGGTCTACGTCAGGGTCTCATGCCTACAGTCATGTGTTGTGTCTTCATCCAGGGCAGTATACTTTGATGGTTACAATTAATTATGTGGTATTAAAAGAAGCTATTACTTATGCTAAGTACCATGGTACTGGGTATGATTGGAAGTAAGTACAGGACCGCGTTCAAGGTCAGGAGGGGCAGCTGTGAGGAGATATTCTTTGTCCAAGGTAAGGAGCAGTGGCTGCTCTTTGCTGAAGCAGCCGTGAAGAGATAGCCTATGTCCAAGGTATGAGAAACCCAAGTAAGATGGTAGGTGTTGTGAGAGGCATCAGAGAGTAGATACAAAAACCATAATCATAGAAAACTAGTCAATCTAATCACATGGACCACAGCCTGGTCTAACGCAATGAAACTAAACCATGCTGTGTGGGGCCACCCAAGTCGGTCAGGTCATGGTGGAGAGGTCAGACAGAATGTGGTCCACTGGAGAAGGGAATGGCAAACTACTTCAGTATTCTTGCCTTGAGAATCCCATGAACAGTATGAAAAGGCAAAATGATAAGATACTGAAAGAGGAACTCCCCAGGTCGGTAGGTATCCAATATGCTACTGGAGATCAGTGGAGAAATAACTCCAGAAAGAATGAAGGGATGGAGCCAAAGCAAAAACAATACTGTAACTGATGATAGAAGCAAGGTTTGATGCTGTAAAGAGCAATATTGCATAAGAACCTGGAATGTTAGATCCATGAATCAAGGCAAATTGGAAATAGTCAAACAGGAGATGGCAAGAGTGAACGTTGACATTGTAGGAATCAGCGAACTAAAATGGACTGGAATGGGTGAATTTAACTCAGATGACCATTATATCTACTACTGCCAGCAGGAATCCCTTGGAAGAAATGGAGTAGCCATCATGGTCAACAAAACAGTCCGAAATGCAGTACTTGGATGCAATCTCAAAAATGACAGAATGATCTCTGTTCATTTCCAAGGCAAACCATTCAGTATCACAGTAATCAAAGTCTGTGCCCCAACCAGTAACTCTAAAGAAGCTGAAGTTGAACGGTTCTATAAAGACCTACAAGACGTTTTAAAACTAACACCCCCCAAAAAGGTCCTTTTCATTATAGAGGACTGGAATGCAAAAGTAGGAAGTCAAGAAACACCTGGAGTAACAGGCAAATTTGGCCTTGGAATACGGAATGAAGCAGGGCAAAGACTAACAGAGTTTTGCTAAGAAAATGCACTGGTCATAGCAAACACCTTCTTCCAACAACACAAGAGAAGACTCTACACATGGACATCACCAGATGGTCAACACCAAAATCAGATTGATTATATTCTTTGCAGCCAAAGATGGAGAAGCTCTATACAGTCAGCAAAAACAAGACAGGGAGCTGACTGTGGCTCAGACCATGAACTCCTTAGTGTCAAATTCAGACTTAAATTGAAGAAAGTAAGGAAAACCACTAGACCATTCAGGTATGACCTAAATCAAATCCTTTATGATTATACAGTGGAAGTGAGAAATAGATTTAAAGGACAAGATCTGACAGATAGAGTGCCTGATGAACTAAGGACGGAGGTTAGTGACATTGTACAGGAGACAGGGATCAAGACCATCCCCATGGAAAAGAAATGCAAAAAAGCAAAATGACTGTCTGGGGAGGCCTTACAAATAGCTGTGAAAAGAAGAGAAGCAAAAAGCAAAGGAGAAAAGGAAAGATATAAGCATCTGAATGCAGAGTTCCAAAGAATAGCAAGAAGAGATAAGAAAGCCTTCTTCCGCGATCAATGCAAAGAAATAGAATAAAACAACAGAATGGGGAAGACTAGAGACCTCTTTAAGAAAATTAGAGATACCAAGGGAACATTTCATGCAAAGATGAGCTCGATAAAGGACAGAAATGGTATGGACCTAACAGAATGTCCATAAATTTATGCTAACTCATGCTAATTGAAGAGTATGGTATTACTACAGCAGCTTGTGGAAGTGGTAAACAAAATGGTCACTAGCTAGTGGGCAGGAAAGCATTGACCTAGGTTCCTCTTCATATGCTCAGTCTGTTGGATTACATCACATAGAGTACAAGAGGTCCCTCATTGGGAAATCTCAACAAGTAGCTTCTAGAAGTAGGAGGTGAACTGAACTTCCTAGCCCACGGGTAATTGTTCTTAGAGGCTATGAAATCTGGGGAAGAAGGTAATGTTGCTGCAGAAGGAAAGTCTTCTGCATAAAATAAAGTGTGTGTGTGCTAAGTCTCTTCAGTCATCTCTGACTGTTTGTGACCCAGTGTACTGTAGCCCGCCAGGTTCCTGTGTCCATGGATCTCCCAGGCAAGAATACTGGATTCTGTTGTCTTTTCCTCTCCAGGGGATCTTCCTGACCCAAGGATCAAACTCGCATCTCTTGGCTCCTGCATTGGCAGGCAGGATCTTTACCATTAGGGCCACCTGAAAAGTCTGCATAATGTAAAGGGACATTTTACATGTCAAAAGTACATGGACATAAAATATCTTCAAGAAAATTAGAGATACCAAGGGAACATTTCATGCAAAGATGGGCACAATAGAGGACAGAAATGGGATGGACCTAACATAAGCAGAAGATATTAAAAAGAGATGGCAAGAATACACAGAAACTGTACAAAAAAGATCTTCACGATCCAGATAATCATGAAGGTGTGATCACTCACACTCACCCAGAGTGGGACATCCTGGAATGTGAAGTCAGGTGGGCCTCAGGAAGCATCACTATGGACAAAGCTAGTGGAGGTGATGGAATTTCAGTTGAGCTATTTCAAATCCTAAAAGATGATGCTGTTAAAGTGCTGCACTCAATATGTCAGGAATTTTGGAAAACTCAGCAGTGGCCACAGGACTGGAAAAGATCAGTTTTCATTCCAATCCCAAAGAAAGAAAATGCCAAAGAATGGTCAAACTACCACACAATTGCACTCATCTCACATACTAGTAAAGTAATGCTCAAAATTCTCCAAGCCAGGCTTCAGCAATATGTGAACTGGGAACTTCCAGATGTTCAAGCTGGTTTTAGAAAAGGCAGAGGAACCAGAGATCAAATTGCCAACACCTGCTGGATCATCTAAAAAGCAAGAGAGTTCCAGAAAAACATCTATTTCTGCTTTGTTGACTATGCCAAGCCTTTGACTGTGTGGATCACAATAAATTGTAGAAAATTCTGAAACAGATGGGAATACCAGATCACCTGACCTGACTCTTGAGAAATCTGCATGCAGATCAGGAAGCAACAGTTAGAACTGGAGATGGAATAACAGACTGGTTCCAAATAGGAAAAGGAGTATATCCAGGCTGTATATTGTCACCGTGATTATTGAACTTATATGCAGAGTACATCATGAGAAACGCTGGGCTAGGGGAAGCACAAGCTGGAATCAAGATTGCCGGGAGAAATATCAATAACCTCAGATGTGCAGAAGACACCACTCTTATGGCAGAAAGTGAAGAAGAACTAAAGAGCCTCTCGATGAAAGCGAAAGAGGAGGGTAAAAAAGTTGGCTTAAAGCTCAACATTTAGAAAACTAAGATCATGGCATCAAGTCCCATCACTTTGTGCAAATACATGGGGAAACAGTGGAAACAGTGGCTGACTTTATTTTTCTGGGCTCCAAAATCACTGTGGATGGTGACTGCAGCCATGAAATTAAAAGATGCTTGCTCCTTAGAAGGAAAGTTATGACTAACCTAGACAGCATATTAAAAAGTAGAGACATTACTTTGCAAACAAAGGTCCATCTACTCAGGGCTCTGGTTTTTCCAGTAGTCATGTATGGATGTGAGAGTTGGACTATAAAGAAAGCTGAGCACTGTAGAATTGATGCTTTTGAACTGTGGTGTTGGAGAAGATTCTTGAGAGTCCCTTTGGCTGCAAGGAGATCCAAACAATCCATTCTTAATGAGATCAGTCCTGGGTGTTCAGTGGAGGGGCTGATGTTGAAGCTGAAACTCCAATACTTTGGAAACCTGATGTGGAGAGCTGACTCATTTGAAAAGATCCTGAAGCTGTGAAAGATTGAGGGCAGGAGGAAAAGGGGACAACAGATGGTTGGATGGCATCACCGACACAATGGACGTGGGTTTGGGTGGACTCTGGCAGTTGGTGATGGACAGGGAGGCCTGGCGTGCTGTGGTTCACGGGATCGCAGAAGGTCAGACACGACTGAGAGACTGAACTGAACTGAACATAAAAATTAATGATAAATTGTTGTTGGCAATGTTTAGTTGCTAAGTCATGTCCAACTCTTTGTGACCCCATGGACTGTAGCCCACCAAGTTCCTATATCCCTGGGATTTCCCAGGCAAGAATACTGAAGGGGGATGACATTTCTTCCTCAGTGCATCTTCCTGACCCAGGGATTGAACTCCTGTCTCCTACTTGATAGGCAGATTCTTAACCATGGTGATACCTGGGATGTCCGTGATAAATTGTGGCACTAAGATAAAGAAAGATTGGTGGTTACATCAATTGAATGCTCCTATCAACATACCAGGACCACATTGGAGTCAGTAAGGAAAGTGACTGGAGGCCATTGGGTTAGTCCTTTATGACAGAATCGGTGGGCTAGATCAGGATACCTGCAGGTAATGCCAGAGTCACTTAAATTTCAAACAGAGTTACCTGATAGAGGCTCTCAAATAATACCAGTACACTTGTGGGAATTTCTCAGCACAGGGGAAATATGTGCATTCAGGTTTCCTTGTTGTGAGAGCGTATGCAGTAAGGTGGATATATAGCAAGCTATTGATAGAGAGACTACTTGCAAATACAAATAAGAATTGGCACAGTGGTTAGTGAGGCACTGATAGGTGAAAATATCTGTTTGTTAGTGCTTTAAGCTAAGGGTAATAAGGTCCTAGTTGGGTTTAGGTATTGTCCAACCATAATTTTCTAGGACAAACTACAGTGGCGCTTCAAGTCCTGAGTGGCCTTGCTGGATGCTAGGAAATACTGATTTACTAATATTACATCAGGGAAGCCATTTTACCAGAATACACCAATTATCACTGCATTTCCTTAACATTTTAGGGATTTTTCCTTTTCAGCCTAGCCCTGCTTTTGTTCAGTATCATTAGGAATCCATACGGAGAGTGGAGCTATGCCAAAAGCATAGCACAAACCATCATACCCTCATTTTATGAGTTTTATGGACAGATGGCGTTGATGTATGTGTGCTGTATGTTTAGTCGCGTCCAACTCTTTGCGACCCCGTGGTCTGTAGCCCCCAGGCTCCTCCATTTACGGGAATTCCCCAGGGAAGAATACTGGAGTGGGTTGCCATGCCCTGCTCCAGGGGATCTTCCCAACCCAGGGATCGAACCAAGATCTCCCAC